>NW_027507764.1:419522500-420122500 GCF_037356315.1 Lithobates pipiens
CTGAAGTATGATAGCTTCGATAGCAAGTTCCAATGCAGAGGCCTGGCTGGGAGGGACAGTCTGGACAGTAGTATCGGGTGTCACGGCGAATTCCTCTACTTGTACACACACGGCATCTTTTTTGGGGTTTGCGACCTGTTTGGGTAGCAGGGAGGATGTCGGGAAAGTGCCTTTCATGGAGTCTGGCTACTGCATCAGAGCGAATTAGTTGAGTGGGTTGGCCATGGGGATAGACAAGGGCTGTGATGACATCTTCTTGGAATCTTAGATAGGTCAGGGAACTTTGGGTGCTCTTAGAAAAAATAATATAAGAATTGAACATGGCCAATTGCATCAAATAAACGGCGACTTTCTTGTACCAAAACAGTGATCTCCTGGTGGCCAAGTAGGGCTGCATCATCTGGTCATTCATATCCACCCCCCCCATGTATAAGTTATACTCGTGGATACATTTTGGCTTCTGGATGGGGCCTTTTCTTCTTTGCAGTTCCACCAAGGTGTCATTGTGTATTGTGGAAAGGATGTAGACATCTCTTTTTTTATCTCTCCACTTCACCGCTAGTACCTCGTCAGTCCGCATACTGGCCATTTCACCCTGTTTTAATTTCTTGGTGACCAACACCTGTGGGAAACCTTTGCGGTTGGTCCGTGCTGTCCCACAGGCCACAGTCTGCTTTAGGTATAGATGGCGGAAAAGTGGGAGACTTGTGTAGAAATTGTCTACATATAGGTGGTAACCTTTCCCAAGCAATGGTTGGATCAGCTGCCAGACAATTTTGCCACTTGTTCCCATGTAGGTAGGGCATCCAGGGGGGTTTAGCTGTCTGTCTTTTCCCTCATAAATTATGAAGTCATATGTGTAACCCGTGGCCCTGTCACACGCCTTATAAAATTTTACCCCACGTCTGGCTCTTTTACTGGGCATGTATTGTTGTATTCCAAGTCGCCCAGTGAAGTGTAATAGGGATTCATCCACACAAATATTTTTATCAGGGGTAAACATCTGTTTGAAACTGGCGGAAAAAAAATTGATTAGGGGCCGAATTTTGAATAATTTATCATAACTGGGATGATTTCGAGGGAGGCATTGGGCATTGTTATTGAAATGTAAAAATCTCATGATCATCTCATAACGGTTTCTGGACATAATTGATGAATAGACCGGCATGTGGTGGATAGGTTGGGTAGACCAGTAGGAATGGACTTCATTTTTTTTTGTTAGCCCCATGTTGAGGGTTAGGCCAAGGAAAATTTTAAATTCTTCCACGGTGAGGGGTTTCCAAAAAAAAGGACGGGCATAGGAGGAACTGGGATTGTTGGCTATATGTTGGCTGGCATATAGATTACATTGCTCCACAATGTCAGTTAGGAGATCATTGGTAAAAAATAAATGAAAATAATAAAGTGGGGTTACATTTTCCGTCTGTATCTGAGGGCCTGGCTGGGATGTAAAAAGGGGAATAACAGGTTCTACTGACGTATCGGGCAGCCATGTTGGATACAGCAGAACATCTGGAAGGCTAGTATGGGCACTGCCTCGTTGATGGGATGCTCCGTTCCTATCTTCAAGGAAGGTTGCAGAACTGCTGGTGGATGCCTGCCTATCCCGGAGTGCTGCGCTGCTGGTGGATGCCTGCATATCATCCTGGAGTGGTGCGCTGCTGTTTGATGTCTGCGCCTGCTCATTTCTCCTGTTTCTCCTTGTTAGGATTCTATCTTCCTCGGTTTCCATCTCGGAGCCACTGCTTTCCACTGGCTCATAATCGCTATCCGAGTCTGACGGAGAGAGTTCCCCGCTACTCTCGTCCGACATACTCTGGAGCATCTGGAAAGCCTCCTCTGCGCTGTACGACCTTTTAGTCATGTTGACTGTCAGATGGCGGGCGGAAGATGTCAGATGGCGGGCGTCAGATGGGCCTGATGATGGCGGGCGTCAGATGGGCCTGATGATGGCGGGCGTCAGATGGGCCTGATGATGGCGGGCGTCAGATGGGCCTGATGATGGCGGGCGTCAGATGGGCCTGATGATGGCGGGCGTCAGATGGGCCTGATGATGGCGGGCGTCAGATGGGCCTGATGATGGCGGGCGTCAGATGGGCCTGATGATGGCGGGCGTCAGATGGGCCTGATGATGGCGGGCGTCAGATGGGCCTGATGATGGCGGGCGTCAGATGGGCCTGATGATGGCGGGCGTCAGATGGGCCTGATGATGGCGGGCGTCAGATGGGCCTGATGATGGCGGGCGTCAGATGGGCCTGATGATGGCGGGCGTCAGATGGGCCTGATGATGGCGGGCGTCAGATGGGCCTGATGATGGCGGGCGTCAGATGGGCCTGATGATGGCGGGCGTCAGATGGGCCTGATGATGGCGGGCGTCAGATGGGCCTGATGATGGCGGGCGTCAGATGGGCCTGGTGATGGCGGACGTCAGATGCGCCTGGTGATGGCGGGCGTCAGATGCGCCTGGTGATGGCGGGCGGCAGATGCGCCTGGTGATGGCGGGCGTCAGATGCGCCTGGTGATGGCGGGTCAGATGCGCCTGGTGATGGCGGGTCAGATGCGCCTGGTGATGGCGGGGCAGATGCGCCTGGTGATGGCGGGGCAGATGCGCCTGGTGATGGCGGGGCAGATGCGCCTGGTGATGGCGGGGCAGATGCGCCTGGTGATGGCGGGCAGATGCGCCTGGTGATGGCGGGCAGATGCGCCTGGTGATGGCGGGCAGATGCGCCTGGTGATGGCGGGCAGATGCGCCTGGTGATGGCGGGCAGATGCGCCTGGTGATGGCGGGGCAGATGCGCCTGGTGATGGCGGGGCAGATGCGCCTGGTGATGGCGGGGCAGATGCGCCTGGTGATGGCGGGTCAGATGCGCCTGGTGATGGCGGGTCAGATGCGCCTGGTGATGGCGGGTCAGATGCGCCTGGTGATGGCGGGTGGCTGATGTGTCAGATGGCGGGCCGATGTGCCAGGTGTTTTTGGGGACACTGTGTGTTTTTGGGGACACTGTGTGTTTTTGGGGACACTGTGTGTTTTTGGGGACACTGTGTTTTGGGGGACACTAGCTGGGAGATCAGTGGGTAAACAGCAGACAAACAGCTAGAAAACTCACTGATCTTCCCGGCTGAAGCAAAGATTTCTCTTCCTCTCCTCACTGACAGGTTCTGTGTGAGGAAAGGAAGAGATGAGAGCAGTTACAACTGCTCTCTATTTACATTACATGACGACTGTGATTGGACACAGTCGTCATGTGATCAGGAGGGCCAATCACATGGCCCTCCTGTTGTATTTTTCTCTCCGGTCTCCGGGGGTCTCAGGCAGATCGGGATCGCGCCGCTGCGCGGGCACGTGGCGGCGCGATCACCGGTTATCTGCCGCCCATCCCCCTTTGTTTACCTTACGATGGCTGTGATTAGACACAGCCATCGTGCGGATCAGGAGGGCAAATGACATTGCTCTCCTGCCGATCCGAGATGCGGCGTGTGCGGGGGACACGCGCGCACCGGGATCGCGCAGCTGCGCGGGAGCGCGCCCGCGCGATCCCGCTTCTTTGACATGACGTTCACTAACGTCCTGTCAGGAGTAGAGAGCTCCCACCCTGCCGTTTTTATGCAGTGGCCGGGTGGGAAGTGGTTAACCACTTCAGCCCCGGACCATTTGGCTGGCAAAAGACCAGAGCACTTTTTTCAATTCAGCACTGCGTTGCTTTAACTGACAATTGCGTGGCCGTGTGACGTGGCTCCCAAACAAAATTGATGTCCTGTTTCCCCACAAATAGAGCTTTTAGTTGTATGTGAGCACCTCTTGAGTTTTTTTTTTTTTTTGCGCTATAAAAAAAAAAAAAAAAGCACGCAATAAGCGTATATTGGTTTGCACAAAAGTTATAGTGTCTACAAAATAGGTTATAGTTTAAAGGCATTTATATAAATTTTTTTTTTTTACTAGTAATGGTGGCAAATCAGCAATTTTTATTGTCACTGCAACATTATGGCGTACACATCGGACCCTTTTGGAGCCTTTTTAGGACCATTCACATTTATACAGCGATCAGTGCGATTAAAAATGCATTGTTTACTGTGTAAATGTGACTGGCAGAGAAGGGGTTAACCACTATGGGGGCACTGTAGGGGTTACGTGTGTCCTAGGGAGTGATTCTAACTGTGGGGGGGGGGGCTGTGTCATTCGACACTGATCACCACTCCCGATTACAGGGAGCAGAGATCAGTGACACTCAATAGAACGGGGAAATGCTTGTTTACGTCAGCATTTCCCCATTCTTCCCCTCAGTGAGACGGTCGCAGGTATCACTGCGAACATCAAGTCTTCGGGACCCACAATCACACTCATAGAGCTCGCGGCAGACGCGTGCCTGCCTGCAAGCCACTTCTTAAAGGGCAACGTACAGGTACGTTACTATGAATTTACATGCCCTTCTGCCAATATATAGCGGTTAACTGACCAGTACAAGATAGTTTAACTATTTATGCTTTACAGTAGGCCCTGTAAAAAAAATTTAATTCTGCTTCACCTATTTGACAACTGCACGAATTTTGAAAATAAGGCAGTTTCACGAGAAAACCCATCTACTTGAGGGTCCATCATCATCACACACAGTGCAGGACTATAAACCCTGTATTGTACAGGAACAGGCAAAGCTTGCAATTGAAGCACTTTAGAGGATGCTGTATTGGATCAGGTGCCTTCAAGTGTTACTAACCCCATGAGCCTGCATTCACTGCATCTGGTCTCTCAGTACACAGAACATGGAAATGCAATTATTTTAGTATAAAACTTTTTCTTAGCAGTATACAGCAGTCTTGTGACTTATCAGTTCCTGGTAAAGCTTGTAGGAGGATTTTTCATATAGCACTGCGCTGTAGGATGCAGGACCCCTGACCCTCTGTCTGGACAGTGCTGATAGGCCCTGTGCTGATCACATGCACTCTCCCAAGAGGAAAAAAAAAAATCCTCTAGCAATATGCACCATGTGCAGCCTTACTCCAAAGGCTGTCTTATCTTGAGTGCGTGAAAGAAGAGGAGGATCTGTGCATACAGGATCAAACAGCCTTTTTACACAAACCCATCAGGTTCCACAATGAGTATAAGAAGCATGCTTTACTGCATATACAGACTGATTTTACTGCTGTTGGTTTATTAACACTATTAGAGGGAGCCCGCCAAAGTCAGAAAAACACTTATTCATGCTCCCCTAGAAACAAGCTAACATTTTAAACTGTGCAGTGTGTGTTGAGGGTGATGGGGGCTGGTACCACTGCAAGGGAAGATTTTGTCTAACTCCTGAAGTTCAGGTTTTAAACGTAATCTGGCATGGTGCCATATGTAAATTGATTATAAAGAATCTTTCCTGTAGATAAAGATCACTTCCCTTTATGGAAAGCTCTTTCGTATGAAAAATCTCAAGACTGTCAAGCTCAGTCTTATATCTATGAATAGCTTAAAAATACGAACATTTACAGAGACAAAACAGACCATCTCAGAAGTTTCATTGGAGAACATTAATGCTAAACATAATTAAAGCCAAACATCATTGCAGCTTTTTTATATAGAAGCATATCAAGTACTAGAATTTGACCTGGTATCCACTTCTTGCAGTCTCTGTACAGCAGAGCACCTACTGGGAGACAGACAAGCAGTATGGAACCAGTCAGCTGTGCTTCAACGTTCTGGTGCAACCAAAAATTACCTGGATAGTAAATTTGTGTAAATCTTAGATATGGGCAAACACACAAATCCTTTGAGTATGATAAATACTTTGAATTGATGTCCTGATGACATCTGTATGATGAAATGCGTAGGGTGGAGCATCATCACGTCACTTCCAGTTTCGGATATCCCCATCTGTGGAATGCAATCCCAGACCTATTGCTGTTTATCTGTACTGACCCCGCAGCACTATTGGAAGTGCAGTTTTTAAACTTATCTTAATAAACCTGATTTTGTGGATTCACACTAGGAGATGCACTTTTTTCATCCACCCCTATGTAAATGTACCCTATGATCAGATCCATTGTGGAAGAGGAGGCAACATCAGATAGGCATCAGGGACGATCCTTTTTTGATGTGCTTTACCCCTGCGGGTGTACATCTTTCCTGTGAGTGCGGTGCTGAGAGGGGAGCACATGAGCAATTTCACCAACCTTTCACCAAGAGATTTTTTTTTTTACTCGGGCACAAGCCACTTCGGAATGTTATCATCTATGTGAACTTATGAACCGTGATTTTTTTTTGGTTTGCACCTTTGGATTGTTTTGTGCTTTCTTTTAATTACAGAGTGATATCCAATTTTTCCTATATAGATTATTTTTTCACATTAAGCACTTTATTATAATTTTGTATGATGTAGTATGCATTTTATGGTGTGATGCAACTTCTACTAGCCATTTCTAGTTGCAAAATGTAACAATATATATTTTGTGCACTTTATAGGACTTGGTACAAGGAATTTTTCATGTTGTTTGCAATTTATAGAGACAACAGACGTCATAAGGCAGCTTTATTTTCAGGTTTTTAACACAACCACACATTAGATCTAGGCAGCGCCATCTTAACTCCCCTTTTTCATACCCTCTCACACAAGCCCTTTGGCAGTTAAAGTGCTTATATGTAGGTTTATTTAGCTTTTCCCCTGGCAGTTGGCGTATTTCACTGGACTTAAGGTGGATATACTGGGATGGTGCCTGCAGCATGTGAGGTATTGCTGCCAATGTCAGTTCATGGGAGGTAATTCTAGCACTAGACCTCCTCTGTAAATCTAAAGTGATAACCCATAAAAGTCTTTTAAAGTGTTGCATAGGAATAATAAACGTTACATCATTTGTTGCAGTTGCACGGGTTTGCACATTTTTAATGTTCGACATTTATATTATACAAAGAATTTGGTTATGTATTTTTTGTTTGTTTTTTTTGTATTAAATTTAAGTGTATTTTTTCATACATAAAGTGCAACACCCACTATTTTATTCTCTAGGGCCTCGGCATTAAAAAAAAATAAAAAAAATAAAAGAATAATGTTTGGGGGGTTTCAACTAATTTTCTAGCAAAAAATACAGATTTTTACATGTAAATAAAAGTTTTGAAAAAAAGGCCTGGAGCCGAAATGGTTAAAGCAATATTAAAAACGCAAAAAAGAAAATGCATCGTATATCACATTATGATATACTTCCATCAGCGTCTTCCTTCCGGGTTCGCAGGCTTCGACAGTTTGAATGGCCGAGCTGCGCTCTCCCCACCCCAAGCACGTCCACCAGTCATGAATTTGGCACAGAGCTCTGAATGGATGGACTCTCCATTCAAAGCACAGTGCATATGCGCCAATGAAGTCACCAGCCGCTACTAAATGGCACGTTTTTAGGAGATTTAAAAAAAAAAAAAAGATAATATAATATAATATAATATAAATATATTTTTTTTTTATCTCCTAAAAACATGCCATACATTTTCTGCATTGCCTTACCACACACACAGGCTGTCCCATCAATCTCTGTCCCTGTGGAGCTTATAGTCGGAAGCAACTTTCACAGTCCTGATATATTTTCTAGGTCCAAATTACTTGAATCCAACCACATCTGCCTCATACTAGCTTTCAAATGTGCACTTCAGTGGAAAACTCAATCATACAGGGAGAACACAGCCTACCCATTCTGTACTTCAGCTTTTCATTCAGACATTGATGTACTAGCTTAATGTACACCCTTTTGTTGGAGATCAAGTAATCTGAGAACCCCAGCATGTAATGAAGGAGAACTGTTCTCAAACACACCTAGACCTTACTCTTTCCACAAAGGAAGCCTCGTTTATAATTTAGGACACAGTATGTCATCTGCAAGACTGCTCCCACTTGCATAGCCTGCTCGTGCCATCTGTCAAGAGTCCTATTCCATCGCAGTTCTGTGCAAGTGACCAGACTTACAAGCCATAACCAAGGGGGAACCCATTGAAATGTGTTGTCATTTTTTTTAAAACTAGGACCTTTCATATGTGAATTGCTCCTACACTTAGTGTTTGTTGCCCCAACATTTCATGTTCCTGATATAGGTCTGCTGTACCATGTACTTGTATAAGAAAGTATTCTGCTCTCTTTGTATTGCTTCCTTTGTGTGAAATCCCTGGTGATCCTGCCAGTCTCTGCTTTCCTATCAAAAACTGACCAGACTAAGCAGGAGAACACACACTGGTCAGTTCTGGAGCTCTGCTGGGAACTTGGCCTGTTCTCCTCCAATGATCAGACTTGTCTTGACAGTTTTGGGCCTCTTGCACACTGCAGCTTGAAAATCTCAGTACAGGTTATTTTTTTTACTGAGCTAAAATACAGCCCATTAATTGTAATGTGCCTATGCACACAGGTTGTTTATGCACCTGTGTGTTTTTTTTATTGCTGTCTGTGCCCGTTAGGGAGATCCTGTCTATTTGTCCTGTTTACCATTATCATTGAAAGAAAACCCCAACATTTTGGGTTGTCCCCAGAAGAGTAAGAGGGGAAATCTTCCAATGGGGACACTAGTTCTGGTGACCTGGGGGTTCCTAAGGAATTCACTTAATTTGCAGGGATTTTCTCTCATAGCCAAACAAAGTGAGACAGGAAGTGAATGGAAATCTCCAAAATGGGGCAGAGAAGGTGAAAAAAAAAAAAAACTGACATGGCTTACAACCCTCTTTTACTCTATCCAAAAAAGAAAATGTCTATAGTACTACTTTAAAGAGGGATTTCACTGTGAAAAAAATTAAAAGCCAGCAGCTACAAATACTGCAGCTGCTGACTTTTAATAAATGGACACTCACCTGTCCCGGGATCAAGCGATGTTGGCAGCCGAGGCCGATCGATCGGCTCTCGGCTGCTGCTGCTGCCACCATTCTAGGTGAGGGAATCAGGAAGTGAAGCGTTGCAGCTTCACTTCCCGGTTCCCTACTGCGCATGCGAGTCGCGCAGCGCAATAGGAATTGTCCGCACTGTCTCTGGGACCCGTGTGTGTCCCAGCAGACAGCGCGGCAGGGACACGAAGAGGCATAGACTCCCGTGGGAGTCTATGCCTGGAAGTGGGTGTAAATACCTGTCTTTGACAGGTATCTGCACCCCCCCCCTTCCCCCTGAAAGGTGGCAATTGTGACACTGGAGGGGAGGGAGGGTTCCGATGAGCGGAAGTTCCACTTTAGGGTGGAACCCCGCTTTAACTTCTTGAGATCCGCGCTATAGCCGAATAACGGCTACAGCACGGACCTGCTTTGCCGGGACTACGTCTATTGACGTCGTCCGGTGCACAAGCAGCCTGCGCGCCCCCAGAGGGGCACGCGCAGCGTGCTCTGTGATCACCGAGTCAGACTCGCATGATCACAGATTGGAGCAAGGGGTCGATCCCGACCTCTTACCACGTGATCAGCTGTCAGCCAATGACAGCTGATCATGTGATCACCTGTCAGCCAATGACAGCTGATCATGTGATCACAACAGAGCCGGTAATCTGCTATTTTTCCTCCTCGCGCTGACAGTGCGAGGTGAAAAAAAAGACCATGACCGGCGCGAGCTGTGGACAGCCCATCAGTGCCCACCTGCCAGTGCCTAATTTATGGCAAAAAGTGACACCCATCAGTGCACACACAGTGCTGCACCTCTCAGTGGTACCTCTCAGTGGTACCTCTCAGTGGTACCTCTCAGTGGTACCTCTCAGTGGTACCTCTCAGTGGTACCTCTCAGTGGTACCTCTCAGTGGTACCTCTCAGTGGTACCTCTCAGTGCCCATCCGTACCACCCAATCAGTGCCATCTTATCTGTGCCCATCAGTACTGCCTTATTTGTCCCTATCGGTGCCCACCAGCACCGCCTATAGGTGCCCACCAGCGCCGCCTCATCAGTGCATTTCAATGAAGGAGAAAAAATTACCTGTTTGCAAAATTTTATAACAAACTATTAAACATATTTTTTTTTTTTTTGCATTTTTTTTTTGTTTATGTAGCAAAAAATAAAACTCCCAGCTGTAATTAAATACCACCAAAAGAAAGTTCTATTTGTGGGAAAAAAATGATAAAAATTTCATTTGGGTACAGTGTTGTATGACCGCGTAATTGTCAAAGTGCATCAGCGCTGAAAGCTGAAAATTGGTCTGGGCAGGAGGGGGGTTTAAGTGCCCAGTAAGCAAGTGGTTAATGAACTTTCTGACAGAGCAACTGCAGTGCTTGCTTGAGTGTGACAGTAGCTCATTGATTGCTTGCACTTGTGGCCTAGAACTGCTCTTTAATATCTAGGACATTTTTAGTTCCCTCCATTTCTATAGTTGCCATGCTCTTGCAGAGTAAAACAAAAATAGAGAGAGTTCAAGGCAGTTTCTAATACAACTACAAGCAGCAAATGATTGTTTGGCATTTGAGATTTTCTATTGATGTTCACCAGAAATTCTAAGCAACCTATTTATAGAAAAGTAATCAAGAACAGTCAGTGAAAATGTCACTCAGGAAACAGGACTGTGTACGAGGAGGATCACCAGGCAGCTTTACAAGCCACACATGACTGCACTGTTCTGTTATGCATCCATTCCATTGAACAGTACAGCGAGAGCATGCTTACATTTCATTCTTTGCCTGCTTCTGCAATAAGGAGGTGTGTGTAAACAACTCTGCATCTTTTAAGTATGGAAGATAAGGCTGACAGATGCCCATTGTCCTAACAGGAAAAATAGTTGCATCAAGGAAACGCACAACTCAAAACTGAAGCAACATAGTCTTTGCAGGCGAGAATATGAATTTTCTACCATAAGAGCTTCTGCCTTACCCACAGTCAAAACGGGGGGGGGGGGGGGGGGGTCACTTTGGGAGGTAACTGTAAAGTGTTAGAATGCTACGCTACAAGAGCACCAGATTACCAAATCACAATTACCAGGTCCATGGAAAATTCGTTTTCTGTAAAGCAAGTTCTCTGGGCCACTCCATGAGTAAAGTAGTCAACACAAAGCGCACAGATTTACCAGCATGCCAGATCTAATTCCATGGCCAGTAAAGTAAAAAAAAAATACAATTGTCACAAGTCATGTTCAAACTTGCTTCCATTGCCGGAGAAGTTAGTTAGAATATGGCCCAGTCTTTAAAGAACAAGTGCACATTCGGACGGAGGGTTGATTTGCTAAAGGCAAATAGACTGTGCACCTTTCCCCAGAGTAAATGTGGTGAAGCTCTGCTCATTTCCATCATCCAATCATGTGTAAGCAAAAACGATGCACCTGATTGAGGATTCTTTACAAAGTTAAGCTTTGCCACATTAACCAAGGTCTGGGTGAAATTAGTGCAACTGCATTTGCAAGGTGTATTTGCCTTTAGTAAATGGATTCCATTGCATATTTATTCTTTTTTTTCCCCTGTGCCGGACCTAAACCATCCCCGCCCTCCACACACGCATACTTGAAGAGTTTTACTCAAACATGGACACATCCGGTACAGTTCACAGAGACCTTGGATTATCTAGCACACCTCCTAGGAGGCCCCCCTTCAATGGCCCTAAGATGTAGATTGTTAAATTGCCACTTCCACTTTCCCCCTCATTGACCTATCTACTCAGCTACACCTTTTTTTCTTCTTCTTTTTCTTTCAATAAGCAATCTATATTTGGGTTGCACGTTTTCATTGTTCTGAGTCTTTATAATAAATGCAAAAGTAGAACAATTTATGGTTAAAAAAATAAAACTGTATATCAAGCACATTTACTGCATCTAACAGTAGCGCAGCGCGACTTTGGAAAAGGGCCCTGTGCTACTTTGCTTATTCTGGGAGGCCAGAATTGTTCTGGAACCCCACCAAACCACATCCAAGTAGCATGAAAGCCATTTCTTAGGCTGTGAATAGCGGCTCCCACGCACATGCACAGGAGCGACATTGTCGCAGCTCAGGAAATAATGTAATCATTTTGTAAGTGCTTTTACAGTGCAATCTCCACAAAAAAACCTTAGAAAAACGGACATACAGAGGCTAGGTGTTCAGGCCAACCTGGCCTACTGCTGGATATATGCATTAGTTAGGAAGAGGTTAACAGACAAGTTCTGCCATTTCAGATTTGGATTCTCAAATACTATTTTGGGTAAAAAGTGAAAGCATTCAGTGAACTACTGGTCCTATCTAGTACATCTAGTAACACAGGAAGTCATCCACTTCAGAATAATAATAGCTTCCTAGATCAGTAATAATGTATGTTGTTTCCTTTCCTGTATGATCAAATCACATTCAAGCTTCTACAGCAGGTTTAAAGCTGGTTGACAGCTTAAATTTTAGTCCTGGACTCTTACTTAATCCACCATCTATCTCCAGTTTAGAGGTTTAATGACCTATCATTTTAATTGCACATATGAGAATCAGCAACCATGTCCATTGCAGTAGTTCTTGGGGAGTTCTTGCAATGGACTTCCTTGACATATTAAAAAAGGCATCAAACAAACCATTCTGAAAAGAGAAACCAAACAGTAGGAGAGCTACAAGATAATCCTATAACTTTGGTGAGTTTTCGATCATATTCCTGGTATTTCTAGTATAAAATTCCAAAACAGGCATGCACACGTAAAAAGATATTTGAGCTATGTAGCCGAACGTGAACAAGACAACAATGAACTATGGAAGTCTGCTAGAAACATGTAACCTGAGGGGGCATGCATGTACTGAATTATCACAATATCTGGAATAGTGCATTAACACCTTTGTGGCAATGTCCTCATCTGGGCTAAGGTCTGCTGTAATTTATGTGCAAGCACATAGTCTGCACTCATTCTCACAGTTAAGAATAATGATCATATAGGTAAATGCACCCAGAACTACCTGAGGCACAGTAGGCAACTCTAGGAAGCACATATGGTCAAGATGTGTGGTTTACAACAAAGTCCAAAAACGTTCTGCAAAAATCAAACATCAGTTTACAAAAAAAACAAAAAAAAACAATGTATGGCTTGTGCTGCAGTTTAACCACTTAAAGCCCTGTCCGAGTATGACAATTCTCACATGTAATAAAAAGCATTTTTGCTAGAAAATTACTTGGAACCCCCCAAACATATATATTTTCTGAAAGCAAAGGCCCCGGAAAATAAAATAGCTGTTGCCATCTTTTATAAACACTTTAAAGTGGAGTTTCACCCATTTAAAAGTCAGCAGCTACAAAAAGTACAGCTGCTGACTGAGATACTTGCCTGTCCCACGGTCCAGCAATGCTGGCGCACAAATACTCTCTGATCTCCACAGCGCTGGCATGCTAACTATGGGCACCTGGCTGTGTCTTCATAGCCGGTCGCGAGCCGCGCTGTGTATGGCCAGGCAATCCTCTTAAACTTGTGATGTGTCCCAGAAGACTGCAGGGAGGGAAGGGGGAGAAGCGATCTTCCTCCTGGCCCCGCGGAGCCAGGGGAGGAAGTGGGAGCTGGGTGCCTGTAAAAACAGGGTACCCGCTAACCTTATCTCCCCTTGAATTTGCACACGAGTACGGAAGACGGGGCAATTCAAAATTTGGATGGTACCTCACTTCCAGCCCCTGGGACCATGGTCACCAAGACAAACAGAAGAGGCAAATCACAGACCACAATAAAATGTTGAAAGGATTGTTAACCATTCCCTACTCAATCCAAAGCTACAATATAGAGGGTTTTTTCAATAAAGAGACTCTTGCTTTCAATACACTAATTGTGTACATACTGCAAAAAAGGAGTGGGAAAGGTTGGCTGTCAACTTTGGCAGGGCAAAACAGGAACACTAATCTACTTGATTATGGTCCTTGAATTGCCGTTAGGGCCCTTTCACATTGGAGCGCTGCACTCGCGGGCAATAAAAAAAAAAAAAAAAAAAAAAAAAAGTCCTGTAAGCAGCATCTTTGGAGCGCTTTAGGACACGGCTCCTAAAGTACCCCTGCCCATTGAAAACAATGCTTCGGCAGCTGTGCTATTAAACCCTTCATCGTGCCAGCTCCCAACTCTCCCCAAAGATGCCACTTACAGGATTTTCATAACATCCTGCAAGTGCACCACCTTGTGTGAAACGACATACTGCAATAAATGGGAGGCACTTTTCAGAGGCCATTTCTAGCATTTAAGTGCCTAAAAAGCGACTTGGTGTGAAAGAGGTCTAAGAGCTGGATCTTATAGCGTGCATGAGCCCCTCAAACCACTGCCTGCTGGGATGTGTGATATGGCCATTGTCGGCGGCAGGAGGGGGGCAACCCCTAGGTCATAACGGCATCTTTTTGGGATTCGGCACTGCGTCGCTTTAACTGACAAATAAAGTTGACGTCCTTTTTTTCCCCCACATTTGATCACCTCTGCGGTTTATATTTGTTGCGCTACAAACAAAAAAAAACGCAATATTTATTAGAATATCTAAAATAAATAAAATATAAATATATACACACACACACACACACACACACACACGTTTCCTCCTCGGTTCAGGCTGATACGTATTCTTCTACAGATTTCCGGTAAAAAATAAAAACGCAATAATCGCTAGATTGCTTTATGCAAAAGTTACCACGTCTACAAAATAGGGAAAATTTTATCATTTTTATTTTTTTTTACTAGTAAAGGCGGTGATCTGCAATTTTTATCTCGACTGCGACATTGATCGGACAATTTTGACACATTTTTGGGACCATTCACATTTATACAGTGATCAGTGCCATTTAAATTGCATGGATTACTGTGTAAATGTGACTGGCAGTGAAGGTGTTAACACTAGGTGGCGATGTAGGGGTTAAGTGTGTCCTAGGGAGTGATTCTAACAGTGGGGGGAGGGGCTTTGTGTGACATCACTGATCGTGCTCTTGATCACAGGGAGCTGTGATCGGTGATAGTGTCACTAGGCAGAACTGTCCATGAGACCATCGCGTGTAGTATAACGTGGCTTCGCTCAGTGGAGCCAACCTGCCGCAGTGAAACTGCGGGGGCTGGTCCACAAGCGCTTAAGAGGGAGGGGAGGAAGCAGATGACAACCATTAACAGGTGAAGGTCCGCTATAGTATAACTAAAAGCAAAACGTATATTCTACTTTTTCTTTTCATGTTATTGTTTTTTTATTGCGGCATGTGCCTCTAGAGCAGGGGTCTCCAAACCACAGCCCTCCAATTTTTCAGGAACTTAAAGTGGTTGTAAACCCTTACAACACACTTTGACCTACAGGTAAGCCTAGATTAAGGCTTACCTGTAGGTCCAAGAAATATCTCCTAAACCGTGCACTGCTGTCTATGGCACATGCACCGTAGACCGCTGCGCGCAGGCGCACCGAGTGCGGCATCGTCAACGACGAAGATGGCGCGTGTGTCGGCTCCCGTGCGCATGCGCGGGAGTGAAATCGCGGCTTCGCCGAATGACAGCAGCGGAGCAGCGACACCCCACCGAGAAGATGGATGCGCCGGACTACAGGGTACAACAGTGACATCGCTGGCTCCGGTGTCAGGTAAGTGACACATAATGGACTACTATGCGATGCATAGTAGTCCATTATGCTTTGCCTTTGCAGGGAATGAAAGAGGAAGTAAACTCATCAGGGTTTACTTCCTCTTTAAGGATAAATCCAACTTTTGTAGTATGTTACAACCATATTACAGGTGTAACAAATGCACTGGCCCCCACCATCTTACACCCCCCCCCCCCCCCCCCGCTGTCACAAACAAACTACCAGAGCACTGTTGAATTGCTCTTGGTAGTTCGCTGACCTTCCTATCAGAGTAACTGCCTGTCCATATTGGAGGGAAGGGCAGACAGATACAGAGTCTGCAGGACCGTGGCATTACACCCACGATCTGCTGAGCGTAGATGCATCGATTCACAGATCTCTAAAAAGAAAAAAAGAAAAGAAAAAATTAAAGAAAAACACTTTACCTGCAAAAAAAATATACATTTATTAATTTTTGTAAAAGTGAACTTATCCTTTAAGATTTAAAGGATATGGGCTCTGCCTTGCCTCCGTTTTTGCCCCTAAAAGCCATCTTGCCTAGCTGGCCAGTCTGTTAGTAAGCATCTTTTCTGAATGGTCTGGAATCTCAGCCAGCAAAAACATCAGTCAGAAAGTTCAAGGTTTCAAGTATTGCCATTCTCTGATCACACTATAGCTTTCCATATACACTGCATAATAAAAGGAACGTTTCACAGCATGAAATCCAGCGAGAGCACATTTTAGCTCCACCTAGAAGCCATGTATAAAGCTTTATTAATATGAGTAGAATGTAAAACACAGTCAAGTAGGTGAACTGAGCATGTGAACAGTTTATGGCTATTTAAACTGATTATTTTACTTTTTGCTCAGAGCAACTTTTTACTTTCATGTAGTTTTAATTCACCTGTACAAAAATGACAACTTATGGTATTTGTTGGGCATATTTGTAATCAAGTTTAAATACTGTTATTGTTATGACAGTACAATGGCAAATTGGATTTAATATCAAATAAGAATCATGTAGCCAAATTAGTAGATGCATCAAAACCAAAAAATTTCAAAATAGCTTTAACAAATTATTTAAAAATGTGTTTAAATTATGCATCTTTCATTAAGACCCCATTCACACCTGAGCGTTTTGGAGCTTGAAGCCTGAAGCTACAAAACGCTAGAGGGGAAAAATTATATTATTCTCAATGGAGATGGTTCACATCTCCACTACATGTCGCCTGAAGCCGAACGCCTGAAGCTCAAACAAGTTCCGGACCCTTTTTTGTCGCTCGAATTGAGCAGATTTGGGCGTTTTTCTTTTAACATTGGTGACCTTCTGCCCTGCACAAAATCGCGGCAAATCGTGGTAAAAAAACGCTACGCTCAGGTGTGAATGCAGCCTAAAATACTACCCCTGTGATCCTACCATGAAGGATCATTCTCAGTTCATTCCTGTTTTAGAGTTCCAAACCTCTAACAATTGCATGCCTGTGCTCTCACTCGGTTATGTTGTCTCTAGGCCTGAAATTAGTTGGCAATCAATCAACAACTATACCTATCAAAATATTTGTCAACTATTTTGATAATCAATTATTCAGCCAGCCTGCATACAGAATGCATTATTTGTTTACATATGAAGAAATACAGTGCAGCACACATACCGCTCAGAACATCATCCATACATGTCAGCAAGTGTCTGAGAGCATGTGAATAGGTGAAGAGCAATTCCTCATGTGACATGTAGTCCTGGGCAGGAAGTGAGTAGTTCTAAAAGGCAGAAGTTTTTTTACCTTGCTATAGGGGCACTCTGAAGGCAGAAGGAGCCAGAAGTGTCCGTGGGGGACCCCAGAAGAGGAGAATCAGAGCTGCTCTGTGCAAAAACAGAACAAGCAAGTATAACATGTTTGAAAAAAAAAAAAAATCACTTTAAAGTGGGAGTCCTCCGTTTTTTGTTTTTTTAAAAGCCAGCAGCTACAAATACTGCAGCTGCTGACTTTTAAAATAATGACACTTACCCGCCCAGTGCGCCAGCGATGTCGGCACCCAAAGCCGATCTCTCGATCCTCTCTCGGGTGCTGCCGCCGCCATCTTGGGTATGGGAATCAGGAAGTGGAGCCCTGCGGCTTCATTTCCCGGTTCCCTACTGCGCATGCACGAGTCGCGCTGCGCAATAAGGATGGTCCCCGCTGTCTCTGGGATCCGCTTGTTTCCCAGCAGGCAGCGGGGGACTTTCGGAAAGGGGCGTATATTCTGCGGAAAGGGGCGTAGCTTCTGCAGAACCTACGCCGGAAGTGGGTGCAGATACCTGTACTGTACAGTTACCTGCACCCCCTCCCCCCTGAAAGGTGCCAATTGTGGCGCCGGAGGGAGGGAGGATTCCAATGAGCGGAAACTCCACTTTAGGGTGGACCTCGGCTTTAAAAAGAATCTTTGCAAGGGAGATCAGAACCTGAACCCAGAGAAGGAGGCGGCTGATAGACTGGAGGTACTAGAAGGCATTACAAATACATAAGTGAACTTTTGCCATTATTGTGTATTATTTTAAAATGATCATATCTATATATATTAAAAAAAAAATTCTCAGCTTTTAGTACTACATTAAATATAAAAAAGATTTATATCTTCATGTCTGACTCCTAGTTAAAATGTACGTGTAAGTGTGTAATATAGATTACTTCTTTCATAGTATAAACCCCTTATTGTAGCGATTATGTGATCTTTTTGTACTATATAAAAAAAAAAAAAAAAAAAAAAAAGGACAATTTTAGTTTTTTTAACCCTGTTTTTAACCCCGCGATACAATAAAAAATAAAAAAAGCATGCTGCTTCTACTAAATGTCCGAGGACTTTTTTTCCAACGCGAAATGGTGCTTTTTTTGGTTCAATAGAATTTGCATTTTTCAATCTGCCCAACAAATTGGCCAAACAAAAAGGATAAAAAATAAAAAAAATCGCAAATCGCAACAAAAGCACTGCAGAAATGCATCAAAAGCAAACTGCATAGGTGTGAACAGAGCCTTAAACTGGCCATAAGCACATCGCTTTTCAGACGAGAATATTCATACAAAAATTCTTTGTACATTTGCTGAATGAAAGAATGTCATTTGAAAATTTCACTTGCTTTTAACAATCAGTTTTAAAATGAATGTATATTTCTGTAAGAAAACCAGCATATAATATATTAGTTCTGTCTGAAAAATGGCATAACAGTCTTAATTTATTTCCATTACATTTTTTCTTTTTTATCTCCAAGTCTGATGATATTTACCAGATTCAAACTCTAATAGTAAATACAGTATATCTCGTCTGTCTTATTCTCAGAGTGGATTGGAGATTTTTCTCCCTAACCATATAGTTGGTTATTTATATTTACCATTGATTAGAGATATTTAAGAATAAATTGCCTTTTTGAACTTTATATATTAACTAAATTATACACCGCTTTTTTTTTTTAAAGGTTAGTATCCGATTAATTGAAACAATCAGCCAACTAATCGATTATGAAAATCGTTAGTTGCAGCCCTAGTTGTCTCACATACACACACACCCCTGATGGAAGATTACAAGTGGCTAAGTAGATACCAACTGTGCAGGCTGTGACTTACCAGGAGGCCAGGCCTAAAGCTGCCATACATGAGAAGAATTTTGAAGGAAAAGGTTAGTTTTCAATGCTTAGTGGGATAAAATAATCCTCATTTTCAGCCACAGTGACGAAAAAAACCAAAAGGAAATTCTAACTCTGAACCGTGCGGTTCGAGAATTTTTTAATGACACCCGGTCAATATATCCAGGATTGCTTTCAAGTAGCAGACCTGGACACAATATTAAGGGCTTTTGAACACAATTAGTTGAGTCAGTGATGGCAATAATGAATGGGGAAAAAAAATAAACATTTGTTTTTCCAAATGTAAAAAAATTAGTTATATCCATGCACATAAAATCCCATTTTTTTTTTTTTTTTTTTTTTAAAGAAAAAAAAGCAAAAAACGGCTCTAGCATCAAAAGTGCTAAGGGATATGTGCAGCCAACACTGGTGTGGGTGCATGCAGACAGGAAGTAGCAGTCAAGAGGCTAGAAAAGATCAGTAGCATTGAGATGCAAACAAAGCTGGAGGGGGAAAAAAAAAGTTTTGTTTTTTTTTTTCAAAAGGGAAAGAAATGTTTACGAGACAAAATGTTATTGAGTACAGACCTATTTTATGGAGAACTCATGTCTGCTGGGATCCAACACATACACCAGCAAAAAACAGGATACGACACAGTCAATAGATTCCAGGTTTTGCACAGCCCTAGATTACAGTAAAGTTACATAGGTGTGTCAATGTTTTGATATGTAAAAGGAGGTTACTTCCAGGTCAGAAAGGATATTGCTACGTAAACCAAACATACACTGTAGAATTTTCCTATAAAGCATAACTGCTCCATCAGTGTGCTTTACAGTTTTTGCATTGGTTAACAAGAACTTCCAGATAATATAAAAGGAGGCAATAAATAAAGCAGAATCAGAAATCAGTTGTCTACTTTCTATGGTTCCCGATATTAGAGTTTAGCTATCCTACACATACATTACTTTGCTTTAATTAAATCCAGCTATTTTATTGTTTAAGAACTTTGTAACATTAGTAGCATTCCACTTCCATGACCTGGTAAAAATGGTTGACTCGTTTATAGCACTGAATACTGGGAAAACTTCCAAAGCAATATAGGCAATTCTTGACATTCCAGTGTGGAAAATACTGTGTGACAGTCTAAAAAGAAAACGTTTTTATTTGAATTTACAAGTGATTGTAAAGGAAAGGTTAAAAATTAAAAAACAAACATCCCTATACTTACGTGCTCTGTGCAAAGGAAATGCGCAGAGCACCCTTGAACCCTCCTCTTCGCGGGTGCCCCGTCCGTGCTGCTGGGGCACCTCTATGTCCAGTGCCTTCATGGGAAGCCACTTTTCATGGGGGTGTGCGTGTATGCTTGTCCGTTCACTCCCTAGCCCTGCTTCTACGTTCATTGACAGTGGGACTCAACATGCCCCCAGCTTCTTCATCACTGGCTTTGATTGCCAAAGGCTCCTGGCGCCCCAGCAAAGCTAGCGAGACCCAGAAGTAAGGGGAGAAAAGAGCTGAAGATGAGCACAGTGCTGGATCAAATTAGGACTCATCTAAGCAGGTAGGGGGGTGAGGGGCCAAAATCAATGCCTAAACATTTTTCACCTTAAAGCGCTGTTCCACCCAAAAAGTGAAGCTCCGCTTGGCTGCCTCCTCCCCACATCCGCAGCCACATTTGGCACCTTTGGGGGGGGCAGCGGGTACCTGGTTTTGACAGGTACCCACTCCCAGCTCAGTTCGCAACAGTGAAATAAGCCAGGATTTTCACCCCCCTCGCAGCTGGCCCTTTCACAGAGCACAGCACGATCTGCGCATGCGGAGTATGATACCAGATGTGAAGCCGCAAGGCTTCACTGCCGGTTTCCCTTAGCCAAGAATTGGCTGGGGTGAGGACACCGCTGTATGCTTGGACAGGTAAGTGCCCCAATAGTAAAAAAGTCAGCAGTTACAGTATTTGTAGCTGCTGACTATAAATTTCTGGAGGGGTTGGGAGAGATACACACGCAACACAGAATGTAAAGATCCAAAAAAAGCAAATGGCGTGACAGAACTCCAGTCAAAAAACACAAAAATGAATAGGCTGGCAAAACAAAAAGCAGCTTTTAGCGCCAATATTTACATCCAACCTAAAGTTTTTCACACAACACTTCTTTTCCTACACTAGAAGTCCTGACAGCCAGTATCATTCTACCCGCTTTCCCTCTAAATCAAGGCTAACATGGGCCAACCCCAGGCTGTGGCTGGGCAGTGAAATGAACTAGTCCCATTTGCTACTGACACTTCAAACCTTTCACAGTACATCAGAAGGGTAAAAAATTATTTTCATTGTTGAAACACACACACACACACACACACACACACACACACAGCTGCATCAGTCATTTTTTAATAGCCAGAAAGGCAAACCCATTCTGGTACACGCTTACTTCAAAAGACTAAAATGATGTTAATTGCTTAGTAGCAGCATTTTAAGTTATACTAAAATGCACATATCCTTAAACTGTCAGATTTCACTCATGAGCAGACTTGCAATGAAGAATATCTACAACATGGGTGGGCAATTAAATTTTCCCAAGGGGCATGTGAGAAACTTGAACAGTTGTGTAGGGCCAAACGTTATCCATACCAACCTGAAAAAAAATTATTTACTTTAGCAAGGAACATACATTCCACACTATTATGCTAACAAAATGAATGTGTGCTGTAAATTTCCTCCAGCATTGCTCATGTTTCTTCTTGCTGGAAGCTGCCATTTTGCTGAAGCCCAGAGAACATGATTAACAGTAAATACTCAGGCTGTCAGATTATCCTCCAGTGGCTCTGATTTTTAATAAAATGCAAAGAAATTGGAGAGCAACTGAGCATGCGTAGAACAGGGCGAGACAGTGTTTTACTGAATTGTAAACAGTATAGACACTTATTAATGGTTTACCTAGTTCTACCTCCAAAAGGGGCCAGCCTAGAGCGATGTAGCATGACTTAAAGTGGTTGTAAACCCTTACAAACCACTTTGACCTACAGGTAAGCCTAGATTAAGGCTTACCTTTAAGTCCAAGAAATATCTCCTAAACCTATATGGTTTAGGAGATATTTGCCCGAAAACGGGCACCGCTGTCTACGGCGCATGCGCCGTAGACAGCGGCGCGCAGGCGCACTGAGCGCGGCATTTCCAAGAATGGAGCTGCCTTGCATGCGCACGGGAGTCGACACGCGCGGCAGCTCCATTCTTGGGAGTGACGTCATCGCGGCTTCGCCGAATGAGAGCGGCGGGGCTGCGAGACGCCACCAACAAGATAGATGCGGCGGACTACAGGGGACAGCGGCGACTTCACTGGCTCCTGTGTCAGGTAAGTGACACATAATGGACTACTATGCGATGCATAGTAGTCCATTATGCTTTGCCTTTGCAGGGAATGAAAGAGGAAGTAAACTCATCAGGGTTTACTTCCTCTTTAATTTTGCCTTTAAAATTTGATATCTTTTATCCCCAAAATAAAAATAAATGCACGCATTTTTGCAGCATACATATGGAGAGCAGTGTGATTCAACACTGATATATTGCTTCTTAGTGATTTGGGCTATATGGTTGGGCTAATAAAATTGAT
The DNA here is from genome assembly GCF_037356315.1 of Lithobates pipiens. Taxonomy (NCBI): domain Eukaryota; kingdom Metazoa; phylum Chordata; class Amphibia; order Anura; family Ranidae; genus Lithobates; species Lithobates pipiens. Next base: position 419,545,092 of record NW_027507764.1, read on the forward strand.
CTTCTGCGCTTATATACTGACTAAGAATATGCAAGGCTATCCCTCTAAGCAAAAATGTAAAATGGTCTTATCTACACCAATATAGTAGGGAATTAACAGAAGTTTGGGATTTGTGAATAATACACGTAATATGTACACACACACACATTTACTCAACCATGTGGATCCTGCATCTGTCTTCCGCCAGCTGCAGACTGAAAACTGAGTGATCAGACTACAATGATAGCTTAGCTTTCAGGCTGCAGAGAGCGAGTGATGGTTAATCACTGGCTCTGTGCTCTGCTCCACCTGGCTGCGGATGGAGTGGCTGGCTGAGGCGCTGAGCCAGTTGCCAGTCCAGGCACCTGGATTGATTCCCACCATATGGGATCTTTTCAGTGCTTGGATTGCCTCTGATGCCTGCTGTCCACTGAAATAGGGTCAAAAGGAGTGCAGAACGCACTGCCCTCCTATGATCCATAGGAAAAAGTACAGCCAAAAAAGCTTTTGCTGTACTACTCCAAGTTAAATTTTCCCCAAATCAATATTCTAAAATTGAGGTCCTTAGCTGTGATCCTCTATGTGAAAGCACTGCACTACCTTGTTGATACCAATTCAAATTCAATTAGCCCTGAAAATGACCGATTTGTCTTGGCTGATGCATTGTAAAGAGACTCTGGAAAAGCGGCATGTAAGTTAGGCAACGCTGTAGCATTTAGTAAAGTCCATAATCAACTGGCTTTTTGAAAGTTACTGTAAAGTTGGCCATGCTCCTCCTACAACCCACCAACAATAACCCTCCATCTCCACCCCCCCCCCCCTCTATTTCCTGGACCCCCAATGATAGCTTTTAAAGCAGAACGCAGCCATCTTATACTTTACAACCAAGGAAGAAGCCCTCTTAGCCTCTGACAAGCTAGGCCAAAAGCAACTGGATGGACTGACAGTTCATTTGAGATTCATGTAAGATGGAGATGCCATACCTAGAGCCTTTTTCTTAGAAATATATGGCGGATTAGCGAGTTAATAGATTTTTCCATTATTGTAAATACTGTTCTACATGTAAATGATTGATGTGTACATGGATGAATTTAGGGGCTATGCTACCACTATTAAAAATAGTTTTTTATTGTACCAATCATGTTTACTGTATTCCAATAATTAGAATTATATCACTATTATTGATAGTAGGTTCTCCCTGGGATGATGTACTATATATATATATATATATATACACACATACATACCTTGGCATTTTTAGACTCTTTCCAGAGGTTACAGTACTACTATCACTTATTTATGTGATTTTATGTAATATGGTCTCAATGTATATTTTCTCTAAAAATTCTATTGTTGATAGTTGGTTGCCCCTGGAGACTACATGCTTCATACAAAGTCTCAACCTCTCCCTTGCCCCCTTCCCCTTATGACAGTCTCAATAGACAGGGATGGAGCTATATGACCTAAATGGTCTTTTACTTCATATAAAGTCCCAAATAGATACTATATTTCTCAACGTTGACTGTTGTTTAGGAGATCTTGGCATGTTTTGCAGCTGGTGACTTAACTGAAGCATGCACACTGTGGTCTTAAAGCGAAGGTCCACCCACCGCTGCAAAAATTAAAAGCCAGCAGCTGCACATACTGCAGCTGCTTTTAATAAATCAGACACTTAGGCTGCTTTCACACTGGGGCGGGAGCAGCGTCGGCGGTAAAGTGCCGCTATTTTTAGCGGCGTTTTAGCGGCGGTGTGCGGGCGATAGCGGGGTGGTTTTAACCCCCGCTAGCGGCCGAAAAGGGGTTAAACCCGCCCGCAAAGCGCCGCTTTGCCGGCGGTATTGCCGCGGTGTCCCATTGATTTCAATGGGTACGAGCGGTATAGGAGCGGTGAATACACCGCTCCTTCACCGCTGCAAAGATGCGGCTAGCAGGACTTTTTTCACCGTCCTGCCAGCGCATCGCTCCAGTGTGAAAGCCCTCCGGCTTTCACACTGGAGTTAAAGGGGCCGGTTTTTTTCAGGCGTTACACAGGCGCTATTTTTAGCGCTGTAACGCCTGAATACCGCCCCAAGGGGGGAAGCAGCCTTACCTGTCCTGTAGTCCAGTGATGTCGGCACCGCAGCTGATGATTCCATCAGCTGTCGGATACATGGTGCCTCAATTGCAAATAAGGGAACCCAGCAGTAAAGCCTTACGTTACGTTCCGGTAGGTTTCAACCATTCGTTTTTTACTTGATGTAGAATGGCGCACTGAAGCGCCTGCATATTGTGAGTACCCTGTGTGGGACCCGATTATTTTTGTTTTAATAAATTGCATAAGCATATTACACTATGAGATCCTTTTTTCATTTATTTACTGAGGCAAATTGGCGATTGATCCAGGATCCTGGACGCACTGTTGAACCCTGTAGTGGTTCTAAAGCGAGTATTGACCAAGCTTAATAGCAAGGTCATGCATCTTAAAGCGAGCGTTCATTACATGGGGGGGCACCTGAATGAGAACACAGATTCTGATTATCGCATCACTTAAACAGCATACTGAATCGCATGGAGTGTGGAGCACCTGCAAATTGGATCAATTTGAACTTTGCACAGTGCACTTAAGCACTTTAAAATTCCAGTATTTGGATACATTTAGATTTCCAGACTTATTTGCTTTTATATTTTTCATCACTATATGAATGCACATTGTCACTTTATTATTTGGCACTTGTTATTTTACATATTTTTTATCATATATTTTATTACCACAGTCTAGAGGATATATTTTTACCAGTTCAGAGGCTTTATGCTTATTTCTTTGATAGAGCAGCGTTTTTAATGCGACTTAACCACTTGCCTACTGGGCACTTAAACCCCCCTCGAGACCAGACCAATTTTCAGATTTCAGTGCTCTCACACTTTGAATGACAATTACTCAGTCATGTAATACTCTACCCAATTAAATTTTTTGTCCTTTTTTTCATATAGGCCTATCTCCTTTCTTGGGACCCGAACAAGCCAGGAAAGAACAAATAACCCCCAAATGAACCCTTTTTTTGAAAGTAGACATTCCAAGGTATTTAGTAAGAGGCATGGTGAGTTATGTTTTTTTCCCCACAATTCTTTGCAAAATTAAGATTTTTTTCCCCCCATAAAATTGTAATTGTAATAGGTCATTTCTCTCGCATGGCATGTGTATACCACAAATGACACCCCAAAATACATTCTGCTACTCCTCCTGAGTATTACGATACCACGTGTGGGACTTTAACAGCCTGGCCACATAAAGAGGCCCAACATGCAGGGAGCGCCATCACGAGTTCTAGGAGCATAAATTAAACCTCTAACTTGTTGACTACCTATTACACGTTTGAAGGCCCTGGAGCACCAGGACAAGGACACGTGACACTGACGTAGCACTAATGACAGGGGCCACTGACAGGTACTGTATTTTCTATGTGTACACTCACAAGCTGCAGTACGGAAGCTCTCCCTCCTCACATGCAGTCTCTGCGAGGAGGGAGAGCCTGCAAATAGAGATGATCTCATAACTTAACATATGAGATAGTCTCTCAATGGACACTCCGATCGAGTGCTAAATGGCCGCTGTGATTGGCTGTGTTCAAAGGACACGGCCAACACAGAATTTCCCTGATGCGCGCCCACAGAGGGGAAGTAAACAGGACGATGTCCAGGGACATCCTCCTGGCAATTGGGCGCTGTGCTGTGGTTAATAAGTGGAAAATTTGGGGATCCCTTGATACCAAGCCAAGGTCAGGTAGATCAAAAAAAAGATTTCAGCCACAACTGTCACAGGAACTGTTTGGGATACAAAGACAAACCCACGGGTAACCTCGGGAGAAATACAGGCTGCTCTGGAAAAAGATGGTGTGGTTGTTGTTAAAGTAGCACAATATAATACGTGAACAAACAAGAGCTGCATGGTCAAGTTGCCAAAAAGAAAACACAAAAAACGCCTTTTCTGTGCTTTTTTTCCATGTGTTCTCTTAAGTTGGCTTCACTCTTGAAAAGAGCTGCCCTTAGTGCTTGTTATTTAACCCTTTCATGACAGCCTATTGCTGACATTTGGTGTTTACAAGTGAAAAACCCTATTTTTTGCTAGAAAATTACATAGAACCCCCAAACAGATAATTTTTTGAGCAGACACTCTAGAGAATAAAATGGCGATTGTTGCAATATTGTATGTCACACAGTATTTGGACATAATTTTTGGGAAAAGGGACACCTTCATGAATTACAAAAAAAAAAAACAGTAAAGTTATCCAATTTTTTTTGTATAATGTTAAAGATAATGTTATGCCGAGCAAATAGATACCAAACATGTCACACTTTTTAATTGCATGCACTTGTGGAATGGTGACAAACTGTCACTTAATCTCCATAGGCTACGATTTAAAAAATGTTTGCAGCTACCAGGTTATAGTTACAGAGGAGGTCTAGTGCTAGAATTATTGCTCTCGCTCTGACAATCGCGGCGATAACAGACATGTGTGATTTAAACACGTGTGACATCGCTTCAGTGTTTACATCAAGGAGACTGGAACAAAGCCATTTCCGGCTCTGTTCCACTCTGTCACTAGGCGCTGGATCGCCGATCGGCTCTCGGGTGCCACCGGGAGGCCCGGGAAGAGCAGCGGGAGGTAGTCTCCTCCTGCTCCTCCGAGATAACAATAGAGTGGCTTTTAGCCGCATCGGTTGTTATACTCGGAAAGCTGATTACCAGCTCTAAACAACGGTACCATGATGATGCCTGCAGCTGCGGCCATCATCCCAGTATAATCCCGAAAGCACATCTGCGTATGCTCGGCGGGAATGGGTTAATAGACTGCCATCTCTATCAAGCTTTCAAGATTCATTAACTCCCATAACTTAAATGGACTACTTAACCTTATCCATGGACTTTTTATAATTGTTTGCACAATTTTTTTCATATTCCCTTCCAGTCACGTTTTTATTTATTCAGTGACTTTTACATTGTCTAATTGACTGTAAGCCATTATGCCAGTATCCTGAGTGCTAGCATTTGCAGTGTCTATTCAAGTTGCCAGAAAGAAGCCTTTACTGCACAAGTTTCACAAAAAAGCCTGGTTACAATATGCCCAACACTTTGACATGCTCATTTGTGGCATTGGCGCAGTAAAAGCTGCCTTCTGCCCATAGCTCTTAAAGAGGAAGTAAACTCTCCCACTCTAATGCCTCTTTTCATTTAGTCCATTATAATAAGCAATTAGACTATAGCCACTGTAATCCAGCCCAAATCGCATATTACTTACTGTTTAAAGAAACTTAAAAAAAAACTTGTTTCCAGGGGTTAGGCAGCACCATCTTAAGTATTGTTTTCTGAGCCAACAGTGGAGTGCATTTCCGCCCTTACATTGAGCACTTCCTGCACTGTTAACCAAGCCTCCTTCTCAATCCAACGATTCTATGGCAACCTTGCTTCCCTGTTCATAGCCGAGTTGGTTTATTTCATAGTATTTACTATGTGTAATGTTTCCCTTTGTCAGTCTTATCAGCTTCAGCTGATAAGACTGCAGTAATGGCCAAGTTTACACTGCATGTCATGTCACATGGGGTGTTGGAGGAAGCTCTGAATGATTCTGCAGTCTCCTGGGATTGCAGTAGTGTGCCTTAGGAAGTCCGGATAACAGATAGGTAAGACATAGAGCGTGTGCCGTAAATCAAGTGAGATCTGGGCATGCTCAGTGACATTCTAAAGAACAAAAAGGATTACAACAATACTAAGCAGGTAAGGAGATAACTACAAGCAGTGTTCATTAGAGTTTTTTTATGCCGATTTACATGGGACAAAGTTGTGGGGGAGGCTTAAAAGTGTCACTTTTTAAAACAGTGTAAAAATGAAAAATAAAAAAAACTCAACACATGCAACATGTGGAATTTTTTCAAATTTCACAATATTAAATGAAAAAAAAAAAAAAAAAAAAAAAATTAGTTGTGCTTGTAGGGCTGATGCGCAAATACGTTGTGACAGGAAGTATTGCAACGACCGCCATTTTATTCTGTGGGGCTTTAGAAAAATGTATAATGGTTGAGGGTTTTAAGTAATTTTATAGCAAAAAAAAAAAAAACACTGTTTTGTAAACAACCCATCTAAAAAAAGAGGCTCGGTCCTTAAGTGGTTAAAAACCACAGTCTTTTTGGAGAGCAGCCTGCATTTTTCCTGAGGTTACTTGTGAGCTTTTCTTTGTATCCTGGGCAAATCTTCCACCAGTTGTGGCTGCAATCTTTCTTGGGTCTACCAACCTTGGCTTGGTTTAAAAAAAGAGCCCCGAATTTTCCACTTCTTAAGTGATTAAACAGTACTGACTGGCATATTCAAGGCTTTGGCTATATTTTAATATCCTCTTCCATCTTTGTAACATTTCATTACGTTGTTACGCAGGTCTTTTGACTGTTCTTTTCTACCTCCTCATGGCTCAGCGTCTAGCCTGCTTAGTACATAGATTTCAGAGCTAACAAACTCATGGACCATTTATTGATCAGGGCCATTTGGGCGATTTCTGTTATGATTCAAAAAGGATCCAAAAAACTGTGTGATAATAAATGGCTTCAACTGATTATCCTTAACCACTTCAGCCCCGGAAGATCTGGCTGCTCAATGACCAAAGCACTTTTTGCTATAATATCCCAATTCAAAAAAAAAAAAAAAAGTGAATTCTTTGCTCAGTTTAGGCCAATATGTAGTATTCTACATATTTTTGTTAATAAAGAAAAACAAAAAAATAAAAATAAAATAAACGCAATAAGCGTATATTGATTGGTTTGCGCAAAAGTTATAGCGTCTACAAAATAGGGATAGATTTATGGCATTTTTTATTTATTTTTTACTAGTAATGGCGGCGATCTGAGATTATCGTGACTGACATTATGACGGACACAAAGAACACTTTTGAGACCACTGACAATTGTACAGCGATCAGTGCTATAAAATGCACAGATTACTGTATAAATGTAACTGGCAGGGAAGGGGTTAACACTATGGGGCGATAAATGGGTTCACCGTGTTCCCTGACTGCGTTACAACCTGTAGGGGGAGGGGACTGACTATAGGAGATGACAGATCATGGTTCCTAGCTAATAGGAACTCACAATATGCATCTTCTCTCAGAATAGAACAGGGATTTGTGTGACAAACCACCCTGTTCTGCCTCGCGTGCCCACGATCCTTCCCCCAAGCACCCCCCCACCCCAGAGTGCAGCAGAGCCGACATATAGCTACCACTGGTTGTGGGATCTTGCCAACCTGCCGCAGTATAATGACAGCGGCTGGACGGCAGGTGGTTAAATAAAAGTTTGTTGGCGTGGTCACATTTTCAATATTAATGCCAAAATGTCACAATTTCTGCCAGGGTATGCAAACTTGAGCACAACTTATGTAAAATATACACACACACACACACACACACACACATCCTAACTTTAATCTCCTTGGCCTCACTTTAAAGAGTTACTAAGCTCCGGACCCTGCATTCACCCCATCTCGTCTCCCACAGTACACAGAAATGCAATCGTTTTAGTAAACAAACTGCTAAATACCTTTTCTAATCAGCAGTATTTAGCAGTCTTGTGAATTCTATCAATGTCTGGTTAAAGCTTGTAGGAGCAGCTTTCATGCTCCCTGGATTGTCCCGAGGCCGCAGGACCCCTGATACTCTTTCTGGACAGTGCTGATTACATGCACCCTCCCAAGAAAAATAAATAAACTCTAGCAATACACACCAAACTGAGCATGTGTAGCTCGCACCCAAGGCCCTGCCTCATCAGGAGATAGATTGGGGAGGATCAGAGATGACATAATGCATAGGATTTACCCCTTAGGTTCCAGTGATTATAACAATCATGCTTTACTGCAAATAGGAGGGAGATTTTATTGCTGTGGGTTTAATAACACTTTAACCACAAACGCAATGAAGAATACTTATAAGACGGTTTTATTATTTCTGCCTGCATAAATGACCCCAAACACACAAAGCTCAGATCAATAGAAATGCATGAAAACAGAAAAGCTGACATCACCAGTGGCATTAACCAGCATTTTAATTTAATATATTTTTTTTACCAAATCTCACTAGAATACTTCAGTAACAACCAGCCACAAAAGTGTTCTGACACACTGGCTGGGAATCACAAAATTAGCACTACCATCTGTAAAAACGTGTGCGCTTTTATCTAGTGAAGCTCACTGTAGCAGATGTTGTACCCACATCCTGTGACATCTACTTTTGTTAGCAAATAACAGGTTTCTACATATTCCGCTCCAACGTCACAAAAGGATGTTTCTTCAACAAAGCAAGTCAAGAGATATCAACCGGTTGTCTGACTTTTCACTAATCTGCTCAGTAAACAACAATCGGGATGCATGTACACCAATGGGCGGGCCGACTCTGTTCTGTAGCTATAAAGTTCAAAAGATTTTATCGATAAATTAAACAATGGCAATTTTTATTTTTAGATATAATGGCTGTATTCAGGTTTTTTTAAGACTCTTTCTTCCATTTTCATCTGGTGATCTAGCCGGTACGTCTATTTGTTAAAAGACCAAGCTCTCCAGCAGAATGCATCATTTACATAGATAAGACAAACCATTTAATACTTTAATATCAGGGGTGCCTGCAATGATCAGCTTTTATTTATGCACAACCTTTATCCCAAAAGCAAAAAAAAAGGTTTGCTGTAACTGAATATAAAGTATTATCTGGAGTTTGGCTTCAATTTTTAAGTATATTTAAATCTGCTAGTACATCGAACTCTCCCCCTAGACTGATAACTAAGAAAAAAAAAAAAAAAAACAGACAACCATCACCATTCAATAATTGGTAAGCTGCAAAAGAATATATATTTGGTTTTGGGTTTAACATGGCTTTACAATGACAAGATCAATTCAATTCACAGTTGCAGAGATTTAATAAGAACTGGAGATGGTATAACAGAAAAACACAACGCCTGGAGTAGTTCATGTTGTGTACAGCTCAAACGGTAAGTAAAAGGGGCAGGCATTCTGAAGGATGCCAATTATGGTATGCAAATAAGTCTTCCTGAAGCAGTGTAAGTTTACAAACTACATGCATGGTTGGGAAGCTTCCCCCTCAAGTCTAGTACATTTTATTTTTACCTTCTGACAAAAAGGCATGGTTGGGGAAGGGAACGTCTCAATCACACTTTGGCACACACACACACACCTTTGTCACCAATAACTTACTACACATAAAAAGTATATCACTGCATAAGCGGGTCATCTGTTTTTCTGTAATAACATCCTTCTGTACACGCGCCCAAGAACCCCCATTTTAAACTTCACGGGGTGGTACCGTATGCCCTCAATACTTCATAATTACTCTCCTTCAACCCACACAGATGCTGCAGAGGGCGGGAAGAAAAGGACTTTATTACGTATTTTTGGTCCTGTCCAAAATTGGAGCGCTTCTGGAAGGAGGTAAATCGCATTTCTCAAAAATTCACAGATTACATTGTTCCAGAAGGCCCTGCCTGCTTTCTCCTACATGTCACGAATATTCCTGAGAAAACCTACAAGTCAGTTCTATGCCACCTCCACTTAAGAACCAAGCCTATTGACACTTGTTGTTTACAAGTTAGAATTTTTTTTGTTTTTTTTAGAAAATTACTTAGAACCCCCAAACAAATATATATTTTTTAGCAGAGACACTAGAGAATAAAATGGAGATCTTTGCTATACTTTATGTCACACCGTATTTGCGCAGCGGTCTTAGAAACTTTTTTTTTTGAGGGGGAAAATTTTTTTTTTTTGATTAAATAAGAACACAGTAAAGTTAGCCAAATGTTTTTCTAGAATTTGAAAGTTAATGTTATGCCGAGTAAAATACCCAACATGTCATGCTTTAAAATTGCGACCGCTCGTGGAATGGTGACAAACTTTGGTACCTAAAAGTCTCCACAGGAGACGTTCAAAGATTTCTACAGGTTACCAGTTTAGAGTTAGAGGAGATCTAGTGCTAGAATTATTGTTCTCGCTCTAACGATCGCAGCGCTACCTTACATGCGTGATTTACACATGTGGGTGCGACTTGCGTATGCGTTAACTTCTAAATGAGAGCTCTGAGGGATGGGGCACGTTAAAATTTTTCTCCCTTTTTTTTTTACTTAATATTTTTTTGTATTTTTACTGTCTCTTTAACCACTTCAGCCTCAGAAGGACTTACCCACCTCCTGACCAGGCAATTTTTTGGGATACAGCAATGAGTCGCTTTAACTGACAATTGTGTGGTCATGCGACGCTGTAACCAAACACATTTTTTTTTGCCACAAATAGAGACTTATTTTAGTGGTAATTGATCACCTATGCGGTTTTTATTTTTTGTGCCAAGCATAAAACGCGCAACATCTTTGAAAAATATAATAAAAAATAAATAAAAAAAAAAAAAAAAAAAAAGTATAAACCTGTTTAGGCTGAAACGTATTCTGCTACATGTTTTTGGTAAAAATATCCCAATAAGCGTATAGATTGGTTTGTGCAACTGCAGCGGACAGAACAGACACCTGACGTTTTTTACACTTTTTTGGGAACCAGTGACATTACACAGTGATCAGTGCTAAAAATATGCACTGTTATTGTACTAATGGCACTGGCAAAGGGGTCAACATCAGGGGCAATCAAGGGGTTAAATGTGTTCTCTATCGGTGTTTTCTAACTGTATGGGGGACTGTGTTACTGGGGAAACGCACGGATCCTGTCTTTTTGCACTGCCGGCGGCGTGCTCGCGATGGCAGGGCAGCATTGAAGATTGGACGTACCTGTACGCCAATATGCCTGCCCGTGCCATTCTGCCGACGTACATCGGCGTGCACTGGTCGGGAACCGGTTAAAGAAGAGATCCAGGCTCCTTCAGAAAAAATTATAAGTCAGCAGCTACAAATTCTGTAGCTGCTGACTTATAAATATTAGGACACTTACCTGACCACGAAGCCAGCTGTGTCTTGACCCAAGCCGATTTTTAAAATCGGCTCTCAAGTGCTGCCGCCGCCATCTTGGCTCAGGGAATCCAACTGTGAAGCAGTTTCCCTACTGCGCTGAGCTTTGCGAATAGCCCTGCTGCTGGGGAAGGCGGAAGTGGGGCAAACTGTTGGATGAGTTTGCCACTGCAAAGTCAGCCAGAAGTGGGACTGGCTACCTGTCAAAGACCAGGTTACCCACCCCCCAAAAAAAGATCAAAATGTGGCAGTGGAGGGGCGGGGGGGGGGGGGGAGAAGGAGGAGAATAGGCAAATACTTACAACTTCACTATGGAATTTTACCAACAAGCAGAGAAATAAAATAGTAGACAAACAAAAGGGTGAACTGCAGGGAAAGTAGTTGAAAGCTCACATACTACACCCAGCAAATCAAAGCTAAAAACCTGTTGGAGCATATCCACATACCACTTAAGTTTCTACTTATTTTCGTATATTTACAGACGCACACACAGAAGTCTCTAATTAACACACCTGCAAGATGTTCTATTTCATAGAAATGTAATGACTGAACCGAAACAATCCTACAGTGGCAGAACACTGAAAGAAAAAATTATTCGCTAACTTGTGTACTTCCCATTATGCTAATAATAAACCTTGATGTCTCCAGGGACAGCTAGCTTACTGGCAACATAACAAACCTCGTCTTTGACCGTGAAAACATGCAAGGGTTTTAAAAGTAGATGTAAACCCAAATGCTAAGTTCTCATTTAAGAACTAACATGTTAAAGCGGAGCTCCACCCTAAAGTGGAACTTCCTCTCATTGGAACCATCCCCCCCTCTGGCGCCACAATTGGCACCTTTCAGGGGGGAGGGGGGTGCAGATACCTGTACAGTACAGGTATTTGCACCCACTTCCGGCATAGATGTCCGCAGAATCTGCGGATATTTACACCACTTCCTGCGTGTCCCCCACTGTCTGCTGGGTAAAACACGGATCCCAGAGACAGCGGGGACCATCCTTATTGCGCAGCGCGACTCGTACATGCGCAGTAGGGAACCGGGAAGTGAAGCCACAAGGCTCCACTTCCCGATTCCCATACCCAAGATGGCGGTGGCAGCACCCAAGAGACGATCGAGAGATCGGCTTCGGGTGCCGACATCTCGGGGGCGTGCTAGGTGGATAAGTGTCCTTATTTTAAAAGTCAGCAGCTGCAGTATTTGTAGCTGCTGACTTTAGAAAAAAAATAAAAAATGGCGGAACTTCCGCTTTAATGTGATTTTAAAAGACTTTTGTAAATATAAAAAAAAAAAACCTGCATATATCTATATCAAAAAAATAAAAATGTATTTGGGTGATCCTACTATGAAGGTCCTTGTTCAAGCACTTTCTGTTATGGGGGGATAAATCCACTCCCGACTGTGCTCCTGCCTTGTCACTCTTTCGTATGTTCAACTGCTGGAAACTGCATGCAGTCAGAAAGCGGATTCAGAGGAATGATGCACAGCTGATGCTGGAGCGAGTGTCTGTAGATAGGAAGTGGCTAAAGGAAGTTAGAGGAGATCAGCAACACCGAGATTAAAACAAAAGTGAACCTATCATTTTTAATCATTGCAATGGTTTACGATACTCGGTGCATTAAAAAACTTATAGTCATCCAATCAGCTTTTACAGCTCATTAAAATGCTGCATCATGTTGGTTACATAAAGGTGTTTTGGACCCAGAATACAAAGAAAAAATCCCGGCCTTTTGTAAATTAGGCTGACCAAAGACAGTTCCAATCTCGGCCAGTTCAGCAAGGACTGGCCAAGATTAAAACCATGTATGGGCAGGTTGAATGTACTCAAGTCGACATGTAAAACCAGCATGGAGGGGGCCCTCTGGGAGAACACAAAGGCTCCACAGGAGGGATTCCCGCCTTCCTCACCTGTCTATCCTGGGGGCTGAGGACCATCATGAATAGGGGTGCAACGGATCGGATCATTTTTTGGATCAGCAAATAATTGAATCTGCAAAATCTGTGAAAATTCCATGGCTGGGTATTGGCAGGGCACTTGTCACAGAGCAGCGCTGTGGGCACCACAGATGCAGCCCACAGCCCTGATTCCATCCAATCTCTCCCCTCCACTGTACAGATCAGTACACAGAGGGGAGAGAGGAACCAGCGTCATCATGACATCAGTTGAAGGAGCGATCACATTGTAAACGCCGACGGGCGCACCAAGATGGCCGCCGTTTCGGTACTAGGCCGAAGCCGCGGCCTTTCTAAGGCCAAGACCACGGAACGCTCAGCGGATTGCAGCGTGTGCTGATCTGAATGGGGCGACCCGGTTGGATCACGGATCAGTGATGATCCGTTGCACCCCTAATCATGAAGAGTGCCAGCAGAGGGAACCAAGCAAACTCCCATTGGCTGATCTCCAAAAGAGCACAAAAGTTGACTATAAAGGCCTCATTTGCACAAGACAGATCTGCTCAGCGTGGTCCGCCAGCTTAGCAGGAGATTGTTCTGTTGATCTGCGCTGAGCCGGTGGATGAAAGGTCTGTCTCTGCTCACTGAGCGGGGAGGGGCCTATCAGAGCCCCACCGATTACTAAGGAGAAGATCAGATGAAAAAGCATGTCCGTTTTCATCAGTACTTAACCAATCCAATCTGATAAGATGGATGGCAAACGTATCGCCATACGTCTGGTTTTAGCAGGTCAGATGGCAGACAGGTGTCAGCGGACACATCTCAGCTGACATCTGTCTCCCCATAGAAGTCAATGGATGGCCCACGCGGATCCACCTGAAAAAAGGGACAGGAGGATCCGAGCAGGCTTGCCATATTTAAGGGGCTTAAGGGGTCCTTTCAGACAACCTTTACGATTAGATCCAATCCATAAACTATAGACTAATATTATGTACTAGCAGTCCCGAAACCTGCAAGGTTCTAACAATCAGAATGGTGAGCAGTTACTGATCACAGAATGGCCACGCTGACCAATGGAAACGCAATCAACTTCCCAATTGTGAGACGCAGCACAATAGTAAATAGAATAAATAGATACCCAACATGTCAAACCTTACATTTACATGCTCCTGTGAAATGGCGACAAACTTCAGTAGCTTAGCCAATCTATAGATGAATTTAACCACTTCCTGCCCGGTCAATAGATTCACGAATGGGAAGTGGTTCTGTTATCCTGACTAGGTGTCATATGACGTCCTTCAGGATAACAGCCACACTGATCTGGGTAAAGAGCCTCATGCGGAGGCCCTTTACCACGTGATCAGCCGTGTCCAATCACGGCTAATTAGGATGTAAAGAAAAGCCATTGATTGGCTTTTCCTCACTCGTGTCTGACGGACCCGAGTACAGGAGAGCCGAACGGCAGCTCTCCTGGCAAGGAGAGTCTGCGCCGATTATGAGCGCAGCCCCCAACCTCGGATGCCCACACTGGACCACCAGGGAAGTGGGCAACACGTGGATGGCCTGGTATGTAACCCCTTGTTGCTGCCTGAAAACCCCAAGGGGAACTCTTCTTTTTTTTTTTATTCTCTCTGGTATGTAACCCATGGCCATCCACATGTGCAAATAGCAGCCCAATCTGTGCCAGTGCCAATCAGTGCTCACAAATGGGCACTGACCGGCACCAACATGTACCAAATAAAATCAGTGATGCCTAGCCACCCATCAGTGTCTTATTTGTTGCGGGGGAGAAAAAAATAAAAATAAAATCGCAGAGGTGATCAAATACCACCAAAAGAAAGCTATTTGTGGAAACAAATGATAAAAAAAAAAAAAAAACAAAAAAAAAAAAAAACAACTTGTTTGGAGTACAGTGTTGTATGGCCGCGCAATTGTCATTCAAATTGCTACAGTGCTGAAAATTGGCTTGGGCAGAAAGGTGTCTAAGTGCCTGGCATTGAAGTGATTAAAAGCCCCCTATACATCATCAGTTTAGCATAATAATATTATATATATAGTAATAAATAATATATATTACAACAGCATATGATGGCACAGTGATGGTGAACCTTGGGGCACCCCAGATGTTTTCAAACTACATTTCCTAGGATGCTCATGCACATGTAGTTTCAAAACATCTGGGGTGCCAAGGTTCGCCATCACTAGCCTAGGATCACACTATTGCTGCTGCAGAAATATGAATTTTTCAGTGCAATTTTGTAGTGTATTTTTACTTACATTTTTATGCTACATGCTTTTTTGTAGGAGAAGGAAACTAGTTGAAAAACACAAAACCTTGGCGAAAATAAAACCATACCAAAAATACATGTACACGCATCATTTATGCACTTTTCATGTACTCCATATGCAGTCTATGCTGTAGCAAAAAGCACCTGCACTTTTTAAAAAGCCCACACTGCACCATATTGCATGGATGTGAACGGGCACCGTAGAGAATAGGGATACATTCACACCAGCGATTTAAGCCAGTGCAAATTGTAGTGGCAGAAAGCTACACGTTTTCATTGTGCACCATTTCTGGCTTTTATTCACAAGCTCCCCAACAACCAATGACATTGCCTACCGATGAGGAGGACATTGGGTGCCTGCACATCGTCCTTGTTTGCCCCCTCTGTCAGCACTGGGGTCACATTAGCCGAGAGAGGAAGAGAAACATTGGAATACTAGTCAGCACCTGGGTGAAAAGTATGTTTTGTGCCAGAAAAATCACCTCTAAAGTTGTGTGTCCTACTCTACATGTGTGGATGTTGCAGCGATATGTTAAAATATTAGTTTAGTTTTTCACATTTTAGAACAGGTTGCCTTGTGCGGAATTTAAGGGCACTTTGACTGAAAAAAAATAAAAATAAAAAAAAAGGTTGGGAAATGCTGTTCTAGACTGCATAAAAATGATGCATTTACTTTGTAGCAAATAGTTGCAGAATAGTTGCCACAATGTGGCAGATAAAGGGCCTTTGGATGAAGCGTCTGGAGGAAAAATGTCTAGGTTATACTACTTCTCACAACCATTAAGCTTCAAATTTGAAATGGAATGGATTACTAGGCGAGGAAATCAGCCAATTCTTCATTTGGACACGTAAATATGAAGACTATTAAAAAAAGAAACCATCGGTGGTATCAACAGCAGCCTTATCACTTTATGGTAAATATGTAATTTGAGGCACAAGTGAAATGGCTACGACAGCGTTAAACCGATAGGAAAAACACGCAATATGGGATGATAGCCACATAGCTCTCTCTGGACTGGAATGAAGAGAAGCTATTTTGAGCAAAGACACTTTGTTGTCATAGCAACAAGCAGCTTATAAAAGTTCAAAACCTGCCTTCTCCAACTTTACTTTATACACTATAAAATTTCACTGCACAATATCTCAGAAATGTCCACTATCCGTAATCATAGCCATCCAGTACATGCACCACTAACGTTACATTTCATTACAGTGGTTTTAAACCCAAAAACAAAGATTGTATTGCAACCTGCCAATTCTTAAATGGTGGCTGCATTCGTTTTGTTTTTTGAAGGCTTTCATCACCTGGTGATTCATCCAGCAAGTCTGTTAATTTGCAAGTTTCTTTAAAGTGGAACTGGCCCCTTTTGCAGGTATAAGCGACTATAATGTTTAACCACTTTTGCCCGGGAAAGTTTTACCCCCTTAAAATGATCAGAGCATTTTTTGTGATACGGCACGGCGCCACTTTAACTGACAATTACGCGGCCGTGCGACGTTGTACCCAAACAAAATTGATGTCCTTTTTTCCCCCCACAAATAGAGCTTTCTTTTGGTGGTATTTGATCACCTCTGCGGTTTTTATTTTTGCGCCATAAAACAGAAAAACTATAATAAATATCCCACATTTATTTATTTATTTTTAAATAAAATTTCTTCATCAGTTTAGGCCGATATGTATTCTACATATTGTTGGTAAAAAAAATTCAATAAGCGTATAATGATTGGTTTGCCCAAAAGTTAAAGCATCTACAAAATAGTGAATCGATTTATGGCATTTTTATTTTTGTATTTTATTTTTTATTTTTACTTGTAATGGCAGTGATCTGCGATTTTTTATCGGGTCCGCATGCAACTGAACCTGTCACCGTACACCTATGGCGATTCACGCAGGAGAGCCATTGTGACGCTGTTAGAAGGCGGTCGGTCTTAAAGCGGTTAAAATCCAGTAATCTCACCCTGTTCTGCACATGCTCAGATTGCTCTCTATTATTCAATGTTGTCCCGAAAACATTGAGGCCAAACTGCTGACAACCTAAAGATTTACTGCTGCTCAGAGCCTTGAGCAAGAAGAAATAGAAACAATGTTGGAGGCAATTTACAGCACACACTATTTTTGATAGTATATTTATGTGGAATGTAGTATGTTCCTTGCTAAAGCAAAATTTGTTATCAAGTTATTATGGGTAAAGTTCCACTTTAAAAGACCAAGCTGTCATGCAAAATTGGCAACTATGGGTTCAAATAAATAATTTACCACTGATAGGGGTGCTACCAATGGTCAGATGTCATTCATTTAAAACCTTTATCCCCCCCCCCCCCCCCCCAAAAAAAAAAGTTGCTCTAACTGCCTAAAACGTGCGAGTTGGAGTTCAGTATTAACTTTTTAGTGAAGTCCATCCATCTACACTTCCCTCTCCCCAGACTGACAAAGCTGCTGTCCAAAGATCTCTGCTGCTCCTCCATCCAGAGCGCCAATACCTTAAAACTGGCGATATACTGACCAAAACTCAGCCGGCTCAACAAGGACCAGTCAAATTGTTATTCAGTGTGTAGGTTCAATAGATTAGGTTAGAGGGCTATAGTAGATGGTCTACCAATATTTTTTTTTAATTAAAATTGAACTTAAGGACAAAGCAGCAAGGAAACAGATCTTGTTCATTTTGCGTTCAATTTTTTTTTTTTTTTTTATAAGCTGCAAGAAACTCTAAGAATAACAAAAATCGGTTCCCAGCACGTAAGCAGAGACAAGCAATGACAGCTTGATCAAATTACACGGAGGACCCGTTCACACCAGAAGGCGGTGTCCCACACTGTTCAAAACGCACTGCAGCTGCAGTTGCAGTCAGCAGAATGTGTCATGTTAAACGGCACCCCAAGGGTAGTTCACAAATGAAGTGCGTTTTTTAAAGTAGTGCATGTACTATTTCTGTTGCGGTCCAATGTGATTAAAGTGGTTCTAAAGTCAGAAGTTTTTTAACCTTAGGCATCACGATAAAAAACCTTGTGTGCGCAGCAGCCCCCCTCAGCCCCCTAATACTTACCCGAGCCCCATCCCATATCGATTCAGAGATGTGGCATGACAGCTTCAGCTGTCCAGTACTATACCTCCTGATTGGCTTAGACAGCAGAGAGCACCATTGGGCAGTGAACCAATGAGGAGAGAAAGGGGGTGGGGCCAAGCAGCGGCTCCATGTCTAAATTAACCCACAGCCGCTTGTTGTGGGGACAGGAGCCACAAGCGCCAGCAAAGGGACCCGATAAGAGAAAGATCTTCACTGCTCTGAGTAAAACCACTGAACAAGGCAAGTAGAACACGTTTGTCATCTTTAACCGCTTAAGCACCGCCTCCTGCACATTTACGTCGGCAGAATGGCACGGCTGGGCACATCAACGTACAGGTACGTTGCTCTTTAAGTGCCCAGTTGTGGGCGGCGCGCTCGTGACCCGGTCCTGAGCTCCGTGACCGTGGCCGCGTGACACGACCGCCGCTGGGGTCCCGCGATCGGGTCACAGAGCTGAAGAACGAGGAGAGGTCTGTGTAAACAAACCTCTGCCCATGCTTCCTAGTGTGGCTGTCACTGATTGTCTGTTCCCTGTTATAGGGAAAGACAATCAGTGACGTCACATGCCAAGCCACGCCCCAAAAGTAAAAAAAAAAAAAAAAAAACACACATCACACTTAACCACTAGGTGAGCGGGGAGGGGTTAACGCCTTCACTGCCAGTGTCATTTTACACAGGAATCAGTGCATTTAAATAGCACTGATTGCTGTATAAATGACAATGGTCCCAAAAATGTGTCTAAAATGTCCGATGTGTCCGCCATAATTTAGCAGTCACAATAAAAATTCACTGATCGCTGCCATTACTAGTAAAAAAATAAAAATGCTATAGAACTATCCCCTATTTTGTAAACGCTATAACTTTTGCGCAAACCAATCGCTAATTGCGGGGTTTTTTTTACCAAAAATATGAAGAATACGTATCGGCCTAAACTGAGGGAAAAAAATGTTTTTATATATTTTTTGGTGGATATTATAGCAAAAAGTTAAAAATATTGAATTTTTTTCAAAAATTGTTGTTCTATTTTTGTTTATAGCGCAAAAAATAAAAACCGCAGAGGTGATCAAATACCAACAAAAGAAAGCTCTATTTGTGGAAAAAAAGGACGCAAATTTTGTTTGAGAGGCACGTCACACGACCACGCAATTGGCAGTTAAAGCGACGCAGTGCCGAATTGCAAAAAAGGGGCCTGGTCCTTTGGTTGCAAATTGGTCCAGGGTTTAAGTGGTTAAACCAAAAAAAAGTGTGTGTGTGATATATATATATATATATATATATATATATATATATATTTATATATTACACACACACACACACACACACTTTAGGATCACTTTAAGCCTATTCAAAATGAATACACTCAAATCGCACTACACTTTGGGTGCATCAAAGTGTTGGATGCACCCAAGTGCAAAACGGCAGCTGAAGAGCGTTTTGAAGCAGATTTTCTCCTGCTAAGAGAAAAAGTATTTAGAAAAGCCACAGTGTGCATGAAGCCTTATTTAAATCCCTACTCCAAGCAATTTGATTTAAAAATTTTGGAGTGAGGTAGAACTAAAATTTCCATCTATGCCCCCTTTTCCCATCTCTCTGTCACCAGTAAAAAGAAATGGGAGGAATGGTGGACAAGGTAAAGGAAGGCACAAATAGCATTATTAAACATTCTAACCCTGTCTCGCTCTACTAAAAATGTGTTTCCTTCCCCATTAAAGAGATTTGCCAACACTACCTATTCCAGCCACATTTGAGGAGAAATTTCCACGACAGGGACAGCAATTAAGGCTGGGTTCACACTATGTGCAGAGCAATTCACAGCAGGGGGACCTGAAATGGAGCCAAAGACGCACAGGACCCTTCTGCTGTGCGCTCCACAGCTGCCCCGGAGATGTGTGAACCGGCTCTATTGAGAGCTGGTCACACTCTGTCACACGAATTGGATGTGGGGAAATGCAAAAGTGTGAACCCAGCCTAAAAGGACTTTTCACATGGTTGTATACAGCCAAGAAAAAGCCCCAGACACAGTTTGCATCCAGGGCCACTTACCTGTCTCCAAGCACATAAAACCACCTAATGTGCACTTGCATGTGAACCGTCACACTACGCCTTGGTCACCTGTCATCCCATTACTAAAATTGTACAGACTTGGAAACTGCAGCTGTCCACATTACCTGTGATACCTGACACAAATACACTCATCATTGGTGGGGTATAGTTCTACATGGCAGTGTGAATGAGGCCTAAAGCTGGCCATACATTATAAAACGTTGTCAGCTTCCTTTAAATGCGTTTCTATGTAGTGCAAGGGCCTGCCTGATTGCATACAAATTTCAAGTGTTTAGATTTGAGCTCATAGTATATGGTTTTGGTAAGGGAAAACAGTATAACATATGGCCGCCCTAACTCTTCCACATTTTAGCCAAAACAAAATAAGTATGGGCTAGAACTGGACCTTACAATATTTTTATATTACATTTTCTCTTTATAAGTGGAGCAGACTGGGCTAGGTAGCAAGGATCCTAACAGAGTCTACTTCTGATTTAAGAGAATTGCTGGAAAGGAATGAGACATACTTTATAAAAAAGGAAAGTCTTTACATGGATTTACCCAAAGTAAGAAATGTACTTCTTGGAAAAAAATAAAAGATATATATAACTCACAAATCGAACAGAAATCCCTACTTTCTCCCTTGCTGACCCAGCGTGTGGTTTAACCATTGAGACAACACTAGAAAAAGAAACAAGCCCATCCTATCCTAAACTATAATACAGCTCAAAAAGAAATGGCTATTACTCTCAGCAGAGACAAAATTAGGAAGTGATCGAATCATATTCTAACTGAGCTTTAACGAGCCATTTTTAGGACTTCCAAAATATTTTTCAGTAACTTAGCAATCTCTCACACACCCCATATGGTGAATCTTAAGCACTCGTTTGTTTCTATAATAATAACCATGGGAATGTGACTCTTCCACAATGTCTCATTTGAAGTGATAGTGTCCATGCATAAAAAAAACAAGTTTTTCAGATTACTGAGGGTGGTGTAAATCAAACTTCAACATTTTCCCTTTCACACTAATCTACTTCCTATTTCAGTGGAGACAGATGCCTCATTGTTGTAGGTCTTCAAGATATTTTACTCTGCATGTTAATGTACCTTAAAGACAATAAACAAAGCATTATGAAAAACACTTCAAGGCAGGGCTTGTGGGATTTATATTAACATATAACAACCATGCAAAGAGATTTTGTGTGTAATGGCAATAAGGCCCATGTTTGACAACATAACTGGAGAGTGTGCTCTTGGATACAAGAATTACATTTCAAACTTCTCAATGTAACATAGGCAGAAACATAAAAGTCCAAGTGTCCAGGTTGCATTTAAACAATATAATAAAAAGGGGTAATGATACGGATTGCATCTTATTCAGTTATAAAAAATAAAAAAGCATCCAATAAATATAGGTCTTCATAAATTTAGACCAAAATGTATTTTACAAGGGAGGGTGCGGTTTTCCATATGCTTTGTTCACACCATACAAGTGCCTTGGTGTGCGCTGTAGAAAAAACGCAGCGTGTCTTACGATGTTGTGTAAAGAGTTAAAAGTAGTATGTTTAAACTTTAAATAAAGCTATATATATATATATATATATATATATATATATATATATATAAATATAAATAACACTGCCAAACATTGTAAGGCATTGCAGCAAGTAGGGTTGAAACAACTAATCGATTATGAAATGAATCGATTACTATTTTCATAATCGATTAATCGGCCAGTAACAAAATGGGGTTAAAGTTAGAGTCTGATGATATTTACCAGATTGACCCTTTAATAGTATATCTCTCCTCTAATAGTATATGCAGTATATATCCTCTAATAGTATATACACCAGGGCTCGACAAAACCCGGGCGCCCGGTCGCATTTGCGACTAGAATTCCAGACCTGGCGCCTGGGGCAGCACAGCTGGGGGTATGCTGTCCCCGCGGCCCCCCCCGGCGCGATCGCGTCGGGCCGCGCCGCCGCCGGCCGGTAATTTAGCCCCCGGCTTTGAGGCCTTCTACGATCCTATGGTTCCTTCTGTAATCTGGCGCCCTCTTGTGGTGGCCGTTGGAATTACAACCAGCAATGCTAATGGATGCAATGCTAATTTTCCCTGCCTGCCAGCCTATCTTCCTTCCCTTTACTCAGAACCCCTAAAAATTATATATATATTTTATTCTAACACCCTAGAGAATAAAATGGTGGTCGTTGCAATACTGTCTGTCACACCGTATTTGCACAGCGGACTTACAAGCGCACTTTTTTGGGGAAAATGTATTTAATAAAAAAAAAAAAAAATAAGACAACAGTAAAGTTAGCCCAATTTTTTTTAATATTGTGAAAGATAATGTTGCGTAGAGTAAATCGATACCAAACATGTCATGCTTCAAAATTGCGCTCCATGTCAGGCCAGGGACAGGTCCAGATCGCCGTCACGGACCCGGCTCCTAACTTTTTTAGCTGGCTCCTAGATTCCAAGCAAATTTGTCAACCCCTGATATACACTATATATCCTCTAATAGTATATACAGTATATCTCTCCTCTAATGGTATATACAGTATATCCCTCCTCTAATATATACAGTATATCTCTTCTGTCTGTTATTCTCAGAGTGGATTAGATATTTTGCTCCCTAACCATATAGTTGGTTATTTATATTCACCACTGCATATAGAGATATTGAAGAATAAATTGCCTTTTTTTTTTTAAACTTTACATATTAACTAAATTATACACCACACTTTTTTTTTTAAGGTTATTAACCGATTAATCGAAACAATAATCGGCCAACTAATCGATTATGAAAATAATCGTTAGTTGCAGCCCTAGCAGCAAGCATTCACAACACGCATCATTGTGAAAATGTTAACCACATCATAACATGCACCAGCTGGTGTGAATGGGGCCCTTACTTGACAGGAGATCCCTGTAAAATGACAAAGAAACCCCAGTTGGAAGTGAACAGGGCAAATAGACAGCTGGTAACCGCATCCTCTACCTTGAAGCCTGGCCTTATCCTCAGCCACAACTTGCTCTTCTTTGAATGCTTTGATGTGATTAGCACCACTGTGAGACGAACAAGTGAACATCCGTGATCTCTGCAAGTGACCCTCAAATTGACCACAGAGCCACTCTGAATGGTGTAATATTAGTTATAAAGCGGTTGTTAACCCACTTTAATGGCTTCCTGACCGCCTCACACAGATATACTGCGATAAAAGGGCACATACAAGCAGATTAACGTACCTGTACATTGTCCTTTAGGAGGTGGCTTGCCTATTCACAATCGTCTCATGGAGATGAAGAACGGGGAGATTCTAAGGTAAACAAGCATCTCCCCGTTCTGCCTAATGATACTGCCACTGATCACCGCTCCCTGTAATTGGGATCGGTGATCAGTGACGTGCCACACACAGTACCTTCCCCACCCCACAGTTAGAGTCACACCCCAGGACACACTTAACCCCTACATCGCCACCTAGTGGTTAACCCCTTCACTGCCAGTGACATTTTTTAAGTAATTAATGCAATTTTTAAACACTGATCGCTGTATTAATGCCAATGCTCCCAAAAACGTGTCAAAATTGTCCGATGTGTCAGCCATAATGTCGCAGTCACGATAATAAAAAATAAATAAATAAATAAAATAAAACCCCCATCAATAAAAATGTCATAAAACTATTTTGTAAACGCTATAAATTTTTGCACAAAGCAATCAAACACTTATTGCAATTATTTTAACAAAAATATGTAGAAGAATGAGTATCAGCCTAAACTGAGGAAAAAAAAAATGTTTTTATATATTTTTGGGGATATTATAGCAAAAAGACACCACACAAACTCCTTTACAGCATTTCACGGCGGCTCCCAGCACTCTTGTTACCGGCCGTGTCTCCTCTCCACCCGTCTGACAGAAGCAGCTGGCGGGGCCGAGCTTTACCCGCTGGGACGCAAGTAGGAGAGGAGAGAGAAGACACAGCCAGTCACATGACCACTGGTAGCCACCGTGAGATGCACAAAAAGAGGATTTATTTTCAATAAAACAGAGACGGGGGCAGGGGGGTGCACACTATTTGGGGGAAAAAAAAAAAAAGATAGTATTAAAATATATTGGATATCCCTGCTGCAGGATGGGGGTGGGGTGGCACTGTCACTAGGTGGGGGGGGGGGGGGTAGAGGAGACAAAAAGAGGGCAGGCTGCAGAGGATAGAGGCAAGTAAACAGACCACAATGTCAGGGCTCAGCAGCCATGATTATTGTGGTCTGTTTGCATAGGGTGGGGGAGAAATTGGCAGGATCAGCCAGGGTTTTTTAATTACACAGCACAAGGACTATTTTTTTTGGGGGGGGGGGCTAATGAGGGAGACGGCTGCGGTATTCGTGGACATTGCTGGACAGGGTTCAGGTAAGTATTACGGGGCTGGAGAGGCTGCTACACACAGAAGGCTTTTTATCTTAATAAAAAAATAAAAAAAAATGCATGAAGATCAAAAAATAAATAAAAAACCTGCCTTTACAACTCCTTCAGAGCCCTTTCACACTGGGGGTGGCCGTGCATTCCCTGTAAAGCGTCACTCATTTTAACAGAATTTTTGCAATGTTTTTCGGACGCTGGCGGGGGCGCTTTTAACCCTAAAGTAGGAACCCTTCATTTTGTTTGCAAATATTAAAGGTTCTAGCTACCAGCAAGGATGAGTGCTTACATTTAAAGAGCACCTGTCATTTCAGATACATCACGGCAACGCCTGTTATGGGGGGGGATCAACTCACCGGCTGCCACCTCATCCCTCACCTTGTTGTGCCACTGCCGCATCACCAGCCATCCCATTAATATGAATGGGACTGTCGGGGAGTCAACAGCGGGTTAGAGGAGGAGCCACTGCAGGACACAGATGACAGCTGCTCTTTAAAAATGATGGATTAAAATCGACTATTTAAATAAAGCCTTTTTATTAGTAATTTAAATCAAATCCACCTTACTTCAAATCAACTTTTACAAGTGTATAACCAAAGCTGAAATACCCATTACAGGAGGAGCCTAATAATGACCTGGGAAATCAAGGGGGCCAAATCACACAAAAACTAAGTGACATTTCTTGGGGGTTTCTATACACCAATGATGTATAGAACGCTTCGAGGTTACTATGATTTAATTTTGCAGAAAGTTAGAAAAGCTGCAGATTGAAAAAAAGGAAAATTATATAATAAAATGAAACTTCAACATGGCTTGTGTAGCAATTGTAAATACCAAATAATTTTATTCACTATATTTTTTTCACAAAATTCGAGTTTCTCTTTAAATGTGTGCCTAACTTTGTGTCATTTGTTTTGCGATATGTGGTGCTTTTACAAAGTGATCTTGGTGGGTTTTTTCCCCTGAAATAAAAACACACACAGCAAGATCACCGGTCAGTATTCAGAGCTCTTTTCCCTGAATGACAGACCAGTGGGTGCAGGCGGTCAATGATTGGCAGGCACCAACTGATCAGCTTGTACCGTAACTAACCACAACATAGCCAGGGCTGACGTGACTAGCCAGAAATACCATTACAATCCCCTTATATATATATATATATATATATATATATATATATATATATATATATATATATATATACATACATACATACATACATACACATATATACACACACACACACTTACTTTATTTTTCCAGTATCTATACCCGACACTAACATTTTTATTAGATGTTTTATGGCAGAAGAAAAAATAATTTCTTCAAAATTTTCCATCTTTTTTCATTTATACCACAAAAAAATTAAAAAAAAAACAGTGGCAACCAAACACCACCAAAAGAAAAAAATAAAAATAAAAAGACATTTAATTTGCGTACAGTGTTGCATGAGTGCACAATTGCCAGGTAAAATAGCAGTGAGACAGCAAAAAAAATGCTCTGGTCATAAAGAGGGTAAAATCTTCCATAGGCCAAGTGGTTAAGCAAATAAGTGACATCACTGAACACAATGTAATATTTGAACTGTACTCTACTGGATACTGGAATACCACAATGACCCTCATGCAATCACTTACTGCTTACTGGGGTCAAACATGCCTTCCTTCAGTCTGCATAAGTCTCACCACACCATTCAGCCTCTCTTTCTTTCACATGTGTAGTCCAATAACCCGTAGCACATACAGTGTTTTGAAAAAGTATTCATACGCATAATTGTGAAGTTGAAGGAAAATGATAAATGGTTTTTACAAATAAATATCTGAAAAGTGTGCCATGCATTTGTATTAACCCCTCATTACTCCGATATGCCTAACTAAAATCTAGAGGAACCTATTGCCTTCAGAAATCACCTAATTAGTAAATAGAGTCCCCCTGTGTGTCATTTAATCTCAGTATAAATACAGCTGTTCTGTAAAGCCCTCAGAGGTTTGTTAGAGAACCTAAGTGAACAAACAGCATCATAAAGGCCAAGGAACACACCAGACAGGTCAGGGTTAAAGTTGTGACGTTCAAAGCTTGGGATTTTTGTTATAACTTATCCCTGTTTTAAACATCTCACAGAGCACTGTTCAATCCATCATCCGAAAATGAAAAGGAGTATGGTAAAACTGCAAACCTACATTACACATATACATAAAGACATGGCTGTCCACCTTAACTGAGAGGCCAGTTAAGGAGAGCATTAAGCAGACAAGAGGCTCACAGTAACTCTGGAGGAGCTGCAAAGATCCACAGCTCAGGTGGGAGAATCTGCCCACAGGACAACTTAGTCGTGCACTCCACAAATCTAGCCTTTATGGAAGAGTGGCAAGAAGAGGGCCATTGTTCAAAGAAAACTATAAGAAGTCCCCTTTTGCAGTTTGCAAAAAGCCATGTGGGGACACAGCAAACGTGCAAGAAGGTGCTCTGCTCAGATGAGACCAAAATTAAACTTTTTGGCTTGAAATAAAAACAGTATGTATGGTAAAATATTAACACTGCACATGACCCTGAACACACCATCCCCACCGTGAAACATGGTGGTGACATGTTGTGGGGATGATTTTCTTCAGTAGTATCAGGAAAGCTGGTCAGAGTTCATGGGAAGATGGATGGAGCAAAATACAGGGTTATCTTAGAAGAAAACCTGTTGGATTCTGTAAAAGACGAGACTGTGGCAGAGGATAACCTTCTAGCAGGAAACAACCCTAAAAATACAGCCAGAGCTACAATGGAATGGTTTAGATCAAAACATATTCATGTGTTAGAATGGCCCAGTTAAAGTTCAGACAAATACAATTGAGAACCTGTGGTAAGACTTAAAAATTACTGTTAAAGTAGTCGCATGCACGCAAAAAACACAAACCACGGTAAGGTCCCTTTCACACGGGAAGACCGCCTGTCAGTTTTAATATGCAGACCTGAACGGACGCTCCATACAGGTCTATGGAGTGATGGATGTCAGCGGTGACAGGTCTGCTGACAAACGATCTGCTAAATTCAGACGATGGAAACTCTATTTTCCATCCATCGGATCAAAATTAACAAGCGGTACGTTTTCATCCGATCCCCCATAGCACAGTGTGCAAAGACGGACCTGTCATCTGCCGGCTCTGCAGGAATCAATGAGGAGATCCCCACTGAGCAAAGCCGAGTCTATATACAGACAAACCCATGTGAAAGGGGCCTAGGGCAGAGGCATAATGAGCATCGCACACTAGCTCATTATGAAATACTTACCTTAGAACGAAGTGCCGCCATTTCTTCCAATCATGGCTGAGGGAGCCAACATGTGGCCTCTGTTTCTCTTCTGGCAAGCAGCATCTGCCAGACCTTCAGAGTGCACGCACCACTGACATCAGCGGCTGCATGCAAGGTCAATATCTCCAAAACCCTACAGATTTAGGAGATATTCATTTTACCTACAGGTAAGCCTCATAGGGTCACCTGTAGGTAAAAATGTGAAAGTGGGGTATACAACTGCTTTAACAGGTGCTTTCCATCCAATATGACAGAGATTGAGCTATTTCGCAAAGAATGGGCAAAAATGTTACCGTAGATGTGCAAATCTGGTAGAGACATCCCCAAAAAGACTTGCAGCTGAAATTGCAGCAAAAGCAGGTTCTACAAAGTATTGACTCAGGGGGGATGAATACAAATGCACACCACACTTTTCACATATTTGTAAAAAAAAAATTGTAACAATCATTTTTCTTCCACGTCACAATTATGTACCACTTTTTGTTGATCACATAAAATCCCAATAAAATACATTTATGTTTTTGGTTGTAACATGACAAAATGTGGAAAATTGCAAAGGATATGAATTATTTCTCAAGGCACTGTATGTACGCGTTGGAGAGTACAATGTAACGTAGCATGCAAAAGGCCAAGGATGAAGAAATACAAAAACATTTACCAAGTAACAGGCATCGGTAAAAAACAGCATTTTGAAAAGCTCAGCAAATTTCTAACCACCTTCTCATTCAATGAAGAAGTATGACTTATCCATGAGGTAAGAAGGCCGACAGCTGACTCTTCCCGTTTCAGAATCAGACATCGAGTAACACACAAATGAACTGTGCAGCCCCAGAGAAGATACAGTGCAGATCAGTGTCATGCAGGCACAGATACACACTGCAGGAAGAACTTCAAAGGGTTCACAGACCATTTTACTAACAAAGCTCGCGCTTACAAAAAGAACACAAAACATTGTGAATAAACTCCAGTGATGCATTTATCAGAAGGTAGGGCTTTTCATTATTCTCACTGTACTGGTACTTATGTGTACACAGTGCTTTTCCTGACAAGTAGCTTCTAGGAGTGGCAGCAATTATATAGCGGGAAGACCGCTGAAACCTATGTCAACCACTGGCAGTATAGACTACCTTGAAGTGTATCTAAACCCAAAAACATAATACTCTATTAACAGTGGTCATCAACCCTGACCTCAGGGCCCACTAACAGGCCAGGTTTTATTTATGACCTTGGGAGATGCAATCACCGAGCAGAAAATGATATTATCTTTGATCTATTTCAGTTATCTAGCAAACCGATATTTGCCCAAAAACGGGCACCGCTGTCTACGGCGCATGCGCCGTAGACAGCGGGGCGCAGGCGCACTGAACGCGGCAGTTCTAAAAATGGAGCTGCCGCATTTGTCGACTCCCGTGCGCATGCGCGGGAGTGACGTCATCGCGGCTTCGCCGAATGACAGCGGCGGAGCTGCGAGACGCCACCAGCAAGATGGATGCGGCGGACTACAGGGGACAGCGTGACTTCGCTGGCTCCTGTGTCAGGTAAGTGACACATAATGGGCTACTATGCGATGCATAGTAGTCCATTATGCTTTGCCTTTGCAGGGAAAAAAAAAAAAAGAGGAAGTAAACCCATCAGGGCCCTGAGGACAGGGTTGATGACCACTGCACTTTACCAAAATTATTAGGGCGCCTGCCTTTAATCACACCTGAATTTTAAATGGAATTCCCAGTCTTAAGCCCCATACACACTATCAGTTTTTCTGCTGAGTTTTTCCTTCAGATTTACCAAAACCATATAATATGAGGTCAAACCATAGGAGTTTCAATGTCTATGCAATCAGGCAGGCCCTTCTACTACATGGTTTTGGTAAATCTGAAGGAAAAACTCAGCAGACAAACTGATAGTGTGTATGGGGCTTTAGTATGTATGGTTCAATATTGAGTTGGCCCAACCTTTGCAGCTATAACAGCTTCAAATCTTCTGGGAACCTTGTGGACAGCTTTCCCAGAAGAGTTGAAGCTGTTATGGCTGAAAAGGGTGGGCCAACACAATATTGAACCCTACGCACCAAGATTGGGATGCCATTAACTGCTTAAATACTGGGCACTCCCACCCCCCCCCCCCTTTCCTGCTCAGGCCAATTTTCAGTTTTCAGCGCTGTCACACTTTGACAATTGCGCAGTCATGCAACACTGTACACAAATTAATTTTTTTTCATTTTTCTCAAACAAATAGTGCTTTATTTTGGTGGTATTCAATCATTGTTGGGTTTTTGATTATTTTTCTAAACAAAGAAAAAGACCAAAAATTTTGAAAAAAAATAAAAAGAAGTTGTTAGTTTGTCAGAATTTTTTTTTAAATAAGTAATTTTTATCCTTCACCGATGTACGCTGAGGCGGGACTGATATGCAGCACTGATGGGCACAGCTTGGTATTACTGCTGGGCATTGTTGGGGCTGAACTGATAATCAGGGCAGTGATGATCAGAGCCCTGATTATCTGCACAGGTCTCCCTGTCCCCATTCTCCCATCAGGGAATGCTGCTGATCAGCTCTCCTCGCCTCACTCTGTCAGTGTGAGGCAAAGAGCTGACAATTGTCATTTGTTTGTTTACATTCAAGTCAGCTGTGATTGGATACAGCTTATCACATGGGTATCACATGGGTAAAGAGCCACGTCATAGGCTCTTTACCAAGATCGGGGTCGCGCCCGTGTCCCAGTGACACGGTGCGCCCACTGTGCTGCAAGCCCTGCGGGCGCTCAAGTGCTTGGAGACTACGTCATTCCAGAACAACGGAGCATCCCGCCCTCTATTTGTCTATACAGTGGCTGGGAGGTAGTTAAAGTTCATTTGAATGTAAAGGCAGGTGTCCCAATACTTTTCGTAATATAGTGTATAATATAGCTTGCCACTCTTTTGTGGTGGTTGCATTAGCTTTAGGTTACAACTCCAACCACAGAAAAAATCCTGTTGATCTTGCCAGAAATTTGATATCCTAACTGTGCATTGAACTGAAATCTCAAACAATGTTATCAACATCCCCATGTAATTTTAGTGGCATTCCACCTTTAGTAGCAGGCCAAACAGTTTGAATCTCGGCCAGTGAGCAGGAAC
Organism: Lithobates pipiens; assembly: GCF_037356315.1. Taxonomy (NCBI): domain Eukaryota; kingdom Metazoa; phylum Chordata; class Amphibia; order Anura; family Ranidae; genus Lithobates; species Lithobates pipiens. The sequence goes on from NW_027507764.1 coordinate 419,576,166, forward strand.
CGTGAATGGGCAGGCTGAATGTACCAAGTTGATAGACCAATCAACTTGGGTACAACCAGCATGCTGGGTTTTACCTGTGATCATCGCTAGCAGCTACAATAGCCGCTAGAAACAATCACGCTCTTATACCAGCAGGAATGGCTTCCCCCCCCCCCACTGGGAGAAGAAAATTGCCCAGCAGGAGGGATTCCCACAAACAATGTCTGTGTTGATCGGGGAAATACAGCGAATTTATTTCCTGCAACCTGTGGCTGCAGGAAATAAGTGTTCCATGTATGGCTGGCCTTAATGGAAAGGAGCAATCTGCAAGTCTGCCCTCCCCAACTCCCTAACCCAATCTAAAGCTGCCCATACACCCCTTGATACTTCTATGACTTATACGGCGACATTCTGAAGAAATTAAAAGATTTCTCCACCCATGCTAAACATCGCAGATTGATGAATTTCTCACTGCAGTTATTTTATTCCATCACCCAATGTTCTGCCAAAAACCGCAGAATGAACGGCGCCTGCGCACTGAGTCCAGGTTCAAGCTCCACCATCCAAGTGGACATAATCTGCCTGGTTCATTAGAAGCCATCCAAAATTCACTCAAACTGTCAACTTTACCTAGAACTATCCCCCCCCTCATCCCACAACAATTGGTTTTTGGTTCAAAAACTTACGCTCAGAAAATATGGAAACTGTCTGCCAACACCCTTCAGAAAATTCTACTTACCTGGTTGTCTCTGGCATCAGTATTTTGAAAACCTTTTCTGGCTGAAAGGTTCAGAAGTACTGTCTCCAATAAATCAGTCAGACACCCAAACAACAACATTTCAGGAGAGGTAGGAAATGACAGTCTCCAAATATTGCTCAGTACAAGCTTCATTTAACCCTTTACTGGCAGATGAACATTTTGTGTATACGTGATCTTTCTCCTAAACAACACAAGGATAAAGCTGGTTATCCATTGTGCATACAGATACAACATACTTTCCATGTTACTTAAGTGTCAGAATTGTTGCAAATAGCCAACTGCCCTCTCTGCCAGTTCTGAACCTGTTCGGGCAATCCTACTTAGAAACACCAATTATCTACACAGGCTTATAGTGAAATACTTCCCTATTTTCTCTAAGAGGACAATATTTAATCTCCAAGCAATTGGCAGGAATACCATTGAATTGTTACACTGTGAAAAACCGCCAATGTGTAAATAGCAACATGTCAAGCTAGCAGCATTGTTCCCAGCACAAACCCCATGCCAAGTCAAGTGGCTGCCTCCATTATAGCTTACTTATCGTTAAGTACATGTCAAACTCCCATCCGATGTCACTGCTGTCACCTTCTGGCTTATCACTGCCCTGCCATTGCCAGTGGCCCCATAACTACAAACATACACAGTATAGATAAGATTGAAGCAGCAATGAAAAACAAACCAGGTAGAAAAAAAAATAAAAAGTCAAGGATATAAATGACTACAGGTTCAATTACAAATCAGAACACTTCTTATTTTCATAAAAGTGAGTTATTTTCAACTGAAAACAATGACATTTGTAAATAAGGGACCACTTTAGAAGGCATATTCGGGTAACTGCATGTGGTTAACACCTGTAAAAAAAAGTATTTAGTATATGAATTTATATTTATTTTAAAGGGCATATTTACATTTACATGCAAGACAACCTGTCTAGCAAAACTGACAGTTCGATGGTTAGATGGCTTGTCCTAACACTGGTCAGCTTTTAAGCGTATGGCTACAACCCTTTATCCAAAAGAAAAAAAGCTTTCGAGAACTTTTAAATAGACATTTTCTGCAACGTTTCTATTTTCTTTATCACTTAGACCCCTTTTAAACTGGGGTGTTTTTCAGGTGGTTTTGGGCTAAAAATAGCGCCTGTAAAGCCCCTGCCCTGCAGCCCCAGTGCAAGAGCCAGAGGGCTTTCACACTGGGGCGGTGCGCTTGCAGGACTTTAGAATTTCCTGCAAGCAGCATCTTTCGGACTACGAGGGAGCGGTGTATACACTACCCCTGCCATTGAAATCAACAAACCCCCTTAGAAAGCTTACCAGAAAGCGGTCATTGTATTGGACCAAATAGCCAAGACATTTCCCGTTCACAGCTGTATGTAAACATGCCCCTTGTACACATGAGGCTGCAGAGCAGGGCACACCCGGGACATAGATGACTGGCCAAGTAAAGTGAAAGCTTCCTGGTGGGATTGGATTAAGATCTGTACACACCTGAGCTCATCCATGGTGCTGAGTTAAGTAGTATCGCTCTATATGGACCATACATCACACTGCAACAAGGCTCCAATCACACCTGAGCAACGCGAGATGCTTTCCTGGGAACATGCAAGCACTCGACACCAGATTTCCATTTAATTCTATGGGTCCTATTGACATCTGGATGATGCGCTTCACTTGTCATGCCAAAAATGGGTGTAAAAACCATACGTAAAAAAATAAACTGAAAATGAACAAAGAAGCTGATGGTCAAGTGTAAACCTGGCCCAAATACTATAATCTAGATTTAGTACATCAGAAAAATTAGCCCATAATACATAGAACACGGACTCCTCTATGTGCCGAGACCCACTCAACAGATGGAGGCCATTCTTATTCTTTAACTATAGCTGCAGGGAAAATGTATTTGTAGTCCTATGAAGTGAAATTACACCCAACAGGTTTTTATTGCCATCTGTGTCCCTGTAATGACAGCCATACACAGAACAATGTTATAGACGATTGTATTATCAATAGATTTCCTGAATGATCAGAAATACGATCGGACAGATCATTTGATGCACCATACACTTAAAGGATCAGTTCACTAATATTATATATATATATATATATATATATATATATATATATACACACACACATACATACACACACACACATACATTCTGACTGATCAAAAAAAAAATTTGATTGATGCGCTTCTTCAATAAGCTTTAGGTTGAATGATATTACTAGATTCTTAAAATCGTTTCATTATATCCTTATATGTATGGTCACCATCAGGGAGATCTATTCTATTTTTCCTGTTTACCATTATCATGAAAAAAAAAAAAATCAAAATTTTTTGGGTTGTCAACAGAACAGGAACAGAAGGCAGATTTTCCAATAAGGACACTCACTAGTTCTGGTGACAACCGGAGATTCCTGAGATATTTACTGTACCTATAGGTAAAAATCATTCATTGGAGTGTTCTTTCACTTTCAAGTGGTAGTAAAGTCTGTATTTAAACTTGAAACAATGACCATCTCCTAAACGTGCACCATGCATCCACATCTGAAATTGCCTATGTCACCTGTGCATGCGCAGTGATCCTCTGTATACAGTATGCTGTGGATTGTAGAAGGCTGTGCTGCAACTTCTGTACACGTGTGCAGGAGTGATGTCATTGTTGCCCCGAACAAGCAGCTGGAGCCCGTGAACCAGGAAGGAAGAGCGGGTGAAGGGTCGAAGCGCCAGGGAAGCCCTCGGTTGCAGGTAAGTGTCATGCCGTGCATACTAGAACATTATGTCAAAAACCTGCAGAGGACCCATTTCTTTATTTTTTGGTGGTTTCCTACCACTTTAAAGATCATCATACAATCAGATTGCACAATATCCTTAAAGCTCCCAAAGCCATACACTATAACCACTGATGGCGAACCTCGGCACCCCAGATGTTTTGGAATTACATTCTCCATGATGTTCATGCACTCTGCAGTGTGGTTCAGTATCATGAGAGATGCCATTCCAAAACATCTGGGGTGCCTAGGTTTACAATCACTGCACTATACAATCTGACTTTGCAGTCTACTTTCGATTTTTTCCAAAACTTTTTCCAAAAGCCCTCTGATGTGGCCCGCGACCTCCTGCTCTGGGATGGCTGGTCGGCATCCCAGAGCATCAGTGTTGTGAATGAAGCCAGCGGTAAAGGAAGCAAGCAATTGCATAGCAGAGCCACATAAGACAATGCTTCCTGCATAGCGCCATGTCCTGTCACAGGTGGAGTGATACCTAATGTACTCTGCCTCGAACAGCAACAGCTGGCGATACCCGAATTGAAGACTATTATTAAAAAGGTATGTTTGATACTATCACAGTGTATATATGGGCATATCTGTTCTGCAGTGGTCACCGTGCTGCTTTCAAACTGCACTGAGCCATAGACTTCTGTTATTACCTACAGGTTTGGTGCGCTTTCAGAAAGTGCACAACACCTGCAGGATATAATAGAATTCTATGGCAAAGTGCAACTAACCCCAAGAAAAGCCAGAGGTGCACTGCTCTGGGTAGACCACAGCACATCAGTGTGAAAGCAGCCTTAAGCCCCGTACACACGAGCGGACTTTTCAACATCCAAAGTCTGATGGACTGATTCCGTCAGACTATTCGATCGTGTGTGGGCTGCAACGGACTTTTGACTCGCCAAAGTCTGAAGGACTTTAGAATATGGAACATGCTTCAAATTTTTCCGAAGGAACTCCGCCGGACCCGGTCCCTTCGAAAAATTCGCTCGTGTGTATGCTATTCCGACGGACTAAAACCGACGCTAGGGCAGCTATTGGCTACTGGCTATGAACTTCCTTATTCGAATCCAGTCGTACGTCATCACGTTCGAATCCGTCGGAGTTTAGTGTGATTGTGTGTGGCCAAGTCCGCCCGGCAGAACTCCGGCAGAACTCCTTCGGACATAAGTCCTCTCGTGTGTACGGGGCTTGCGGCCCCTTTCACATGACTGGCCTGATCAAATCAGACCCTCCTTTCACCTCTATGGAGCAGCAAATGTAAACAGACTTGTGTCTGTTTACACCTGCATACCTTTAATCCGATCCACTAAAAGAAAAAAAAAAAAAAAAAAAAAAAAAAAAAACACAGAAGGGGATCTGTCCCCTTCCATCTGGGCGGATCGGAGGGCCCATAGAGTAGAGTGGGCTGTGTCCGCTCTGCATATGCCAAGTGTACACGGACCTGTCCACCCACTCTGCTCATTGTGGCCCACGACTGGTTACCAAGTCGCTTAAGTGGCCCTTGCTCTTCAAATGGTTAGGCACCCCTGCTGTAAGAAGACAAACCTAATCAACCTAGTTTATTATACCAAGACAGGCCTTTGCACTACATAGTTGATGGCAGATGTAAAGAAGATTGCACAGACAGTAAGATGTATGGCTAACTTTAGGATTCATAAAGACTGGGCTAAGAAAGGCCACTTTTACAGGTGTTTGCCATTTTCAGCCTGCAAAACACCTCTACACTAGCCTATGTGTCCAGGTACATTAGAAATGGCTGAAGGAAAAAAAAAAAAACACACATCAAAAGTGCAGAGGTGCAAAAAACCCATGAAACACCTAAACGCATGTAAACAGAGTGAGTGTTAATACATACCATTGACTAGAAGAGATTAATAATCTGGCCAATAAAATCCATTAACACTCAAAAGCTTGACACAACTGCATGTGCAATACTCGGCTTTAGGCACATTTTTTAAGCCGCTATTCTCCTCCCTGGAAAAAAGTATCCAGATGACCTAAACAGACATCATGTGTGTATGATGCCTTAGGCCCCGTTCACGTTTGCCTATTTGGAATCCCGAGTGAAATTGTTGCAACACTTCATGCAACTGCAAATCATGCGGCAAGTGGTGCATAATGCGCAATGTGCATTTGGGTGCCATTCCTTCTAGATGGCACCCCAAACATAATGTGATTTTGCCACAACTGTCACCCTGCTATCGTGACAAACTCCTTGGCACTGGTGTTGTGTCAAGTTAGCCATCTCATCAGAAACTCCAACCACATCACTTCTGGTTTCCTTAACCACTTCAGCCCCAGAAGGATTTAGCCCTTCCTAACTAGAACACTTTTTGCGATTCGGCACTGCATAGCTTTAACTGACAATTGCGCGGTCGTGCGATGTTGTACCCAAACAAAATTGATGTCCTTTTTCCCCACAAATAGAGCTTTATTTTGGTGGTATTTGATCACCTCTGCTGTTTTTATTTTTTGCGCTATAAACAAAAAAAATGTGACAATTTTGAGAAAAAAAAAAAAAAAAAAAATCAACATTTTTTACTTTTTGCTATAATAAATATCCTCAAAAAATATATATTAAATTAAATATATATTAAAAAATACATATTCTTCTACATATTTTTGGTAAAAAGTCGTAATAAGCGATTGGTTTGCGCAAAAGTTATAGCGTCTACAAAATAGGGGATTTATGGCATGTTTATTAGTATATATATATATATTATATATATTTTTTTTTACTAGTAATTGCGGCGATCAGCAATTTAAAATTGCATAGATTACTGTAAAAATGTCACTGGCAGTGAAGGTGTTAACCACTAGGGGGACGGGGATGGGTTAAGTGTGTCCTGGGGCGTGTTTTTAACTGTCTGGGGGATGGGCTGACGACACTGATAGCTGCTCCCGATGACAGGGAGCAGATGATCAGTGTCCTGTCACTAGGCATAACAGGGAGATGCTGTTTACATCAGCATCTCCCCATTCTTCAGCTCTGAGACACAATCGCGGGTATCACCATGGAAATAGAGTCTGTGGGTCCCGTGGGCCCAGTCACTGAGCTTGCGGCAGGCACGCACACGGTGGGTAATTCAAAGTAGCATATGGGTAAGTTACTTTGCCCAGCCGTGCCATTCCGCCGACGTATATATACAGGCGGCGGTCGGCAAGTGGTTAAATCATCATTAAGTGGAGATTTTGACAAATTTCTGTTTGAACACAACACTGTCAACCAAACACAGTCCAGTGCACGATACGCATGGAGAATGTTACTGCGCTCTGATACTAGCGGACAAAAAATGGCATCCTACAAGGCAGCGACAACTTTATCCTCATTTGCCACTGTGCTGTCAAAACAGCAAAATCTTCCTGTACCAGATTGTATTCGGTTGCCGGTATTGTGTCCAAAACAGCAACTCATTAACATCTCCAATTACTGCCGATTTAAAGAAACCGGAAGTGATGTGGTTGGCCTTTCTGACAAGTTGGCTAATGTGACAATACACCGGCCACACGCAAATATGCAACGTCTCGACAGCCAGGCCTTGGCACAAAAGTGGCTGCATATTTGCAAGCATTAGTGCAAACATCTATGTGCCGTAAGCGTGCGCCCCCAGCTGCTAGCGGAAAATGTTCCGATCATGTGACAGCTAATCATGGTGGTCACATGATTTTAAGCCCCACCTCCCAGCAAGTAAAACCCCTTAAGGCGCTGACAGGGGGTTAAAAAAATTGCATGAAGCTTGCCACCCAAAAAGGAGCAGGAGCTCTGAGCAAACATCAGGCATGGGGCAGCCAATTGAAGTTAATGCCCTATGCATGACACACGGAATTGCATGAAAATCGCCCACACAAATATCACAAGCAGGAATGCCAGTTCCCACTATGAGCTGTGTAAATGTTCCTTAAAGAGATTGTACAAACAGAACTTGTAGATAGCCGGAGTGTCGCTTCACACCTGAATGTGGTGCGGGAAACCCGTATTCCAGATGCACTGGGTTTGTTATCAATAGATCCCTAACGACACCCCAAACACAGTGCGTTAACCTGCATCAGATCACATGGTAACTCAGTTGTATTGCATTTATAAAAGTAGTGCATGCGCTATGTGGGTGCGATCCAGTGCAATGTCATCTGATTCAAATGAAGGAGCTGAAAATCACATAACACTGAATGGCACTCTGTGATCCAGAACTTTGGGGGATTGTAGTGATTGTATGTGCAGCCTTGTGATGGGGCTGACAGGACACTCACCAGCAGGCAGTCGGTGTTGACCTCAGACTTGGGGTCCCGTAACAAGACGTCGATCTTGGTGTAGCGGGAGTCGAAGCTCTCCCCGGTAGACATGATGATGATGAGTGTTGGTGACCCCGGATACTAGAAGCGGCTCCTCCCGTCCCCCTTCCTCCTCCTAGCGGACGGCTCAGGTGTGCGGCGGAGCTCCGTCTCCCCTCACCGCCTGTACAGCACTGTATTGGGCCCCGGCATCCTCCCCATGGGCCCCCGGACACATAGACACACACAGGCCCGTCCCTCCACTCCCAGCCCCCGGGGTGATGATGGCGGCGCTCCGGAAGACAGGTCCTCCTCCACCTCACAGATAAGCGCCGGGCCGCCCCGTCATGTCTCCTCCACACACACAGTTCTGTCCTCCCTTCCCCTCCTCCCGGGCTCACACACGGCAGCCAAAACGGACGAACAGCTCAGGCTCCTCCTGCCTCCTCACCAATCCTCAACAAACATGTCCGCCTTCCTGTTCAAACACTGTGCGGGACGGTACGGAGGGGAGACAGTGCGCCTGCGCCGGGGAAGGCGGGAGGGGGCAGGCCGGGTGAAGAGGACCTGTGCACAACACTGGGGAGGGGCGGAGCAGGTCGGATGAAGAGGACCTGTGCACAACATTGAGGAGGGAAGGAGGGGCGGAGCAGGCCGGGTGAAGAGGACCTGTGCACAACATTGAGGAGGGGCGGAGCAGGCCGGGTGAAGAGGACCTGTTCACAACACTGAGGAGGGGGCGGAGCAGGCCGGGTGAAGAGGACCTGTGCCAATACTGAGGAGGGAGAGGGCGGGGTCAGGCCAGGTGAAGAGGACCTGTGCCAATACTGAGCAGGGAGGGGGCAGAGCAGGCCGGGTGAAGAGAACCCGTGCACAACACTGAGGAGAGAGGGGGCGTGGTCAGGCCAGGTGAAGAGGATCTGTGCGCAACACTCAGAAGGGAGGGGGCGGGGTCAGGCCACGTGAAGAGTACCGGAGGAAAGGTCAGGCCGGGTGAAAAGGGCCTGTGCACAATACTGAGAAGGGAGGGGGCGGAGCATTCTAGGTAAAGAGGACCAGTGCACAACACTGAGGAGGGAGAGGGCGGAGCAGGCTAAGTAAAGAGGACCAGAGGGAAGGGGCGGGGTCAGGCTGGGTGAAGAGGACCTGTGCACAACACTGAGGAGGGAGGGGACTGAGCAGGCCAGGTGAACAGGACCGGAGGGAAGGGGTGGTGTCAGGCGGGGTGAAGAAAACCTGTGCACAACACTGAGGGAGGGGCAAGGTCAGGCCGGATGAAGATGACCGGAGGGGGTGGGGTCAGACCAGGCAAAGAGGAGCTGTGCACAACACTAAGGGGGGACGGGATGGGGTCAGGCTGGGTGAAGAGGACCGGAGGGAGGGGGCAGGGTCAGGCCGGGTGAAGAGGACTGGAGCAGGAGGAGCAGGCCTGGTGAAGAGGCCCTGTGCACAACACTGAAGAGGGGGTGGAGCAGGCCGGGTAAAGAGGTTCTGTGCACAACACTGAGGAGGGAGGGGCGGGGTCAGGCCGGGTGAAGAGAACCAGAGACAAGGGGCGTGGCTCAGGCCGAGTGAAGAGTAACTGTGCACAACACTGAGGAGGGGGCGGAGCAGGCCAGGTGAAGAGGACCTGTGCACAACACGAAGAGGGGGCGGAGCAGGCCAGGTAAAGAGGACCTGTGCACAACACTGAGGAGGGAAGGGGACCTGTGCACAACACTGAGGAGGGAAGGGGCGGGGTCAGGCCAGATAAAGAGGACCTGTGTACAACACTGAGGAGGGGGTGGAGCAGGCTGGGTGAAGAGAACCTGTGCACAACACTGAAGAGGGGGCGGAGCAAGTCAGGTGAAGTGGACCTGTGCACAACACTGAGGGAGGGGGCGGGGTCAGGCCAGGTGAAGAGGACCTGTGCACAACAATGAGGAGGGAGGGGGCAGGGTCAGGCCACGTGAAGAGTACCGGAGGGAAAAGGGCGGGGTCAGGCCGAGTGAAGAGGACCGGAGGGAAGGGGCGGGGTCAGGCTGAGTGAAGAGGACTGAAGGGAAGGGGCGGGGTCAGGCCGGGTGAAGAGGACTTGTGCTCAACACCGAGGGAGGGGCGGAGCTAGCTGTATGGTGACAACATGTACCCCCAGCAGGATCAGCTACGTCCATCTTCACCACTAACATCCTATCCATACCCAGTTCATCCACACTGAGGAGACTAAACAATAATGTCTACACCATTTTTGTTATCCGACCGACCTGCGACTTATATAAAATAATTGAATACAGCCATAGCTTCCTGCTGCCCTAATTTTGGGAGTTATGAGAATGGCCCTTCCCAGACAGGATATTGCGCTAAACCTGTAGCTCCATTCACACCAATCGCCACAATTTCAAATCACTGCAAAATGTGCTGACGCGTTAGCGATGCCATTACAGTGCCTTGCGAAAGTATTCGGCCCCCTTGAACTTTTCAACCTTTTGCCACATTTCAGGCTTCAAACATAAAGATATACAATTTTTATTTTTTGTGAAGAATCACCAACAAGTGGGACACAATTGTGAAGTGGAAGGAAATCTATTGGATTTTTGAAACTTTTTTAACTAATAAAAAAATGAAAAGTGGGGCGTGCAAAATTATTCGGCCCCCTTGCGTTAATACTTTGTAGAGCCACCTTTTGCTGCGATTACAGCTGCAAGTCGCTTGGGGTATGTCTCTATCAGTTTTGCACATCGAGAGACTGAAATTCTTGCCCATTCTTCCTTGCAAAACAGCTGGAGCTCAGTGAGGTTGGATGGAGAGCGTTTGTGAACAGCAGTTTTCAGCTCTTTCCACAGATTCTCGATTGGATTCAGGTCTGGACTTTGACTTGGCCATTCTAACACCTGGATACGTTTATTTGTGAACCATTCCTTTGTAGATTTTGCTGTATGTTTGGGATCATTGTCTTGTTGGAAGATAAATCTCCGTCCCAGTTTCAGGTCTTTTGCAGACTCCAACAGGTTTTCATCCAGAATGGTCCTGTATTTGGCTGCATCCATCTTCCCCTCAATTTTAACCATCTTCCCTGTCCCTGCTGAAGAAAAGCAGGCCCAAACCATGATGCTGCCACCCCCATGTTTGACAGTGGGGATGGTGTGTTGAGGGTGATGAGCTGTGTTGCTTTTACGCCAAACATATCGTTTTGCATTGTGGGCAAAAAGTTCCATTTTGGTTTCATCTGACCAGAGCACCTTCTTCCACATGTTTGGTGTGTCTCCCAGGTGGCTTGTGGCAAACTTTAGACAAGACTTTTTATGGATATCTTTCAGAAATGGCTTTCTTCTTGCCACTCTTCCATAAAGGCCAGATTTGTGCAGTGTACGACTGATTGTTGTCCTATGGACAGACTCTCCCACCTCAGCTGTAGTTCTCTGCAGTTCATCCAGAGTGATCATGGGCCTCTTGGCTGCATCTCTGATCAGTCTTCTCCTTGTCTGAGCTGAAAGTTTAGAGGGACGGCCAGGTCTTGGTAGATTTGCAGTGGTCTGATACTCCTTCCATTTCAAAATGATTGCTTGCACAGTGCTCCTTGGGATGTTTAAAGCTTGGGAAATCTTTTTGTATCCAAATCCGGCTTTAAACTTCTCCACAACAGTATTACGGACCTGCCTGGTGTGTTCCTTGGTCTTCATGATGCTCTCTGCGCTTTCAACAGAACCCTGAGACTATCACAGAGCAGGTGCATTTATACAGAGACTTGATTACACACAGGTGGATTCTATTTATCACCATCAGTCATTTAGGACAACATTGGATCATTCAGAGATCCTCGCTGAACTTCTGGAGTGAGTTTGTTGCACTGAAAGTAAAGTGGCCGAATAATTTTGCACGCACCACTTTTCAGTTTTTTTATTTGCTAAAAAAGTTTAAATTATCCAATAGATTTCGTTCCACTTCACAATTGTGTCCCACTTGTTGGTGATTCTTCACAAAAAAAATTAAATTTTATATCTTTATGTTTGAAGCCTGAAATGTGGCAAAAGGTTGAAAAGTTCAAGGGGGCCGAATACTTTTGCAAGGCACTGTACTTCTAATGGCACCCCAAGCATGCTGCGATTTTGCCGGGAATGTTGTGTGGTAAATCACACTGCAATCGCACCGTACAATGCTGTTACTCAAAAAGGAGCATGAGCTTCTTTTGGGCGACGTCGCACATTGTGATTTGCCCTTTTTGCAATGTGATTTACCACGCGACAATCGCAACGTGATTGGGTTGCCATTAGAAGTAATGGCATTGGAAACGTGTTCTGCATTTTTCAGCGATTTGAAATCATGGCTATTCCGCCTGCGATCTGGTGTGAATGGAGCCTTAGTAAGAGAACCAGAACCTTTACCAAGTGGAAAAGTGGGTTTGATAATAAAGTTGGCAGTGCCTCCACCCAGGACAGGGCCTCTGTGAACAGAGGGGATTCCCTTCCTGGGAAATTATCCATTAATCTAATCAAAGTAATTGGGAGCAGAAGAACTACTGCAACCAGCATATCACATTAACTATGAATATATAGATGCACAGCAGGCAGGAGTTAATACAAGTTTTATATAAGAAAATATCAATAATAGAACCAATGAGCCAATGTACAGACGGGTATTATCAGCAAAGGGGCCGATAAGAGTGGAACTGTGCACATATACAAGAATATACAGTGTATGGTTATTAACCACTTGCCTACAGGCCACTTGCACCCCCTTCCTGCCCAGGCCATTTTTCAGCTTTCAGCACTGTCGTACTTTGAATGACAATGACAAAAGTGCTACACTGTACCCAAATGACATTTTTATAGTTTTTGTTACACAAATAGAGCTTTTTTGGTGGTATTCAATCACTGCTGGATCGTTTATTTTTGACAAAAAAAAGACCAAGAAATTAGAAATTTTTTTTTACTTAGTTTCTGTCAGTAAATTTAATTAATTTTTCTCCTTCACTGATGTACGCTAATGAGGAGGCATTGATGGGCGTGGTGGTACTGGTGAAGAGGCACTAATATGCCACACTGATAGGTGGCACTGATATGTGGCACAGATGTGCCCTGATATGTGGCACTGATGGGCACTAATAGGTGGCACGGATAGGCGGTACTGATGGGTGGCACTGATGGGCATTGATGGACAGCAGTGATAGGCAATGATGGGCAGTATTGATAGGTGGGACTGATAGCCAGCACTGACTGGCATCACTCATGGGCACTGATTGCTGACAGTAGTGGGCACTGATTGCCGACACTGGTGGGAACTCATCGCTGGCACTGATTTGTGACACTGGTGGCACTATTGTAATCAGGGCACTGATCATCAGTACACTGATTACATGTGTAGATGTCTCATGTGAGAAGATGCCGCTTATCGGCTCTCGTCTCCTCACATTCTGTTAGTGTGAGGCGAGGAGCACGATTACCAGCATTTACAGTGGTGTGAAAAAGTGTTTGCCCCCTTCCTCATTTCCTGTTCCTTTGCATGTTTGTCACACTTAAGTGTTTCGGAACATCAAACCAATTTAAACAATAGTCAAGGACAACACAAGTAAACACAAAATGCAATTTGTAAATGAAGGTGTTTATTATTAAAGGTGAAAAGAAATCCAAACCATCATGGCCCTGTGTGAAAAAGTGATTGCCCCCCTTGTTAAAACATACTATAACTGTGGTTGTCCACACCTGAGTTCAATTTCCCTAGCCACACCCAGGCCTGATTATTGCCACACCTGTTCACAATCAAGGCATCACTTAAATAGGAGCTGCTTGACACAGTAAGGTCCACCAGAAGATCCTTAAAAGCTACACATCATGCCGAGACCCAAAGAAATTCAGGAACAATTGAGAAAGAAAGTAATTGAGATCTATCAGTCTGGAAAGGGTTATAAAGCCATTTCCAAAGCTTTGGGAATCCAGCGAACCACAGTGAGAGCCATTATCCACAAATGGCGAAGACATGGAACAGTGGTGAACCTTCCCAGGAGTGGCCGGCCGCCCAAAATTACCCCAAGAGCGCAGCGACGACTCATCCAAGAGGTCACAAAAGACCCCACAACAACGTCCAAGGAACTGCAGGCCTCACTTGCCTCAGTTAAGGTCAGCGTTCATGCCTCCACCATCAGGAAAAGACTGGGCAAAAATGGCCTGCATGGCAGAGTTCCAAGGAGAAAACCACTGCTGAGCAAAAAGAACATCAAAGCTCGTCTCAATTTCTCCACAACACATCTTGATGATCCCCAAGACTTTTGGGACAACATTCTGTGGACCGATGAGACAAAAGTGGAACTCTTTGGAAGGTGTGTGTCCAAGTATATCTGGCGTAGAAGGAACACTGCATTTCATAAAAAGAACATTATACCAACAGTAAAATATGGTGGTGGTAGTGTGATGGTCTGGGGCTGTTTTGCTGCTTCAGGACCTGGAAGACTTGCCGTGATAAAAGGAACTATGAATTCTGCTGTCTACCAAGAGATCCTGAAGGAGAATGTCCGACCATCTGTTCGTGTACTCAAGCTGAAACGAACTTGGGTTCTGCAGCAGGACAATGATCCTAAACACGCCAGCAAGTCCACCACCGAATGGCTGAAGAAAAACAAAATGAAGACTTTGGAGTGGCCTAGCCAAAGTCCTGACCTGAATCCTATTGAGATGTTGTGGTATGACCTTAAAAAGGCCGTTCATGCTCGAAAACCCTCTAATGTAACTGAATTAGGACAATTCTGCAAAGATGAGTGGGCCAAAATTCCTCCAGGACGCTGTAAAAGCCTCATTGCACGTTATCGCAAACGCTTGGTTGCAGTTGTTGCTGCTAAGGGTGGCCCAACCAGTTATTAGGTTTAGGGGGCAAGCACTTTTTCACACAGGGCCATGATGGTTGGGTTTTTTTTTCACCTTTAATAATAAACACCTTCATTTACAAATTGCATTTTGTGTTTACTTGTGTTGTCCTTGACTATTGTTTAAATTGGTTTGATGTTCCGAAACACAAACATGCAAAGGAACAGGAAATGAGGAAGGGGGCAAACACTTTTTCACACCACTGTACATGTGACCGGCTGTGATTGAACACAGCTGGTCACATGGTTGAAGAGCCGCAGACATGGCTCTTTACAGAGATCAGGGTCGCGCCGTGTCCTAGCAACGCGGCACAGCCGTAGTCACTGCGCTGCGCGCCCAAGAGTGGTCGTTCTGGAACGCCATCATATGACGGCATCCAAGAATGAGAGCCGCACCTCCCCACCGTCATTTGACAGTGGGTGGGCAGCAACTAGTTAATAAAAATATCTCCAAATGAATGTTGCAGGAAAGTTCAGTTACAGTGGCCTGAGATTTATCACAATGCAGTGTACATATTGGTGTCAGAGACCTGAAAACAAGATCTGTGATGATGATGGGGAGATCCTCCAATGGTTGTCCAACAAGCCTGGAATGGAGCTTCTCACATACAGAAACTGTGATGTGTCATTGGAACTCAGAGCCGCCTATCTGTTCTGTGCTTTAGTCCTGCCCTTGTAGCATTTAATCTGTCATGCAACTAGACCTCTAACTACCAGATGTGGCAATCAGAGGCCTTATCTGTCTCCAGCCTATGCTGGTTATCAAGTTTTTAGCTAAAACTAGCTATAGAATCCCAAACCAGAAGGAACAAGGTTATCTAAAATAATATGAGCTGTATATAAACTACAGGTTCACCTACTAATACACTGGACTGTGACTGCTATACACATACACTAGCACAGACCTAGTTATTTGGCACTGTGCATGTAAGATAATAACAATAGGATAGAAACTTGTAAGTCACTAGGTTTCGGATTAGCAAGTTATGGGCAGCTACAGTTAAAGACAGTTCACCTTTACAAAAAAAAATGCTTATGCAGATAAGGGACATTTGTGCATAATAAAAAGCTATGCAGCTTTGACCAAAGTTAATTAAATCCCTTACTACAGGTGTAGGCCATTTATGTACCTCACGAAGCCTGACTGGAAAACTAGGAAGAGAAGCCTAGCTGTTCACCATCCCAGAAGCAAGCTGTTTCTCAGATTCAATCTCTGTCACATGCTTTTTTTCTCCAATGATGTAGTAGTTCTGAGCTCAGTGTTTGAGAGCTCACTCCTGTGATGGTGAACAGTAACAGCTAGGCATCTCTTAGCAATTGTCCTCAGCAGAGTCCTGGAGTATTCCAGTCTGGCTTTATGGGGTACGTAGTAATAACCTCCTGCGCTTAGGTGTGGTGCTAAGAATATGTAACACTTTTATGTTTGTCTGGCTAGTAAATATGATGCAGAAGGTCTTGCTGACCTCACATAACTGGGCGTCCTCGTATGTACTACAAACAACAAAAAGGGCGCACTGACCTAGTGCATTATAAAGATAATAATTTATTAGGAATATAAAAGAAAAGTATTCTACTCACAAACACATGACATGCATTGTCATATAAAACAATGCTGATAAGACCGCCTCCAGGTCCACGGTACTCAGCCAGTGGTGTGGAAAGTCTTCATAGGGTTCCCAAGGTAATCTTTTTGGCTCAGAAGAGGAGGGCTTGATGCTGGCCCTCAAAACGCGTAAGCCTTAGGGTGCTATTAGGGCTTCCCTTACCACTGGCTGAGTACTGTGGACCTGGAGGCGCTCTCATCTGTCCCACAAAAATAATGGTGAATGATATGTGGTTCCAACTGGCAATAATCGAAGATGGATAAAGACTTCTGTCAGGGGCATGCTGGCCATAGCGCCACAGATGTGCAAAGGCAGAGGCAATTAAGCATGTGTGGACACAATTCCACAATCATGATTGTGTGAACGCCTATGTGCATGCATGAACGAGCATGCACGTCCATTAGCACTGGTGCCAAAAGGACATATATAAGGATGGCAGATGCCATAGGGTCTTACTGTCTGATCTGCAGCTTCCCCCTGAATCCTGTTCCTGTGCCAGTCATTAAACTGATTTTGACCCGGCTTTCTGACTATCCTGATTCTCTCCTATCCTGACCCTGGCTTGCCCTGACCTTGATTTATCTGCATCTGCTTGATTCTCTGTTGCCAAACCTCTTCCTGAACTTGATCATTTCTTGCTTGATGTCTGGTGTATCTGATTTTCCATGTATATAATCTGGCTTGTATCACTATGCACCAGCTTCCTTCAGCTGCTACGTATCTGTGTCCGCAGTACACCTGCACCTGCAATGTACCTGCATCCGCAGCATCCCTGCATCCACAACGTGCCTGCATCCGCAGACAAACAGCAGCTTCTACTACTGCTGTCATCTGCTTCTGTTCCCCTGCTAAACAGAGAACATCGCAGGCATTCCTACTTCACCATGCTCTCACAGCTGCTGTTGCAACCTCAGCAGTCCTTGAACCGGGGCTATACCGGCCTTCCTCTGCTCGTCAGGCTCTACCCGAGGGTACGTGACTCCTTCTCTCCACCATAGAGGCCAGTCATCAACACCCAGATAAGATGTCCTCTTACCAGAATTCAGGGACCCCCTTGGAACAGGCAGGTCAAACAGGCTTATGGGGACTTTCCCCTATAGTAATGCTGCAGCCAGATACCCACCAGCCACGGGGAAGATATCTCAGAAAAAATTCAAGAGTGGATGCCGCCGACTCCCAAAAATGTGATACATATGGATAAAAAACATTAAATAGTGTAAAAACTTTAAGACAGATCCTTTATTAAAAGACGAATACTACTCACAAATATAAAAAGAACATGCACATGTCTCTGTAGCACCCTGATGTTTAGGCAGGGCTGCTATTAAAATGTAGTTGCCAGGCGATAGTTGCCTTGACCAATTGTTAGGAGATCAATTAATTTCCCCTAATTCTGGAATTGCTGCACTTCTCCTTTCTGTCACTTGGTGGCCTGCTATCTGGTGACATTGGATAAGACAAGGGCATAGCAAGGACAGATTATGAATGAATGGGGTGTTTCAGCCAATGGGCAGGGATTTTCTTGGGTCTCTTGGCCTGCTGGGAGAGTCAATTTATATGGGTGGTGTCAGGTGATCAGGTTTCTGTGCCACCTGGACAGCTGTCTCGGTGGACGTGTGTTATGCTGCCCTGGGCTACTAGGCCGTAAACCTTAGGCCTATCCCGGGGACATCTGGCTGCTAGGCTGTCTGAGGGCCTATCCAGAAGCAGGAGAGCAGTGTAAGGTTGGGACTGCGGGCTTGTAGTCTAAACAGAAGTAATGGTTCCGTTGGCCGGGAACCAGTTGTGGTCGGAGATGGAGAGGAAGCTGAGGCCACTAAGGGACCATTCACCTTGCTACTGGAGACCACTGTGAGTAAGCTGAGGCCAGTACCAGAGCAGACTTCTCACCAGCCAGGGATGGTGAAGAAGTGGGAAAACTTCAGCAAGTGCCAAGTCAGGTACCCAGCGGGACAGCAGAGGTGACGCCTATGGAGCATCAGTGAGTGCCAAGCCAGGGACCCAGCAGGGAAGCGAGGATGATGCTAGAGGAAGATGCTGAGTGCTAGCAGTGGAAGAGCTCAGGGGATCAAGTGACTATTGGATCTGAAGTTTAGTGAAGGAGACTGGGAGCTCATTGATTGAACACCCACAGTGAGTGATTGTGGAATAAGCTGAGAACTGTTCGTGTTGCAAATAGTTGGATGCAATTACAGTTAGTAACTTCTACAAGACTGTATAGGAGACAGCGTCCTACCTATATAGAAGTGGTGTCCAGCTGGATGCCTTCACCTGTATAGCTGTCTGCCTATAGTCTCGGAGTCTGACAATTAACAATGCATCTCCCTATGGGTGTCCTGGACCTAACCCTCTCTCCCACAGTTCTGTTCAAGAGATAATAAATCTCTTTTTGCATTCTTATAGTGTCTGGCGCCCCCACCATTTAATTTTGCATTACACCCACCATGCCTTATAACCCACTCTACACAGAAAGATGTCAGCTGTCCCTGACTCTGGAGGTCACCATTAAGCCTAAAGGGCCCTGAGACTTTGCTACATCTCCAACAAACAATCCCGGTCACAAAAGATGGCGTCCACCTTCACTTATGGGTAGATCGATGGCGTGACCAAGCTCCTCTGCCTTACGCATTTCATCATTATAGGACTTTTTCCAGGGCCATACAATACATGTCATGCTTTTGTGAGTAGAATACTTTTCTTTTATATTCCTAATAATTTGTCATTTTGGTAAGGTACTAGTTTATGAGGTCCGTAAATGGCTTACACCTATATAGGAAGGTCATTATTCACCTTTACACAGAGCTGCGTAGATTCTTTTTATCTACAGTACAGACGCACCCTACCTGCATAGGTAGTTTTTCAAATCCACAGCCAGATGGCTTTTGAGTCCCGATCCTTTACTCCTCTTCTCCTTCCTTATGGAGGGGCCTTCGCTGGGTGTCCAAATTACTGCTTGTGCAATGTGGACACTTCCTATTGGCTGTGCAGAGGCAGGTTCTCTTAGAATCTAGAAGGGCAGTGGTGACATCGGGAGGGGACTATAGTACACTGGGATGGTAAAGGGGTAACATGCACGTCTGGATCAGCAGTTCCCACAGCAGGAAATGGCACTGGAGATGGACCCAGACATAGGCCAATAAATCTTTCTTCACCAGATAAGATTAAAAAAAGTCCATACATGATAGGTTAGAGTGCTGTGGGTGGGGGGTGGAAATGTATATTTTTGTCTAGCATTGGGCTTTATTGTAAGGGCTTATTCACATGGGCATAAAAATCACTGCAAGCAGCATATAGCTTTGTACGCAGCAGAATAGTGGGTTAAAAATCTGTGTTCACAGTCTGCATTTAGACCATACTTATTTCCTGGCTAAAGTGGGGTTTTACTTTTTTTCTTTATAAATCAGCACAAGATATTTACTTACAATAAATGAGCATTAAACCTTGTGCTGGTGCCAACTGTCCTGACGACTCCATGTATTTATCTAAGACAGTTTAAAAAAATGCATATAGGGAAAATTGAATAACCTGTTGGCCAGTCCTTAATAATGCAGAGAGCTGTGCTGAACTAATGAGATCAGTGTCACTCTCTGCACTCTCTGCACCTTTACCCTGCGAGTTAGGGGGCACCGTAGTTATGCCCCCCTCAGAAGTCAGATTCATGACCTTTCACATATGTCCTCATTCTTCTGGGCATCATTTCAACCAGAAGACTGAGGACATCATGTGATGAATAATGCCGCGTACACACGGTCGAATTGTTTGACGTACTTAGTCCGTTGAAACACATTTCAGCGGACAATCCGCTCGTGTGTGGGCTTCAGCTGACTTTTTCAGCGTGCAGTCCGGAGTACTAAGAATTTCGGTTTTTCCAAAAATCTGTCCGTCGTACTTTGGTTTCAGCAGACAATATGGTTGTCAGTATGCTAGTCCGACGGACTAAGAATGGCGCATGCCCAGAAAGGATTTACAGGGCTTTGCTGCGTCTTGGACTTCCTATTTCTAGTCCCGTCGTACGTGCTGTACGTCATCGCGCAAGCTTTCGTCGGACTGTTTGTGTATCCGTGTGTGGTCAAGTCCGTTCAGTGGAAAGTACGCCGGATTGTCCATCGGATTGTATGACGGACTAAGTACGTCAAACAGTTAGACCGTGTGTACGCGGCATAAGAGTTACTGTGGGGGACAGCACCAGAGAGCACATGAGTACTGCAGCCTGAGCTGCTTTTTTATTTCTTAAATTTGTTGTGGGTTTCTTTTTTTTTCCAAAACAATTGTGCCCAGAGGTGGAATTTAGCTGATCACATTCATGTATTTATCTAAAAAGGTTAAAAAGAATATAGATTCCCTTATCCTAAAGGTGAAATTATAAAATGTTATTGATCACATGAACATATTTTCATTGAACAGTTTTGTTCAGTTTATTTTAAACTGTGCAGTTTGGTAACTGACCAAAAAGACCCCTTTAATGCCAAAGCACAGCGCTGGGAAAAGGTAAAGTGTTTGTAAACCCAACACTTCACATTTCTGATATGTGTCTGCTATACCAGGTACTTGTATGAGAAAGTATCCTGTTCTTTGTATTGCTTCCTTTGTGTGAAATCCCTGGTGTTCCTGCCAGTTTCTCTGCTTTCCTATTATCAGCTTGAAGTCTGGAAGATATACCCACCTTCATAACCAGGCCGTTTTTTTTGGCGTTATTTTTACGGACAATTGCGCAGTCATGTGATTCCCCCCTCCACACACACACACACACACACACACACATACAAAAAGAGCCTTCTTTTGGTGATATTTCATTACCTCTAGGTTTTTTTCATTGCTTGCGCTATAAACAACAAAAAGAAAGAGACCATTTTGAAGAAAATATAATATTTTTTACTTTCTGCTATAAAATATATCCAATACATTTTAAAAAAAAATCGAATTTCTTCATAAATTTTGGCCAATATGTTCTGTGCTACACAGTTTTGGTAAAAAATCCCAGAAAGTGTATATTGATTGATTTGCGCAAAAGTGTCTACAAACTATGGGATATATACTGGAATTTGTATTTATTTTATGCTAGTAATGGCAGCGATCAGCAACTTATAGCAGGACTGCGGTCCTGCAGCAGACAATCTGACACTAAGCCCACATTCACACCGAGGGCGGGCTTGAAATCGTGCAAGTTCAGCTGAACTCGCACAATTTCAAACCTGCATTTCATTGCGACTTTGGGCGGCAATTTGACAGACATCTGTGCAGGTTCATGCGCAGATGTCTATTGAAATCGCCCCAAAGTCACAAAAAGTAGTGCAAGAAGAACTTTTGGGAATCGGTGCAGTGCCGAAAAAATTGGCGTCACACTGATTCGGACAGTGCCGTTGCTGGCAATGCAGTTTGACATGTGGCATGGCTCAATGTGAACGTAGGCTGACTGACACTTGGATGAAACCAGTGAGACTAATACAGTGATCGGAGATAAAAATATGCACCATCACTGTACTAATGACACTGGCTGACAAGGGATTAAATCTCTAGGGCGATTAAAGGGTTATATGTGTGTCTATCCAGTGTTTATGTGTACTACGTGTGCTATTTTTATCAAGGGATGTGATGGATTTTATTCCCTGATTTGCAGGGAAAGAAAATCCCCGCTGACAGGGCGGAGCTCTGCCTTGTATCTAATCTCCAATCAGTGGTTGCTGGCGAATGTCCATTGGCTAGCACCTGCTGATAGGCATCTGCTATGCCTAATCACAGCAGAAGCCGCATGCATCCTAGGCGGAAGTACAAAATCACGTATATCACAATGCCATAATCATGTCTGCAGCTTTGATTGTTTTTGTGTTGAGAAAGAGATGTGATGTAATTCAGGAGTCAGACATGAATGAGTTAACACCGACCTGTGCTTTTCTCATAATGTGCAGGTTAGGTGCACTTTACTGCATGGATCATGTATTTATCTTCCACAGTCCAGTTCCTTGCTAAGGTTCCCCAAGACTGAAATATGTTTTGCCTTTCCCTGCCTGAGTAAACTATCAGATCTATGCGTAGTAGGCATCCATAGCATTTCTGCCTCTGTACTGCAGTACAGTATATGGTTGTTGCAAAGCAATTTAGGTGATCACTAACTGCTCTGTTATTGTGGTGACACCTGCTGGGCATACCGTGGAAAAGCTTTCTACTCAGAGTAAGTGTATAAGAGTTTTGTACAGAGTTAGCCATAGATCAATGCAGAAAGCTTGTCATTTGCGTGATACCTTTTATTGGCTAACTAAAGTTGGTAAGAATGTAAGACTCCTCTGGACACTTTTTTTTTTTTTTTTTTTTGAATATATACTGTATATTGGATCAAGAGATTTATAGGAGGCAAGTAGATCTATAATATCAAATCCAGATTACTGTAAATCATATACAGCCATTATGTTTTCTTAAAATGCTCTTTATACCAACTTCTATGTCTTTTGAAACCTTAAAAAAAGCAGAAACACAATGGTCTCTAAATAGCAATTCTAAGTGTAGCACCCTGGTCCTAAACAGGGCTACTAATATATCTAGTTGTGCTAGGTGGTAACTAGCCTGGCTAATTGGTAGATTGATCCACTGATTCCTGCCCTATGTCTGAGTTTGGGGTAGTCTCTCTCTTCTTCCAATTGGTGGCACTGTTGCTATTGGCATTAGAATAATGGATTACCATAAATTCAGGTATCGGGTAAATAGATTGTCTCAGCCAATCGGCAGTAGTTTTTTTTAACCACTGTGTATGCTAGATAGGCTATTTATTTGGGAGGAGTCAGGTGATCGGGGTTCTTCTGGTGGGTCAAGTGATCGGGGTGCTGTGACCTGGGTGTGTGTGTGTAGAGAAGCTCCTGGTTGCAAGGCCTGAAGCCTGAGGCCTATCCAGGAGGCATGCTGTCTGCTAGTTCCAGCAGTTCAGGGTTCCGCAAAGAAGGGTAGCCAAGGTTAAGCCTGAAAGCTGAGTTGGAATCGTCATGTGTTAGAGGCCAGGCATGTACTGGCCATAGGGACTATAGGGAGTTTCCCGGTGGGCCGATGGCTCAGTGGGCCGGTTTCAGTGGCATCGCTGGGGGGGACTTTTGGGGCTATAGCCCCGAATCTGGGGCCCATAGGCCCGAGTCAGTCAAGGAGTCCCCAACCACAGGGTCCCGGCCCACTACCTGCCCTCTTTTTGGTGACCCTGATGTAAGGAGGGGCTCTCTGGGGACCCTGATGTAAGCCGGAGGCTCTCTGGGGAACCTGATGTAAGAGAGAGGCTCTCTGTGGACCTGGTGGTAAGGGGGGGGGGCTCTGCAGGGACCCGGGTGCAAGGGGTTGGCTCTTTAGGGACCCTGATGTAAGGCAGATGATCTCTGGGGACTCTGATGTAAGAGGGGCTCTCTGGGGACCCTGATGTAAGGGGAGGGCTATATGGGGACCCTGATGTAAGGGGAGGCTCTCTGGGGACCCTGATGTAAGGGGAAGGCTATATGGGGACCCTGATGTAAGGGGAGGCTCTCTGGGGACCCTGATGTAAGTGGGGGGCTCTCTGGGGACCCAGATGTAAGGAGGGACTCTCTGGGGACCCTGATGTAAGGGGGGCTCTCTAGGGGCTTTTTTGCCCAATTGCGTACACTGTACTGTACTGTTTTTTGTGTGTTTGCAAAATTAAAGTGGGCCGGTCTGGATGAAGTCCAGGGCCAAATTTTTGTCCCAGTCCAGCCCTGTTAGAGGCTCGGCCTTAGGGGAGCCTGATCGTTGTCTGAGGTAAAGGAGAAGCAGTTGCCACAAGGGACGATCACTCCTGTTACCGGAGGCAATTCTGGATAGGATGTAGTTCTAAAGGAGTACCAGAGAAGACGCTTCACTAGCCAGGGACAGTGAAGTGGTGGGAAAGCTTCAGTAGAGACTCATCCAGGAAAGCAGCGGGTTGCTGTGAGTAAAGCTTGAAGGTGTTCAGTCAAAGTATCGAAGAAAGTTACACAATTTAAGGCAAAAAATAAAAGAAGGTGAGTACTATACCGAGTGCCTAATGAGTGAATGAATACATGAATGAGAACTCTAGGGAGGAGAAGATAATAATGAGGTTAATGGGGCATAAGAGTGAGGTAGATAGCCCTGAAAAACTCTCATCCTACGAGATGCCACTTCATCACGAACTGAGTGCGTTTGGTCAATGCAATTGATTGGTAACAGAATTGCCTACTTGATTTTTGAAAGATATGATTCTTTCAATAAAACAATCACATACTAAACAATCTTATGATTTTGTGTATTGCCAGGATTACCTGTGAAATGGTTGGAGCTTTAGGTGGAATATATGTGTAGCACTGACCCCCGAAGGAGCTGCTGGTTTGATTTGGGCCTGCGCTCTGGTAATAAACCCCACTAACTTGACTAAATCCCCTTGACACAGCTGTGGTGCAATACAATACAGCAGGATTTGCCAAATTTTCTTGGAATCTAGGATCCAGCTAAAAAAGTTAGGAGCCAGTTTTTTTTTTACGGCCGACAAAAAAAGCTTTATTTTCAATATATAAATGAACCTTAATTAATTAATTAATGCTTTTTTCTATTACAAGGGATTTTTACATTCCTTGTAATAGGAATAAAAGTGACACATTTTTTTTTCAAAAGAACAGTGAAAACATAAAAAATAAAAGTTAAAATAAATAAGAAAAAAATAAACGCGCCCTGTCCCGCTGAGCTCGCATGCAGAAGCGACCGCATACATGAGTAGCGCCCGCATATGAAAACGGTGTTCAAACCACACATGTGAGGTATCGCCGCAATTGGTAGAGCAAAAGAAATAATTCAAGCCCTAGACCTCTGTAACTCAAAACATGCAACCTGTAGAATTTTTTAAACGTCGCCTATGGATATTTTAAAGGGTACAAGTTTGTCACCATTCCACGAGCGGATGCGATTTTGAAGCGTGACATGTTGGGTATCAATTTACTTTAGTCTTCTTGTCTTCTGCTAGCTATTGTAATTTCTTATAATTTGTAATCCAAGGAATAAAGTAATTAAAGTAGAGTTAATGATGATCCAGGTGTTGCTTCCATAACTATGATACAAGGCTTGTGATGCAATAGCGGATAGGCCCTATGCCTGCATAGTGTCAGTTGCTTTACTCCTCCTCCATAGGACTATGGATCCCAGCAAGGCCTGCATATATGTCTGACTAGGTGTAAAAGTTAATAAACTGTGGGCCGCAACCCGCTCACCAACTGGATCGGAAGCTCTGTATGGTAGCTCTGGTCCGGTGTCTGCAGCTTGCTTCTATATCAGCCGGCTCTGTCACTCCGTTCCATTCTGATAGGTGAACCCGGTCTTCCGATGTTCAAACAGGTGTCTCTAGATCTTCCCAATCCGATCACTGTGTCTCTGGCACTTCAGGTCACTCACACAATCGAGGAGGGTTGCGATCCGCAAGGGCAATAGGCCGCTTCCTCTGGGAGGCCTCCTCACAAGTCCTCACAGGCAAGCCATGCATTCTCCAAAGACCTAAGATGGCCGCTCGAGCTCCTTTTATGTCCAGCATGCACTGTCAGAGAGGGTTCCATGGGTAGGTCACCCGGCATCCTGGGTAAAAAGGTCAACTCTCCAGTGTAAATAACAGTCACTTCCTTTACAAAGTTCAATGCTTTGATAAAGCAAAAATCATTTAAGTCCACTATCAGTGTTTGGCCACTAGATGGCGCCAAACACTAAGACATAGAAACATCGATAGACTTTCATTGTAAATGCTAATATAATTTAGTAGGCAAGGATGCCAGCGCTGCATATGGATCAAAGTTATATCTTTTAATTTCATTATAATACACCTTAAACAAGTACATGTAGAACATATCTGATAGACGCCACTAAAAATGTTTCTGAATGCACAAATAGTAGCCAGATGGCTCTGTTTCCAAGTACAGCCCCCTTTATAACCAAACCCCTATTTATGTTGGAATTCAAATCTCACTACCTGTTCATGTTATCGTGTCTTTTTAGGTTATTTGTTTTAAATTAAAGTATTTTGTATAGGTGAGGCTCAGTTCACACTGATGTGACATAGGATCCGACTTGTGTGAGACCACCAAGTCGGATGACATGTGAAATTCAGTGTTTCCCTATGAGAGCTGTCTTAACTGATACTACACATGTCTTTCTTTTTTTTTTGTTTCACAAAGTACTACACATGTCTTTCGACTTTCGCCGCAGGTCAGACTTCCGTTACTTGTCATGCAACTTGAGAGTTCAATTGAATTCTTCTAATAGATGCGACTCAAGTCACTTCGACTTAGAAAAAGGTTCCTACACTACTTTTGGTGTAAATTCAACTTGACTTGCATTGACTTCTGTGAAAGATGAAGTTGCACAGGGATGTCAGATTCAAAATCGCAGCAGTGTGAACCCAGGCTGAGAAAAGATTCCTTCACTACTTTGATACGACTTCAATGCCACAAAGTCTAAAAATTCACATCAATATCGTTTCAAAGTCGGACTCCAAAGATGCACTGAAAATTGCATGACTTTGGAGTCGGGCTAGTCTGATCCGAGCCTTAAGAAAAACATTTAGAATCCAGTATGGCAAACATGCCTTATGTAACTTAGTTACCCTGTAGCAACAACAACTACTGTAAGCCAACTTATTATTTCATTGTGTCACAACTATGAATTGATAGGGATGTTTTTAACTTCCTTTTTCCCTTTTCATATCTGTGGTTTCTAGCAGGCTTATAAAGTAAAAAAGTATTATCCACATAACAAAATAAAATTGAAAAAAATATACTATATTTATTGTCGTATAACATGTACATTTTCATCCTGAAAATCGGGTGCAAATAGCGTGCGAGTGTTATATGCCAGTACTTCAATTTTAGCTGCCTCAACGAGGACAGGGAGGGGGCATGACGATTTCAGATTACATATAGTGAGAAACTCCTGTTTACTTGGCGGCCTCTGTAATAGGAAGTCCCGTCTCCTGGGTCACCATTGGACCACTGTTTTGTCTATCATAGGAGATTCTCACTGTATATAATCTGGCGGTCCTCATCCCGCCCCCCTCCCTGTCCCCTTTAGGCTGCAGATGGGCATCGATCAGGCCGCACTGATGGAAATGGTGAGGCTGCTGCATTGAAGGCAATGGTGAGGCTGCTGCATTGATGGCAATGGTAAGGCTGCTGCATTGATGGCAATGATGAGGCTGCTGCATTGAAGGCAATGTTGAGGCTTCTGCATTGATGGCAATGGTGAGGCTGCTGCATTGAAGGCAATGGTGAGGCTGCTGCATTGATGCCAATGGTAAGGCTGCTGCATTGATGGCAATGGTGAGGCTTCTGCATTGATGGCAATGGTGAGGCTTCTGCATTGATGGCAATGATGAGGCTGCTGCATTGATGGCAATGGTGAGAATGCTGCATTGATGGCACTTGTGAGGATGCATATTGGCATTGATCAAGCTGCATCAATGGCAATGGTGAGGCTGCAGATGTGCACTGACCCTTTTTTGCTTCAAAGTTCTTTATTTAAAATGTAAGCTTTTTTCCTGAAACTTCCCTCTTAAAATTAATTTGCATGTTATACTTCTGTGCGTGTTATACATACAGGAAAGTATGAAATGTAATTTTTGCTTTAGGGTCCGGTGCTTTTACAGTATATTGTATATATTATGGTATGCCTCTATATAAGTTCACTAAATTGATTTCTCTATTTGCCCAATAAAAGTGTTCATAGGGTTCCTACATTTATGTTGAAGTGCACTCTAATTTTTTATCAGCAATATAAAGAAATAAGAGACCCTGGTGTGTAGTTAGACCATTCATTTAAACAAACATTTTCTCATAGGATAAGATGTTGATTTATTGGCATGTAATTTATGTGTAAAAGCCTCTCTTGTGTAAAGATCCAAAAGGCCCGAGATGGGTGATGCCATCTTTGATGTGATCTCAGTAGCCCCATCAGACTCCGATCTGTCATTCACAGGGTCACGCTATAGTTTTCCCCTTCATTTCTCCCCTGGCAGCTACATAAAATACATAAAAGGTTATGTAGGACGGAGAGGGGAGGGGCAGAGATGCTGGGCCAGCACAGAGATTAATGAGATTAGTGAATGCAGTGCAGTATACATTATATGCATATATTGAACATAATATGTTTATGTACCTATACAGTTTTATAT
The DNA here is from genome assembly GCF_037356315.1 of Lithobates pipiens. Lineage (NCBI taxonomy): Eukaryota > Metazoa > Chordata > Amphibia > Anura > Ranidae > Lithobates > Lithobates pipiens. The sequence goes on from NW_027507764.1 coordinate 419,604,529, forward strand.
CATCTGTTTTTAAAGTATTTTGAATGTAGAAATGAACTCATGACGTATATTGCTTTTCTTTTTTGTTCCTTAACCTCTTGCCGATCATGTAAGGCTCATATGCAGTAGCAAGAAAGGCTTTAACACCCAGTCCCCACACATTTGTATCCATGGGGGCAGGCAGCGGGGTTCCCAGCACATTGACTGAGCTGTAACTAACAGCTTTAGGTGAAGGCTACTGATCAGGATCCTGCAGAATTGGCTCCTGGTAATGTGACCACTGTGGTAGGCATTGAAGCCCACTTAAAGAGCATCTAGGTATATGAGGTAGTGTTAAAATGGAAATCCAGGCTACTGCTAACACAGGATGAAGTCATAATCATGAAATGCATTAAAAAGTGGCTGTACAGCAAGTGGAAGCCCCGTTTATGTATCACCAGAAGTGATGCTCCTTGTGTACTAGCTTGTTGGTCAGGTGAGATTGAGTGCCCATCCTTAAGTCCGCCGTGTCTTGGATATGCTTGGCTTCTGTTTATCATACCAATCTGCTTTTTATTTTACCTTATTGTAAGTGTATTACCATTATGCCTCTGTGGTTTTAATAAATTATGTTTTCTTGACGTTATTGCACTATTTGGGGTTCTTTTTCCTTTACATATTATGGATTCATATTGGTCTTTGAATGCTTGGATCGATTGATGCGATATCCACAACCCCAAGGGGTGCAATCAGTGCCACTATTTACCTGGAGGTTATGTTTGGTAGATTTTGTTTATTGCTGACTAAGCTTAAACCTGCTCCCACACCCCCTTCTAAACCCTATTTTATCTAGCCTGTGAAAGGAAGATGTGTAAAAGTGCCTATTCTGAGAGCTATCCAGTCCAGTCACAAGATCCCCCAGCAGCTGGCTTCATTGAAGAAGAGAGATCACCAACAACAGGTGCAGATCCTGGGCGCTGACGTCACCCATAGAATTACTATAGGGCATCCGTTGTTAGCTGTCCCGCCTCTGTACAGAAGTCGTTGCTGACAGTTAATCATGTGACCAGATCGTATCTCTCTCAGAATAAGTAAGCATACACATTTTTCTTTCAGAGGGTAGATAGAATAGGGTTTAGAAGTGGGGTGGTAATAGATTTAAACTTAGTTAGGAATTGGCTGGCACTATAAGGGGTCTCTTGCCTCCTCTTGTGGAGTCCCCAGTCAGCGAGCACTCTCCGCGCTTCCTTTCCTCCAGCTGTGTGTTAAAGGGGCAGGCACACTCAGGAGCTGGGCTTTGTGCATTCATAGACACACACATTGCAGCCAGGCCCCTGCCTCCCGCTCTATCCTCACAGAATTTAACTGACAGCAGCAGGAGCCAATGGCTCCTGCTGCTGTCAGAGTCTTCTGTGATACCAGGAAAAGGGAGCAGCACTGCTGCAGATAGGGCAGCGCTGGATCGTGAGAGAAATCGGTTAGGCATTTAGAGGGGCAGAGGCAGTTAGAATAAGCAGTAGAACATGTGTTACCTTTAAACAAGGAATGACTTAAAGTAAATTTAGAGGCCCTCTGTGTGCATCAGATCCCCTAGGCCCCCCAATACTTACCTGAGCCCCCTCTTAATCCAGTGATGTCCAGGAGCGCCTTGCCTCTCCAGTGACTCGCACTGCTATTCACAGCCAGTGAGCCAATCAGGAGACGGAGAGAGCAGGGGTGAACCACGACTCTGTGTGTGAATGTACACACAGAGCTGCAGGTCGGGGGCATGCCTGCTTGGGAGCCCCTAGACCAAGCTGCTTGCTGTAGGGGCACCCGTAAAGAGGGAGGAGCGCCAGGGTGAGACCCGAGTAGAGGATGACCTGGGCTGCTCTGTGCAAAACCACTCCTCAGAGCAGGTAAGTATAACATGTTTGTTATTTAAAAAAAAAAACGCTTTAGTGTTTAGTTAAAAAAATCCACTTTAACTATGGGATGTATGCTCTGAAAATAGAAAACAAAACTGTTCTAGGTTGTGATAAAATAGTAATGAAATGCTGATTTAAAAGAAATAAAGGTTTTTGTTGGATTGTATAATTTTTTGGACAAAATAGTTATTCCATAATTACGCAATAATTCGGAGTTGTTTGTAGAGAAAATTATCATGAGATTAAAAAAACAAAAGCAGTTAAAAGAAGTCATGCAGCTCAGTGAATTGACCTTCATATTCTTTAAGACATAACATGTGGCTTTGGTATTAATCTCAGTATTCTGTTTCCACAAAGATAACTTTGTTTTGTCGTAGTGCAGTGTATCTCCTGAATGGTTGTGACTAAACATATGGCTGTATGCTGTGGTTGAGATTGCAGAAGTCACATTTCCTGTGATTCAGTTTATGTGGTTTAGAAAATGCTTTGCCTAACAATTGCTGCCAAAGTAGTACATAATAAAATGTGTGTGTGTGTGTATATATATATATATATATATATATATATATATATATATATATATATATATATATATATATATATATATATATATATATCTATGTAAAAAAAAAAAGTCCTCCCTAAACAGCAAAGCGAAGTGTACCGGAAAGACTGATTTTCCTAGATCAAATATTTAATCAACTCATAATTACTGTCAATTTTTGTACAGCCAACCAACAAAACAAAATGCCTGAATTTATTGATTTTTATATAACATTTCTTTCAATGTTTTATAGCAGAGACGGTGGGCATCGATTTACTAAAGGAGTAGAGAATGTTCATTTAGCAAAGTAAATATTTATTTACCGTCATAAAAAATATGAATCTATGTACCAACATGTGCTAGGCAAAAACATTTTTTGTTATCCCCCTTCACTTAAAGTATCATTAATCTCAACACTTTTTTTGTTTTGTTTTGACTAGAGTCGATAGGGATTAGAACATCTGTAAGTTTTTATTGCTGTCTGTGACCCCATTAAGGAGATTCACCCTCTCTATTTGTCCTGTTTATCATTATCATTGAAAGTGAAAGTAAAAGAAAATCCCAAATTTTGTGTTGTCCCCAGAAAAGTAATAGATGGGAAATCTTCTAATGGGTGCACTAGTTCTGGGAACCTGGGGAGCCCCAAGGAATTCCTTTAATTTGCAGGGATTTCCTCTCACTTACTGTTTGGCAATGGGACAGAAAGTGAAGGGAAATATCTGCAATGGGGAACAGATGGTGAAAAAAAACGGAAAATTGTATACTCACCTTTCTGTAATTTTCCTTTCCTAACGCATCCCATGGCAGCACACACACTGGGTTGTGAATCCGCCTCCACAACCTGATAGGACTGGTTAGCTATAAGATTTGAAGAGGAGTCCACCGCTGCATTCTCAGTAACTATCACCTTAGAGGGGTGGGATCCTGTGTGCTGCCATGGGATGCGTCAGGAAAGGAAAATTACGGAAAGGTGAGTATACAATTTTCCGTTTTCCTGACGCATCATGGCAGCACACACACTGGGAAATAACTCGCTACATGGGAGGGTGCCTTTCAGAAGTTTTTATTTACTCAAGTACAAGGTATGGATGAATTTGATTGAATAATTGATCTCCCGAACTCAACCGTAGTTAATTGAGCCGGGTCTATTCTGTAGTGCGACATGAATGTGGTTTTTGACGTCCAAGTTGCTGCCTTGCATATAGTCTCTGGTGATACTCTACAGTACGCTGCTCATGAGGCCACCATCGCCCTCGTTGAATGCGCTTTCAGGTTTTCCGGTATTGGAAGATGTTGAACTAGATATGCTTTCTTGATAACTTTAATCAACCATGAAGCTATTGTCCTTGAAGAAGCCGCCTGACCTTTTTTGGCGCCATGCGGAATGACCAGGAGGTTTTCCGACTTTCTGAATGGAGCGGTAACTTCCAGATAGGTAGAGATTGCAGACTTCACGTCCAGAGGATGAGGATTTCCGTCTATGTTGAGAAAAACAGGGAGATTGCTCTCCGGATTAAAGTGGAAGCTAGATGCTACCTTCGGCACAAACTGGTCCGAAGGTCTGAGTACGACCCTGTCTGGGTAAAAAGCTAGGTGTGGTTCTTTGATTAATAGAGCTTGCAGCTCGGAGACCCTCTTGGCCGACGTGATTGCAACTAGAAATTATAGTTTTAGTGTCAAGTCCCATAGGGATATTGATCCCACCGGCGAGAAAGGTTCTTTTGCTAAAGCTTCCAGAACGATTGACAGGTCCCAGGTCGGAAAAGTTGGTTTTCTGGGAGGCCTTATCTTTAGGCATGCCTTCTGAAACTGAATGATGAGGGGGTTTAAAGCCCATTTGATTCCTGTCATTGTGGATATGGCCGAGACGTGAACTTTTAAGGTGCTTGACCTTAACCCTTTCTCTAGGCCTGGTTGTAGAAATTCTAACACCTGAGAGACTGATGGAGAGAGGGGGTTCCAGGACTGCTGTTGGGCTATTGCGGAAAATTTCTCCCAAATCTTATTATATATGTTGTTTGTCGATTTCTTCCTTGCTTGTTGTAAGGTAGATATTACTTTTAACGAACACCCCTGATCTAACAACCTTTCCCTTTCAATTTCCAATTTCCAAGCCGTCAGGTGTAATCGCTCTGGTGACGGGTGTAGGAATTGCCCCTGCGAGAGCAAGTCTGGGAATGGCGGAAGTGGGAGAGGCTCCTCTGTGTTTAATTGCAGGATGGTCGGAAACCATGGTCTTCTGGGCCAGAAGGGCAACACTGCTATTACTGTGGAAGACGAACTCCTCAGTCTGGCCAGAAACCTGGCTATCAGGGGCACTGGAGGGAATATGTAACCTAGGCAAAATTCCCAAGGATGGTGGAGACAGTCGATCCCTGTTGCTGCTGGATAGGCAGTCCTTGCTATGAAGCGGGTACATTTGCGGTTCGCTGGAGTTGCTGCCAGATCCATATCAGGAACGCCCCATTTGCGTGTCAGAAGAGTAAAGGCCTTGTGACTGAGAGACCACTCGTTGTTTGATATAAATATTCGACTTAGGTCGTCCGCGAGTTGGTTGTGAATCGCGGGTACGTACACTGCCTTCAAATCTGTCAGGTGGACCTGTGCCCACTCGATTATAGGTCGAACTTCTTGCCTTCGGATTTTGCTTCTGGTGCCCCCTTGCCTCCTTGCCTGTGGACATAATTCACAGCCACTGTATTGTCCATGCGCAGGAGGACACTCTTCCTTGAAAGAAGGGGACTGAAGGTTAGGAGTGCTTGCCATGCGGCCCTGAGCTCCAGAACGTTTGAGACTATCCCTTGTGGACAGAAGGGCCAGCAGCCCTGTGCTCCCCGGTCTAGATGATACGCTCCCCACCCAAGATGACTGGCGTCTGACGTTACTATTTCTGGGAGTGGATGAACGATAGGACGATGGCGTGCTAAGTTGCTGGTTTGAGTCCACCATAGTACAGATTCCTTGACTGCCCTGGTGATCGCTATTTGTTGTGACATTGATACCCCGTTCCATTGTTTTAGGAACAAATTCTGGAGTACGCTCAAGTTCCATTGGGACCACTGAACAATTAGAAAGGTTGATGACATTGAGCCCAGAACGCTTAAGCACTTTCTTGCAGACAGGTGGTCTGCTGACAGGAGCTTTTTTACTTTGCGGATGAGTGGATATCGTTTTTCCTGGGGAAGCCCTACTGTGTTGGATCTGGTATCTAATTTGGCTCCTAGGAAGACCATTTTCTGTACTGGGACCAGGCTGCTCTTCCTCCAATTCACTATCCACCCGAATTGCTGGAGTGTGGAAATCAGAATTGACCGATGTCATAGAAGTGTATCTCGATTGTCTGCTAGAAGAAGAATATCGTCGAGATAGAGAGGGGACTAAGAGTCCTGCACTATCAATAGTGCTATAACTGGAAGTAAAACCTTTGTGAAGGTCTTGGGTGCCATCAATATCCAGAACGGGAGGCTTTTGAATTGAAAGTGTTGCTTGCCTATCGCAAAGCGCAGGTACTTTTGAAAGGTTTGATGCACTGGAATGTGTAGATAAGCGTCGGACAAATCGACCGAGAGCATCCAATCTTTCTCTCCTACTGTTAATATTGATTGGAGACTCTCCATCTTGAACGATTCGACTAGAATCATTTGGTTCAACTTTTTTAAATCCAACACAGGCCTCAGGTCTCCTGTCTTCTTTAAAACCAAGAAAAGGGGAGAGTAAAAACCTTCTCCTCTCTGCTCCTGTGGAACTTCTATGATTGCTTGCTTCTGGAGCAACTCCATGATGTATTTGACTAAAAGCTTCAGTTTCAGACACGAAAATTGTAGTTTGGTGGGCCTGTAGTGTTTTTTTGGCGGTTTCTGCTTGAACTTCCACCTGTGACCTTGCTGAATGGTGGATATCGTCCAGGGATCTTTTATTCTGTCTATCCATACTTGGGCAAATAGCCTCAGCCTCGCACCTACTATTGCGGGCTGGGCGTGCGTGGCATCAAAAAGATTTTTGTTGGTCTCCTGGAATGGTTGTCTTTGATTTTTGGACTCTCACAAAAGAGGGTTGTGTGCTTCGCCATTTCCGTTTGAATTCTTTCCCGGGTCTATAAGATGTTACGTCCCGGTACCTCTCGGGCAAGTGTCGTCTGAAGGGCGGATTTTTCTGTTGTTTGGATCTTCTGTCCGACGGTATTAGACCCGATTTTCCCCCCCGTGACCTTTGATATTGCGGAATCTAATTTTGAACCGAAAAGGTTAGTACTGTCATAAGGGATCTTGCACCAACTGGATTTGGAAGTTGCGTCAGCAACCCAAGGTTTCAGCCAGAGCGCTCTCCTGGAAGTTACTGAGGCCAGCATCGCTCTTGCTGAAGATCGTATAATGTCCACCACCGCCTCTGCTACAAAATCACCCGCTAGGCTGAGTTCCTGCAGCGCTGAAATAATCTTGTCTTGGTCTGCTGCTTCCAGTATTAATTTTTCCACGCCGGATGTCTAGGAGGTGATGGCTCTACCGACCGCTGCTAGAGCAATTGCTGGCCTACAAGCCCCACCCGCTGCTGAATAGGCTTTCTTAAGGCCGAGGTCGATCTTGCGATCCATCACATCCTTAAATGTTACGGCGTCTTCTATTGGTAGGGTTACATGGCGCGCTAAACGCATCAGTGAGGAGTCTACCACAGGAGCGGAAATAAGAGGGTTCACTGCTGGCTCTTTTAGGGGATAGAGCTTTGCTAATCTATTATTCAAACCGGATTTTTTTTCTGGTTTTTGCCATTCATCTTTTATAAGCTCTTCTAGCTCTTCAATAAAGGGAAAGACCTCCGGGTCTTTTTTTAGGTTAGGAAAATATTTTCGTAACTTAGGTGGGGCGTCTCTCTCTTCTTCCCAACCGATCGCCACCTTAACTGATTTCGCAAATGGGTTTATCAATGCAAAGTCGAAAACCGTAGGGGTCAGGGTTTCCTCTTCCTCTGGGGAGTCGTCTGGATCCTGAGGAGTGTGTGAAGTTGAGGCTGAGTTAGATGATCTGATTGGATCATAGTGCTGTCACCTGCAAAATCACTTCTTTAACCGAGTCTCTTATTATATTGGAAGCTTCTCTTGCGTCAGCTTCTTTGTCTCGAGTTGCTTCCTCCAGACAGATTTGGCAAACAAGCTTATTAGGTAATGCTTGCGCTCCGCAGACCGAGCAGGTATTAACTGCAGGCCGGGTATGGTGCTCCTCTCGGTGCGAGGATGACGCTTCTCTGCGGTGACGGGAAGACCTTCACCGACTACGCCGAGAGTGAGAGTGTCTTGAGGGGGAACGCTCCTTCCGTTTAGAATAGGATGACCCCGATGACCTGCCAGAGCTACCAAAATGAAAGGTATTAATGGGCAGTGCTCTCTTTTCTCCTCTTCGCTACTTACCAATCCATACTTCTCCTTACCTTGTAGTTCTTGGATGGTCTACTATGGCAGCGGTCTCCATAGGGAAGAATAGAGTACACCTGTGACCAGAGGTTTTCAGTGTGAGAGCTAATGCAGAGTATAAGCAGACATGCTGACATAGAATAAACGGTAAAGTAACATAAAGATGATAGAAAAAAACCTTACCAGAGACTAAAGAGGACTTGTCTTGCAAGGCAGCAGGCTGTGTGCAGAAACCAAGATGGAGGGTGGTGTAGAAAACACAAGCAGCATTTAAGAATGAAAAAGGCAGTTTTTAAATAGACCGCCGTCGCCGGAGGAGTGACGTCACCGCCGCGAATGCGCACTGGCCGGCCGCGCCGCCCTGCGCCATCTTGGATGCTGGCAAATGCAGAGGGCAGGGGAAATGTCACTTCCTGAGTGCCGAGCCTCCAAACGCAGCCGTCATGATGGAAAGGGCATACCGCTGTGGAACTACAGGGCTCAGCATGCACGGAGGAGGAAAAAGAAGAAAAAAAAAAGAGAAAAACGAAAATGAAACAGAAGATAGAGGTAGGAGAGTAGTAGCTGGAACAAAAAAGGCAGAGGGAGACCGCTGCAAAACTTTAAAACCTCTTTAAGGTTTTTTTTTTAGGCTTTTGGATTTGTTTTTGCCCCTGAGACCACCAGAGTGGGGCCCCCTGTGTTATAGCTCATTTAGAGACTGTACAGTCAGGGTGCTCCATTGCTAACCGATCGAATACGTGATGTCCCATTCAGGTGAGGAAAAAAAGGAGAAAGAATGCAGCGGTGGACTCCTCTTCAAATCTTATAGCTAACCAGTCCTATCAGGTTGTGGAGGCAGAGGCAGAGTCACAACCCAGTGTGTGTGCTGCCATGATGCGTCAAGAAATCTGGGCAGGGATTATATCCTAAAAAAATAAAATAAAAAAAAGGAAAATTCCTATCAAAATACTTAACGTAATTTTCCTTTCCTGATGGACTCCATGGCAGCAACGTGTGGGTTAAGTCCCGCCTCCACTACCCTGTAGGACACTAGTCCCATAAATCTTTGTTCCCTGTCCATGGCCGTGTTCGGTAACTAGCCTACTCCAGCCATTTTGGGTAGAAACTCCTGCTGCCATGGAGTCCATCAGGAAAGGAAAATTACGGTAAGTATTTTGATAGGAATTTTCCATTTTCCTCACAGACTCCATGGCAGCAACGTGTGGGAAATAACTTGCCAAACACACTCGGGTGTTGACCGACAGCACCTTTACACCAAAATCAACAGAAGATAAACTGGCAGATTCAACACAATAATGAGCCATAAATGTATGAATGGATGACCAAGTGGCCACTTTGCAGATAACCTCAGGAGCCACATGACCTGAAGCTGCCCAAAAAGTAGAGAGACTTCTCGTGGAATGTGCCGTAACCGCCTCAGGAGGAGCCAAGCCCTTCTCTCTATAAACCCACTGGATCGCCTGAACCACCCATGTGGCGATGGATCTGACAGAAGCCCTAAGGCCTTTGCTTTTACCGTGGAAAAGAACAAATAGGTAATCTGATTGCCGGAAAGAAGCTGTTGCCTCCAAGTATCGCTTCAAAATAACTCCCGAAAAAGCTGAAATTGCTGAGACTTGCACACGAAGAGCGCTGACAGATAAAGGAGATGTCTAGTCCGGACTGTAAGAAACTCAAAACATCCTGAACCATCAGATTTCACTCATGAGAGTAGGAATGACCTCTTTTGGGCAACCCAGAGCCTCTAACCTTCCCCTCTCAAAAACCAGACCCTCAGACATAGATGGGCCGGACAGGGATGTAGCTTCGGGCCTGAGAGGTAAGGGAATTGGGTCTCTGACACTGAGGAGCATTAGTAGTGGAAACCATGGTCTGTTGGGCCAGTAAGGTACTACCACTATCACTTCTACTGCTTCTGATCTGAGTCTCTGCAGGGACTGAAGAATAATGGGAGTTGGAGGAAAAGCATAAACTCTGTTGAACCACCATCGTTCCGTCAATGCATCCACCCTGTAAGCCTGAGGATCCCGAAACCTGGAATAATACCTTGCCAGCTTCTTGTTGCAAGGGGAGGCAAACAGGTCAACCTCTGGGGAGAACTCCAACATTAGAATCCAACTGAAAACTTCCTTGTGAAGGGACCATTTGTTGTTGTCTAGAAGGACTCGAGACAGGAAGTCTGCCTGAACGTTCTGCGTCCCTGAAACATAAGTTGCTGTAATGTTGAACAGGTTCTTCTGAGCCCAAGACATAATTGGCTCTACCTCCTGCCGTAGAGACAGACTCCGAGTACCTCCTTGTCTCCTTATATATGCCACTGCCGTCGTGTTGACTAGTCTGAGTAGAACCGAGGTTCCTGAGATCATATGACGAAATGCTAGGAGCGCCTGAAAAGCTGCCCTTAATTCTAGAACGCTCTACACCATCCTCCTGGAAGGAAAGTCCCAGATGCCCTGTGCTACTTCCATCAAACAGTGGGCGCCCCAGCCTTTGTTGCTGGTGTCGAAGTTATTGTTATCCATTAGATGAGGAGGATGGAATGACAATTGAACAGATTCTCCCTCTGAAGCCACCAGGGAAGGGAGCTTCTTATTGAGGATGTGATGCGGATGGGCTGAGTCTTGTCGCCTAGCCATTGGTGAAGAAACCCTCATCTTCCATTGGGCCCACTTCACCATTGGAATCGTGGCTACCATAGTGACGATACTCCTCAGACACTGGAGAGCCTGGAGATGGGAGGCTGAAAGAGCCGACAAATTCTGTTCCGAATTACCAGCACCTTCTCTTCGGGTAATGAGATGGTACCCTTTACTGTATTGAAGAGGACTCCCAGGAATACAAGAGACTGAGAAGGAATTAACTATCTCTTCTCTAGATTCAGGATCCAACCAAATTCTTGAAGAGTGGAGATAACCTTACCCTTGTGTAATAACAGACGTTCTCTGTCCTGGGCTGGCAGCAGAAGATCGTCCAAATAATGGTGAAGACAAATTCCTTTGGTTCTCAATAGGGTCACCACAGCTAACAACACTTTTGAGAAAACTCGGGGAGATGTTACGAACTGTAGATTTCGTTTGTCCACAGAAAAACAAATAAACTGCTGGAAATCTTCTGCCACAGGGACATGAAAATAAGCGTCCTTTAGATCTATTGAAATCATCCAATCGCCTGACTGGACCGATTGTTGTATTGTTGACAGCGCTTCAATCTTGAACCTCTCCTTTTTGATAAAACAATTCAGATGTGTAAGGTCTATGACTGGCCTCCAAGTTCCGTTTTTCTTTTGGACCATAAAAAGAGGAGAATAAATTCCCAACCCTCATTGATCGAATGGCAGGGCCTTGAGCCAATAAAGATTTTAGGCTGAAAGGGAGGTGGGAACGCACCTGAGTCTTGGGGATCTGCTGAAGGTCCAGGAATGGCCTGAAGAGACCGTTTTGAAGGTCCAGAAGTCTTGGATTGAGGCCGCCCAGACATGCCGAAAACCGTAGAAGATGAGCCCCCATCTGAGCGGGCCCAATCTCAAAAAGATTTTGTCGATTCCCTCTCTCCTGTCGAACTGCTTTTAGCCGATTTTTTAAAGGAAGACTGCCTTTACTTCCATGACCTGGAATATTCACAACCAGGTCTATAACTACGGGCCTCCCTGGCCTGCTCTTGATATTGTTTCTTAGGAAAAAACCTTCTTTGGCTTTTTAAACGTCTATCCTGAGGGAGAAACCCAGACTTCCCTCCAGTGGCCCGGGTTATGATATTATCCAATTTATTACCAAAGAGGGAAGAACCCTCAAAAGGAATTCGGCACCACACCTGTTTAGATGCTGGATCAGCCAGCCAGGGACGGAGCCAAAGAGCCTGTTTGGCGGTGACAGATGAAAGCATAACCCGAGACACCAAGCGGATGATGTCAATCAAGGCCTCTCCCAGAAAAGCCGATGCAAGCTGTAACTCCTGGATAGGAGAACTTTTTGCGACTTCATCCGAAATTTTCCTGAGAGTATCATCCACACTGTCCGTCCATACTTCTATGGCCTTGGACATTGCTGCTAAGGCCAACACTGGTTTACAGGCCATACCAGCAGTAAGGTAAATTCTCTTTAAATCGGAATCAATCCGCCTATCCAAGGCATCCTTAAATGAAACTGTATCTTCCAGTGGAAGTGTCACATGTTTTACTAGTCTCATCACTGCTGCATCCACTAGCGGAGCCGATTCCAGGTACTTGACCTCATCTTCCTTAAAGGGATATAACTTTGAGACTTTTGAAAGCATACTGTTCTTCTTCTCAACCTTACTCCACTCATCCGTAATGACCTCGCCAAACTCAGACAGGAATGGAGATTTGAGATGCTCTTTTTTAAGTTGCTTGAAATACTTCCTTTGTTTGGAAGGATTAGCCACCTCATCTTCCCAGTTCAAAGCCTCTCTGATAGCCTTCACCAAGGGGGAGAGTTAGGCAAAGTCAAACCCCACACAGGGACTATCTTCCTCAGAATCACTGTCTGACGCAGCAGCTGAAGGGTGACTTGGTAGAGAGGACTCCCAGTTCTCTTTAATTTGCGACTCCCTCACTGGTGACTGAGGCGATTCTGACTGAGGCACAGGGGTTTGGCTGGCCCCGACCCCCTTGAGGGACTCTTTAACCACTTTCTCCACAAGGGATCTTAGCTGCTGGTCCGTACCCCCTTTCTCACTAGAGGCTTTGGAAAAGCAGAGGTCACACAGGGATTTCCCAGTAGGAACTTGCAACCTGCACCCCCAGCAGGTACTGATAACTGAACGGCTGGAATGAGCCTTGGAGGAGCGAGATCGATCCTCGCTACGGTGCCCAGATCTTGAGGGTGAGCTGTGATGTTTAGATTTAAAAGAGGAATGTCGGTGGTAAGACTTCGAAGAATCACTTCCTCTGTGAGAGCTGTATCGCTGTTCTAACCTAGATGGGCTGGTGTAAGACAGAGAAAGAGGGAATATACAGATAAGGAAAGATAACAGACTGACTAAGACAGGATCCCCCCCCCCCCCCCCACACACAGTACCTATTATTAGAGGGCTGGCCACATACAGGTGGAGGAGAGTCCATGTCTCTAGAGGCTTCCATTGTTACTGCAAAGACATTCAAGTAAGGACGAGAGCAGCAGAAACTCCCCCCCACCTGTCCCAAAAGGCCACCTACCTCCACAGTAAATGACCTGGACAAGGGGAAGTTGCGCAATAGCCTGCAAGCATTCCCAAAGCCTGCAGGCTATTTCCCCCGTTTAAATAAGGCACCTTAGTGACCTCATCACAGCGCCGCGTGCGGCATCACTGCGCATGCGCGATTAGCGGCATTTTGCCGACGCAGTGCCGAATCGCAAAAGGGGCTTGGTCCTTTGGCTGCAAATTGGTTTGGGACTTAAGTGGTTAAACCCCAAGGTGTAACAGCTATTTCATGTATAAATGACCATTGACCATGTACAGTATCTTTAAATCCCATCTCCAACCAAATAAGGTCTCACCTTTTATCCCGAAGCACTGAGCTAATCTTTAAAAAAATGATTCTTTGCTATGATTACCTAATTCCCTTTATGGTGCACCTTTCAGACCGGTGATTTCTATCTGCTTTCTGCTGTTGTTTCCACTGTTCTCCTGACCAGTCTGGTTATCTTCCCTGGTAATGTCTTGATTCCAGTCCTAAAGAAGCCTCTGTTAACCCAGATGATGGACAACTTTAGCAACAAATAAGCAGTGCCATGTCAGAGGACAGAAGAACCCTTCCACGCTGCAGGAAAAAAATCAAAAATTTTGAATTTACCTGTCATATGACCAAGTATTTGGGGTCTTTCTTTTATCCCAACTCTGTTTTTTTTTCTTTCTCGAATATGTACTTTATTTCCAGGTGTCTGCTACATTGTCCTCTTCTCCTGATCTTCCCTCTGGTGGTGGGCATTCCTTAGTCCTGTACTAAACAGCACTCATGTAATAATGTGTATGCGCTGTTCAATACAGGAGTACTGAGGGCCCAGGGCAGGATAAAAAAAGTCCCTGGGGCTAGACACATGATGCCTCAGGCCAATGAAACAATGCTTTAAGGTACAGAGAGGGTGTAGATACATTATAAAGCAATGCAAAGGTTGCCATTGTTTATCTCTGTTCAAAAATAAATAAATAAATGACTTGCAAAGCTGAAATTAACTTACCATGAAGAACGCTGACATCCACAACTTTTTTGGCTGCCGCGTGCATCCACTTTGATCTGGGATCCTGGGCAGCCACCGGTTCTGCCACTGCTTCAAGGTGTTGATGTGGCTTTATCTCCTTTTATCTCTTTTCTTTTTTCTCTCTAAAAGTAAATTGAATAACTAAAATATCATATACAGTGGGGCAAAAAAGTATTTAGTCAGCCACCAATTGTGCAAGTTCTCCCACTTAAAAAGATGAGAGAGGCCTGTAATTGTCATCATAGGTATACCTCAACTATGAGAGACAAAATGTGGAAACAAATCCAGGCAATCACATTGTCTGATTTTTGAAAGAATTTATTTTCAAATTATGGTGAAAAATAAGTATTTGTTCAATATCAAAAGTTAATCTCAGTACTTTGTTATATATCTTTTGTTGGCAATGACAGAGGTCAAACTATTTCTGTAAGTTTTCACAAGGTTGTCACACACTGTTGCTGGTATGTTGGCCCATTCCTCCATGCAGATCTCTTCTAGAGCAGTGATGTTTTGGGGCTGTTGCTGGGTAACATGGACTTTTAACTCCCTCCAAAGGGTTTTCTATGGGGTTGAGATCTGGAGACTGGCTAGGCCACTCCAGGACCTTGAAATGCTTTTTAAGAAGCCATACCTTTGTTGCCCGGGTGGTGTGTTTGGGATCATTGTCATGCTGAAAGACCCAGCCATGTTTCATCTTCAATGCCCTTGTAGATGGGAGAAGGTTTGCACTCAAAATCTCACGATACATGGCCCCATTCATTCTTTCATGTACACGGATCAGTCATGTTCCCTTTGCCGAGAAACAGTCCCAAAGCATGATGTTCCACCCCCATGTTTCACAGTAGGTATGGTGTTCTTTGGTTGCAACTCAGCATTCTCTCTCCTCCAAACACGATGAGTTGTGTTTCTACCAAACAGTTCTACTTTGGTTTCATCTGACCATATGACATTCTCCCAATCCTCTTCTGGATCACCCAAATGCTCTCTAGCAAACCTCAGATGGGCCTGGGCATGTACTGGCTTAAGCAGGGGGACATGTCTGGCACTGCAGGATCAGATCCCTGGTGGCATAGTGTGTTACTGATGGTAGCCTTTGTTACGTTGGTCCCAGCTCTATGCAGGTCAAACACTAGGTCCCGCCATGTGGTTCTGGGATTTTTGCTCACCGTTCTTGTGATCATTTTGACCCCATGGGATGAGATCTTGCGTGGAGCCCCAGATAGAGGGAGATTATGAGTGATCTTGTATGTCTTCCATTTTCTAATTATTGCTACCACATTTGATTTCTTAAAACCAAGCTGCTTGCCTATTGCAGATTCAGGCTTCCCAGCCTGGCGCAGGTCTACAATTTTGTTTCTGGTGTCCTTCGTCGGCTCTTTGGTCTTCACCATAGTGGAGTTTGGAGTGTGACCGTTTGAGGTTGTGGACAGGTGTCTTTTATACTGATAACAAGTTCAAACAGGTGCCATTAATACAGTTAATGAGTGGAGGACAGAGGAGCCTCTTAAAGAAGAAGATACAGGTCTGTGAGAGCCAGAAATCTTGCTTGTTTGTAGGTGAACAAATACTTATTTTCCACCATAATGTGCAAATAAATTCTTTCAAAAATCAGACAATGTGATTGTCTGGATTTGTTTCCACATTTTGTCTCTCATAGTTGAGGTATACCTATGATGACAATTACAGGCCTCTCTCATCTTTTTAAGTGGGAAAACTTGCACAATTGGTGGCTGACTAAATACTTTTTTGCCCCACTGTAAACATTAAGCTGATAATGTAATTTCAATATGTACAAACAAGGTTGGTGCGCTCTAGAGCTGAGCTCTGTGCAGCCATAGACACACACAGTATGGCTTGACCCCACCCTGTTCCCTCCTCACAAGATTTGACTGGAAGCAGCCAAAGTCAATGGCCCCCACTGCTCTCAGTGTAGTGCAGCGAGAGCAGAGAGAGTGGAAGGAAAACTGGCAGCCGGGCACATCGCTGTATCAATGTAGGGCTCAGGTAAGTATTTTAGGGGGCACAGCACAAGATGTTTTTACCTTAACCACTTGTCGACCGCTTCACATACCTATACTGCGGCAGAAGAGCACATACAGGCAGAATCACGTACCTGTACATTGCCCTTTAGGAAGCGGCAAGCGGGCCGCAAGTTCCATGAGTGTGATCGCTGGTTCCAACGACTCGATGTCTGCAGGGATACCCGCGATCGTCTCACGGAGAGGAAGAACGGGGAGATGCTAATGTATACAAGCATTTCCCCGTTCTGCCTAATGACACTGACACTGATCACAGCTCCCTGTGATCGGGAGCGGTGATCAGTGTCATGTCACACACAACCACTCCCCCCCCACAGTTAGAATCACTCCCTAGGACACACTTAACCCTTCATTGCCAGTCACATTTACATAGTAATCGATGCATTTATAATTGCACTGATCACTGTATAAATGGGAATGGTCCCAAAATCGTGCCAAAAGTGTCCGATCTGTCCACCATAATGTCGCAGCCACGATAAAAAATCGCTGATCGCCGTCATTACTGTTAAAAAATATATATTAATAAAAATGCCATAAAACTATCCTCTACTTTGTAGACGCTATAACTTTTGCGTAAACCAGTCAATAAACACTTATTGTGATTTTTTTTTTACCAAAAATATGTAGAAGAATACATATCAGCCTAAACTGAGGAAAAAATATGTTTTTTTTATATATTTTTGGGGGATATTTATTATAGCAAATAGTAAAAAAGAATGCATTTTTTTTCAAAATAGCCGCTATTTTTTTTGTTTATAGCGCAAAAAATAGAAACTGCAGAGGTGATCAAAGGCCACCAAAAAAATCTCTATTTGTGAGAAAAAAAGGATGTCAATTTTGTTTGGGAGCCACGTCGCACGACCGCACAATTGTCAGTTAAAGTGACGTAGTGCCGAATCACAAAAAGTGCTCTGGTCTTTGGCCAGCCAAATGGTCTGAGGCTTACGTGGTTAATGCAGGAAATATAATCAAATAAAATAAATGATATAGCTTTAGAACCACATTATTTTCCGGCATCAACCATTAGCCAAGGTATGCTGGGTGACTCGGGCTGTGAGTTTTGGTGGTGGTGGGTTATTGTAGCAAATTAGACCTGGAAAATGTGATTTGCTTTGCACTGGTAATTTAGTAACTGTTACATGTTTCCATTTGTTGTAATATGTTGTCATTTATTACTAAGTGCCTGTCTTTACTAGGACCTTAACTACTGCATGACTAGGCAGCAACCGAGTTGAAATGCTTTTATGCCTTTTTTAAAGTAGAATGAAAGACTAAATAATAAAACAACATATAAATGTTCCCTCCCCTTTCTCCCCAAGGCCCTGCTTAGATTTTATTTAAAAAAAACACAATGTAAATACAATTTTTTTTAACATGCTTCTATGTGCTCATGTGGTTGCAAAATCCAACTTGTAGTTGTTATTGTGGTAGGCCAACAACGGGGTTGAATCAAATACAAGCCCTAGAAGTGCTTTCAGTCAGTTGCAATGCAGTCATCTAGGAAGTATGAAGCCTAAAGCCTCGTACACACGATCGGATTTTCCACCAACAAAATGTGAGACTTTTGCCCGTAGGTCGTTGGCCAGGAACTTGTCTGTACATAATTGTCGGCCAACAACTACGAGCGTAGTGACATACTATGTGGCTTTTCAGCTTTTAAGCGCTACCCTTTGGGCACCTTCTGCTAATGTGTACATGCAGCTGATAGCAGCTACAATAAACTCTGCGCCACTTACTAAATTTCTTGTGATAGTAATTGTGATTACTCTAATTAAACGACTATTATATATATTGATAATTTTGTAGCTGCTCTCTAAAAATAATCTAAAATAAGAAACTTGATTAATTGTGATTTGATGGCAATAGGGGTGCTATTAGAAAAAGAAGGGAAACCTCATATCTTGAACATTACATTAAATAATTTATAAGTGAAAAATACTACAGTTTCACCCATACGTGATTATAGTGGTGTTGCAACCCACTAAACATGCAATAATAAACAAAACAAAATTGCAAAAAATTAATTAAATGGTCCCAATTAGATTCTGGAAAGGAAGACATATATCCAAAGTCCATGCAATTATTAAACTCCACAAATACAATTGTGATAGGCTTCAACTAGATCCGTTTTCCAGAATCCAATAAAACCACAGATTTGAACACAAAGACACCCAACTCGTGGTTCCTCATTGTGACAACCAAGAGGACCAGAAAATTGCTCATACGAACGTGCAGTGTCGTAACTAGAACCTTCAGGGCCCTGATTCAAGAAACCATAAAGGGCCCCCCTGAACCCCAGCCAGGGCCCTTCCCTCCGAGTCCGGCAGTGGAACTCCAGGGCGTTGTCACAGGTATGACCTTTGTGAGCCCTGTAGTTCCACCACTGGCATCAGTATATTTTTTTTTTAGGTGCCCCATTAGGGGACTGTCCCTAGGCAGGATGGGGTCCCCATTCCCAGAAGAGATGAGGTCCTTTTCTCCAGGGCAGATGAAGTTACTGCCCCCAGGTGAGAAGGGGTCCCTATCCCCAGAGGGAGATGGAAGGGGCATGTAATGGTGTGTGGGGGATAGGGTCCTCTCACTCACCATGACCAAGCTGCAGGCCGCGCACTCATCCATGTTGGCCTGGGCTACATCCAGTGTGCTGGACGGGCGATCAGCATATCTCCCAGAAAGACCTTTCATCATCTGTGTATGACGGGGGAGGAGGGGGGCTGGCAGACAAGCCTGCAGTGTCCTCCGGGGAGCCGGCTCTCATAGGGCTGCACTGCATCTGTGTGCTTAAAGTTTGTTTACCCGGGAGAAGTATGCAGTGCAGTGTGGGCCAGACACAGGGGGGGGGCAGGACTCTGGCTGGGGAGAACAGACATTGGACTGAGTGGCAATGCATGAAGCAGGAGAGGGGTACTCTGAGGAGCCCGCCGAGGACACAGGTCATGCAGGGAATGCACAACTAAAGAGCAGCCAGTGTGATAGTCGATCTGCTAGTCACCCTCCACCTCCAGCCACCCGTGTGCATGGTGCACTGGTACCCCGAGCTGCCTATGCTGCTGCCGGCCATATGTAGAGGGGGCTGCATGGGCCCCCTGCAGCACAGGGCCCAGTTGCGGCCGCGACTGCTGCCCCCCCTATAGTTACGCCCCTGCGAACGTGATCACGTTCGTATACGCAATTTCCCGGTCCTCTTGGTTGTCGGTCGCATTTGTTGGAACGCACGCCATACACAACGAAGAACCACGAGTACACTACAAAACGATCTGATAAGCGAGCAGCCCCAGTGCCAGGTCGGGCACTGAGTAATGTAAGCAGCCATTTGGCTTTATGTTTTAAAATTTTTTTTAAATAAATATTATTACGCTATGGATATTGTTTGCTCTTTATGCCCCGTCTGAGCCTATGAGGAGGAAGGTGATCTCTATAGAGTGTGTGTCATATTCCATGTGAGCAGGCACTCACCTGCACAAGCTCAGCTGACTATCTTTTTAATTTAAGTAGTCATTATAATCTGGTAAGGAGATTATTGTATCTTCATGATTGGATGTCTTCGTGTTCAAATCTGTGGTGAAGGGATCTTTAAAGCGGTTCTTCACCCTAAAGGGGAAGTTCCGCTAGTATTATCCCTCCCCCCTCCGGTGCCACAATCGGCACCTTTCGGGGGGGAGGGGGGTGCAGTTACCTGGATAATCCAGGTATCTGCACCCACTTCCGGCCAGACCGCCGCATGGCTCCGCCCACCCCCGCATGGCTCCCCCCCGTTGTGTTCTGGGAAACACACAGTTCCCAGAGACACAGCGGGGGACCATAAAAGAAGCGCAGCGCAACTCGCGCATGCGCAGTAGGGAACTGGGCAGTGAAGCCCTCATGCTTCACTTCCCGATTCCCTGACAGAGGATGGCGGCGGTGGCTGCAGCGAGACGAGCGATCGCTCGTTATCTGCCGCCGACATCGCTGGAACCTGGGACAGGTAAGTGTGATTTTATTAAAAGTCAGCAGCTGCAATATTAGTAGCTGCTGGCTTTTAATATTTTTTTTTTAGGTGCAGCTCCTCTTTAACTAATCTCAGAAGATTTTATTGGATTCTGGAAAACGGATCTAGTTGAAGCCTATCACAATTGTATTTGTGGAGTTTAATAATTGCATGGACTTTGGATATATGTCTTCTTTTCCAGTATCTAATTGGGACCATTTAATTGATTCATTTTTGCAATTGTTTTTTTTTTGTTTATTATTGCATTTTTAGTGAGTTGTTAAACCACTATAATCACGTACGGGTGAAATTGTAGTATTTTTCACAACGCTTAACTACCAATGTAAAAAAAAAAAAAAATGTACAAAACATGTCTAATAGGTTTCCTTCTGTCTTCAAACACATACACACATCTATCTATCTATCTATCTATCTATCTACCGTATATACTCGAGTATAAGCCGAGATTTTCAGCCTCTTTTTTGAGGCTGAAAGTGCCCCCTCGGCTTATACTCGAGTCGCCGCTGTCTGACTGCTCGATCAGCGTATCGAGCAGACAGACGGCGGACATTAATTTTCAAAAGCCGCGCCTCCTTCTCTGCCTCCGCCTGTGATAGGCGGAACACTGAATTTCCCAGCAGTCAGTGTTCCGCCTATCACGGACATCCGCTCATTCTCATACTACGGACGAGTATGAGAGGATGTCCGTGATAGGCGGAACACAGGCTGCTGGGAAATTGAGTGTTCCGCCTATCACAGGCGGAGGCGGAATTTTGAATTGTAGAATGGCCGCCGAGAAGAGCGGCGATCCATCGGCACGGGACGGAGGAGGCACGGAACGGAGGAGGCACGGCACGGGACGGAGGAGACACGGGACGGAGGAGGCACGGCACGGGACGGAGGAGGCACGGGACGGAGGAGGCACGGCACGGGACGGAGGAGGCTCGGGACGACGGCGGCTCGGGACGGAGGCTTGGGACACAGGTAGGCTGGACACACACACAAGGCTGCACGGACACACACACACACACACACACACACACACACACACACACACACACACACACACACACACACACACACAGGGATGGATGGATGGATGGATGGATACACACACACACACACACACACACACAGGGATGGATGGATGGATGGATACACACACACACACACACACACACACACAGGGATGGATGGATGGATGGATGGATACACACACACACACACACAGGGATGGATGGATGGATGGATACACACACAGGGATGGATGGATGGATGGACACACACACAGGGATGGATGGACGGACACACACACAGGGATAGACGGACACACAGGGATGGACAGCCATGTCTCACCCTCGGCTTATACACGAGTCAATAAGTTTTCCAGTTTTTTGGGGGTAAATTGGGGGCCTCGGCTTATACTCGGGTCGGCCTATACTCGAGTATATACGGTATCTATCTATCTATCTATCTATCTATCTATCTATCTATCTATCTATCTATCTATTTATCTCTATCAGTACTAGACAATGGATGTTGGCAGAAAATGACGAAGAGCAGGCCTGTTATAAGCCACTAAGATTATATTTAGGGTTACAAATGCTTTAAATTTTTACTAAACCCAGGACCCTGCATTCACTATATCTGGTCTCCCACAGTACACAGAATATGGAAATGCAGTTATTTTAGTAAATATAAACCGCTAAATACCTTTTCTCATCAGCAGTTATACATAGCTCCCGACTGTCCTTGATTTCGAGGGACTGTCCCTGATTTGGAACAAAGTCCCTCTGTCCCTCTTTCCTCCTCATTTGTCCCTCATTTTGGTCTGATCTATATAGCTGAATATAAAATGCGCTTTTTTTCTTTCAAAAAGTGCTAAACCTTCATCCAATTTCAAAGTTACTGCATTTGTAGATTTCAAAAGCCAGTAAAAAGGAATGGTAGTGGTAAAAAAAATAAAGGACTTATATATTTAACCACTTAAAAACCACCCCAGGTACATTTACTATGGCATGGTGGCCCTAAAGTGCAAAATCTTGTACTTGTACGTGATTCTCATGCACGGCTCTGGGGCGTGCATGCGTGCTGCCGAAGCCATGCTCCTGCGGGGTTTAGACACAGCGGGAGCCAATCAGCAGGTCCCACGATCGTTCGCTGGAGAAAAGGTCTGTCTATGTAAACTAGGCAGATTGTCCTTCTGTCGGACAAGAACAGAAACATCTGTGATTCCTGCTAATCAGGAACACAGATGTCTCTCTTCCTCGAGTGCATCTGTCCCCCACACAGTAGGAAAACACTCATAGGAAACACAGTTAACCCTTCGATTGCACCTGATGTTAACACCTTCCCTGCCAGTGTCATTTATAGAGGGTCTGTGCATTTTTTTAGCACTGATCACTGTATTGGTGTCACTGATCTCCAAAAAGTGTCACTTAGGGTCAGATTTGTCCAATGTAATGTCGCAGTCCCGCTAAAAACTAGTAAAAACATTTAAAAAATGAAAAAGTCCCTGTATCTGTCCCATAGTTTGTAGATGCTATAACTTTTGTGCAAACAAATGAATATATGCTTTTTTGGATTTATTTTTTTTACCAAAAATATGTAGCAGAATACAAATTGGCCTAAATTGATAAAGAAATTAGATTTTTGAAATGTTTTCATTGAAAATGTTTTTAAGCAGAAAGTAAAAAATATTTTTTTTTTTTTTCAAAATAGTCATTCTTTTTTTGTTTATAGCGAAAAAAAATAAAAGCTGCAGAGGTAATCAAATAGCACCAAAAGAAAGCTCTATTTGTGGGGAAAAAAAGTCATCAATTTTATTTGGGTACAGAGTTGCACGACCGCGCAATTGTCAGTTAAAGCAATGCAGTGCCGTAACGTAAAAAATGGCCTGGTCAGGAAGTGAACTTCCTTCCGGAGCTGAAGGGGTTAAGGGTGCGTGGCAGGTTGTGTGTCCTATGCCTACATACTTTTGCTACACACCAAACTGAGAATGTGCAGAGTGCTTCCTAGGGCTCTGTACTATTGGGAGATGGATTGGGGACAGTGGAAGAAGGGAAGGATCAGTGAGGACAGGATCAAACAGCCTTTTTACACAATGCAGAGGATTATCCCCTTAGGTTCCACAATGAGTATAACAAGCATGCTTTACTGCACATACAGACTGATTTTACTGTTGTGGGTTTAGTAACACTTTGAATGCAGCCTGGTGACTACTTGTAAAAAAAAAAAAATGCAGTATGCAAAAATCTCCAACATGTCTGCATTTTTCCATCCCACACTGCAGCTCCTTTCTGTCTGCTCAGCTGCAATGCATAAAAATGAATGATATGTCACACTCTGACACTTCAATAAAGTAAAAAAAAAGGAACCAGTGCTCTGCACTTTAAAAGCACAGGGCACTGCCATCCACAGCAAACACTTCTTGCATGGTAAAAGCAGTGTTTCACAAAAAGTGTAAATAAGCCCAAAATTATACATTAGCAATGTAAACAAACAGATTATCATTTCCTGTGTTGGTCACCTTGTGACCTCTCATAAACTTCTACTTAGTCACATAGCTGATCAGAGAAGAAGCTAATGGAGAGAACCCAAAGTGACATTAAAGCCTTGTTTTTTTTCAATATATTAACCCTTTCATGACTAAGCCTATTTTTGGCATTTGGTGTTTACAAGTTAAAATCCATATTTTTTGCTAGAAAATTACTTGGAACCCCCAAACATTATATATATTTTTTTAGCAGAGACTCTAGAGAATAAAACGGCGATTGTTGCAATATTTTATATCACATGGTATTTGCGCAGCGGTGTTTTAAAAGCAACTTTTTGGGAAAAGGGACACTTTCATGAACTAAAAAAAAAAAAACAGTAAAATTAGCCCAATTTTTTTGCATAATGTGAAAGATAATGTTACGCCGAGTAAATAGATACCAAACATGTCACACTTTATAATCACACGCACTTGTGGATTGACGACAAAGTACGGTAACTAAAAATCTCAATAGGCGACGCTTTAATTTTTTTTTACGGTTACCAGGTTAGCGTTACAGAGGAGGTCTAGTGCTAGAATTATTGCTCTCGCTCTGACGATCGCGGAGATACCTCACATGTGTGATTTGAACACCGTTTACATAGGCGGGCACGACTTCCGTATGCGTTTTCTTTGCCTAGCGAGCTCGCGGGGACGGCGGGCGCTTTAAAAAAAATGTTTTATTTTTTTATTTATTTTATTTGTTTTAAAATGACTAAATTGTTTTTTAAAAAAATAAATAAAAATTTGATCACTTTTATTGCTGTCACAAGGAATGTAAACATCCCTTGTGACAGTAATAGGTGGTGACAGATACTCTTTATGGAGTACCTGTCACCACCTATTGGCACCTATTGGCAGCCGAGTAAACGGGAAGTGACGTCATGACGTCGCTTCCGTGTTTACTATGAGGAGACTGGAACGAAGCGGCCGGAGGCATCACACACGGAATCGGTGCTCCCGTTTGAACGGGAGCACCGGTAACAGCGGCAGGAGGCGGCAGGAGGGGGGGGACGTCCCTTCTCACTCCTCCGGCATAACAGCCGAGCGGCTTTTAGCCGCATCGGTTGTTATGGCTGGAAAGCCAATCGCCTGCTGAAGAAAACGGTACCGGGATGATGCCTGCAGGTGCGGGCATCATCCCGGTATACCCCCCAGAAGCCGAGTACGCAGATCTGCGTACGCTCGGCGGGAAGGGGTTAAAATAACAAACATATTATACTTACTGTACCTGCTCTGTACAATGGCTTTGCATAAAGCAGCCCCGATCCTCTTCTTCTGGGGTCCCTGTTGGCACTCCAGGCCCCTCCCCTTTGGCAAGTGCCCACGTGAAAAGCCGCTTTACATGGGGGCATCTGTGTGTGTTCGCTTCCAAGCCCAGACTCCCCACTCCTGGGTCACAGCATTTGCTTGACGGGAGCCAACAACACCTGCTGCTATCAATCTGCCCAAAGAGGAGGGAAACAGCGCCTGGAGCCGCTGCTCTCATGCACGTCGCTGGATTGAATTGGGCTTAGGTAAGAAAAAGGGGGGGTTCTGGGGGGAGCTGCAGCACCTTAATGCATAGAATGCATTATAGTGGATGTAAACCCAGTTCATGAAATTTGAACTGGGCACATATATCTGCAGTGTTTTCTTATCTCTGTTCAAAGCCCTCAGTCCCATGGCTTTCTCCTGCTCCGTTCTTCTGTTATCAGCATGATAACTTCTGACAATATCTCAGACAACTGTGATAAGACCAGGCTGAATTATGTGTCAGGGTGGGTGCTATAAATAGATTAGCAGAGAGCTGGTCTATTCAGAGCACAGCTCTGAAAGTATCTGCCTATGTGGAAGGTGGGGGTGCCTTTCCTCCAAACAGCTGTCTTGCAGTGTAAGCAAAGAATCCACACCCACAGGTGAATTAGGAAGAGAAAATGATAACAGGACGTGCACTTTCTAAACAGTATATAAACATGAAGACAGCGAATATACATGTAAAACGTATGTAGGGAGATTTGTTTCATCCCTGTGTATCATCATTATTATTATTATACACGATTTATATAACAGCAAAAGTTTGAGCAGCGCTTAACAAAATTAAATCTGAGGCTGTTCACTTCACTGGGTATATGTGAGGACTTACATCCACTTTAAGGTGAAAAACCATAAGGTTTTAGAATCACTTTAAATAGCAGCATTCTGGAAGAGGTTTATCCAAAATGAAAGTATAATTATTTTAATATTATACTTTTTATTCTATTCTTTATTTAGGTATAGCATGCAGAAATACAGAAACCATCACAAGGGTGTGCATGAAAATAAATAATCCCAAATCCTAACCTATAGTACATACACCACAGTGTAGGGAAAGATGATCAAATATCTGAAGGGAAGAACACTGAGCTTCAAGGGACTAGGAAGTCTCTGTACCCCGCATGACGTTTTCATGGCAACTGCCTTTTTTCTAATTAGGAGTAAAGAAAAAGCCGAACTGACCTGTAGGTCTTAGCAACCAGAGAAAATCAGTAGGGGAGCAGCAAAAGAAAGAGGATGGGTGAGAAGATAGAGAGGGGGAGAAAGATTTAAAAAAAAGGGGGGGCAGATTTGATACCACCGACCAGTCGCGCCATTTCTGTCCTGGTAGTCTCCAGAGTAGTCACACCTCAGGCGAGCTAAACCACCAGCTCCACAAATTCCTCAGAGTAGACAAATTCATGCCAGTAAAACCATTTTTTTTTTAAATTTCTCACGTAGGCCTTTCTCCGTGGCCACCAAGTCCTCCATAGCGTTAATTTCCACTACTTTCTTCAACCAGGCGGCGACTGAGACTGCTTCCAGTATAGGGGGATGCAGCTTTTTGCAGCTGAGAGGCAAAATTGATCTCCTATTGATCTTACTAGAAATCCTGAGATGATGCAGAAGGAAGAATTCGGGGGTCCAAGGTAACTCCCGATCAGTGAACTTTTGAACTCTGTCCAAAAGGACTGAAGGATGCGGCAAGACCAGAAGATGTGAAGAAGCGATCCAGGTGCCTCTCCACATTACCAGTTTACTATTAACTTAATGATATTACCCTAATAAAAATACAAACATCCATTTTTATGCGTCTTGCCTTGCATTTATATGCATTATGTGTACTGCAATGTAAATGAGGCACATAGAAAGCCATTGTTATCTTTGGGCCCATGCAGTGACCTGCGTTTATCCAGTGTAGAAAAATGCAGGTCACTGGAAATTGTGTAAATGAGCTCTTATGGGTGCCTTTACATTGGACCTTCACTCTTTTTTTTTTACTTTCACCAGCAGTTGTACGCTCGCAGGATCCTGGAAGTCAGCAAACCAGAAATGCCCATTTTCTGTTCACAGACAGCCTTCAATGTTAGCACAGGAGAGAACATGACGATCTGAGATATTCACACCTGCTTCCCTCTGCTGATTCTGGACTGTAAATAAGGACACCCAAAGGCTTGGTCTCTTGATACAGAAAACAGGGAATGAAAACTGTCATTCAATGTAGTTGTGACTAGTAACCACTAGAGTGTGCTAAATGACTGATCTACATTGTACCTCTATCACAAACATACAGTATCTGAGTGCAGTAGTCCCTATAGTCCATCCAGTTAGGACACTGTTTTCTTGAAAATGCCCCTGTAGCTCATTCAAGTCAAACAATCTATACTCCCTGGGCTATCTGCCACTGGAGGCTGGTGATAGAGCAAATATACATAATGGGGGGCAACCCTGAGCCCTCCATTATTCTTTCTACACTGACTGTGAATGTTACCAGTAACGTTTGTCAGACATTTTGGGAAGTACTAATATAAAAAGGTGCTATTTTGGTACAATGTGATTTGATTAACAGCAAAATGATTTAGGAACTCAATCTGATGTAGCGCCGGCTCCTGACGAGAACAGGCTATATGTTTTTGAAAATAAATATTCCTAAAACCACAGTTGGGTTTTAGGGCTAATTTTGCTAAATTATGGTTTCAGTACCAGTCTAGCTGGATTGCACTGAGTTCTCCTTGGCTGCAGGTGTCTCTGTCACCGCCAGCAAGCAGCAGAACGCAGCCTAGTTGGGTGTATTGAGTGCCATCCTTGTCTCTGAACCAGCCCTGTGGGAGTGTTTCCTGCTGTGCATTCTGGGAGGTGGTATTTAAGGTACTGCGATCACGTGCTTCTGGGTTCCGGTCCAGAAGAGATTTTCTGTCTGTTTGGTCCTGGTCCTCCTGATCAGCCCCCATGGCCCTCCTGGTATGGGGTGCGGATCCATACAATTCCGAGCCTCGGGGCTTGATAGCCCGAGGCGAAGCAACTGCAGGGACAGGCCTGAATGGATATGAGGCCATAATGATTCAAAGGTGGGCCTTCTCATCTGGGGAGAGGCCCAGCAACTGGAGAAGCATCCAGGGGAGGACTCTACAGGAGAAGGCCACCATGCGCAAGGCTGGTTTCTCAGAAGGAGCCTGGAGGCTCAGTTGAAGGACACTTTGTGGATCTATATTCATAGGGTATCGCCGGACCAGCTGAGAGATACTGGTACCGTATCATAGTTCTCTAAATTTGTCTATGTCCCTCAGTTACACCCAAGTCTGTGGCAGAGACTTTTGCTTTTCAAGTGTTGTACATCCAAGTCTGTGGCAGAGACTTTTCCTTTGCTTAAAGCGGGATTCCACCCTAAAGTGGAACCTCCACTGATCGGATCCCTCCCCCCCTCCGGTGTCACAATTGACACCTTTCAGGGGGGAGGGGGTGGAGATACCTGTCAAAGACAGGTATTTACACCCACTTCCGGGCATAGACTCCCGTGGGAGTCTACGCCATTTCCTGCCCTGCCGCGCTGTCTGCTGGGACACACACGGGTCCCAGTGACAGCGCAGAGATTTCCTATTGCGCTGCACGACTCGCGCATGCGCACTAGGGAACCGGGAAGTGAAGCCGATTCGCTTCACTTCCTGATTCCCTCACCTAGAATGGTGGCGGCAGCAGCCGAGAGCCGAACGATCGATCGGCCTCGGCTGCCGGCATCGCTGGACCCCGGGACAGGTGAGTGTCCATTTATTAAAAGTCAGCAGCTGTAGTATTTATAGCTGCTGGCTTTTAATATTTTTTTTTTTGGTGGAATCCCTCTTTAACACCCTGCCGGCTGCTAGGCCTAGTGAGAGGAGGTCTATCCGGAGGTTGGGAGAATCCAGCTGTGAAACGTTTATTCTATGGATTTTGCAGTTCCAAAAGTACCTGAACTTCCTTTCTAACTCTCTGCCTTTATTAAGAAACTGTGTTATCTTCTTTTTTTTTTTTTTAAATCAACCAGGTTTATTTCAATTCACAATGCATACATGTTACAGATTACAGTTACAAAAATGCTACAGATCATACAGCTCCTCAGATAACAATTGTATAACTCAAATCGTCAATGTCACATCACGTTTTATGCATGAAATAACTAAAGCCAAAAGGTACCTTGTGTCAGTGGTTTGGGCTACTTCACTACCCAGAGGCCGGAGGATCTACTTGTCATTTACATTACTATGTATTGTGCATAGACCGGCTATGAACAAGTGCTAGACTCCTGCAGCCACCTGTCCCAAATTTTGTAGTATTTCTCAGGACAACCCCTATTGGTGTATATAAATTTTTTGTAGGGGAGGGTGTTGTTTATTTCTGCTTTCCATTCTGCAATGCTCGGGGGACAAGTCCTCATCCATTTCCGAGCTATTGTCTTTCGCGCTGTGAATAACGTCTCGTGCAGAAATGTCTTCATGTACCTGTCGGTCGAGTCTGGCAAGAGTCCTAAAAGGCACATTTTTGGGTCCAGCGTGGCTGGAGAGCCCATTTCGTCATGGAGGAATCTTACAATCTGTGTCCATAGTCCCTGTACTTTGGGGCATGACCACAGTAAGTGAATGAATGTTCCTGTCTCCCTTCCGCACATTTGGCACAAGGAGGACTGGGAGCCTCTGTACCTGGCAACCCTGAGGGGGGTAAGGTACGCTTGATGGAGTATGTAAATTTGAGTCAGCCTGTCCGACAGTTTTGGGGAAACTGTCTTACAGCATTCCAGAGCTTCCTCCCATTCCCCGTCCTCGATAGGTCCCACCGCCCTTTCCCAGCGAGGTTTAAGTCCATAAGCTATTTTAGTTGCTACTGGGGTGGAAAGCAGATTGTAGAAGGCTGAAATTAGTTTTTGAGGATCAGTGTTTTTGATGATTGCCATAGCGACATTTGAAGTGGGCTTAGGGGGGGACAACGGGAATTGAGTGCGGATTGCATGTTTGACTTGCAGATATCTAAAAAACATATGATTGGGAAGATTGTACTCCACTTGGAGTGTGTGGAAGGTTTTTAGAGTCCCATTGGTAAGTAAATGTTGGAGATAGAAGATTCCATAGGTGGACCAGCAATCTACATCAGGAATTTGCAAGAATTCAGGTAGGACCTTGTTGTGCCATAACGGGGTGAAGTCGTTATATTGGGGAATCTCTAGTTTAGCGGAGGCGATGTCCCATATGCGTCTATATTGACGCAGCAGGGCCAGTTCACCAGTCCTCAAATCAGTATTTCCGGTGTTTATTGTTATCGCATAAATAGGGTCTTTAGTGCATCTGGCCCACTTGGGGCACATCAGCTGGAGGAACCGCTCCCTGTCTGTCTTGTCAATGTGGTATAGTTGTGATAATTGGGACGAAATATAGTATAGGTTGAAATCTGGTAGTGCCATACCTCCCAGGTCAGGTGGGTTTTTTAGCGTCTGCCATGCCAGTTTGTGTCTGTTAGGACCCCATATGAAAGATTTGAGGAGAGCTTCTAGAGTCTTGAAGTATTTCAAAGGTAAGTATGTCGGGGAGTGCCACATCACATATAATACTTTGGGAAGTAGAACCATTTTAATTAAGTTTATTCTGCCCCACACCCCCAGTGGCAAACGAGCCCAGGTCCTCAGCTTAGTTTTTACATAGGACGTGAGGGGTTCAATATTGAGACGTACAAAGTCTGTCGACATTCTGGATACATGGATCCCAAGATATTTGATGGTACTAACTCTCTGAAGTGGCAGACTGGCCTGTGACTCGGTTGGTGGGAAACTGTCTATTGGTAATATTTGCGATTTCTCCCAGTTAATTTTTAAACCAGAGAAGGTCCCAAATTGTTTGATTGTATGCAGTGCCACCCGCAAGGAGGAACCCGGATCTGCTAGGTATAAAAGGGTGTCATCCGCGTACATACTAATTTTTTCAATCAGATTACCTGAGCATAGTCCCTTGATTTCTGGATTATTCCGGATGGATATGGCTAGCGGCTCAGCAGCCAGGGCGTATAACAACGGCGAGAGAGGGCAGCCCTGCCTTGTGCCCCTGGTGAGGTCAACTGTGTTATCTTCTAAATAAATAACCCAAAAGAGGATCCAGTGTCAGTTTCTGCATTTCTTTGGGTCATCTACCAACGGAATCCCTAGACGGAGGTGAGGTCAAGAAGGTAACGGTAAGCCCAAATCAAACCAGCAGCTCCTCCGGGGGTCAGTGCAACACTGACATATTCAGTATCTCATAAAAGTGAGTACACCCCTCACATTTTTGTAAATATTTTATTATACCTTTTATGTGACAACACTGAAGAAATTACACTTTGCTACAATGTAAAGTAGTGAGTGTACAGCTTGTATAACATTGTAAATTTGCTGTCCCCTCAAAATAACTCAACACACAGCCATTAATGTCTAAACTGCTGGCAACAAATCGGAGGGCACATATCGATAGAACACTGGCAGCACTCATGCAAGCCCCAGAGCATGACACTCTCATCCAGGGCAGCCATCAGAAATTTTGAACCCCCTTACACAGCTTCAGGCCACAGTGTAAATTTGCTGTCCCCTCAAAATAACTCAACACCCAGCTATTAATGTCTAAACTGCTGGCAACAAGAGTGAGTACACCCCTAAGTGAAAATGTCCAAATTGGGTCCAATGTGTCAATATTTTGTGTGGCCACCATTATTTTCCAGCACTGCCTCTTGGGCATGGAGTTCACCAGAGCTTCACAGGTTGCCACTGGAGACTCCTCCATGACAACAAATGGAGTTGGTGGATGTTAGAGACCTTCCCCTCCTCCACCTTCCTTTTGAGGATGCCCCACAGATGCTCAATAGGGTTTAGGTCTGGAGACATGCTTGGCTAGTCCTTCACTTTTACCCTCAGCTTTTTTAGCAAGGCAGTGGTCACCTGGGAGGTGTGTTTGGGGTTGTTATCATGTTGGAATACTGCCCTGCGACCCAGTCTCCGAAGGGAGGGGTCATGCTCTGCTTCAGTATGTCACAGTACATGTTTGCATTCATGGCTCCCTCAAGAAAAACTGTAGCTCCCCAGTTACGGCATTCTATTGATATGTTCCCTCCATCGAAAAGTGCCCGCGCATGCGCAAGACAGAGCCGCACTCCAGCTGATTTCCCGATCAGCTGCATGTGCACATCACAGGAGGCATTATTCGACGGGAGAGGTAATTTCACAGACACAATTGAAAGCCATTTACAGAGCGGAAGGGGACATGGAAGTTGTTACATTATGCGTATGGAGAGGGATGGATGTTGGCATTTTCCCGTCAGGAGAGAGAATGTCACAGACACTATTAAAAACTATTCGGAGGGTAAGGGCACATATCGATAGAACACCGGCAGCACTCATGCAGCCCCAGACCATGACACTCCCATCCAGGGAAACCATCAGAAATTTTGGGGCCCCTTACACAGCTTCAGGCCTTGGCTTCCCCAGGGCCTGACCAAAAACATTCCCCAGGACCCTCCCACTGAGTCCTTCGGTGCACTAATTTTTATTTTAACACTCTCTATAATATATCCCCACCTCCGCCCAGCACCATCCATCCCTCTCCATAACATATTCCCACCTCTGCCCAGCTTCATCCATCCCTCTCCATAATATATCCCCACCTCCGCTCAGCACCATCCATTCCTCTCCATAATATATCCCCACCTCCGCCCAGCAGCATCCATCCCTCTCCATAATATATTGCCACCTCCGCCCAGTACCATCAATTCCTCTCCATAATATATCCTTACCTCCGCCCAGCACCATCCATCCCCCTCTATAATATATCCCCACCTCTGACCAGCATCATCCAGCTCTCTCCATAATATATCCCCACCTCCGCCCAGGATCATCCAGCCCTCTCCACAATATATCCCCATCCACGCCCAGCATCATCCATCCCTCTCCACAATATATCCTCATCCACGCCCGGCATCATCCATGCCTCTCCACAATATATCCCCATCCACGCCTAGCATCATCCAACCCTCTCCAGGATTCTGGGATATGTTACGGAGAGGGATGGATGATGCTGGGTGGAGGTGGGGATATATGGGGAGAGGGATAGATGGTACTGCGCGGAGGTGGGGATATATTGAGGAAAGGGATGGATGTTGCTGGGCGTGGATGGGGGATACATTGTGGAGACCCTCTGCTTTTTTAGCAAGGAAGTGGTTGTCTGGGAAGTGTGGTTGGGGTTGTTATCATGTTGGAATACTTCCCTATGACCCAGTCTCTGAAGGGAGGGGATCATGCTCTGCTTCAGTATGTCACAGTACATGTTGGCATTCATGGCTCCCTCAATAAACTGTAGCTCCCCAGTGCCAGTGTTCTATCGATATGTGCCCTCCATCGAAAAGTGCCCGCACATGTGCAGGACATACATTTCCCAATCAGCTGGCGTGACGTGACCATGGCTCATGAGCACATCACAGGAGACATTTTTCGATGGGAGAGGGAATTTCACGGACACAATTGAAAGATATTTACAGAGCGGAGGGGGACGCGGAAGTTGTTACATTACGCGTATGGAGAGGGATGGATGGTGCTACGCGGAGGTGGGATATATTATGGAGAGGGATGGATGGTGTCGGGGCAAAGGTGGGGCTATATTATGGAGAGGGTCGGATGCCTGATGCTGGGTGGAGGTGGGGATAGTGTTAAAAAAAAATGAGTGCACCAAAAGACTCAGTGGGAGGGACCTGGGGAATGTTTGTGGTCAGGCCCTGAGGGGACAAGGCCTGAAGCTGTGTAAGGGGGCCCAAAATTTCTGATGGCTGCCCTGGATGAGGGTGTCATGGTCTGGGGCTTGCATGAGTGCTGCCGGTGTTCTATCGATATGTGCCCTCCGATTTGTTGCCAGCAGTCTAGACATTAATGGCTGTGTGTTGAGTTATTTTGAGGGGACAGAAAATTTACAATGTTATACCAGCTGTACACTCACTACTTTACATTGTAGCAAAGTGACATTTCTTCAGTGTTGTCACATTAAAAGATATAATAAAATATTTACAAAAATGTGAGGGGTGTACTCACTTTTGTGAGATACTGTATATACGTATACATGTTATATGTTTGATGAAGAATGGGACCAGCCACCCCAGTGAAGAGCTGCTCCAGTTGGCCCAGGCTACTGCAGAAGTAAAAGATCTGGTTTAGAAAGTGGTAAATCCAAAGGGTCACCTTATTTCTCCCAGGAGGTTTACCTTATTTCTCCCAGGAGGTTTACTTTAAACCAGTGGTAGGTCAATGCAAGTCCTTTCGGTTTTTTTTCTGAATGCACCAGCAGGTGAATGTCCTCTTTCGCAACTCAAAGAGTATTGTATCAGGCTGCATCAAATTCAATTTTTGGGAAAAGCTAAATACTCTGTTGAAAAACATACAGGTAAACTTGTACTAGGCATATAGGAGTCAATTTACTAAAGTAAATTAGTTGTTCACTCTAGGAATAAAGAAACATAAAAAAGTAATGGCAGAAAGAACAACAAGTGGTCCATTCAGTCTGGCCGTTTCTTAATTTTTTTGTGTGTGTGTGTGCTTTTTGTTTTTTGCAACGTACATTTTTACCACATTCAAGCTAATGGAAAAAATCTCTTGTAAAGTGAAAATTCTCCAGCAAAGCAAACAGCCTATTTGCCTAATCAACCTCCTGACTTGTAATTCTCTCTAGCCAGTGGGATTCACACAAAATGCGTTGATTTAGCTTTGCAAGCTTCTATGTCATTCATCCACTTCTGTACACACTGGACAATGTATTTGCATCATAACCTTTGTCCAATAATCAAGGAACTTAAATAATGAGAGTAATACACCATATTGTGGCAACTCTGTGGCATATATTTTATATATCACTATGAAATAATTAAAACAAAATTAAGCGACTATCAAGAATCATTTGGCAAATTCAGGAAAAGCCCTGATTCTGGAATACCAAGTATTCTGCTTTATGAAGACTAAGCGTCTGCCTGAATCTTAGTTAGCTTAGTGTGACCTTGGGAAGGAGCTATATCTCTTACATCCTCAACATTCTAAGCAAAGCAGCCTTGCCTATAAATACTCATTCTAAGCAAAGCAGCCTTGCCTATAAATACTAAGCATTGTAGTGTGAAACACTAAGAAGAAATGCTTTGTTATAAATATAAGACTCTACCAGTGAACGATTTATAAGAGTGGACAGAAAGAACTGTGGCCCTGCCTATAAGTAAAGTGGACAAATAAAATGCAGTCTTTCCAATGTGGAATCTTTAGAGTTAAAAAAGTAACATGGCAACAAAGAAATCCCTTTGTGTTGTCAGATTATATTGAGTTCTTTCTTTGCATCCGCTTTAATGGTGGTAATTGCCCTTGACCCAACTTTATGCCCTTGTTTCTCACTAGCGACCTTGGGTCAGTAAACAATTAGTAAGATGCTTTATCCATAAACATCCCTCTTTGTATCACCGTTCTCCAGTGCGGTTAACATCACTGGTCCTTTCTGGCAATATGGTTTTCTTTTGTTTTTCTTTTTAGCATTCAGAAGATAAAGAAAGAATACAGCAAACAATGTGCACGTATTGTTTTGGCCCCCTAGAATAACGAGCAAGTTGGGTTGAGGAGGGCAAAAATTAGTACAACAGGTTTGCTATCACAAAAATTTTGAATGACATTCTGTTCAATTTCATAAGCATTCGATGCTTACACAGTGAATATAAATATCATTAGGGTCATCCAACAACATTGTTGGAACCTGGGGATTAATCTGGAGAGAGAACCAAGCTGGACAGAACTGAGACAGATACAGTATGTCCCTGTGCCAAGATACTGAGTGCGGGTATCAGGCAACAGCAGGGGTATCCAGGTATGTGTGTTGCATTTAAAAAGGAGCTCCGTCGTTTTTGTGTTTATTAAAAGTCAACAACTGCAAAAACTGTAGCTGCTGACTTTTAATAAACACACATTCACCTGTCCCCTTTTACACAGCGTGGTCACATACAGAGGCCCAACATGCAGGGAGCACCATCAGGCGTTCTGGAGCACCCAGGCCAATCCTGACATTTCTCTCCTACATGTAAATATCATCATTTATTTGCTAGAAAATCACAGAGAACCCCAAAACATTATATATTTTTTTTTAGCAAAGACCCTAGAGAATACAATGGTGGTCGTTGTAACTTTTTATCTCGCACGGTATTTGCATAGCAATTTTTCAAATGCGTTTTTAAAAAAAAAAACTGTTTTGTGCTAAAAAAAAATAAAAAACAGTAAAGTTAGCCCAATTTTTGCATAATGTGAAAGATGAAGTTATGCTGAGTAAATAGATACCTAACATGTCACTCTTCAAAATTGCACATGCCCGTGGAATGGCGCCAAACGTTGCTACTTAAAAATCCCCATAGGCGACGCTTCAATTTTTTTTTACTGGTTACATGTTTTGAGTTACAGAGGAGGTCTAGGGCTAGAATTATTGCTCTCGCTCTAATGTTCGCAGCGATACCTCACATGTGTGGTTTGAACACCGTTTTCATATGTGGGCGGGACTTACGTATGCGTTCGCTTCTGCATGCAAGCACATGGAGACAGGGGCGCTTGAAAAAAAAAATGTTATTGTTCATTTTACTTTATTTATTTTAGTTTGACATTTTTTTCTCCAAAAATATTTTTTTTTATCACTTTTATTCCTATTACTGGTATTGCAGAGTATTGGCAGATATTGCAGAGTATTGGCTGGTATTGCAGAGTATTGGCTGGTATTGCAGAGTATTGGCTGGTATTGCAGAGTATTGGCAGGATATTGGCAGAGTATTGGCAGGGTATAGGCAGAGTATTGGCAGGGTATAGGCAGAGTATTGGCTGGTATTGCAGAGTATTGGGTATTGCAGAGTATTGGCAGTGTATTGCAGAGTATTGGGTATTGCGGAGTATTGGCAGGGTATTGCAGAGTATTGCCAGGGAATTGAGGGGTTAAATTTCGGTGAGCAGCGATGTGTGCACTGCAGATTCAGCCCACAGCGCTGCTGACACCGATCTCTTCCCCGTCCGCTGTACCGATCGGTACAGAGAGGGAGGAACCGGCGTCATAACATGATGCCGGTTTGTTTACAAGTGATCGCTCTGTCATTTGATGGAGCGATCACGTGGTAAAAGGCCGCGATGAGCCGAGAGGACCCGGCGGTCATGGATGCTCTCGAGTGCGCGTCCCAGGGGGCGCACGAGAGCGGAATTCTGAGAAGACATCATATGACGGAATCTCAGAGTTAAGAAACCGCCCTGTAGCCGTCATTTGGCTATAGGGCGGTTGTTAAATGTTTA
The DNA here is from genome assembly GCF_037356315.1 of Lithobates pipiens. Lineage (NCBI taxonomy): Eukaryota > Metazoa > Chordata > Amphibia > Anura > Ranidae > Lithobates > Lithobates pipiens. Next base: position 419,641,671 of record NW_027507764.1, read on the forward strand.
AAGTAGGATTATTAATGAAGCATAAACCCATCCGACATCACTAAACAGTATACAAGGCAAAAGTTTGATGAAAGCGTAAGGTGATGGGGTGGTTGTCATCCCCCATGTTTCCCCCCTCATTGGATGCCAAGCGAGGGTCACATGAGAGGTCTACCCCAGGTGGGTTCTTCTGGGCTACACTAGCCACCTTGTACACTGTTATTTCAACTTGAAGGCAGATGAAGTGTAACGCTTCCCCAGCTAGGAAGGCTAGTGTTAATTATGTTCCTGTTTTTTTCTTGGTGGGTTTTCTTGGGTCTGACCCTCTGGTCCTGTGTGCTATAAAAAGGGACAGGGGCCCGGACCCAGAGAGAAAATGCCATAAATCTATCCCCTATTTTGTAGATGCTATAACTTTTGCACAAACCAATCAATAATCACTAATTGGAAAATTGGACATTTATTATAGCAAAAAGTAAAAAATATTGTGTTTTTTAAAAAAATTGTCACTCTTTTTTTGTTTATAGCGCAAAAAATAAAAACCACAGAGGTGATCAAATACCACCAAATAAAGCTCTATTTGTGGGAAAAAAGGACGTCAATTTTGTTTGGGTGCAACGTCGCATGACCGCGCAATTGTCAGTTAAAGCGACGCAGTGCCAAATCGCAAAAAGTGCTCTGGTAAGGAAGGGGGTAAAATCCTCCAGGGCTGAAGTGGTTAAACAGGATGTACAGACAGGACCAGTGCTGTCTGATCTGCACCTTCCTGTGACCCATGCTCCTTGTTAATCTGCTTCTGTGATCAACTTTCTGAACTACCCAGGCCTGCCTTTGGACTCTCCTTGTTTTCTGTCTGCACCTGACCCCGGCTCATCTCTGACCTTGATTATACCTGCTCCTTTAGGTACCACGCTGCTGTTACTGACCGGGCCTGTGACCCGACCTTCTTGTCTACTTCACCTGCTCAAGCATCTCCTGTCTCGTGAAGATCCTGTCTGCCTGCACTGCTTGTGATCCATATCCCTCTGGGCTGATCCACTGCCTGTCAGCCCCTGCATCTGGGTGTGTGTGTCCCTGGATATCGGGTGGTCCAGTTTCCAGCCTGTCTGCTGTTCTGATCCTTCTCCTTGCTGGTCCTCATCTCTGCAGCATCAGGAACCTTGGAGAGGCAACTCTGACAGCCCGTTCACACCTGAACGTTTTGTAGCCCTACGCCTGAAGCTACAAAACGCTGGAGGGGAGAAAATCCATTATTCTCAATGGAGATGGTTCACATCTCCACTCCATGTCGCCTGAAGCCCTACGCCTGAAGCTCAAACAAGTTCCGGACCCTTTTTTGTCGCGCGAATTGGGCTGATTTGGGCGTTTTCATTCCCATAGAAACTAATGGAAACGCTCGATTCGAGCGTTTAGCGCGACAACGAGCGTTTCTACGGGCGTTTTGACGCTGTATCTGCTCAAGAAAAAATAAGCAGATGAAAAATATTTTTCCTATTGGCTGAAAAAAAAAAACGCCGAAGTTAAAAAACGCTCGTTGTCGCGCGTTGTAGTGTGATAAAACGCTCGTTGTCGCGCGTTGTAGTGTAACAAAACGCTCGTTGTCGCACGTTGTAGTATGACAAAACGCTCGTTGTCGCGCATTGTAGTGTGACAAAACGCTCGTTGACGCGCGACAAAACGCCGGTAAAAACGTTCAAACACGCTACGCTCAGGTGTGAATGCAGCCTGATAGCTTACCCGCCAGGCACTCATACTATTCTGCACTCCCGAGCCACCTGTGTGCTCTATCAGTGGCCGCAAGTCAGATATATACGTAAGGGAGGCCTTCCTCTGCATGGATCGGGGTCACCCATCAGGTACGTAGGAACTTGGCGCAGCATCATCAATGCCTATCAGTGCAGCCTCATCAGTGCAGTCTCATCAATGCAGTCCCATCAATGCAGTCCCATCAGTGCAACCTCATCAGTGCAGCCTCATCAGTGCAGCCTCATCAGTGCAGCCTCATCAGTGTAGTCTCATCAATGCACCCTCATCTATGCAGCCTCATCAGTGCAGTCTCATCAGTGCCCACCAGTGCAGTGTCATTAGTGCAGTCTCATCAGTGCAGCCTCATCAGTGCCAGTTCAGAGTTTCTCTATTATCTTAGTCTACTACCTATAATGAGGAGAAGGACCTACCTGGTCCTGACAAGCCGAGCTCCACTCACCATCCATGGGCTCACCAGTGCTGCTGGCTCTCATTTCAACATCAGCTCCTACCCCATGACCTCCTGATTCCCGATGTCCAGGCAGCATGGCATGGGGTGGCTCTCAATTTGTGGGCAGTGTGGGCTCAAGGGGTCCTGAATATACACCGATGTGCACTGGGCAGGCACCCAGCTGTGGCAGCAATAAAATGTCCCAATGTCTGGGGAGAGGTGGTGGCTGGTGTCCATGAGCGGACTCTGGTTGGGACCAGTAGTGTATTTAGGTTTTGCGCTGCTCTAGGTCTTACTAAACTCATGCACTCCCTAGACTAATTTGAATCTCAGCCCAGTATGCCCCATAAGACTGGCGCTACACTAACAGTGTAGCGCAAGCCGGCAGGGAATCTTTCCGTGCTGCCCCCCTGCAAAGTGCTGCCCTAGGCCTGGGCCTTGTCGACCTAGGCCAGGATACAGCATTGGCCGGGACAAGGACATGCCTGTACATCTGACTAAAAGCCATGAGTGTCCCGGCTAATCCGTGCTGTTGGCAACTATGCTAATGCTGATTCCAATGCGTGCACTTCACTTAACTCCTCTTCTTCCGTACCTGTGTACAGGTTGGAGACCTCTGCAGTGCTGATCTGTTCCCATTGCTATGGGAAACAGACCTGCTCATGGAGAGTGTGCCGACAACAACTCTTCCTGTTAGAAGCTATCCCACCTGCCACATGTAAACGCTTATGGCAGGCTGCTAGAGAAACCTTTGTTACCCTTGGTAACCACTTGCTTGAACTTTACACTGTGTTAACTCTCACACTGACTGACCCGCACTGTAGACTGTGTGCCGATTACTTGCATTACGCCCCTTTAGTAACTTTAGACCAGGCAAAGGAAAAGTTTCAAAGCATTACTGAAGAATTTAACACAACAGTTCAACAAAAAGTGTAGTCTTTTCCTGACATCCCTAGTCCCTAACTTCAGGCCATGGACCATATCTGCAGGGAGGACTGCAAGTTGCAGAAATCTCCCTAAATAGCGGGAACTCAGAAATCAGCATGGTACTGGCGATTCAGACTCCGGCAACAGCAATGAGCAGTTTTCACACATTTCTCTCTCTGGGTCCAGGCCCCTGTCCCTTTTTATAGCACACATGACCAGAGGGTCAGACCCAAGAAAACCCACCAAGAAAAAAACGGGAACATAATTAACACCATAATTAACCCAGCTGGGAAAGCATTACACTTCACCTACCTTCAAGTTTAAATATAGGCAAACAGTGAACCAAGGGGCAGAATAAATAACAAGCAACATAACTATAATACAATATATACAAACAAAGGGGGGACATGGGAAAACAAGGTAAGACAAAAGATGTGACGGACAAACAGGGAGATGTATTTTTAGCAAGGTGACCAGAACTGAGATCAGGAGCAAGGGAAGCAGATATGGGGTATCAGGGCACAGGATGCAGGTACTGGAAATTGAATAGGAAGAGGAATTATGGTTGGAATCAAGATCAAAGTCAAGAGCAGGATTTGGATCAGAGCATCAATAACATAGCACACAGGCAAACCACTGAGGCACTAAAGAACCTAGAGGAAGGGTTATATACAGAAGCTAGAAGAGGGGTTACATATATGATGTGGAAGCATGGTAATCTGCTCCGTTGCAGCACTGTGTATCAAGATCCCAAGCCTACAATGAGATCTTTTCAGTTCCTGGGCTTAGCACTGGAACCACCAAGACCAGAATATCCTAATGAAGTTCTTCTTTAAAGTGATTGTAAAGTCTCTTTTTTTAATTAAAATAACAAACATGTTATACTTGCAGTGCCTTGAAAAAGTATTCATACTCCTTGACATTTTTCACATTTTGTCATATTACAACCAAAAATGTAAATGTATTTAATTGGGATTTTATGTGATAGACCAACATAAAGTGGCACATAATTGTGAAGTGGAAGGAAAATGATAAATGGTTTTCAATTTAAAAAAAAAATATTTGAAAAGTGTGGCGTGCATTTGTACCTTTACTCTGATACCCCTAACTAAAATCTAGTGGAACCAATTGCCTTCAGAAGTTACCTAATTAGTCTCCAGGGTATAATTTAATCTTAGGCCAAGGAACACACCAGACAGGTCAGGGATTAAGTTGTGGAGAAGTGAAAATCTACTAAGACATGGTCTAAATACCTAAACTGACAGGCCGGGCAAGAAGAGCATTAACCAGAGAAGCACCAAAGAGGCCCATGGTAACTCTGGAGAAGCTGCAGAGATCCACAGCTCAGATGGGAGAATCTGACTACAGGACAACTATTAGTCTTGCACTCTACAAATCTGGCCTTTATGGAAGAGTGACAATAAGAAGTGCCATGCTGAAAGGAAAGTCATAAGAAGTCCCCTAGAAGAAAACCTGTTAGGGGCTGCAAAAGACTTGAGACTGGGGTGGAGGTTCACCTTCCAGAAGGACACAACCCTAAACATACAGCCAGAGCTACAATGGAATGGTTTAGATCAAATCACATTCATGTGTTAGAATGGCTCATTCATAGTCCAGACCTAGATCCAATTGAGAATCTGTGGCAAGATTTGAAAATTGCTGTTCACAGATGCTCTCCATCCAATCTGACAGAGCTTGAGCTATTTTGCAAAGAAGAATGGGGGAAAAGGTCACTCTCTAGATGTGCAAAGCTGGTGGAAACATCCCCAAAAAGACTTGCAGAATTTGCAGCTATAATTGCAGCAAAAGGTGGTTCTACAAAATATTGACTCAGGGGGGCTGAATAAATTTTTCACATTTTTTTTGTAAAAAATTTAGAAAGTAATTTATCATTTTCCCTCCACTTCACAATTATGTACCACTTTGTTAGTCTATCACATAAAATCCCAATAAAATACATTTACATTTTTGGTTGTAACATGACAAAATGTGGAAAATTTCAAGGGGTATAAATACTTTTTCAAGGCACTGTACCTGCTCTGTGCAGGGGGTTTTGCACAGGGCAGCCCCGATCCTCCTCTTCTTGGGCCCCTGGCTGCAGCTCCAGCCCCCTCCCTCCTGTCGAGTGCCGCCACAGCAATGGAGACACCCAACCCGAGCTGCAGCTCTATCTGTCCATTTAGATGTTTGTTTGCTTCGGTCCCCTCTCTCTCCTGATTGGCTAACTGAGTTTGAGCGACAGCAGCGAGAGCCAATGGTGCCACTGCTGGGTCTTAGCCAATCAGGAGGGAGAGTTCTGGATGGCCGATTCACTCATGGAGATGGCTGGATAGAGGTGGGTCTCAGGTAAGTATTGTGTGTGTGGGGGGGGGGGGGGCTGCTACACACAGAAGGCATTTTTATCATAATGCATATGCATTAAGATAATAAAAATCTGACTTTACAATCACTTTAAGGTAGGCTCAGACAAAGTGTTAGCTCTCTTTAGCTGTTTATTTTTAGTGTGCACAAAAATATACGTAATTGAAGTGTTTTACGTTTTTTTTAATGATTGTGCTTAGGTTTATATATGTCTGTGAGACTCTCTTGAAGCACAGCAGTCAAAGCATATTTTTAGGTACAAGGAAGTGCTGCCAGATGAAAATGAATAATGATGTCTCAGGGGTGGACCCCTCCCAAACGTGTTTTGCGTCAGAGTGCATGGTTAGGGGGAACAGGAGCATGACACCCAGGACACCAGACTGTAAATTTAAATTGAACCATAGCTTTTAAGCCCCTCCCACTGATAACAGTATGGACACACCCACTGTTTGCCACCCTGTGGTGCATCCACTGCATCACTATAATACCTGCGTGTGTCAGGGCTGGCTTAGCCCTTCCTTCCTTGGGCTGGCTGCTCAGTTGTTGGCTAATTACCAGCTCTCATCTCTCTCCACAGTTACCCAGGTGTTCCTGATCCTGCTTGTCTGACCTGCTTACTTAAAGCTGTCCAGCTCACTTCATCTCTGCCTTCGCCTTGGTCACATCACAAGAAACCATCGCCTGCGTACCTGTTTAAAGACTGGCTTGCTGACATCCCTTCTGGCTCCTTACCCTGCTTGCTGTTCCTCCACTTGGATCCCTGACTTCTGGCCTGGCTGACTACTCGATCCGGTTACTGGACTCTGGCTATGCTTTGACTACGCTTACTCTATTTACCTTTTTATTTTTATTTAATAAACAAGTGTGATTTAATTGTACTTCTGTCTCGGGCTGATTCATGGTTTCTGACAGCGTGGGGGCCAAAGGCGTACTTTGTTCTTTACAATCCCAGCATGCACCAGGCACTGAGGAAGATTGTCCCTTCCTGCTCAACATAATTTAACCACATCCAATGTTTTCTGTGGCATGCTATTCACCGCAGGTCACTATCTCCCTGAAGAGTCCCTCATTCCTACATTCTAAAGTTGAGAGGTATTTGCAACCTGTGGTGACCATCTGCCAGACATTAGCTGTCTAGATAAAGTCTATGGCAAGAGACTCTAGCTCCATCTTAACGGATCCCTCAGTTCACCACCACCTAAAGCTTTTACCTGTGGCCTTATGCTATTGCATGAACAACTTAGTGGATATATGTAAGCAGGACCAACCATGACAGTGTCACGCACTCACTCCACTGTGAAGCATGGAACATGACTGACTACGGCCTGGCACACTGGCCCCTCATAGTCCATAGCCCATGCAGAACTCCATTTCTGCAACACGTGTGCACATATGGTGGGTCCTAGATACATCACTCACCATACTCCTGGTCACTAATAACAATGACCCTCCATAGCTAGGGACACTTCTAGCTTCAGGCCACGTGGTTGTAGAATAGAGATCAGACCGTCTACAGAACACCTAGGCCTATGCGACATGGGGGCCAAGGTCACTTACCGCATTCTACATAAAGAGGTTCAACTACTTACCACAAGAGGGATACCCCTTCCTATGTCTACCACTTACCTGTCCCAACCCAGCTAGGTTTGCACTAGAGTTGTTTCTCTGGGATCCTAAAATCCCACTGTTTGTTAGTCTATGAGATGCATCAGTCACTGTGGTCTAACGATGTGCTACCCCTACTCACATCCCCAATGGTAACAGACATCCACTTCAGTCACTTCAAAGCTGCCAGAGACTTAATACAGCTCCATTTTATTGTAGTGAGATAGTCAACAGAAACAGTCCATAACAAATTAATTCTCTTTCCTTTAGCAATAGTCAGTGTACTTCTCAAGACATGGTATCAAGGGTGCCCATCCTAGGGGTTAGCAGAATAAGTCCTTAGTCCATCTCTACAAACAGGCTCCTCTAATCCCCTCAACACAGGCTAAGCTCCACACAGAGTTTTCATATGATCCTTCCAGAAAGAATGTGAGCTCACCTCACTCCCTGGGAGGACTTTAAGAAGAACGTCTATCTTAAAGGGGCAACAGATTAACCCCTGCTTACATACACTACAGATCTCCAGGGTGAGCCTCCCCCTCATCCATATGCAAAGGATCCTTTGACACTAATGCTGGACAGCGGACCTACCGTAACTTGCAAGAAACACCTCAATTGGCTGCCCTTGTGGGAGAATGCCTGTTTGGTCCCTACGTGGATAAGTAGATCAAGGAGATCATGGGGATTAAGAGTTCTCTCCTCCACCAGGAAAAGAAGGCTTGGGTTTCTGCAGGTAGACCAGTTACTTCTCAGATCAGGCCCTTTGAGCCTCCTAGTTACATGTCTAAGTCACATTTTCATTGGAAGATGTGGACCTCCAAGCCAGCTCAGTCTGACTCCAAGCATCCTTCTTAGTGATGGGGCAAAATTTATATTTGAGTTATAAGTGTTTTAGTTTGAGCATACTACTGCACTATGCGGTTCAGTTCTATCTTGTGTTTCTTTACCATATGAGCTGGAAACAACCCCTCTTTTGGCATAATTAGGATAAATCCCACAATCGCTTATGGCTACTCACCAAGAAGGAGAGTCATGGATGTGTGGTAAGCACTGTGTGTTTATTGCTTTCTGTCATCACTGGATGCTTTGGGAAACCTGGGAAAGTGCAACAATATATCGACTAAGTTGTCCGTTTATGAAGCACTGAAAAGATTTCACTGCTTCATTCTCCGGCAGTCTCAGAGGAGATCGCTCTCCTCTGGATGTCAGTTTATGAAGCTTTGTAGATCGCTTCTACTTTAGAGGAGTGAATTGATCTATAAACGCTTCAAAGAGTGAAGAACGGCCACTGATACTGGATACTGGTGACTTTACAAGATTACAGTACCAGAAATTCACAGAAACACTGACGCCACATACACACGACCGGACTTTCCGGCAGACTAGGTCAGACGGTCTTCCCGACTGACTTTTCAGCGGAGTTTCGATGGACTTCCAAACGAACGGACTTGGCCACACACGAAGACACTAAGCCCTTGTACACACGGTCGGAGATTCCGTCGGAATGTGTCCGATCGGAGCGTTTTGTCGGATATTCCGACTGTGTGTGGTATGCATCGGACTGAATATCCGTCGGACCAAATTTTCCAACTTGCTGGAAATATTTTCCGACAAACTGCTCCAATTGGACATACTCCGATCATGTGTAGCCTACTCCGACGGACAAGGTGCCACGCATGCTCACATTCAAATTCCAACACGGAAGCACTCGTTCAGGTAAAACTACTGCTCGTAATCGATATAGCACATTCGTCACGCTGCAATGTTAAAAATTCTTTCATGAAGCACATTCTCTTGTTCTTTACAATGCTGCAAGAAGGAACTTCTTTTGATGCTCATAGTCACACACACTTCTCCCGAACGTATTTCCTGACTCTTTTTTAACCATTTCGGCAATACAATTTTTGATTTCGTCACATCTACACAATTTTAGATTTTGTTTATTCTTTTTTGGATGCATTTTTTTTTTTTTCCTTAACATCTCCTTTTTTGACAGTTTGCTAATTTCTAAATTTTTTGGGGTGTTTTTTGTGTGTAAACTTACCACAACAACATTATTGTATTTTTTATATTTTGTTTTTCTTTTTTAATCTACAGGAGTTTGTTTAGTGTTGGTAACCCTTGTTATTCATGTCACTTTGTTTTTTTGAAATGTACCTGCCTGCTCACAAATAAACTGGCCTTTTGGAAGGAAAACACATACGCAAGTATTTCTTCCAAAAAAAAAAAATGTCGAAACTGGGGAGATTAGCGAAGCCTTTGGCCCCCAGGGCACACATCAACTATTTCAACGCAAAAATTGGTGGCCTGAGGAGTACATGTCTGAGGGAGAGAAGTCTGGTCCTGAAGTCCATGAAACCCGGAACAGCAGCAGATGACATCTATGTTCCCAGGCTGTGGTACTACAACAGGCTGCATCTTCTGTCAGACCAGACTGAACCCAGGTCATCACTCTCTGGTCTTCCTTCCACGCTTCCTTCCAGGCTGTGGCTGTGGTGCTGGAGGTGTGGCAGAAGGAGGAGGAGGAGGAGGAGCAGGGGCATGGGCCAAACCACACAAGTGTGTTTCTTGTGTCATTTGGCCCAACAGACCCTTGTTGAGGGTGTGTACAATAACCTCCTCACACAAGAGCTGTTGCCCCTGCTCCATTTTATCAAGCTTGCACGCAACCAAGGCGGCAAAGGCCTCTTGGTAGGTGGGTTTTGCTTGGAGGGCCGCAGAAGCCTCACCAATCAGCCTCAGGGCCGACTCCTCAACATTCCCCCCCTTTCTCGCCCTTTTGCGTGGAAGGCGGAGGGGAGGGACCTGGCATTCAGTGAGGCTCCTTTGCCCGCCCACCGCCTGGCTGCCGCTTACCCCCGCCTCCTCCTGGCTGCCACTTTCCACAGCCACCTCCTGGCTGCTGCATTCCACACCCTCCTGTTCCTGGCTGAGGTCTTCCTGTGTATGAAAAAGGGACATAGTTTTAGTTTTGGGTTCATCAAACACACACAATTTTCACATCAACACTGTTGCAAATTGTTAACCAATAGAAAAGACTATCATTCTGTGCCCATCATTTTTCTTTCTTGTCCCAAAGGTTTTGGCCACTACTGTCTATTGATATGTGAAACACTTTCTAAACTCAGCAATTAGTGAGCAAAAATCAAGTTAACATCATTCATTTATACTCCCAAAATATGTACAACAATACTATACCTGGCTCAAGCTGGAAGGCCCAGGTTGGGCGTTGGAAGACTCATCGGGTGTGGAATGTAGCATAGGACGCGTGGAAGGAAGAGTAGAGAGGGATTCTCTGACCTCAGCCTGGTCTGACAGAAACTGCATCCTGTCATAATACCACAGCCTGGGGACATAAACGTCATCTTCTGCAGCTCCAGATTGCATGGACTTCAGCACCTTGGTCCTCTCCCTCAGATATGTACTCCTGAGGCCACCAATTTTCTTTATTAAATAGGTGACGTCTGCCCTGGGGACCACCGGCTTCACAAACTCAACCAGTTTCAACATTGCTGCCTGCCTCTTTTGCCTCTGTTACTATATTGAGGGTGTGTTGGTTGCCACAGGCAGGGCATGTCTCTGTCTTTATCGATGAACAGAGGGAGGAAGCTATGATCGTTGAAGCCGTCCATAATGTCTGCAAGACACAACACAAGACAAACCCTAATGTCAGGCTAAACTCCACTAATGCAGGCCTCAGTCTAGAAGCAGTATAGCCTAGTGATGTACCAAGTTCAAAATTTTACCTTCGTTTGCACGTTCGTCCCCTCAGCTTCTCCCTCTGTTCACAGATCGTACGGACGACACACGCGTGTTGCGTTTTATATACAGTGCGCATGCTTGAAACTCCGCCCACAACGTTCTTTCTAGACTATTCCCCGCCCCTTCGCTTTCAGCGCAGTGGGGAGAGCACATGGAGGAGAGAATGCAGGTGCGCACTAATAATAGTTCCACTAACAAGGAGGAGGGTGAGGAAAGCCCGGAGCCTGAAACGTCCCAATACAGGAAGAGAAGATTTAAGGCCTCAAATATGTGTTTTGGAGAGATGTTGGAGATGGTGGACATACTGAACAGGACCGACTATGATGGGAAGTATGGACCTTACCCAAACTCAAATATCAGAAAGGCCAAGATCATGACTAAAGTTGTGAAGAGTCTTCAGAAGAATTTTGGGGTACGCCGATCCATGGATCAACTGAGAAAACGCTGGTCAGACCTGAAACTCAGGGAGCACGAGCAGTATATAAGGATCAAGCGTGTTCTTGAAAAAAGTAAGGAGTTGTCGTGTGTTCATATGATTATTCTTGCTTGCATACTGCTCCATGTGCTTTGATTTCATGTTGTGCATTTTAAAATGGCCACTTGGTTTCATTCGTTCGTAAGAAACATCGTTCTGCAGATAAGTATTCCATCTTAACAAAGTGTCCACAATAATGTTCTCACCTTGGAACTCGGCCAAAAAACACAATTGTACAACACTTCCAAGCAATGTTTCATATTCCTATTTCTGCCATCTGTGTGCTAATTATTCTTTTTTTACATTCTCATAGGGGAGAGAAGACTCGGCAAGTATGAGGACACCAGGGACCACACCCCTCCCAAAGAAGGGCAAATTCGAAAACCAGAAGCAGAGGAGCAGGAAGGAGAGATCGTTGAGGTTGGGCAAATTGTCACCACAACAGGAGAGTGTCGGAGAACACAGCTTCCGGTAAGCTCATCAATGTATCTCACCATATTTTTATTACATGGTGTGTTTTTTTGCTTTGTTTTTTAGGTGATGTGGAAGAAGATTCCCGTTTTACCAGTAAAAGTGCCCAGATCCTGATTGGGGAGATAATGGGGTGCAATCGGGATTTGGAAAATATACAGCAAAACATCAATGATGTGAAAAATAAAATGAAGAACATCACTGATGTTTTGTTTTTGAGTGTGAAACAGCCCAAACTAGCTAGGATTTTATTTTTTCGATTTTAAACCACAAATTTTGTATTTTTTGAAAATCCAAATTTGGAAGATGCACAGAGTGTGTAAACATGCGCTATCTCCCATCATGGGGGATAAATGTACGTGTTTTGTGTAAAGTGGCTGAGATGAAGGGGTTGCAGCCCCAAAACATGTACATTGATCCCCCATGATGGGAGATAGCACATGTTGACACACTGTGTGCATCTTCCAAATTTGGATTTTCCAGGAGTGACACCCCATGTGATGAAGGCAATAACAGCCCAGTTTGTACATACTCATGTCTGATATTGTCTTCACTTTTCAAAGTTGAATTTTCTAAGTTCCTGTGTTCTGTATGTTACGCTTTGATACATGCCTGTTTACACAAAAGCAACAAGTACACAAAAATTAGCTGAAAGACTGTTTTTGATACACACATTTTCTTGGTTTGTTTTTAAAACCCTTTTCTAAACGCACATGTGAATGTGCTTGGATTAAAAAGTTAAATTTTCAGCAATGTGTGGCTTCCTTTTTCATTGCGCCAAAGATGTATTTTGAGTTCAATTTTAGATTGCGGTGAGAATGGGTGTTATTTACTAAAGGAAACTCCACTTTGCACTCCAAGTGCAGTTTCAGGTGCACTTTTGCAGTGCACTTGTAGTGCATAGTGGATGTGCCTTTAGTAAAAAAACACCCACAGTGATGTGTTAATTTGGACAATCATGCCATTTTCCTGCCATGGTGCTGAAAATTAGCACGATTTTGGTCAGTAATGCACTACATACATTAGTTAACAAAAACAAGGTGTGTGTAGCAGACCCACAACATAATAAGATTATCTGAAGAAGAGACTGTCCCCTCCTCTCGCTCTGAACTTGGGTTTGCACTGTTGGTGAAAAAGGCACAACAAGAAAAAAACTAAATTTACCTAGGAGACACCTAAAAGCAAGCCAAGCAGTAAATGAAGGAGTTTCAAAGAAAAATGTATTTAGAAAATGCCTCTCAGACATTGTCTGGCATACCAATGGCCCCCCTACCCACAAAGTAGTCCATGTATTGGGTTCTAACCTCACGGCCACTTTGGGGGGGGCAAGCCAGGATGAGCAGGTTCAAGGCCTGTGAGGTTATCATCATTTTCAAGCAAGTCTGCTCCTTGTTGGCCAACTGAGACCGCATAGTTCACAGAAACTTTTTTAAGAAAATTGTGAAGAACACAGCACGCCAGCACTATGTGATTCAGTTTGTATTCCGCCATGTGGATAGGCGTAAGAAAAAGGTGGAACCGGCTGGCCAGTATAGCAAAGGTGTTCTCCACCACTCTTCGGGCTCTGGACAGGCGGAAATTAAAAATCCTCTGGTCTGGGGTGAGGGTCCTCATCGGGAAAGACCGCATCAGATGGTTCGCCAGGGCAAACGCCTCATCCGCGACAAAGACGAACGGGAGTCCTTCCTGATTCTCCTCTGGGGGTGGCAAGCCCAGACTGCCACTCTGGAGACGCCAGTAGAACTCCCTCCATGCGAACACTCCACCATCCGACATCTGTCCATTTTGCCCCACGTCCGCATACAAAAAATCATATGTCGCAGACACCACCGCCAACATCACGATACTATGAAACCCCTTATAGTTATAATAGTACGACCCCGAGTTGGGTGGTGGGACGAGGCGGACGTGCTTCCCATCTATTGCTCCTCCACAATTGGGAAAGTCCCAACGACTGGCAAAGTGGGAGGCCACAGTCTGCCATTCCTGTGGCGTTGAAGGACACTGTGGAGTGAAACAAGAACCAAAATTAGTAATTTAAATAATCAACATTGCAAGCAGATTAGACAACATTTTTGGCCAAGATTAGTATAACATTTTGGGAACTGAGTATTCAAAGCCTAAAGTATAAGGTCCCCTTATGAGAGTCAAATATGCCTGAGGACAAAGGGGCATAGCATATAAATTAGAGCATATTGCAATGATGGTAATTAGGGAATGAGGAAAGAAATGCAAGACATTAGCAATCATGATATACATAGAATGTGATGTTAAAGGATAAAACTTACCTTCATATAGTCCTTCTGCAGGACCTGAATGATGGCAGAACAGGTCTCTGGAATAATGATCCCCAGAGCCTGGGGGGAGATGCCTGTAGAGAACTTGTCCTGAAGGCTTCTCCCTGTCGCCAAGTAGCGCAACGTGGCGATGAGCCTCTGCTCCAGAGTGATGGCTTGCCGCATGCAGGTATCCTGCCTGCTGATATAAGGGGTCAGCAAAGCCAGCAGACGGTGAAAAACGGGGTCCGTCATCCGGAGATAATTCCTGAAATCATCAGGATTATTCTCCCGGATCTCAATGTGCAAAGGCATGTGCGAGAACTGGTCACCAATTCTTGGTCCACAAACGCCTCCCCTCCCTGTTCATGGACCGGGCTTGTGTCAAAGTAACAACCCCAACTCGAAGCCCCCGCACAGCACAAACTCTACGACGAGTACGTAGACAAAACATGGTTTGAAAACGGTTGGCTGGTCAGCACGGACAACAGAAAGCACCGATAAACAGCAATGCCTGAAAGAACGAACTGAATAGCAGAAGCAAGCAGACAATAAGAAATGCAAATCAAAGTGTACTATACCAAGATATAGTCCACCATGAGAAACAAATACTTACTGACTGCACGCACTGATTATCAGATACGCAAAGACAAGCACAAACCGAAGAGCAGTAGCGATCTGAATCACAAATCCTAAAAGCGCAAATCGTCTCTCACCAAACTTCTAACACGCGATAGACACGAGATCAGCAGAAGGAGCCCAAAGGGTGCCGGACGTGGTGCTGAACTTCCCTTTTGTAGGCCCGCCGTACACGGCTTATGTCACTGCGTTCTTGCCAACCGGAAATTCCGACAACTTGGTCCGACCGTGTGTATGCAACATCATTTCCGGACCTGGTCCAGAATTAATCCGTCTGAATAACTCCGACGGATTTGATCGTCGGAATCTCTGAACGTGTGTACAAGGGCTAACTCCATTTGCTTTGAACGTGATGACGTAAGATGGGACTAAAAAAAGGAAGTTCAATAGCCAGTAGCCAATAGCTTCCCTTGCATCGTATTCGGTCCATTTGACCAGCATACAGACGAGCGGTTTTCCCGATAGGAATTGAGTCAGTCGAACAGATTTGAAACATGTTCTATTTCTAGGTCAGTCTGATTTTTATAACGAAAAAGGATCGTATTAGCCCACACATGATCGGATTGTCTGACGAACTGACCCCCTCAGACCTAGTCTGCCGGAAAGTCCGGTCGTGTGTACACAAAGACAGGAAGAGCTTGCTGTTTAGCAGCTTCTCTTGCAGGAGGCCTTTGCCCCAGTCCTGAATGAGGAACACTTTCAGAATTTCTGCTTGAAGCTATCCTCAAATCGAGGATTTCTTGTAATGCCGCGTACACATGATCGGAAATTTGGCCAGCAAAAGACAGATGAGAGCTTTTGGTTGGAAAATGCGATTGTGTGTATGCTCCATCAGACTTTTGCTGGCCGAATTCCAATACCAATTTTCCTCTCCACGAACTTGATGTCTGCATTGGGGACCTGCATCTTCACAAATTCCAGCAGTTTCTCCAGCGATGCCTTTCTAGCTGGCTTATTGCGATATAAGGGGTTTTTAACCTCCCACAAATTTTGCATATCCCTGTATTTGTCTATGAAGTGGCCCATGAATTCAGGGTCTTTGAATTGTTTCATATTTGCTGCAAGACAAAACACAAGACAAAAACACTAATATCAGGCTAAACTCTCCTAATCTTATCCCAATATAAGTCTCAAGCTAGAATCAGTATAGGCCACTGATTTACCAAGGTTAAGATGTTACCTACGTTAGAACGTTCGTTCTCCTTCCTCAGCCCACTGAACATACGTCAGTCATTTGCAGCCTTGTCAGTCGTATGCAGCCTTGTATTTGCAGCCTTGTCAATCGTATGCAGCCTTGTCAGTCGTATGCAGCCTTGCATTTGCAGCCTTGTCAGTCGTATGCAGCCTTGCATTTGCAGCCTTGTCAGTCGTTTGCAGCCTTGCATTTGCAGCCTTGTCAGTCGTTTGCAGTCTTGTCAGTCCTATGCAGCCTTGCATTTGCAGCCTTGTCAGTCATATGCCATTTAAAAATGGCCCCGGTAGTTCTCGGCGGCTTTCGGGTATTTTCGGCTGAACTCGGCCGTTCTCGGCTATTTTCAGCCACAAAGCCGCAGAGAACGGCCGAGTGCGGCCAAAGATAGCCAAGAATGGCCAAAGATAGCCAAGAATGGCCAAAGATAGCCGCGAACGGCCGAGTGCGGCCAAAAATAAACGGAAGCCGCAGATGGCGGCAGAAAGGCCTAGCAACAGCGGGGGATCGGCGTATAACACGCACCCCTGATTTCCCCCTGATTTTAGGGGGGAAAAGTGCGTGGTATAGGCCGATAAATACGGTACTTGTCATGTGTCCCTATTATTATTATTAACTAGCATGCTGCTCCATTTGCTTTTCTTTACTGTTGTACAGTTTAAAATGGCTACTTTCATGTTAGTGGGCACAGTAATCTTTTGTAGGAAACACTGTTCATTTGCCAAATAAATACAATGTTTTTGGCAGATACAGGGTTAACTACATTTGGTCATGCTCATTTGTATTAAAAGAAGTTTAGGACATTGTTGTCTAGATGTCTTTGAAACTAGAATGAATTGCAAACTTGATTCAATGTAATATAAGGAGAGGACACTCAACAGCTGTTCACACATCTGGACTAGTGTGGGACACCAGGGCACATTTTTTAGGGTGATCCACACAGGTGCTCCAGTGGATACTTGGGGTGTCTCTATGTGTGAAACTTGTCCAAAAAAGGTACTTATTCCAGCTTGGTTAAGGGAATTAATCATGTCAACTTGGAACTCTCAAACAATTGAACCCCAGGCTTATCGAGGACATAATGGTGTGTAGTCGGGATTTAGATCTTATTAAGGAAAAAACCAAGGAGATTGAACAAAGACCGAAGAACATGATTGATGTACTAGTGAGAATCTAAATCCAAAAAAGATTACCCCTTTTTTTATTTTTATAAAAAAATGTGTCTAAAGTTTTAATACAGTTTAAAAGCCAAATTTAGAAGAAGCACACAGTGTGTCAACATGTGCTATCTGCCATCAGGGGATTTCAATGTACGTGTTTTATGGGTGCAATCCCTTCCCCCCAACTCTAGTAGGTGAGAGGAAGCGGTTGCACCCCAAAAACACGTCCATTGATCCCCTATAATGGGACATAGCACATGTTCACATTGGGTATGCGACCAGAAAGGAAATCCCCATTTTGACTTACAATTTGTGTGCATCTTCTAAATTTGGCTTTTACAGGGGTGACTTCACCCCATCTGATGAAGGCAAGATCAAGACCATTTTCACACTATAATGTCTGATATTGCCTTCTTTTTTGCAATGTTGAACTTTGTAACTTCCAGAGCTGTGTATGTTATGTTTGGAAACTTGCCTGTTTCTGTACTTTTTCAAAAATTTCAAGATAAAACTTTTACAAAAAAAGATTTTTTTTTTACCACCAAATGTTTTATAACGCATATGTGAATGTGCACGGAGTAAAAGGCTTTCTCCTCAACAATGTGTGGCTTCTTCTTTCAATGCTCAATAACACTTTTTGTATTAAGTTGGTGTTTACAGTGACAATGGGTGTTATTTAAATAATGTTAAAACCACTTGGCACTACAAGTGCACTAGGAGAACCTAGGAGACAGATAAAAGAAACACAAGCAGTATATCCAAATCAAGATTTTATCATATACATTTTTTTTTTTGGAAAATATTTACAAATTAGCTGGCATAGCAATGTCCCCCCTACCCGTAAAATATTCCACACATTTTTCACGCACTTCACGGGCACTTTGGGGGGGCAAGCCAGGACGGACAGCTTCCAGGGCCATCAGTGTTGGTTCATGAAGTCCGGCCTCAGGCCTAACTGAGGCTATATAGTTTGGAGCATTTCTTTTTAATAAGTTGTGCAGGATACAGCAGCATAAAACAATGTGGTTCAGTTTGTACACCACCAGGTTTATTGCGTAGAAATATGTGGAACTGGCTGGCCATTATCCCAAAGGTATTCTCCATGACTCTTTGGGCTCTGGTCAGCTGGTAATTAAAAACCCTCTTCTACGGGGTGAGGGTCCTCTGGGGGAATGGCCTCATCATGTGGTTGGCCAGACCAAATGCTTCATCAACAATAAAAACAAAAACGGAAGTCCTTCGACGTTCTCTTCCATAGATGGCCATCCCAAGCCACCGCTCTGGAGACATCAGTAGAACTCGGTCTGGGCAAAGAGTCCACCATCTGACATCCAGACATTCTTCCTCACATCCACATAGAGAAACTCGTATGTTTCGCTGACACCACCACCATCAACACGATACTATGAAACCCCTTATATGTAAAATAGTGGTGGGATGATGTGGACGTGCTTCCCATCTATTGCCCCTCCGCAGTTGAGAATGTCCCAACGATGGGCAAAGTGGGATCTGTCATCCGGAGAAAATTCCTGAAATCGGTTATTCTCCTGGATCTCCCGCAGCAAAGGCATATGAGAGAATTGGTCACTCTGCAGTAACCAATTCTTGGTCCATGAACTCCTCCCCAACCTGTTCATGTACTTGGGTCAAAAGTAAGAACCTCAACATCAAGCCCCCACACAGCACAAACGCTACGATGAGTACTCAACCGCAACATGGCTTCAAAACGGTCGGTTGGTCAGAACGAACTAACCGAATGCACTGAAGAACAGCAAGGCCTGTAAAGAGAGCTGAAAGTCAGTAATGTGCGAACAAGAACGCACTGAAAAACAGATACGAACTGACTACATGCACTGATAAACAGATACAAACCCGCAAGCACAAACTGAACAGCAGTAGAACGATCAGAATAAGCATGAGTCTGAGAAGCGGGAATCGTCTCTCACCAAACTTCTACTAACACGAGATAAACACAAGATTAGCAGAAGGAGCCCAAAGGGTAGCGCACTGGCTATTGAACTTATGTTTTCCAGTCCCGTCGTACGTGTTGTACGTCACTACGTTCTTGACAGTCAGAATTTGTTGTGTACGTGTGTATGCAAGACAGCTTGAGCGGAATCCCGTCGGAAAAACCATCATAGCTTTTTCCGACCAAAATTCCAATCGTGTGTATGCAGTTTGTGGGTTTTCTTTTATGTTTCTTTTATGCACAGTTTCTCTGAACTTTTTGGACAACAGTCCAGCTATAAATTCTTATTTCTGCCACCCACCCTCATCACCCCAGCCTCTACTCAACCCAGTGGCAGCTGGTGCTCAAAATTTTTGGGGGGGCGCAAAAAAACTGAAAAATTCTGGGAAAAAAAACATCAATTGCAGCCTCACTGTGCCCATCAAACGCAGCCACTCTACCAAATGCAGCCACTGTGCCCATCAAACGCAGTCACTGTGCCCATCAAACACAGTCACTGTGCCATCAAACACAGTCACTGTGCCATCAAACACAGCCACTGTGCCCATCAAATGTGCCCATCAAACGTGCCCATCAAACGCAGCCACTTTGCCCATCAAACGCAGCCACCTTGCCCATCAAACACTGCCGCTGTGCCCCAAATGCTGCCACTGTGCCCACTAAATGCTGCCACTGAGTCCTTTTCTCCTCAGAGATGCAGCGGGCAGGGCTAAGATTACTCAATCTGGAGGGGAAGAGGAGAGGGGAAGAGAGCTGGCTAGTCATGTGATCGCAATCTCGGCTCTTAAATTAGGTATTTACAGCATTTATATTTATAAATCATTCACAGAGGGTAACACTGCAATAGGAGGTCGTGCTGATGGTGTATACAGATTAGTGTTATGAGAGCAGCAGGAGAGGGAGGAGAGGCTCACACACAGACAGAGAGGGGAGGGGGGAGCAGAGAGGAGAGCAGATAGCAGGCTGCTGATGACAGGCATGTAAACTGACCATGGTGTCTGGTCTCAGCAGCCATGATACACCATGGTCAGTTTACAGAGGGGTGGGGAGAAACTGGCAGGATCAGCCAGGTTTTTTAGGTGTTACAGGGGGCCAAATGACATAGGACAAGCACTGAGTCATATAACATGGTTTAAAGGAGCAGGATCCATTTTATTTTTGGATTAACAAATGCTTTAACCTTCTTGCTTCCCCCTCTAGGACATTAATGGCCAGTGCTGATTACTGAATAGGTGGGATCTTATATGATCGAATCAGGCTTCCAATATCTCAACCCAATCACCCAAGTCCTGACCTAGCCCTGTGTACTAAAGGGCGCCACTCTTATCATCATTTTCTACTGTACATGATCTTGTTTGGAGACTTAGGTAATCAGCTGAAAAATCAGACAGGGAGTACTGTATTTATTGGCGTATAACACTCACTTTTTCACCATGAATAGCCCTGTGCGTGTGCGTGTTATACGCCAATACAACAATTTTTTCCCTGAAACTTCCCTCTTAAAATTAATGTGCGTGTTATACACCTGTGCGTGTTATACGTCGATAAATACGGTAACTGTAATTTGCAGAATAAAAAAAAGGTGCACGGTTAGAAGCAAAACTGGTTCAAGATGGCAAAAACATACACTGTAGATATATAGAAGCTGCACAAACATATGAAAGCTGCATAAACCTACGCCTTACCCAAAAGACAGGCTCCGTTGCAGTCTGCCTGCTCAGTGGGGAATTTGTCCACGGATCCCCACCGATCAGGCGGATGGCTGGTCTATGTCTGCTCTACTTATGCAGGGTAAACACAGACAAAGCCTGCTCTCCAATATGGGCGGTCAGATGTAAACGGAACGCATATCCATTTACACCCGACTGCCATCCGATACAATTCACCAGATTGGGAACAGATCCCCATCTGTCTTCTGTTTTTTTACAGACAGGATTGGATTGGATGTCGGCGGGTCACCCCCCCCCCCCCCCCCCAGAGACTAGAGGGTCTGATCGGATCCACCAGAAAAACTAACAGGCAGACCCAAACGGTCCCCCCATTTGAAAGGACCCTTAGACTTCACAGCAATGGCTATGTAATTCAATCAGTCATGTGGCCATGTGATCAATGATGTAATGAGTAATCCTGCTCACCTGTGTATGTGCAGACACAGGGCAAGAAAATGGCCCAACTGAAGCTGCTTGGGCTGGCACTGCCAGCTTACTTCCAGGTTAAGCCGAACATGACTTATCATACACAAACTGAATGTCAGACAGAGTTTAAATCTACTTTAAATTGTAAGCTATATAGAGGTATTACAGCCTACATGCTCATAGTCCAGTTATTCTCCTAGGTATTGATGTAGTGCACCAATCCATCTATATATCTTTTGTCCCTGATGTGATCTAAGAAGCACACTCCTGGTTACCCAGATAAATAAATAGGTAAATTGAGTAAACTAATTTTAACATAATTGTAGTGTTTATGTCTTCAATAGTGCATCAATGGATTAATTTGTTGCTTGAAATAGCTCTTTAAAAGGTTATATTTTATATAATAGTAAGTATGAAACCTCTTTATAGTGTTCTCTTTCCTGATTGCTGACTGCAAGCCACAAAGTAGCTGATGAACTATTGACCTCCGTCTCACATGAAACTCTCAAAGTATGCATTTTGTTAAATAAAGACTTTTTATTGAGCAATGTTTAAGTCATTTTGTAAAGTTTCATACATCACAATGGGGATGTTTTACTAAAGTAAAGCATGTTAATTTTGGAAACTTCATTTTCACCTAGTTTGATAAATGAGTTGTAACTGTACTGCCTTCAACCATCCAGTCATGTCAAAATAAAAAATAATCCCCCCCCCCTCTTGTTTTTAAAAGCGGATTTCCACCCAAAAGTGGAAATTCTGCTTATCTGCTTCCTTCCCCCACCCTCCATTTGGCACCTTTTTGGGGGGAGGGGGGGGGGTCTCACTTCCAGGAGACAGAGCAGCGACGCCGTCTCTCTGAAGTTTGTCCTTCTCCTCCGCAGCCGGGCCAGTTAGAAAGCACAGCACAATTCTCGCATGCGCAGTAGAGATTCGGCTGTGAAGCCATAAGGCCATAAGACTTCACTGCTGGTTTCCCTTACTAAGAATGGCGGCGGCAGCACCTGGGTGTCGATCCAAAAATCGACTGGGTTGCCGACATCGTGGGCTCCCTGTACAGGTAAGTGTCCATATATTAAAAGTCAGCAGCTACAGTATTTGTAGCTGCTGACTTTTAATGTATTTTCTTGATCATACATCACGGGACACAGGAGCTTCATTACATAGTGGGTTATATAGGCACCTCTGGTGATTGGACACTGGTTAACCCCAATTAAGGAGAGTTCCTCCCCTATATAACCCCTCCCAAATGGGAGGCACCTCAGTTTTTTCGCCAGTGTCTATGGTGGTTGGTCACGTAAAACTTTAGCCCTGTGCAGGTCCCTGCGGGGGCCTAAGGGCTACAACAAACCGGATCCATATCTCGGGCCGATATTTGACTCCCAAGATGGTATGGTACCCGGGCCTCGTCAGCCGAAGAAACGAGGTTTGGCCTGTAAGTCCTCTCCATTGGAAGACTGGATTCTGGGAAAACCAGACTTGGTGTACTGTTTACACAGAGCGCACAAAAGTTTTTGGCAGAGTCTTTTACATGGTCCAGGTAGGAGGCTCTTTCCGAGAAAGAGCCCCAGATAAACCTGAAGGTTGGCTAACACTGCCCGCCGTGATGGGTGAAGGCTGGAATTTGTCTGTTTGAAACAATTCCTGCGGCGGGGACAGGTAAGGGAAGTTAATCCTATAAATATAAATATTGTCAGGTCACCTTGAGGTGACAGATGCACACCGTAGGGATCAGGGGTGCACCGCAAGGATGTGGACCCTACGGCTGACTGCTGCAGACGGGGGACAGATCCCACTGGGGTTAGAGCATAAGATTCCCTGGGGCGCAGAGTCTAAGAGCCAGCAGGTGTTCACCAGCGCCTCTAGTGGTGAGGATGGACTTGGCTGCAACTGGCTCCAGGTTGCGACCCCCAGGGTCCCCCAGCTCACACCCACAGTAGGCAACAGGAGGATAGGGATGGTGAGGGACAAAGCCAAGGTCGGGGCCACAAGCAGACAGGAATAGTCAGAGACACGCCAAAGGGTCAGGATCACAGGCAAACAGGGATAGTCAAGGACACGCCAAAGTCGGTAACGGGAAACAACCGAATCGCACACGGCAGGTAACAGGAAGCTAACACACAAAGGAATACACAATGGTTGATCAGCACTGATGGCCTGCAGTGCACAGGTTAATATAGGGCTCCCTGATAGGGCCTGGGGTGGAGCCATGCTTAGAGGAGAGGTTATAAAAACCACCAGGTGGAAGTGGCTGGCCTCTTAGTCTGAACACATGAGGGGAGGTAAGCAAACACAGGAAGATCACTGCATAACCATGACAATTATATGATGGATTTCTTCATTTTGAGTAGTTGTATGTCTTACCTGGTTTCCAACACTAGAGGGAGTAAGAGCAGCCTGATGCATACTTACATGCCTTTCAGTACACACGCTCAGTGAAGCCTGGTTCTCCAGCTGTCTCTCGTCTCCACTGCAGTCCCTGACACAATAAAGGTAATACAGGGGTCCCACGTAGTCTGGGGGTCCCACGCAACTCCGATGGAGTTTTCCTTCCCCCCCCCCGGATTCCGCTGTCCTCGTGCACGCGCGCCGGCCTAATGGAGGAGGGGGAGTGTGGTTGTGAGCCGTGCACGTCAGTGTGCACGGCGCTGTACTGTGCAGGCGCCAGGCGGCAGTTTTAAATAGCCCAGAACATCAGGGGGCTGTAAGTGGAGACACAGGAGCTGTGGGCAGTAAGTATCCTAGGGGATTGGATCCAGGCAAACCTTAGACACCTACTCAGCATCAGGTTGTGCAGTTTAAGCATATATATTTATTGTGAGACTTTAAGGACAACAGTGATTGCACTTTGTACTAGTACCTCTGCTTTGTAGCTTAGGACTATGTCTCCTCGTAAGAGGGTCTCAGGGGGAGGTAACTGGTAAATCACTGCTTAAGTCCAGGGGTTCTAAAAGTGCCTGTAAGTTACCATCCCCCCCTGCAAGACTGGAGCCAGCTCTCAGGACGAGTCAGTACCCCTGTCAGGTTTTGCAGCCTCTCCTAATATCCCAGCCCCGGTTTATGTCACTGAGGACTCCCTTAGGGCTACATTGGAGGGTTTTGAAGGGAGAATAATGAATTTTATTTCTGCTTCCCTGAAAGATAGCAGGAAAAGGGGTAGATCCCCTCCCTCTGATGAAATTTCTCTCTCAGATGATTCTTCTGACAATGAGGAGAGATCCTTATCTTGGGACAGGGATCATGAGCAGTCGGATGAAGCAGAGGAAGAGGAGAGAGTCCCCTCCTCCCAGGCGCTCAGAAAACAGGTGCAGTATTATACTGAATTGGTGCGTACCACATTCAGAATGCCTGCTGCTGAAGTCGCTACGTCCTCTGTTTCTTCCCTGGGAGTCAGGAAAGCCCCACAGACTGCCTATTCCTTCCCACTTCATCCCTTAATGGATGAATTGTTGTATGAGGATTGGGGACATCCCGATAAACTGTTTGCTCCTCCTAAAAGGTTTTCTATGCATTATCCTCTGGAGGAAAGTTTCACCAAGAAGTGGGGGGTCCCATCTGTTGATGCGGCTATTTCTTGCGTGAATAAAAACCTGACTTGTCCCTTGGATAATGCACAGGTATTTAAAGATCCAACTGATAAGAAGCTGGAAACCTTATTAAAAGCCTCCTTTTCCATGGCTAGCGCTGTAGTGCAACCTACAGTCGCAGCCGTGGGGTTGTGTCAGTTCCTCAAGGAACAGGTTAAGCAGATGCTTGGGCTCCTTCCCAGTGAGGAAGTAGAAAATTATGCAGAAATGCCTCATATTCTGTGTTTCATGATTGATGCGATTTTGGATTCTGTCCAACAAGCATCACGTTTGTCTCTCATGTTGGTACACATGCGAAGGGCCCTATGGCTAAAGAATTGGGCAGCTGAGTTGTCATGCAAGAAGCATTTGATTGGGTTCCCATTTAAAGGGGAACGTTTTGTTTGGAGAAGAATTAGACAAATTCGTCCAAAAAATTTCAGGAGGTAAATCTACTCTCCTTCCAGTCAAAAGGAGCAAGAGTCCTTCATTTAGGCATGCTCTCTCTCCCGGAGCATCAAGCTCTAAGCAGTGGCGACGGCCTTCTCAACCCTCCTCTACAGGAAAGGCTCAGGGCCGAGCCCAGGGGCAGAAAAAGACTTGGGGACGAAATCCTGCCAAGCAGAGCCCAAAAGCTTCCTTGTGAAGGGGTGCCCCCGCTCGGCCAAGTGGGGGGTAGGCTCCTGCAGTTTGCAGGAGCCTGGCGGGAAGAGATCCGGGACAAGTGGGTGATCTCTTCGGTATCTCTGGGCTACAGGCTAGAGTTTCAGGAGATTCCACCTTCTCGTTTCCTAAGGTCAAGGATCCCCAGGGATCCAGTAAAGCAAAAACCGCTATTTCTGGCCTTAGATCACTTACTATCCCAGGGGGTGATAGTAGAAGTGGACCCAAAAGAACAGGGTTCAGGATTTTACTGGAATCTCTTCACCGTTCCGAAGCCAAATGGAAGTGTCAGACCTATCCTAGATCTGAAGGATCTGAACCGGTTTTTACACATCCGGTCCTTTCGAATGCAGTCAATCCGCACTGTGGTCTCCTCCCTGCAAGGGGGAGAGTTTATGCAATCAATAGACATCAAAGATGCATATCTCCATGTGCCAATTTTTCCCGCACACCAAAAATTTCTAAGGTTCGCGGTAGAGCGGCGCCATTTTCAATTTGTGGCCTTGCCGTTTGGGCTTGCTATTGCCCCTCGAGTCTTCACAAAGATTCTGGACTCTCTCTTGGCAAACCTAAGAGCTCAGGGTATAGCCGTCATGGCTTATCTAGACGATTTACTTCTCATGGAGAAAACAGTAGTGTTCCTGAACCACAGCGTTACCAGAACGCTAGAACACCTGGAACGCCTAGGTTGGATTATAAACCTAGAAAAGTCGTCCCTACAGCCTGCCACCAGGTTGGAATACCTGGGTATGGTCATTGACACCGCTCAGGGCAAGGTGTTTCTTCCAAGGCCAAAAGCCTTGGCCATTGGGGATCTGGTGCGCCTAATTCTGGGCAGGAGATCATCCCCCATTCGATTGTGCATGAGACTGTTAGGAAAAATGGTCGCCTCCTTCGAGGCTGTCCCATTTGCCCAGTTCCACTCAAGGCCTCTGCAAAGATGCATCCTTGTGGCTTGGAACAGGAAGCCCCAATCCTTGGATCTTCCTATGCGTCTATCTCCAGGGACATGCAGGAGTCTCGTCTGGTGGTTACAAACCAAGAATTTGCTGAAGGGCAAAACTTTTCTTCCTCTTCCATGGAAGATTATCACGACAGATGCCAGCCTGACAGGCTGGGGAGCACTGTTAGAGGAGACGTGCTCGCAGGGGAAATGGTCTGCGATCGAGAGGCTATTGCCCATAAATGTCTTGGAGATCCGTGCAGTTTATATGGCTCTCATAAAGAGGTCTTACAGACAACGAAGTCTCCCTGTTCGGGTTCAGTCCGACAATGCCACAGCAGGGGCTTATATCAATCACCAGGGCGGTACCAGGAGTCTGGTTGCGCAAAAAGAGGTGAATCGCATACTTGTCTGGGCAGAAAAGTATGTTCCGTGTCTTTCTGCAGTCTTCATTCCAGGAGAGGAAAATTGGCAGGCGGATTTTCTGAGCCGCCAGCAGTTGTGCCCAGGAGAATGCACCCGACCTGTTTCGGAACATATGTCACAGGTGGGGTACTCCAGACGTAGATCTGTTTGCATCCAGGTTCAACAGGAAACTGGACAATTTTGTGTCAAGGACAAGAGATGCACTTGCTCAGGGGTCAGATATTCTGACAGTTCCCTGGGATCAATACAATCTGATCTATGCCTTCCCCCCGAGCCCGTGTCTGTCTCGGTTCCTGGGAAGAGTCAAGAAGGAGTCAAGAGGGAGACAAAATCAGTCCTTTTAGTGCCCCCGGCTTGGCCCAGGCGACCGTGGTATGCAGAGATCATGAAGTTGGCAGTAGGCAGGCCATGGATCCTCCCTCTCCCAGATCTGCTCTCACAGGGACCAATTTACCATCCTGCTTTACACAGTCTAAATTTGACGGTTTGGCTGCTGAGACCCACATTCTGAGAGACCGTGGCCTTTCGGGGCCAGTCCTTTCTACTCTGATCAATGCCAGAAAGCGGCCTCCAGGCTTATTTATTACAAAATCTGGAGGGCATATGTTTCCTGGTGTGAACTCAGGAAATGGCATCCTAGAAAGTATGTCATTAGCAGGATCTTGGCCTTTCTCCAGTCAGGCCTAGAAATGAATTTGGCCATAAGCACTATCAAGGTGCAGATTTTGGCCCTGTCAGTGTTTTTTCAGAAGCCACTTGCATCGCATTCCCTGGTGCGGGCTTTCATCCAGGGGGCCATGCGGATAAAACCGCCAGTCAAACCTCCGGTATACCCATGGGATCTGAATTTGGTTCTCTCGGCTTTGCAGGGGCAACCATTTGAACCTTTGCATCTGGCTTCATTAGTTCTCCTGACTAAAAAATTGGTTTTCTTGGTAGCCATATCCACCGCTAGAAGAGTATCAGAGCTAGCAGCTCTTTCCAGCAAGGAGCCGTATGTAATTATTCATAAGGACCGGGTGGTCATGCGTCCCAACAGGTCCTTTCTACCTAAGGTGGTTTCGGGATTCCATTTTAATCAAGGCGTAATCCTACCATCCTTTTTTCCGGACCCACAGTCCGCAGAAGAAGAATCTTTGCACACTTTGGATGTGGTTAGGGCAATCAGTATATATCTTCAAGCAACTGCTCGGATAAGGAAAACTGATTGCTTGTTTATTTTGCCGGAAGGCCCTAGGAAGGGCCAGGCGGCGTCAAAATCCACTCTCTCAAGGTGGATTAGACAGATTATTTCTCAGGCCTATAGTGTTAAAGGGAAAATCCCTCCTTTTCCAGTGAAAGCGCACTCTACTAGGGCTGTAAGTGCTTCTTGGGCAGTGCATCACCAGGCCTCCCTGGCTCAGATCTGTAAGGCTGCAACTTGGTCATCAGTCCACACATTCACCAGATTCTATCAGGTGGATGTCAGAGGGCAAGAGGATATCGCCTTCGGGCGCAGTGTACTGCAGGCTGCAGTTTAGGTCCTCCAGTCCCTGGCGGTCTATAATTATGATCTGTGTCTCCCTCCCCTCAGTCTGAGCATTGCTTTGGGACATCCCACTATGTAATGAAGCTCCTGTGTCCCGTGATGTATGATCAAGAAAATGGGATTTTTATATACAGCTTACCTGTAAAATCCTTTTCTTGAGAGTACATCACGGGACACAGGGCTCCCGCCCCTCTTGGGTTTTACGTGGTTTCTTATTGCTTTGCTACAAAACTGAGGTGCCTCCCATATGGGAGGGGTTATATAGGGGAGGAATTCTCCTTAATTGGGGTTAACCAGTGTCCAATCACCAGAGGTGCCTATATAACCCACTATGTAATGAAGCTCCTGTGTCCCGTGATGTACTCTCAAGAAAAGGATTTTACAGGTAAGCTGTATATAGAAATCCAATTTTTTTCCCCAGGAGGAACTCCTCTTTAACCTTAAATAAGGGCATGTGTGTTCCAGGGCATTTTTGGTGCGTTTAGGTGCGTTCCAGTGCGTTTTTGATACAGTTTACCGCGTTCCAGTACAGTCCAGTGCAGAAAAAAGCATGTTCTACTTTGTTTTCTGGAACTGTGATGCACTGGAATTGACCTCACTGGTGTGAACTATGCTATTGAAAACAATATAACCTACTATCTATGCATTTTTGATGCAGAAAAAAATGCACTGGACAGAATGTGGTGGGAACTGGCTCTTAGTAAATCGGCCACATAGTATTTTACAGAGACACACATTTGTATCAGTTAAATGTGGTGGTTGAACTTTTTTTTGTCAGTCTAACTTAAAACTATGTAACCTTTGGCAATGATCCTAGTCTTAGGAAATAACTATTGGCTTGGATGGCTTTTCTAGATATTTGTCAGCTGTGCATTTCTCCTAAACTCTGTTGGGGCCCATAGACATCCTTGGTGTTGGTCATGGTCTACTGGTATACAAAGGATGAATTCACAAACATCTAAAGTTTCTATGCATTATTATACAACATAATATTAAAGACTTGATGACACAGTAGAAGACTTGTGTTAGAAGGCTTGTGTCCTTTCCAGATACATACAGTATCTGTATCTGGAAGGGATTCACATACTTTATCTGTTTATGTTGGCAAATAATGCCTTGAAATGTGTGTGAGTC
Source organism: Lithobates pipiens (assembly GCF_037356315.1). NCBI lineage: Eukaryota > Metazoa > Chordata > Amphibia > Anura > Ranidae > Lithobates > Lithobates pipiens. Next base: position 419,671,073 of record NW_027507764.1, read on the forward strand.
CTGGGAAAACAGAGCTTCTGGTTTGTCAGGTGTGGATTGCTACAGATAAGAAAACACATTCCAGGGCTGACAAAGCTTGTGATCAAAACATTGCCGTAGATGACCCTTTTGTCCTGGTATACGAGCGCAGAGTTCAAGGGTGAGAGCTGCATTGTAACTGTTCTTAGGATTAGGGGTCATACACTCTACTCGCCCTGAGTTTACATTTTACAGCATCAGCCCTATTTCATTCTTTTCACTTTCTTTTCATTACAAATGGGTTCCCACAATTCCAACCGCGGTATATATTTACGATTCTGTGTAGTGTTATGCTGACCAATTAGGTTTGCTTGGCTATTTATTTCAACACACTGTGCATGAACTTTAGAATTTTTAAGTGTTGATTCCTACTAACATATGAAAATCTGTCACATAAAAGATAAAAAAAAAACTAAAATTGCAGCATAGATATAGGTCCAAATGTATTAAAAAACAAAGCTGAGTGCTCCAGGGTCTTGCAATACTGTTTTTTTTTTTTAATAATTATTTTGACCCTAAATTTCTTTCTATAAAACTATATACTTATCTGTATATTTAATACTGAAAAGGACAAGTTAAGCCCCATACATACTTTCAGATTTTCTGCAGATTTTTGTCTTCAGATTTACCAAAACCATGTAGTGCCATGTTTGCCTGATTGCATACAAATTGAACCTAAGGTCTGACCTCATATTATATGGTTTTGGTAAATCTGAAGACAAAAATCAGCAGAAAATCTGATAGTGTGTATGGGGCTTTAGTATTTTCCAATACAACATTCAAAACTAGAACTATTTGGAAAACCTTCCAGTATGTATGTACAGTAAGATGGATCCAAGATTTTTTGAAGTGATTCATCTTAGGTTACAGTTGATACTTTCACCTTCCCTGGAGTTGGCACTTCTAGGGATTCATGAGGATGAGCAGTCTGTCATAATGGTTTTAGGGTGCCCATACACACAAAGTGTATGCTCCAAAATGTTTATTGAGGTGTACCAATACTTACACAATTATGTTATGGTAAAGTTACACTACTTAATGTGCTGGCTGGATCTCACAATTATATTTTCCATATGTAGTACTAACCCTGAAGGAGCTGCTGGTTATTTTTGGGCTTACCCTTCTGTTCTCCTTATGGCACATCTAGGGGATGTCCCGTGGTAAATAGCCCAGTAACTCGAGACTGACAACAGATCCACTTGAATGGATTTTATTTGCAAAACTCAGTCAATTGAACAGTTTTTTTTAATTTGGAATATGTTGCTTTAAATAGTTTGTAATAGCATGTTTTTTTGAGTAGAACAGCACTTCAGCAGATGCAAGACACCATAAACAATCTTGAAATAAGAAGTACTTGATTGCCAGTTCATTCAGTTCAGTGTCTGAATACGCTGAATATATTTGCAGCCTTCTTCAGATTGGAGTAATCTTTAATCATTAAATACATAACAACAAGAAGGTTACATCAGCCTTGTACATTAATTCAAACACTATTTAGGCTTCATGCAGACTGCAAGTGTTAAACTCCTGTTTTACAGGTGTTTGATGTTTATATTTTCCGCTATTTTGCACCTTCTCACCTCACCCCTAAATGCCCCTCTATGTTAGCCTGTGTGTCCATGCACAGATAGGCATTTACAGGCATATAGAAGCAGGGGTGTTTTTTTTACAAACCAGAATGTTCCTTTATTGCAATCAATTAAGGCACAGTACAGTAAGTAGACCAACATGGACCAAATCCAAAACATAGTATGTATACAGTAGGCAGGCATAACATGGAAATGTATAACAGAAGGAAAGAAGAGAGATTAGTAAAAGTAAAAGGAAAGAAAGACACCAGTTCTCAACCATATTTAACGGGTGACAAGTTATATTGCTAGCGCCAGCGTGGCTAACCCACGCCACCCGCATACATCCATCATTCCACCACCAACAACTGATCAAAGGCCTGAAAAACATAGGAAGTACAAAAAGTACCCGGGGGTCCCATTTTCCCCCCGTGAACCCCGCCCATTAGGCCGTCCATGCCCTCCAGACCTTGTTGAATTTCTGGGGGCAGTTCCTATTCATATAGGTAAGTTTATATAACGGGAGCACCGTATTAATCGACTTTTCCCACATTCCAATCATAGGGGGGGGAGGAAGCGTTCCACCTCAATATGATTTCCCTTTTCGCATAAAACAGAAGATAGGTCAACAACAGTTTAGTATATCTAGGCCTTTAGTCATCATCCTGAATCCCCAATAAGGCCAGCTCCGGCGACAGGGGGAGCTCTAACTGGAGATGCCCATTGATAGTGTCAAATACCTGAGCCCAGTATTCAGCAATCTTGGGACAGCCCCAGAACATATGCAGATATGTGCCTATAGACTGTCTACATCTGGTGCAGTCCCTCCACCGCTGGGGATAAACCTGATGGAGCCTCTGAGGGGTGTAATAGACCCTGTGCAAAAATTTGACCTGGATCAACCTTTCCCTGGAGGATATAAGGGTAGCTGCACTATCTGCCAGACATTCCTCCCAATCCGATCTGTCCAGTCCGGGTAAATCTACCTTCCATAAGTCCCATAATTTGTGCACCTTAGCAGAGTCAGTCCGTAGTAGGTTCAGGTACAATGCAGACAGGGGCTTATCCATTCTCTCCTGCACTAACATCTCCTCAATGGGGTCCATTCACAACCTAATCGGAGACGGGAATTGGGCCCTGACAGCATGGCGCAGCTGGAAGTATCGGAATGCCATCCAATCCGGTAGGTGGAACTTATCCTGTAGGGCCGCATAGGAGAGCAAGACTCCAGCAACAAATATATTCCCCAAGGTCTCGATCCCATACCCGGCCCATACCTGTGGGTCCGGCACCATCTTCATATGGAGGAGACTAGGGTTACCCCAAAGTGGGCAATGGGGAGACCAGTCCTGTGGGTCAACCAGCCCCCACCTGGCCACCGCCCATGCCCTGAGGGTAGTTTTTGTAGGTGCCGGGAGCCCGCTGCCTGCCCGTCACCCCTTATACACCAGGCTGCTCAGCTCACGAAGCGACCCCACGACCTCCGCCTCCAAGCACACAGCCGCATTCCCCCTAGGGAGGGCAAGCCACCACCGAGCTGTCACCAAAACCGCCGCCCAGAAGTACGCTCGATAGTCCGGTAGTGCCAACCCCCCACAGCGGATAGGAAGCATCAGGGTGGACCTGGCCAACCGGGGCGTCTCCCCCTTCCAAATAAAGGAGCCAAAGCATCTGTCGACCTCCGCAAAGAAGGAATCGGGTATCCAGGTAGGGCTGTGGCGAAAAACATTTAAAAACTTGGGGAGGAAAATCATCTTCAGCAAATTTATACGACCCATAAGGTTCAGGGGGAGGGAGGCCCATGCGGTGCACCTGGTCCGAAGCTGAGTCAAAACCGGCTGCAGATTCAGCTCCCCAAAGCTTGCCAGCTCCCTCCTAACCTGGATACCCAAGTACCGGAACTGGTCAACCCAACGAAGAGGGATGTCAATACTAATGTCCCTGGCCTGCAGGTCAAGCGGGAATATGTTGGATTTTGACCAGTTGATCCGTATGCCCAAAAACCTTCCAAAGGTATTTAAAAATCTCCAGGGCCGCCGACAGGGAGTCATCCGCGTCCTGGAGATACAGCAGGGCAATGTCTGCGTACAACGAGATCTTTTCCTCTAACGATCCCACCCGCAGTCCCCGCACCCTCTCCGAGGCCCGAATCATAACCGCCAAAGGCTCAATTGCAAGCGCAAATAGGGCCGGGGAGAGGGGGCAGCCCTGCCTTGTGCCCTTCTGCAACGGGAAGGATGACGATAGTCTATCATTGGTCCGGACGCGAGCCCGAGGCTCCCGATAGAGTATCCTTAACCGAAGCAGGGGTGTTTAGTAGCAGAAACTGAACCCACATTGTGTTTAGGAGAGGCGTTTGTGGGCAGAACAAAAATACCTGCTGCATCTAAACATGTGTCTAAACACGCCTAAACACCTTTCAGTTTTCATTCATTACAATGGCCAGAACAAATTACTATTCTGCCAATTGAAATGAATGAACACCCAAACACTTGGTGTGCCTAAAAGTGTTTGAAAACTCTTTTCAGAAGAAAAGTATTTAGAAGAGCATAGTCTTCATAAGGCCTTATTGATAAAATGTGTGTAGAAATAGTCACAAAGACCAAAAGCCTGGATATCAGATGTAGACATCCTTGGCAGCACTGCAAGACAAATGCAAGAGCTAATACGTCTCAAGGGATATGCCCTCTAGGCTTGTGCAATTCGTTTCGTAACGAATCTAAATTCGCACGAATTTTGCATCTTTCGGACATTCGGATGCATCCGAATGTCCGAATAAAAAAATAATGAATAACAACGAATATGAAAGAAATATAACAAATTAATTTGAATGAATTTGAATGAATTTGGTAATTCTTTAAAGATCTAATGAAACAAAAGGTCAGCTCATAGTAAATCTTATAGTCCAATCAGCTAATTAATTTTGTGTCGGAGGTTTGGATTACTGGCAAAGTGCATTCCTGAGAACTGAGTTAGAAGGGTGTTATATTGTATTTGAGCCGAGGAGAAGTGTGTGTGTTAAAAGATTCAATAAACAAACGACTTTCCAAACTACGAATCATTATCACGAATGTCTATACATACATAAATAGCGAATTTCAACGAATACGAACTAATGAGTTCGACACTCTACGAATAATAACGAATTATCCGAAAACATATTAACGTAACATAACGAATATATTAGCAATTGCACTTGCCATGCAGTGTTGCCAAGGTTGTCTAAATCTGATATCCAGGCTATGGAGTTGAGAAGGTCATGTGTTTCTGAAATACATAAAGTGTTTGTGGTTTATGGCCACCTGCCTACCTCTGAGTCCATCCATGCCCAGAAAAAAAATAATAATAAATGGTCTGCGTCCATTTCCTTTTTTCCCAGACCTAAACGTGATGTATCTGAGGACACAAGTCTGCTTACTTTCAGCCGCCCATAGAGCCATAATAGGTCCACCCCTGTCTGTTTTGTAGATGCAGACACAACTGAATGGGCACAGATGTCAATAAACTGACATCCATCCTGTTCAGCTCCAATTTAGCATGGGATCTAAACCATGTGAAAGGGCCCTCTCAGCACATCTCTTCCCAGCCCAGTGCTCCAGTGACTGCTGGAGGGGCAGAGCAGAGAGCGATGACAGACAGTCACTGCTCTCAGCTCAGAGCAGACCTGAGAATTAAGTAATCAGCGAGTGATCCCTCAGTTCTCAGGCTTAGAGCCACTGGGGGACAGATGCAGAAGATACCTAAGTATGTATGTTTATTTTTTTTAGTATTCCTACACTTCCTTGATGAACTTTAATGATCACATACATTACTGTGCAAAAGTTTTAGGCAGGTGTGAAGAAATGCTGTAAAGTAATAATGCTTTCAAAAATATATATTTTAATTGTTTATTTTTATCAATATACAAAATGCGAAGTGAGCGAACAGAAAAAAACCTAAATCAAAAAGTCAGGTGTATCACTAACCAACTATACCAAGCAGGTATCAATGCTCATAAATTGCATATGTAGGTTGAAATACAGCCATTAACTGACACAGAAGCAGCTTTGTAGGAGGCTTAAAACTGGGTGAGGAACAGCCAGACTCAGCTACTAAGGTGATGTTGTGAAAGACAGTTTCATGTTACAGGTCATATACGGTACACCATGGCAAGACTGAACACAGCAAGAAGATATAAGGTAGTTATACTGCATCAGCAAGATCTTTTCCAGGCAAAGATTTTAAAGCAGACTGGGGTTTCAAGATGTGCTGTTAAAGCTCTTTCGAAGAAGCACAAAGAAACAGGCAACACTGAGGACCATAAACCCAGTGGTTGGCCAAGGAAACTTAATGTAGCAATGAAAGTTTCATCATGCTTAATTCCCCTCGACCATGGAAGATGTCCAGCAGTGCTATCAGCACAAAACTGGAGGAAACCAGGGGGACCCAGGTAAACCCGTTTACTGTCTGGAGAAGTCTGGCCAGTCCTCTTCATGCAGGATTTCTGGCCAAAAAGCCATACCTCTGATGTGGAAACAAAGCTAAGCAACTCAACTATGCACAAAAACATAGGAACTGGGGTGCAGAAAAATGGCAGTAGGTGCTCTGGACTGAAGAGTCAAATTTAAAAAACTTTAGTCTGTAGCAGGAGACAGTTTGTTCTCTGAAGGGCTGGAGAGCAGTACAATAATGTCTTCAGACAAAAGATCTGTGGTTAGTTCTCCAAGATGTTTGGAACAACCTACCTGTCGAATTCCTTCAAAAACTGTGCAAGTGTACCTAGAAGAACTGATAATGTTTTGAAAACTCTGTGAAAAGTGAGAATTTGACATTAAAGTAGACCCAACTAAGCTAAAAAAAAACAGCTTCCACCCTCTTCAAACGCATATACTAAATAACCGGTAGAAGGAGATGCTAACAGTATTATTATTATTCAGGATTTATATAGCGCCAACAGTTTGCGCAGCGCTTTACAATATGAGGGCAGACAGTACACTTACAATACAAATCAATACAGGAGGGACTAGAGGGCCCTGCTCGTTAAAGCTTACAATCTAGAAGGGAGGGTCAAGTTGAAAAAAAAGGTTATAACTGTGGGGGGATGAGCTGATGGAGAAAATGAAAATACAGTTGTTAGGTTTGGGTAGGGCAGGCTTCTCTGAAGAGAGGGGTTTTCAGGGATCGTCTAAAAGCTAATAAAGTAGGAGATAGGCGAACAGATTGGGGTAGGGCATTCCATAGGATTGGAGATGCTTTGGAAAAGTCCTGGATACTTACCTATTCTCAGAACACTCCAGTCCAGTCATGTGATCAGCTCCCAGCGGCCAGCTTCAGGGGAGATGGGAGAGGATGGACAACTGACAATGGATGCCGAGTATTAAAAGAGAAGTATGTTTGTTTGTTTTTCTAGATTCATACTTACCTAGGTGGATGCAGCATCAGACCGATGCTGCATCTGTCCCCCGGCGCCTCTGCACTGAGAGCCGAGCCACCGAACACCGCAGATGGCTCGGTTCTCTAGGCTGCCTGAGAGGAGAGCTGCTGACTGTCATTCAGCAGTTCTCCTGCTCTGCTCCTCCATGCTCATTGGAGCACTGAGCTGTGGAGGGGCGGGGAGCCTCCCTCTCAGCAGCTCGCTGAGAGGCTGAGACTGGCATCAATCCAGGCAGTTGGTGCATCAAGACTTCCTAAGTCGGGATGACGCGCTGCCTCGACTGATCCTGGTGATGTCAGCGGAGAGCAGAGTTCAGACTGCTCTCGGCTCACAGGAGTGTAAAAATTAATTGCACTCCTGTGACCCATAGGAGGAGCCCAGCCTAAAAAGCTCAGGCTGGACGTCTCCTTTAAGCCTATGGGTGATGTCACCACACAGGCATTTCATCCAGTGTCAGCAGTCTCTCCTCTCCCCTGAAACCGGCTGTTGGAAGATCATATGACAGGACTGGGGCTCTCTAAGAATAGGTAAGTATATGCATCTTCCCTCTACAGGGTAATTAGTACAAGAGTTAGAAGGTGGCTGGGAACCGTTTTAAGGTTAGTTAGTTCTAGCCCAGACTTCTACTTTAAGCATGTTTTAATTTTATCAGTTTTATTTTATTTTTAAATTTATGTATTGGTTAAATAAATAAAAATTTTAAATGCTATTGTGTCATCTTTCTTCTTCTTCTTACTTGTGAATAATATACTGTTAGTGTCATGTCAGGTAGGTGAGGCTGGTATGCAGAGGAAGGCCTCCTTTACGCCTCTAACTGGAGGCCCCTGATAGAGAAAACAGGAGGCACAGGAGTATAGAGTAGAATGAGTACCTGGCAGCATCACTAGCAGAGATAGTGGTCCGAAGTTCTTGATGACACAGTGATAGGTTGCCAGGAAGCCAGAGACAGCAGGCAGGATGGAGACTGGAGCAGGCTAGTATCTGGATGCCACACACAGGAATGCAGGGAGTAGTTAGCAGAAAGGATGTTCTGAGGGAACTGGAACACAGGCAGGTACAGGCAGGCCATGTCAAATACAGACAGGCGATACAGGAACAGATGCAGAGGCAGAGTCGAGGTTGGGTTGGTAACAGGCAGCAGTGGCGGTGCGTCCATAAGGGTTCACGGGCACCGCCCCCTCTCTCCAGTGACACCCTCTATGACCAATAGATAGATTCATGCATAGCATGAATCTATCCATGGCCGCCGCTGCCACCCCCTATTCAGGCACCTGGCCCCTTTTCGGGCACCGGCACCTGAATTACAGCGGCGGGGGTGTTTTTGAAACACCTGAATAGAGCCATAGGCTCTAATAGGCATCGAAAAAGGTGAACAGCGAGTGCCATGCTCTCGCAGTTTGCCCCGGGTGAATATTCGCTTTCCTAACACTGAACTGCCTCTCCACCAATCAGGTGCTCGGGTCTTTTACCTGTCACTTGATTGGCTGAAACAACAGACGCTGTGATTGGGTGTCTATCAGGAGGAGAGGATGGGAGGAGAGGACAAGAGGGGACGCATGGAGGACACTGCTTGGCGTCGTTGCCTGCTGCCCCACTGGGACAGGGTAAGTGCCTGGCAGACAGCAAGCTGCCGTGGGGGGGTCACAGTGGCAGCATTCAATGGCACAGTGGCAGCATTCAATGGCAAAGTGGCAGCATTAGATGAGGCAGAGTGGCAGCATTTCATGGGCACAGTGGCAGCATTTCATGGGCACAGTGGCAGCATTTCATGGGCACAGTAGCTGCATTTAATGGCACAGTGGCAGCATTTGACTGGCACAGTGGCAGCGTTTTATGTGCACAGTGGCAGCGTTTGATGAGCACAGTGGCAGCGTTTGATGAGCACAGTGGCAGCGTTTGATGAGCACAGTGGCAGCGTTTGATGAGCACAGTGGAAGCGTTTGATGAGCACAGTGGGAGCGTTTGATGAGCACAGTGGCAGCGTTTGATGAGCACAGTGGCAGCGTTTGATGAGCACAGTGGCTGCATTTGATGGGCACAGTGGCTGCATTTGATGGCACAGTAGTTGAGTTTAATGGGCACAGTGGCTGCGTTTGATGGGCACAGTGGCTGTGTTTGATGGCACAGTGGCTGCGATTGATGGCACTGTGGCTGTGTATGATGAGCACAATGGCTGCGTTTGATAGGCACAGTGGCTGCGTTTGATAGGCACAGTGGCTGCGTTTGATAGGCACAGTGGCTGCGTTTGATGTTTTTTTTCCAGAATTTTTCAGTTTGTTTGCGCTCCCCCCAAAAATTTTGAGCACCAGCCACCACTGACAGGCGGGAAGTGTGATAACTTGAGGAGAAGGCAGGTGCAAGGTCAGAGACAAGCTGGGGTCAGAGGCAGGCAGATGGCAGGAGTAGTCAGAGACAAGCTGAGTCAATCACAGGAACAGATGCAGAATCACAGGTAGCAGGGATCACAGGAAACGCTGTAGATCAGACAGCATTGGTCCTGTTTACTGGCCTGGTTTTAATAGTCTGTTTGGTGCCGGGAACTATGTATGCGAATTGGCACCAACAAACGTGCACCAGCCTGTACAGCTTTCCTTATAGTAATCCTTCTGAGGTGATCTTTCTGACAGTAAGCTTGCTATAAATATTTTTTTAAAAAGAAAAATACATTTTAAAAATAAAATTGTATTCAAATCATTGTGCAATACCATCTTAGTACTCACCATAAGCATCTCTGGTAAATCAGATCTTCGCTCTCTTGCAGAGGTTTAGCTGCTAGACATTGTTCATTGAGGGAACCATTAATGCAAGTACAAGTGCCTTGACATAAAGAAACAAGTACTGTGACATACAGAAGGAGAGCATGATCCCCTCCCTTTGGAGACTGAGCCGCAGGGCAGTATTCCAACATGATAAAGACCCCAAACACACCTCCAAGATGACCACTGCCTTGCTAAAGAAGCTGAGGGAAAAGGTGATGGACTGGCCAAGCATGTCTCCAGACCTAAACCCTATTGAGCATCTGTGGGGCAACCTAAAACAGAAGGTGGAGTAGCGCAAGGTCTCTAACTTCCACCAGCTCCCTGATGTCATCATGGGGGAGTAGAAAGGGACTCCAGTGGAAACCTGTGAATCTCTGGTGAACTCCATGTCCAAGAGGGTTAAGCCAGTGCTGGAAAAGAATGGTGGCCACACAAAATATTGAAACTTTGGGCCCAATTTGGAAATTTTCACTTAGGGGTGTACTCACTTTTGTTGCCAGCAGTTTAGACATTAATGGCTATTTGTTGAGTTATTATGAGGGGGCAACAAATTTACACTCTTTTACAAGCTGTACACTCACTACTTTACATTGTAGCAAGTGTAATTTCTTCAGTGTTGACACATGAAAAAATATAATAAAATGTTTACAAAAAATTGAGGGGTGTACTCACTATTGTGACATACTGTATATACACTATATTACATAGTTACATAGTTAGTAAGGCTGAATAAAGACACCAGTCCATCCTGAGTGCGTGTCTACAATTGTCCCTATCCCTGTACATTGCACACTCACATCAGTCCCTACCCTCAAGGAGCCCACAATCCAAGGTCCCCATTCATAGACTACGGCCAATTTTGGACAGAAGTCAATTAACCTACCTGCATGTCTTTGGAGTGTGGGAGGAAACCAGAGTACCCGGAGGAAACCCACACAGGCACAGGGAGAACATGTAAACTCCAGGCAGGTAGTGTCATGGTTGGAATTCGAACCAGCGACCCTTTTTATTGCTAGGCGAGAGTGCTACCCACTACACCACTGTGCTGAAGAAGAACAAATAAGGGAGGCTATTATAGACTTTAATGGAACTGTAGAATAACAGTTACAAATTAAACTGTATACATTTTAATACAAAAATACATATATTGATACAATACAAAATATTATTTATTTTGTATTGTATCAATAAATGTATTTTTGTATTAAAATGTATAAAACTTAATTTGCGACTCTCCTTTGCAGTTATCCTTTATTCTTCTTCATATTGCTGGGACGAAGGTACCATAATATTTAATATTATTGTGGCACTCCTCTTCATATACTGTACACTATATTGTCAGAAATATTGGGACGCCTGCCTTTACACGCACATGAAATTTGACGCCTAGCTTGCAGTCTAAGCTCTTATTCATCCCAAAGTAGTTCTATCGGGTTGAGCTGCAGGCCAGTCAAGTTCCCCCACCCCAAACTTGCTCATCCATGTCTTTATGAACCTTGCTTTTTGCACTGGTCCAAATCATTTGGTAGAGGGGGGATTATGGTGTGTGGTTGTATTTCAGGGGTTCGGCTTGGCACCTTAGTTCCAGTATAGGGAAATCTTAAGGTGTCAGCATACCAAAACATTTTGGACATCGTGTTCCCAACTTTGTGGGAATACTTTGGGGATGGCCCCTTCCTGTTCCAATATGACTGTACACCAATGCACAAAGCAAGGTCCATAAAGACATGAATGAGCGAGTCCTTACCTCAACCAGATAGAACACCTTTGGGATGAATTAGAGCGGAGTCTGCAAGCCAGGCATCTCGTCCAACATCAGAGAGCGCCTGACCTCACAAATACGCTTCTGGAAGAATGGTCGAACATTCCCATAGACACACTCCTAAACCATGTGGACAGCCTTCCCTGAAGAGTTGAAGCTGTTATAGCTGCAAAGGGTGGGCCAACTCAATATTGAATCCTACAGACTAAGACTGGGATGCCATTAAATTTCATGTGCATGTAAAGGCAGGTGTTCCAATACTTTTTGACAAAATAGTGTGTGTGTGTGTGTGTGTGTGTGTGTGTGTGTGTGTGTGTGTGTGTGTGTGTGTGTGTGTGTGTGTGTGTGTGTGTGTGTGTGTGTATATATATATATTGTAACATTGGGGGATGTTTAACTCAAAAAACAATAAATAACAAATGCCAAGCCATCTGGCTCTCTTCAGCAGCACTGCCACCTAGGCTTTACAATTCAGCCCTCTTGGCCATATAACAGGGTTCCCACACAACTACTGTACCTCTTTTCAACTTCCTTGCTGCTCAGGCCTTCCACTTCAGGCTCTCATTTGTCTCAGATGCGCACAGCTTTAACACACACAGTGTCCATCTAGAAAGCAGCCCCTCACTGCTCTGATCCTCAGACTTGGGTCTCTGGCTTTCTCTAGTGCACACCTGCACACCTGCACTCTCTGCACTCTCCGCACTCTCCGCACTCTCCGGACTCTCCGGACTCTCCGGACTCTCTGGACTCTCTGGAGACCTCCTGTCTCTCTGGGTGGAGCCCAGAACCCTAATCCTAACTTTGCTATAAGCCCAGGACCCACCTGCTCAATCAACCAGCCAGACTCCAGGCTGTTCCAAAAACCCGGTCCCAGGATTGGAGATTCCATCCCACCCATAACGCTATGGAATCTCCGGGCTCCAGATCCCCAAGTGGATTTTACAAACTTTGGAGGAAACTGATAAAACAGATTCCTCCACATTAAATACCCCTGGAGCCCCTCAACCTGCCTATTTGAGAACCCTGGGCGACAGTTACTAGGAAAGGGAACTGTACTGTCACAATATATATATATATATATATATATATATATATATATATATATATATATATAGATATACTTTTTGAACAAAGTGGCACATAATTGTTAAGTGGAAGGAAAATGATAAATGATTTTCAACATTTTTTACAAATAAATATGTGAAAAGTGTGGCGTGCATTTGTATTCAACCCCCTTTACTCTGATGCCCCTAACTAAAATCTAGTCAAACCAATTTCTTTCATAAGTCACCTAATTAGTAAGTGGAGTACACCTGTGTGTAATTTCATCTCAGTATCAATATAGCTATTCTGTGAAGCCCTCAGAGGTTTGTTAGAAAACCTTAGTGAATAAACAGCATCCTGAAGGCCAAGGAACACACCAGACCAATCCATCATCTGAAAATGGAAAAAGTATAGGGCAACTGCAAACATACCAAGACATGGCTGTCCACCTAAACTGATAGGACAGGCAAGAAAAGCATTCATCAGAGAAGCAGCCAAGAAGCCCATGGTAACTCTGGAGGAAACGTAGAGATCCACAGCTCAGGTAGGATGCTATGTCCACAGGACAACTGTTATGCCGTGTACACATGGTCAGACTTTCAGGCAGAAAAAGTGAGACGGAATCTTTTCATCGATATTCCGATCGTGTGTGGGCCTCATCTGACTTTTTTTTTCGAAAATTTTGACGGACCTAGAAATAGGAATTGATTCAATCGGAAAGATTTAAAACATGTTCTATCGGGAAAAAAGACGCATGGACAGCTATTGGCTACTGGCTATTGAACGTCCTTTTTCTAATCCCGTTGTATGTGTTGAATGTCACTGCGTTCTAGACGATCGAACTTTGGTGTGATCATTTGTAGGCAAGACCTTTCAGCGGAACTCCGTCGGAAAAACCACCAGAGTTTATTCTGACAGAAAAAACGGTCGTGTGTATGCAGCATTAGTCATGAACTCCACAAATCTGGCCTTTATGGAAGAGTAGCAAGAAGAAAGCTATTGTTGAAAGAAAGTCATAAGAAGTCCCGTTTGCAGTTTGTGAGAAGCCATGTGGGGGGACACAACAAACATGTTGAAGAAGGTGCTCTGGTCAGATGAGACCAAAGTTGAACTTTTTGGCCTAAAAGCAAAACACTATGTGTGGTGAAAAACTAACACTGCACATCACCCTGAACACACCATCCCCACAGTGAAACATGGTGGTGGCAGCATCATGTTGTGGGGATGCTTTTCTTCAGCAGGGACAGGGAAGCTGGTCCCAGTTGATGGAAGATGGATGGAGCCAAATACATGGCAATCTCAGCCCCCGTACACACGGTCGGAAATTTCCGACAGAAAATGTCTGATCGCCCCATGTTGTCGGATAATCCGACCGTGTGTGGGCTCCATCTGACTTTTTCCGTCTGAATGTCCAACCAACAAAGTTTGAGAGCTGAATCTAAAATTTTCTGACAACATGATCCGATGCGCGTCAATTCCGATCATTTCTGAGACAGAAGCGCTCGGTCAGGTAAAACTAGCATTCGTAATCGATATAGCACATTCGTCACGCTGCAGTTAATAATTGGTTAATGCAGCGCATTCTCTTTTTCTTTATAATGCTACAAGAATGAAGTTGTTTTGCTGCTCATATTCACACACACTTCTCCAAAACGTATTTCTTTATTCTTTTTCCTGATTTCATGAATAGAATATTTTTATTCGTCAGATCTCCCGAATCATTTTTTTTTGTTTACATTTTGTGGTTGGTTTTTTAATCAAGATCTTTTTTTTTTTTACATTTTTCTCATCTTCTTAATTTTTTTGGTGTGTTTTGTGTGTCAACTTACCACAACACCATTATTATCTTTTTATTTTATAGTTTTTTTTTTTTAATCTCTAGGAGGTTGTTTGGTGTTGGTGCCCCTTGTTAATTGGATTTGGCATTTTTGAAATGTACCTGCCTACTCACAAATAAACTGTCCTTTTTGAAGTAAAACACATAGGCAAGTAATTCTTGAACCAAAAAAAATACTTTATTTAGGTGTCTTAAACAAATAAAGAGGGAGGCAACGCTGGAGAAACTGGGGAAATTGGCGAAGCCTTTGGCCACCAGGGCACACATCAATTATTTAAAGGCAAAAACTGGTGGCCTGAAGAGTACATATCTATGGGAGAACAGTCTGGTACAGAAGTCCAAGAAATCAGGAACAGCAGCAGATGACATCTATGTCCCCAGGCTGTGGTCATACAAGAGCCTGCATCTTCTCTCAGACCAGACTGAACCCAGGTCATCACACTCTGGTCTTCCTTCCACACTTCCTTCCAGGCTGTGGCTGTGGTCCTGGAGGTGTGGCAAAAGGAGAAGGAGGAGGAGGAGCATGGTCCAAGTCACACAAGTGTGTTGTTTGTGTCATTTTGCCCAACAACCCCTTATTTAAAGTTCTCATGATGATTTCCTCACACATGAGGCATTGCCCCTCCTCCATTTGGTCCAGTTTGCACACAGCCAAGGCGGCAAAGGCCTCTTGATATGTGGGGGTGGCTTTGAGGGCTGCAGAAGCCTCCCCAATTAGCTTGAGCGCCAACTCCTCCACATTCCCCCCTTTCTGGCCCTTTTAGTTGGAAGGCGGAGGGGAGGGACTTGTGATTGAGTCAGGCTCCTAGGGCTGCCCACCTCTTGGCTGTCACTTACCCTTGCCTACTCCTGGCTGCCACATTCCACAGCCACCTCCTGGCTGCCGCATTCCATGCCCTCCTCCTGGCTGAGGTCTTCCTTTGTATGAAAAAGGGACATAGTTTTAGTTTTTGGTTCATCAAACACACACAACTTTCAGCTCTTGACTGTTGCAAATTGTTAACAAATATAAAAGACTATCATTCTGAGCCCAACATTATTCATTCTTGGCCAAAATATTTTGGGCACTACTGTCTATTGATATGAACACTTTATAAAATCAGCAATTAGTGAGCAAAAATCAAGTTAACATCATTCATTTTTACTCCAAAAATATAGAACAATACTATACCTGGCTCAAGCTGGGCTCCTCCACTTCTTCCTGGCTGAAAAGCCCATGATGGGCGTCAAAAGCCTCAGTAGGGGTGGAATGAAGCATGGAAGGAAGAGAGGAGAGTGATTCCCTGACCTCACTCTGGTCTGCCAGAAAATGCAGCCTCTCATGGTACAACAGCCTGGGGACATAAACTTCATCTGTTGCAGCTCCAGATTTCATGGACCTTCTTGCGCTCCCTCAGATATGTACTCCTCAGGCCACCAATTTTCGTTCTTAACCACTTGACCACTGGGCACTTAAACACCCTTAATAACCAGACCAATTTTCAGCTTTCGGTGCTCTCACATTTTGAATGACAATTACTCAGTCATGCAACACTGGACCTATATGAAATTTTTGTCCTTTTTTTCACACAAATGGAGCTTTCTTTTGGTCGTATTTAATCACCGCTGGGTTTTTTATTTTTTGTGCTATAAAAGAAAAAATACAGAAAATTCTGTAAAAAAATGAATTTTTCTTTGTTTCTGTTATAAAATTTAGCAGATTAGTAATTTTTTCTTCATAAATTTTGGCCAAAATTTATACTACTACATATCTTTGGTAAAAATAAGTACAAATTGGTGGATATTATTTGGTCTTTGTGAAAGTTATAGAGTCCACAAGCTATGGTGCCAATATCTGAAAATTGATCACACCTGAAGTACTGACGGCCTATTTGAATTCTTGAGACCCTAACATGCCAGAAAAGTACAAATACCCCCCAAATGACCCCTTTTTGGAAAGAAGACATTCCAAGGTATTTAGTAAGAGGCATGATGAGTTTTTTGAAGTTTTCATTTTTTCCCACAATTCTTTGCAAAATTAAGATTTTTTTTGACTTTTTTTTTTTTTTTCACAAAATTGTCATATTATCAGTTTATTTCTCACACAGCATATGCATACCACAAATTACACCCCAAAACACATTCTGCTATTACTCCCGAGTACGGCGATACCACATGTGTGAGACTTTTACACAGTGTGGCCACATACAGAGGCCCAACATGCATGGAGCGCCATCAGGCGTTCTGGAGCACCCAGGACAATTCTGACATTTCTCTCCTACATGTAAAAATCATCATTTATTTGCTAGAAAATTACATAGAATCCCAAAACATTATATATGTTTTTTTAGCAAACACCCTGGAGAATACAATGGTGGTCGTTGCAACTTTTTATCTCGCACGGTATTTGCGCAGCAATTTTTCGAATGCTTTTTTTTGGAAAAAAAACAGTTTTGTGCTTAAAAAAAAAAAACACAGTAAAGTTAGCCCAATTTTTGCATAATGAGAAAGATGAAGTTACACCGAGTAAATCAATACCTAACATGTCACTCTTCAAAATTGCACAGGCTCGTGGAATGGTGCCAAACGTCGCTACTTAAAAATCCCCATAGGCGACAATTTAATTTTTATTTACTGGTTATATGTTTTGAGTTACAGAGGAGGTCTAGGGCTAGAATTATTGCTCTTGCTCTAACGTTCGCAGCGATACCTCACATGTGTGGTTTGAACACCGTTTTCATATGTGGGTGGGACTTACGTATGCGTTCGCTTCTGCATGTGAGCACATGGGGACAGGGACGCTTTAAAAAAAAAAAAAAATTTTTTTGTTCATTTTACTTTATTTATTTTAGTTTGACATTTTTTTCCCCAAAAATAAATTTTTTGATTACTTTTATTCCTATTACAAGGAATGTAAACATTCCTTGTAATAGGAATATGGCATGACAGGTCCTCTTTACAGTGAGATATGGGGTCAATAAGACCTCGCATCTCACCTCTAAGCTAGGAAGCCTGAAAAAAAAAAAAAAAGATTCTGGATTTGATCGTATTGGCGAGTCGGTAGAAGCACCGGAGGGCGGCGGGAGGGGGGGGGGGGGTGTCTATGGCTGGGTATTGCAGGGTATCACCGACTATGGCTGGGTATGGCTGGGTATCTCAGAGTATGGCGTTGCAGAGTATTGCGTTGCAGAGCATTGCAGTATATTGGAGGGTGTTGCAGAGCATTGCAGAGTGTTGCACGGTATTGGCGGGTGTTGCAGAGCATTGCAGAGTGTTGCAGGGTATTGGTGGGTGTTGCAGAGCATTGCAGAGTGTTGCAGAGCATTTCAGAGTGTTGCAGGGTATTGGCGGGTGTTGCAGAGCGTTGCAGGGTATTGCAGAGTGTTGCAGAGTGTTGCAGAGTGTTGCAGAGTGTTGCAGGATATTGCAGAGTATTGCAGGGTATTGCAGAGTAATGCAGAGTAATGCAGTGTATTGCAGAGTGTTGCAGAGTAATGCAGAGTGTTGCAGGGTATTGCAGAGCATTGCAGAGTGTTGCAGGGTAATGCAGAGTAATGCAGAGTATTGCAGAGTAATGCAGAGTAATGCAGAGTATTGCAGAGTAATGCAGATGTTGCAGAGTATTGCAGAGTAATGCAGAGTATTGCAGAGTGTTGCAGGGTATTGCAGGGTATTGCAGAGTAATGCAGAGTAATGACAGGGTATTGCAGAGTATTGGCAGGCAATTGAGGGGTTAATTTTCCCCCTCCGCTGTTCCGAACGGTACAGAGAGGGGGAGGGAGGAACCGGCGTCATAACATGACGCCGGTTTGTTTACAAGTGATCACTCCGTCATTTGACGGAGCGATCACGTGGTAAACGGCCGCTATGAGCGGCCGTTTACCGTGATCCGTGATGGGCCGGGTCCTGTGGACCCGGCGGTCACGGATGCTCTCGAGTGCACGCCCCAGGGGGCGCGCGAGAGTGGAATTCTGGGAGGACGTCATATGACGGCCTCCCAGAGTTAAGAAACCGCCCTGTAGCCGTCATTCGGCTATAGGGCGGTTGTTAAGTGGTTAAATAGTTGATGTCTGCCCTGGGGACCTCCGGCTTCACCAACTCCAGCAGTTTCTGCATCGCTGCCTGCCTCTTTAATTTGTCGATGTAGTGGGGATGTTTAGCTTGCCACAGACAGGGCAGCTCCCTGTACTTGTCGATGAACAGGGGGAGGAAGCTGTGGTCGTTAAACCCATCCATATTATCTGCAAGACACAACACAAGACAAACCCTGTCAGGCTAAACTCTCCTAATCTTGTCCCAATATAGACCTCAATCTAGAATCAGTATAGGCTAGTGATGTACCAAGTTAAAATTGTACCTTTGTTTGAACGATCAGCGCGTCAGCTCCTCCCTCTGCTCACAGATCATACGTACGAGACACGCGTGTTGCGTTTTATATACAGTGCGCATGTGTGAAACTCCACCCTGACGTTCTTTCTAGTCTATTCCCCGCCCCTTCTCTTTTGGCGCAATGGGGAGAGCACATGGCGGAGAAACAGCAGGTTCGCACAAAGTATACCAGTAACGAGGAGGACCCGGAGCCAGAAACGTCCCGATCCCGGAGGAGAGGATTTAAGGCCCCAAATATGACTTTTGGAGAGATGTTGTAGATAGTGGACATATTGAAGATCATGACTAAAGTTGTGAAGAGTCTGTCAGGACTGGCTTAGCCCTTCCTTCTCTGGGCTGGCTGCTCAGCTGTCGGCTAATTGCCAGCTCTCATCTCTCTCCACAGTTACCAGCTGTTCCTGATCCTGCTCGTCTGACCTGCCTACTTAAAGCTGTCCAGCTCAATTCATCTCTGCCTTCGCCTTGGTCACACCACAAGAAACCATCTCCTGCGGTTCTGTTTAAAGTCTGGCTTGCTGACATCCCTTCTGGCTCCTAATCCTGCTTGCTGTTCCTCCACTTGGATTCCTGACTTCTGGCCTGGCTGATTACCCAGATCTGGTTATTGAACTCTGGACTGGCTGACTACTCGATCCGGTTACTGAACTCTGGATATGCTTTGACTATGCTTACTCTATTTACCTTTTTATTTTTTATTAATAAACAAGTGTGATTTAATTGTACTTCTGTCTTGGTCTGGTTCATGGTTTCTGTCTTCAGAAGAATTTTGGGGTACGACGATCCATGGATCAACTGAGGAAACGCTGGTCAGACCTGAAACTGAGGAAGCACGATCAGTACAGAAGGATCAAGCGAGTTCTTCAAAAAAGTAAGTAGTTTTCGTGTGTTAATATTTTTATTATTGCTTGCATACTGCTCCATGTGCTTTGATTTAATGCTGTCCAGTTTAAAATGGCCACTTTCATGTTCATGGGTTCAATCGTTCATAATAAACATCGTTCCTTAGGCCACTCCAAAGACGATGTTTTGACAAGTTGCACTTGACTACATTTGTTCACAAAACAGGTAAGTATTCCAGCTTTAGAAAGTGTCAAAAATAATGTTTTCAGCTTTGAACTCTGCCAAAAAACACAATTGTATGACACTTCCAAGCACTGTTTCATATTCCTGTTTCTGCCCTCAAATATCTGTGTGCTAAGTATTCCTTTTTTACATTCTCATAGGGGAGAGAAGACTCGGGACGTCTGAGGACACCATGGAACCCCACACCTCCCAAAGAAGGGGAAATACCAACACCAGAAGCAGAGGAGGAGGAGGAAGGAGAGATTGTAGAAATTGGCAAAATTGGCACCACAACAGGTGAGTGTCTGAGACCACAGCTTCAGGTAAGCTAATCAATGTATGCCTGCATATTTATAATACACAGTTGTTTTTTTTGGTTTATTTTTAGGTGATGTGGATGTTGTGGAAGAAGAATCTGTCAGGGCTGGCTTAGCCCTTCCTCCTCTGGGCTGGCCGCTCAGCTGACGGCTAATTGCCAGCTCGCTTCTCTTTCCACAGTTACCAGCTGTTCCTGATGATGCTCGTCTGACCTGCCTATTTAAAGCCTTCCAGCTCACTCTTTCCTTTGCCTTCACGTTGGTCACATCACTAGGAACCATCTCCTGCTGTTTGTTTCAAGAATGGCTTGCTGACATCCCTTCTGGCTTCTATCCTGCTTGCAGTTGCTCTCCTTGGATCCCTGACGTCTGGACTGGCTGATTACCCGATCTGGTTTAGGAACTTTGGACTGGCTGACTACCCGATCTGGCTACTGGACTCTGGCTATGCTTGACTACCCTTTTTTCTATTTACCTTTTATTTTTATTAATAAACAAGTGTGATTTGATTGTACTTCTCTCTGTCTGTTTCATGGTTCCTGACAGAATCACATTTTACCAGTGAAAGTGCCCTGATCCTCATCGGGAGATAATGGGGTGCAATCGCAATTTAGATAATATCAATAAAAACATCAATGATGTTCAACAAAAAATGAAGAACATCGTTGATGTTTTAGAGAGAATCTGAAACACCCAAAACTAGCTAGCATCCATTTTCATAAAAAAAAAAAACA
This sequence comes from Lithobates pipiens, assembly GCF_037356315.1. Classification (NCBI taxonomy): domain Eukaryota; kingdom Metazoa; phylum Chordata; class Amphibia; order Anura; family Ranidae; genus Lithobates; species Lithobates pipiens. The sequence goes on from NW_027507764.1 coordinate 419,691,955, forward strand.
CTTTTATATTTTTACAAAAGCCAAACTTGGAAGATGCACACAGTGATCAATGTACGTGTTTTGGGGGTGCAACCCCTTCATCTCAGCCACTTAGTAGCAAGGAAGGGGTTGCACCCACAAAACGCGTACATTGATCCCCCATAATGGGAGATAGTCATGTTGATATTAGGCATGGGATCAGGAGGAAAATGGCCAGTTTGATTCTCAATTTGTGTGCATCTTCCAAATTTGGCTTTTACAGGGGTTGTGATGAAGGCAATATCAACACAGTTTGTACATACTCATGTCTGATATTGTCTTCACTTTTCAAAGTTGAACTTTGTAAGTTCCTGTGTTCTGTATGTTATGCTTTGATACATGCCTGTTTACATAAAAACAGTTAAAAAAACAGGCTAATGTTACGAAAAATAATGTTATATACACCAAATATGTTGGTTTGTTGTAAAACCCTTTTATAAACGCACATGCGAATGTGCTTTGAGTAAAAAATGTAATTATGAACAATGTGTGGCTTCCTTTTTCAATGCACAAAAGCAGTATTTTTAGTAAAGTTGTTGTTTTCTGTGACAATGGGTGTTATTTACTAAAGGCAAATCCACTTTGCACTCCAAGTGCAGTGTCAGGTGCACTTTTGCAGTGCACTTGGAGTGCATAGTGGATTTGCCTTTAGTAAATAACACCCACAGTGCTTTTGAATTTGACCCAATCCTGCCATTTTCATGACTCCATACATTTCTGCCATGGTGCTGAAAATGAGGAATATTTTTGTCAGTAATGCACTACATACATTAACAACAAAAACAAGGTGTGTGTGTAGCAGACCCACAACAAGGTGTATGTGTAGCAGACCCCAGAAGAGACTGTCACCTCATCATCTCGCACAGAAATTGGGTTTGCACTGTTGAAGAAAAAGCCCCAAAAAAATAACCAAAAAAAAAAAAAAAAGCTAGGGGACACCTTAAAACAAACCCTAGCAGTCCAAGCAGTAAATGAAAACAAATATTATTGCAGTTTGAAAGAAAAATGTATTAAAAAAATGCCTCTCAGACATTGTCTGGCATATCAATGGCCCCCCTACCCACAAAGTATTCCATATATCTTGTTCTGACTTTGCGGGCACTTTGGGGGTGGGGGGGGCAAGCCAGGATGGCCAGCTTCAAAGGCCGTCATGTTGGCATTTTCAGGTAAGTCTGCATCAGGCCCAACTGAGGCCACATTGTTCGGTGAGTGTTTCTTCAAAAAATTGTGCAGAATGCAGCACGAAAGCACAATATGATTGAGTTTATATTCCGCTATGTGGATTGGAGTCAAAAATAGATGGAACCGGGTGGCCATTATCTCTTGTGGCTCTGGCCAGCCAGAAATTAAAGACCCTCTGGTCCGGGGTGAGGGTCCTCATCAGGAAAGGCCGCATCAGATGGTTTGCCAGAGCAAACGCTTCATCCGTGAGGAACACGAAGGGGAGTTCTTCCACATTCTCCTCTGGAGGTAGCAAGTCCAGACTGCCACTCTGGAGACGCCAGTAGAACTCCGTCTGCGCGATCACTCCACCATCCGACATCCGGCCATTTTTCCCTCGTCTACATACAGGAAGTCATATGTCGCTGACACCACCGCCAACATCACGATACTATTATACCCCTTGTAATTATAATAGTAGGTTGGGGGGTGGGATGATGCGGACGTGTTTCCCATCTATTGCAATCTGAACAATTGCGAAAGTTCCAACGGGTGGCAAAGTGGGAGGCCACAGTCTGCCATTCCTGTGGCGTTGAAGGAAACTGTGGAGTCAAACAAGAAAAAGATTTAGTAATTTTGCACATCAACATTGCAAGCAGATTAGACACAAACATATTTGCCCAAGATCAGTATGCCATTTTTTGAAATTAGTATTTAAAGCCAACAGTATAAGGTCCCCTTATACTTGTAAAAAAATAGGGGGGGGGGATATTTTGGCCAGGTAAATCTCTCCACTTCATTGAGAGCTGAATGCATAAATAATGTGTGATACTTTGGCCAGACCCTTCTTACTTACACTATTGGCAGCCCACTGGACAGGTAACAAGTGCCATAATACAAATAAATAAAAAATAATGAACAAACAGAAGCACATTTTTACATTCTGCTATTATCTATCAAGATAATAATAGGAGAAAAAACATTTCAGGGTAAGGGTAAGCACCCTTCTCTGTTTAAAGCTTTGGGCATATTGGTCTATATTGATACCATCTTTTGCTTCTTTGTTTTTCATTTATTTATTTGATTTATTTGATTATCATTTATTTATGTATTATTGTTCATTAACTATTTTGTTTTAATGTCATTCTATTGCTAGCTTGTATATCCCCTGAGGAAGCTGTTGCGAAACATGTCAGGATAAGCGGTTACAAGCACTTTAACTGAACTGTTATTCGGACCCGTTGTTATATGTAACATTTTTGTATATTCAGCAATGCTGTTTTTTATTGAATTGTTAAAATAAACATATTTTTTATATTCTGGTCAATTCTTTTGTTAAACTAAAAATATTGCACTGTTAAAATCCCACTTTTTTCCTCTATTTGGGTTCTCCCCCAAAAAACCCAAGGAGAAAAAACATGTTTTGGTGAATTCATCCATAAATCTGACCACAAAAGAGGTAGGTATAGTGTGTACTGGGTTTGGCAAAGTCAGCAGATAGAAGATTGCTATCAGCTGACCTAGCAGTTGGGGGAGGGGGGTTCCTAATGAGTTTGGCCCACCAAAAAAAAAACATCTGGCACATAACATTTGTACACATTTTAGGGGGTGTTTAAGGGAAAGCAATACTATGGAGCTGATTGCTAAGATTGCTAAGTGACTAGGCTAGAGGTGTATGGGCCCAGAAGAGCATGCTGGGGAGGTTAGTGAAGGCAAATATGTGAAGGCAAATATGCATGAAGGACAAAAAAGGAACTTTAAAAGCTTCCAGCATGCATGAGGACAAAGGGGCACAGCATATTACAATCATGGTAATTAGGGAATGATGAAACAAATACAATACATTAGCAAACCTTAAATACATAGAATGTGATGATAAAGGAAAAATCTTACCTTAATATAGTCCTTCTGCAGGCCCTGTATGATGGCAGAACAGGTCTCTGGAATAATGATCCCCAGAGCCTGGGGGGAGATGCCTGTGGAGAACTTGAGGTCCTGAAGGCTTCTCCCTGACGCCAAGTATCACAACATGGCAACTAGCCTCTGCTCCGGAGTGATTATTTGCCGCATGCAGGTATCCTGCCTGCTGATATAAGGGGACAGCAAAGCCAACAGACTGTGAAAAAAGGGTCCGTCATCCGGAGATAATTCCTGAAATCATCGGGATTATTCTCCTGGATCTCACGAAGCAAAGGATTGTGCGAGAATTGGTCACGCTGGAGCAATCAATTTTTGCTCCATGAACTCCTCCTCACACGAGATCAGCAGAAGGAGCCCAAAGGGTGCCGCACGTGCTGCTGAACTTCCCTTTTCTAGTCCCGTTGTACGCGGTTTACGTCACCTCGTTCTTGAAGACCGGAAATTCCAACAACTTTGTCCGACCTTGTGTAGGCAACACCAGTTCCGGACTAAATCAGTCGGAAATGATCCCACGGATTTGGTGATCGGAATATCCAACCGTGTGTACGGGGGCTTAGAAGAAAACCTGTTAGAGCAAGACAACAACCCTAAACATACAGACAGAGATACAATGAATGGTTTAGATCAAAGCATATTCATGTGTTATAATGGCCCAGTCAAACTCCAGACCTAAATCCATGTGAGAATCTGTGGTAAGACTTCTCCCCCATCCAATCCCCATCCAATTTGACAGAGCATGAGTTGTTTTGCAAATGAGAATGTTCACAAATGTCACTTTCTGACACTGACATTGATTGGTATAATATAATTACATATTAGGTGAGGTTGAAAAAAGGAATCAAGTCCAACCTATGTGTGTGATTATATGTCATTACATTGTATATCCATGTTACGTTTCCCGTCTAATTCTAATTCTGTCATGGGGGTGCTTCCTGTGATGTGTCACAAGGATAAACACTGCAGTTTTGGTTACTGAAGGCCCCCAATTGCCTCATGAACACTGAAGAGAAGAATAAATTCAATACCTTCGCTATCTCCCCATCCTTTGTAACCAGATGTCCTTCCTCATTCTTTAGGGGGGCAATATGGTCTGTCCTCTCTTTTTTACTGTTTACATACTTAAAAAATTTCTTGGGATTTTTTTTTTGCTCTCCTCATCTATGTGTCTTTTGTGATCTATCGAATTGCACCCTTACATTTCTTGTTGCATTCTTTATAAAGTTTGAATGCTGATGATGATCCCTCAACCTTGTATTTTTTTAAGACTTTCTCTTTTGCTCTTATATGCATTTTTACATTGGTGTTAAGCCATCCAGGACTTTTGTTTGCTCTTTTAAATGTTTTACCCAATGAGATGCACTGGCTAATGTCCTTATTTAATATGCTCTTAAAGTGAACCCATCTCTCCTCCGTGTTCTTTGTTCCTAAGATTTTATCCCAATTTTTATCTTCTAGCACGGTTCGTAGTTTAGGGAAGTTGGCTCTTTTGAAATTCAGTGTCTTTGCATTTCCCTTATGTTTCCTATTTGTGTGATTTATACTGAAGTCAATTGACCTGTGATTGCTGTTTCCTAAATTTTCCCGTATTTGCACCTTAGTGATCAGGCCTGTATTGTTGGTAATCAGTAGATCTAGTAATGCTTTATTTCTAGTTGGTGCATTGACCATCTGACCCATGAAATTGTCCTGCAAGGCATTTAGGAACTGGCAAACCTTAGACGAATGCGTGGTTCCCTCTGCCCAGTCTATGTCTGGATACTTAAATTCCCCCATTATGATAACACTTTCCATCCTTGCTGCTAATCCAAATTGTGATAGGAGGTCCGCCTCCCCCTCCTCCCTCAGGTTAGGGGGCCTATAGCATACTCCCAGTTTTATTTTCCCCTTAGCGTCATCCCTTTGGAGCTCTACCCATAAGGATTCCACCTCCTCCCTAGCTCCCTTAGTGATGTCATCTCTCACATTAACTTGTACATTATTCTTGTTATGCAGGCATACCCCTCCCCCCTTTTTACCCTCTCTATCCCTGTGATAAAAAGTATATCAGTCCTGCCCACTACTTCATACATTCTGGACACAAGTACATGACATCGCCACACAAGTGACCACACATTCTCTAGACTACACTCCAGTCCAGCTCATTCTTCTCCATTCCTCCACATCAGCTTACTCGTACAGGAAATCCTTGGTTGCACATATGATTAATGCAGCTAAACTATGCATCCCAGCTTATTGGGGTTCACCCTGCACCCCAACTATCTCTGAATGGCTTACCCGTGTGGGAAAAATAGCTGAAATGGAGGAACTAATCCAGATAGCACGAGACTCCCCTTCGAAATTCTCCCAGACCTGGGCCTTCTGGACCCACTTCTGTACCACAGAGAGATATGCCTCCTTGATGGGCTTAAAAAGTTCCGAACCCTCCAATAGCTGATTCAGACATCCCAATGGGCAATTTCTAGAAAAATATTCTTATAATATGGCACACAAAACTCTTCACTTTCACTCACAGGTCTATTCTGGGAGGAGACCTCTCCTAGCAGGGATCCTCTCGCCAGCCCTTACATACATGGCGCGTTCTGTGGAGGATGATAACATCTCACATACACATCTTCTTCTATGCATTAGCCCTGGTGATTGACTGTTACCCCTACTTTCTACACCAAACTAAATGGCCAAGAAGACCCCCCCCCCCCACAAAACCTCACACCACTTTAAGTCGCAACCCTTCCTTACTTACTCAGATATAGACAGATATATACAGGTAAACCAAAAGCTACCTCTACAATAAGTCCCACACCTCATAGGCCATGATGAGGGTGACTGCCCTGTTTGTATATACTCACAGACCCCTGATGACTGTGGCGAAATTGGCGAAACTATTTTATCTGTTTCGCCATGTTCTCAAAAGTAAGATTACACCAATTATGTACATGTTTGTGATGTCCATTCACCTTCTGTTTGTATAAAAATTGTGTATTAACACTCTATTCTTAATAAAAACTTCATATGGAAAAAAAAAAAGGATACCCTTGAATGATTGTCAGCCAATCATGAGAGCTGTTGAACCAGGTCTCTGAAATTCCCACAAAATCCAAATCTACCTCATACAACAGTATCTCTAGTTCACCCATCTTATCCGCCAGGATCCTGGCATTGGTGAACATGCCACCTAGTTTAGACACTCTTATTGGGTGTTCCGAGATTGCAACTAGGACTTGTTACTATACTTACCTTGGGTTTATGTGCTTTAGTCAACCTATCACTAATGCCCCCAATACTACCCCTGGACTATGTTACGCGTTGACTATCTCTACCTCTGGACCCCCCCCCTTGCCCCCCCCCCCTCTGTTGCCTAGTTTAAAAACCCCTCTAACTTTTTGGCCATCTTTACTCCCAGCACATCTGCACCCTCCTCATTTAGGTGTCCGTCCCTTCTATCGTACTGGTGACCAACTGAGAAGTTGGCCCAGTCTTCCAGGAACCGAACCCCCTCCTTACTACACCAGATCATCAGCCACTTGTTTACTTCCCTAATCTCCCTCTGCCTTTCTGGTGTGGCTCAGCGTAATGGTAATATTCCTAAGAATACTACCTTGGAGGTCCTTTTCCTCGATTTAGCTTCCAAATCCCTAAAATCGTTCTTTAGGACACTCCATCTGCCTCTGACTTTGTCATTGGTGGCAACGTGTACCATGACAGCCGGGTCTTCCCCAGCCCCTCCCAGTAATCTGTCCACCAGATCCGTGATGTGCCGAACTCGAGCACCCGGTAAACAGCATACAGTTCGGTGCTTCAGGTCTTTGTCATGGGGGGGGGGGGGGCTGAAAACAAATGCATGCCACACTTTTCACATATTTATTTGTAGAAAATGTTGAAAACTATTTATCATTATCCTTCCACTACACAATCAGTTGGTCTATCCACAAAAAATCCCAATAAAATACATATACGTTTTTGGTTGTAACCTGATAAAATGTGGAAAATTTCAAGGGGTATGAATACTTTTTCAAGGCACTGTGTATATACTATATACACACACACACACATACATACATATATAAATATATATATATATATATATATATATATATATATATATATATATATATATATATATATATATATATATATATATATTATTATACAGGATTTATATAGCGCCAGCAGTTTGCGCAGCTCTTCACAACATGTTTATATATATATATATATATATATATATATTGTTCCTGCCAGTCCCCCTGCTCTTCTATTTCAAACTGACCAACCTAGGCATGAGAGCACATTAATCCCAGTGTGGTCAGTTTTCTGGTTGTGCTGGGCGCACAGCCTGCCTGTCCTCCAATAGTCATACTTGTGCTGCCATGCCCCCTGCACAGCCATTTACTGGTTAGATCGGTGTATTGCTATTTATCCACCCCACTTCTCTAAGCCCTTGAATGCAAAGAACAACGATTATATGACCACTTATAAAAAATATATATTTATTTAAATTGAATGGGTTGTTTTACAAGGTGGGGGGATTCATTGTTTTGATAACAATAATATTTATGTTTTATATAGGCTACCCTACAATCTCAGCAGGGGATCTTTAGAATTACAGGTATTTTACAGGGATCCTCTACACATGTGTATTTACATTACAGTCCTAAAAATATGGAGCAGCAGGCATGTCAAAAGTCCCAACCTTCCAGATAACTTAGAATGTGTGCTCACATTTATGACCACAGGGTGGTGCTCTTTTATAGATGTTCGATGGCTCAACTTGTCTCTAATACATGGCAGATCCAAAAACAGGAATGATCAGCTACAATGTAACAACATACAACACACCGGATCATAAAATGAACCAACATCGGTATAAATCTCGTTAATTAAAAAAAAAAAAAAAAAACCAATCAGACATGTTTTTAGAAGCCCAAACTTTAGCCTATACTGAAATAAGTAAAAATGTTTCCTATTGAAATCCTGCCTGCTAAAGTTAATGGTGAGGATGGTGTGAGCTCAGATCGTGTCTTTCCAGCAGCCTGGCGATCAGTGATCCCCTTGTACAGGAGACCCCATGTTTACACTCTTGCACGGTGGACAGATGCTTTAAGAAATCCCCTCCTCCTCCCCGGACACGCCCCCACCTGGAGAGCTCTCCGAGTCTGGGCTGAGCGGAGGATCCGGGAGAGCTGAACCTGGAGCTATAGGCTGGAATTGACGGGCTGATTGTTAGCTCCTCTGCAACACTCGCTCACCAGATTGTACAGGAGGATCGGGGAGCCCTGGATCCCTCCCTGAACCCACACAGGTAATCGTCTCATAGATCACAATCATGGTCATCCCTTATGTCCCGACCATCGTGTCCTCTGATGGTACTTTCACTGACCATGGTCATAGATCAGGACTTTCTAGTCCTGTGCATAGCAAAGGTAGATTCCTTTTTAATAGTTCCTACAGTACAGGTGGGGGTTACATGTTGGGACAACTTTGCACACTTGCAGTTTGTTTTTATGGCTGGAAACGTTGGCCAGATGGCAATAAAATTCAGTAGAAGCCCCAGGTGATGGGATTATCTTTGTTGGGGGAAAAAAAATAGACTATTTTGGCTGTTTGTGTAGTTAGGTTTTGTATTTGTTATAGTAGGGTGTTTATGTTGTAGCAAGATTTGTGCTGTGCTTGTGTGCATGATTTGTATTGGCTATCAGTCTGTCCTTTTTTAGTGTGTGTGCTTGTTTTTTGTTTTGTTGTTTGTTTTTATTATTTATTTCGTTATTTATTTTTTATTTGTTTATGCCTTACTTTGGCAAACTGCAGCTAATTTATCATGACTTAGTAAATTTGTAATCCATTACTTAATTGCTCGTTTATCCATAGTAGTTTTGCCATTATTAACACTCATTTTCATTGGACAGTGTTAAAAGGCAAGATGATTCACTCTTCTGTGTGTAGAGATAAAGCTAACCACACACATTACAATCCTCCTTCGCTTTTTATGCCTTGCAGGATACATTGATGCCATTTCACCATAACAAACATCTAAAAACCTTAGCTGTAAAAAATGTAAGGCGATTGATATGAATGGAGACCTGACTGTACACTGCAAATGCCTGCTATTGATAAAACCTGCTTTCAGTTGTACAATCACACCGCAATACAAGTTTAAATCTGAATCACGGCAAATTCTATGTTTCTGGCAGGCAGATGTCCTTCACCTGGCTTTTCCGTTTACAAAATCTCCTTGGGTGATATCCATCTAGATTTTAGAAAGAGAGCAGATTTGAACAACAGGGGGGAAATCAGGAGCTATTATTGAGCTGGTACTGTGCAGCCTTATTTCGTTTTATTGGATTGGTGACCCCCCGTACTGTGAAATGTCAATACAACTAACTTAAGCTGGCCAGATGGGTGGAATTTTAAACAAAAATGCTCAGGAAAAGAAGGTTCTGAGAAAATTTGGTTGTTTTTCTAATCTTTACTGGGTCATATCGACACTTATTTTAGACTGCAGTGATGGAAAAAATTGGAAGGAGCAGTAAACTTTTTAAACAGTATTGTTTGGTAAGGTCCATTTACTTCCAAAATAAAATATTTTAAGGCAAACAAAATCTTTTGAATGACAAATGAATGTTCATAAGAAATTCTATCCATCTATGACCAGCTTTAGTTTAATAACCTTTACAATCTATAGTACTGCGAGTCCAATTGTAAACCTGACAGTAAACGGCCCAAAATATTTGGATTTCTGATGTTTTGGCTCTTAATAAAACATGCTATGATCTCTTGTTAATAAGCTGTGATATGTAAGTAAGGACTCAAATGTGGCCCAGGGGCTGGATGCAGGCCTTTTATCTGGCCCTTGGGGAACTAATCCTTTCACTGCCATCAATGATGGGGTACTATTCCTCCCCCCTAATACCAAAGATGGGGCTCTCTATATTCCCAGTGACCACAGGAGGTTTTTCAATGCGGTCCTCCTAAAGTCTGAAGCACAATAAACTGCTCCTTGATTAAAGTTTGGAGTCCCCTGTTCTAGACTATATACGGGTTTCATCAGATCTGCAGCTTATAATTTTATTAGTCTTGATGTTTGATTATTATTGTACATTTATGTGAAGAAGTGTTTTTTGATGGAGTATCGCTTTAAGAGAGTGGGATCTAAATGGAATGTGTGTTCCAAATTGTCTGGTTTCCTTACTGGAACCCTAATACGTAACCTGGTGTTCTTGTGGCTTACAAGGAATACGGATAGTCATATAAGCTGTGCTGAGCCCAGATACATCACTTACAGCTCAGCATGTGTGTAATATATAAAAGAGATATATATTTTTTTTATTTATTGTGTGTATCGGATCACATTTTGGATATGTCACACGCATGTAAATTTAGTTTTTTGCCTCAGAACAATAGGGGTTCTGAGGGTTAATTGAGTAGGTAGGCCTTAATACCAGTCTGGCCAGGCTGTGTTTGGAAGTTCTGCCTGGTCATGTGGATGGTGATGTGCACAAGACAGGCCAGAACCAGGTCTGGTTGGATGTTTGGGTATCGGCCTTCTCTGAGCCAATCAGTGGGAGTGCCGGGGGCCCACTGGGGAGTCTGGGAAGGGGTACTTAAGGGTCGTGGGTCACATGTTAGGGGAGAGGAGTTCATGAGACCCGTGGGGTCTGGTCTAGTTCCAGGATGGGGGTAGCCCTGTGAGGGGTCCCGTTCACGGGGTGTTCGACATCCCGAAACATGTTCCTGTTGATGGCCCCTGATAGACCTGCTTGGTCTGGGGAAGGGATCCGTCTGTTCCCAAGTCTCGGACCTGGCTGGTCCAAGGTTCAGTAACTGAGGCAGGATTCAAAGTGTCCAGGTGTGCTCTCGGCTTTAAGGGACACCACAGCTTGTGGAAGTGACCGGGGGAGGACTCTTCGGAGGTGGGCCGGCATCCTGAGAAGTGCCTGGTTACTGAGTTGGGAAGGACATTGGCGAATTCAAACTTTTCCAGTACCATTGAGGAGACGGGAAATGTTCCAGGTACGGAGGAAAAAAGTTCATGTTCACCCTTAGTTGATTGCTCAAGTTTTGAGTCAACGTGCCGACTGCCATGATCTCTGGCTAGAGATCTGTTCAGCCTTGAAGTACCCAGCTGCGAGTGGCTACTCTCTGGGTGAAAATAGAGACTTTGCTAGACCTGTAGTTCAAGGTGCCTGAGTTTTTCACCCATGCCCTCTGTTCCCTAAGAGACTGTGTTATTGAAGTTGTTGCTGGAAAATAAAACCTTTTAAAGAGGACTTCATTTGTGTCAGTGTTCAAGTCGTTGGCTATCAACCTTGGGAACCCCTAGACGTGGAAGAGCAGGCTGAGTAAAGGTAACTGGTAAGCCCAATAAGTCAAGACCGCACAGCAAAGGTTCATTATTTTTTTTATTTTTTTCCCCCATCTACTAAAGTGGTTGTGGCACCAATGTTAGTTTAATTTTAACCTGAACATATCAGGCGTTAGCTATATGCTTAGTAAATGGGTATACTGACTTCTGTTATGTAATAGTCTTAGTCTTAGTACTGGGTAGGTTTCAGGTTTTACTTTTGCAAATTTGCACACTTGGGACCTAAAGAACTGGCAAGTTCTCAAATAGCTTCCAAGGATATTTTTATTGCAGAATTGAGCTGATCTTGTTTTTTCTGTGTGTCCCAACTGCTTATCAGATTTGTTTTTGCAAGGAAACGTTCCGTTCACTTAGTGAATGTGGTGAAAATTTAGTTTCAAAGAATATCTAAGTGCCTTCAGGAAAGAAAATAAAAGAACACACCATTCTTTGCTTGTACGTAATGAAATTATTTAAGTTTGAAGAACTTTACATGCTTTATTAAGTTAAGGAACAATTCTCTACTAAATGAAAATTCTCTTGCATCGTGAGGATTCTCTACTCCACAAATGGCAAAAACAATACAGCCCCACCAGGCCTTATGTGGCTCTCGCCCTCCACTCCCCGCTGTCACTTGTAAACACAGAAGCCTTCTGTATTTACAAGCGACAGCTTTGCTCTCAGGGGCTTCCCGAATTAACAGATCCCTGCATGCACTCACTGAGGGGCATAGCGACAACAGATCTCCAGAATCTGCAATGAGTTATTGATCTCTCTCAAGGAAAGGCAGAGCCACCTATATTGGGAGTTACTACAGCTGGCCCAGTTAGGGAGCAATGGCAGTGATGCGAGGAAGCTTTTATTGGGGGTGGTGCACTCTTGAACCCTACACTCAGCGGGGGTGGCGCGCTCTTGAACCCTGCACTCAGCGGGGGTGGAGCGCTCTTGAACCCTGCACTCAGCGGGGGTGGCGCGCTCTTGAACCCTGCACTCAGCGGGGGTGGCGCGCTCTTGAACCCTGCACTCAGCGGGGGTGGCGCGCTCTTGAACCCTGCACTCAGCGGGGGTGGCGCGCTCTTGAACCCTGCACTCAGCGGGGGTGGCGCGCTCTTGAACCCTGCACTCAGCGGGGGTGGCGCGCTCTTGAACCCTGCACTCAGCGGGGGTGGCGCGCTCTTGAACCCTGCACTCAGCGGGGGTGGCGCGCTCTTGAACCCTGCACTCAGCGGGGGTGGCGCGCTCTTGAACCCTGCACTCAGCGGGGGTGGCGCGCTCTTGAACCCTGCACTCAGCGGGGCTGGCGCGCTCTTGAACCCTGCACTCAGCGGGGCTGGCGCGCTCTTGCACCCTGCACTCTGCGGGGCTGGCGCGCTCTTGCACCCTGCACTCTGCGGGGCTGGCGCGCTCTTGAACCCTGCACTCTGCGTACGTAGCATCTAGTCCTTTGAGGGCAACCATGCTGCTGATGTGGCCCACAATGAAATTGAGTTTGACACTCCTGCTCTACTCCTTTTGCAAGTCAGTGATATGTGCTTCTGGTCACAGCTGAAAACGGGGGGGTCTTTTTAAGGACAAATCTCAGGTTTCCTCGGAAGTTCAGGTCCCTTGAGAGCTATAAAATTGTGTTTAATGTACCAAAACAAATGAGTTGTCATTTTATTATATACTATGTCATTTTGTGTTTTTGAGAAAGCTTAAGTAACATATTCTGCTGATGTTTATTGTTGTTTTGGTAGATATTATAAAGCTATTTCCAGGTTTTTTGTATTTTTTTTTTTAGTTTTTTTTTTTGTTTTAAATGAGTTGGTAATATATATTGCTGGCCCCTTCCTTATAAACCTGACACTTTTTTTTTGTGTGTGGTTTCATTTTCTGAAGTTTGTGGTTAATGTAGTTTTTTTTAGGTAAAAATGTTCTCATTCTTTTATAGTAAGGCGGCCTTTTTATTATTGACGTTGATCTTTATTTCACATGCAGTTCACACATGGTCTGCTATTGATAATCCTATTTCAGTGTGATCATCTGAGACATGCAATGTTTATTCTGTCATAAATATCGGCCTCCCAGCATTTCACTGTAAATGCATTTTGTCATCAATTGTGGAGCTTGCAGCCTCTGGATTAAAAAGCACCCTAGATATGAGGGTAGATGCACATTCAAACACAGATGTCAGCCAACATTTCCATGAATCTAAATACACGGCTCAACCAAGCCTTCTTGTTTATGCTTACGCAGTGGGGAGGAGAGGTCGGGTTTTGTAAACTTTGTGATTGACTGCAAAATGGAATGCAGGCGTGTAGTCAGTGTCTGGTGGACCCATAAACATTAGATTGTCGTCCAGTCTGATCACATGCATATAGGATAAGGTTCTGTGCGTTTCTATTCTGATTGATCTATAGTGTCCTTTGTGGGGAAAAAAACATGTTTTTTGCTGCAGTTAGCTTTTTTTTTTTTTTTTTTTTTTACCCAAATATTAAGATTAACAGACTTATTTTAGGTGTGTCAATAGTCAAACATTTTAAGATGGGGGGTTTGAAATCTTCCCCGCTCTACCAGGTTAATTTATGCTGCCTTTTCTCCTCCTCTGGAGATTTCTCTTCACTTCCTGACTTGAAATACCCATCATGATGTGAGATGAGATCTTTAATGTTCGAGGAGCTCTCATCTTAGGCAGTGGCCACCAAAACATTTTTGTCCCCATTGGTTGATTGCCCATCACTTCTCGCTCTTACGAGAACTCTAACATTTACGAGTCTATCTTGGTGACAATGGTTACCAATGCCAAAAATTGGTGAATATCCATAGTAGATGCAGATGACAATGGAACTTGGTAGAGGGTCTAAAACCTTTTCCCAATCTATTCAAAGAAAATGTTTGCCTTTCCAAATACTTCAAAGTATATTTAAACCCTATCACAAAAATCTACAGACTACATCGACACACATTACGCAGGAATGCTCTACCATGGTCAGCATAAAAAAAAATGAAAAAATGCCATGTAGACATTGTCAATGTTGTTGAGGCTGCAGGAGATCAACAGAAGGCAAAAAAAAATAGCTCTCCACAGCTGCTGGGCCAATTAACAAAGGAGTCCACTCTACCTATTGGGTGGTTGTGCATTTTTGGTAGCGTTTGCAACCAGTAGAGTGATGGGAACAGTCTACAAGGCGGATGGAACTGTAGCAGGAAAATGCTCTGGGGAATCCTAACAGGGATATTTTAGCTGATAGGTTAATGCAGTAATTCTTAACTTCAGTCCTCAAGGCACCCCAACCGGTCATGTTTTCAGGCTTACCTTTATTTTTCACCGGTAATTTGATCAATTTCACTACCTTTTAGTAACTAATTAACACAGCAGTTTCATCTGAGAGAAATCCTGAAAACATGACCTATTGGGGCATCTTGAGGATTGGGTTAGCATACCAGACACGATATTCTCCAAATTTTCGTCAGGAAAATCGGATGCACTCTTGCCGAAATTTGATTGGCTGCATGGGTTTCGCCAAGGGGTTGAGCGTAATGCATTGGGAGCGTGGCCTGGCTGTAGTCAGGGCTGAGGCTACCAATCGTCTCACTTAAAGCGGGAGTCCACCGGGACTCCGCGTTTTTTTTTTTTTTTTTTTTTTAAAGCCAGCAGCTACAAATACTGCAGCTGCTGACTTTTAAATAGTGACACTTACCTGTCCAGCGCGCCCGCGATGTCGGCACCCGAAGCCGATCGCTCGCTCGGCTGCCGGGTCCCGCCGCCATCTTGGGTATGGGAATCAGGAAATGGAGCCTTTCGGCTTCATTTCCCGGTTCCCTACTGCGCATGCGCGAGCCGCGCGGCGCAATCCGGACGGTCCCCGCTGCCTCTGGGAGCTGTGTGTTTCCCAGCAGGCAGTGGGGCACTTGCTGAAGGGGGCGGGCGCTTGCGGAACGGGGGCGTAACCTACGCTCGTTCCGCAGAGAGCGAGCCCGGAAGTGGGTGCAGTTACCTGGATTATCCAGGTAACTGCACCCCCCTCCCCCCTGAAAGGTGCCGATTGTGGCGCCGGAGGGGGGGGGATTCCGATGAGCGGAGGTCCATTTTAGGGTGGACCTCCGCTTTAATGCACATGGGTCTGCTTCATGATGCACACCTTATGGATCTTTTCCTTTAGACATTGCTTTCGCAGAGGGTTATTTGGCATGTCTGGAACTCATTCACACCAGTAAGTGCACATTAAAGCAGTATTGAACCCAAAATGTAATGTATTATAGCTTGCTACTCATTAGATGTGGTGGCTGCAATAGTGTTCCCATTTTTAGCCTTTCCCCCCCTCTGTTTTCACCAGTGATCCAGCCAGTAACGCACCTCTTGTATTAGGATGCCTACACTTTGGATGAAGCAACAGAGACGCCTTTGGACAACATCATTGTTAGTCTGGGGTGAGGTGAGTGTTGGATGTAGTGGCAGATTTAGATGCACTAAAGCCCCATACACATGATCAGATTTTCTGCTGATTTTTTATTTTTATTTTTCCTTCAGATTTACCAAAACCATATAATAGGTCAAACCTTAGGAGTTGTAATTTGTATGCAATCAGACAGGCCCTTGCACAACATGGTTTGGGTAAATCTGAGACAAAAATCAGCAGAAAATCTGATAATGTGTGCTTTACACATCAAAGCCATACTCCAGTTCACACTTTATAAGCAGTTATAGCAATTTTTTTTCCTTTTTTGGGATAAAGTTTTTGTATAAATAAAAGCTGATTGTTTCAAGCACCCCTGTCAATGTTAAATGGTTTGTCTACCCTCTACCTGCCATGTCTGCAGGAATAAGTGTGCGCAGCCTATTGCATTAGGGTGTGTACCCCAAAGCTCAAATACACACACATAAGGAATGCATATCTCACAAGACAGTTTAGCACCCCCCCCCCCCCCCACCCAACTTTAGCTTCTAGTACAGAGCTGTTCTTTCACCGCAAATCCTGTCTACCCCACCTAAAGAATACTGGAGATAGGAGAGAAGGGTTGCTGCTGAAGATGGATTTTGTAGTAACCTGACTGTTCTCTCTTTTAGCTATGTGCTTGCTGTCTTATGACGTGCAGCTTGTTTTAGGTCAATAACTCGCTAAGAAGTAGTAGTAGTAGGCAAGGATAAAGATGATGGTGACAGGCTTTGTATCTTTAAAAACTAAAGTCATTAACTCTGTGTAAATTACTCAATTTTGGAAAATGTCAAGATGTAAAGGTTCCTTTTTAATGTTATGCCTTTTTTGAGTTTTAGTGAATGCAATCCATCGACATACTATATCCCGCGCCCCCCCCCCCCCTTTTATAACTTTAGAAGGGACCTGTAACTGGATCATGCTCTGTGTAGACCAGCTGTTGTCCTCTACTATCTCAGGCTCCAAGGGGGACACAGGGAAGATGGGAGGGACAGCTGAAGGCAGGATCAACCAGGTATATCTCGCTCAAACTCTCAAACAAATGCTTTAGTGGCTTTGGAAGTATGCACACTTGTTATGTAGCACTAAATGAGTGCAAGGGGATTAAAATCCTTGTTTGTGTTTAGTGCTGTCTCTGCCCTCATTGAGGAGACCCCCCCCCCCTTTCTATTTGTCCTTTTTTTTTTTTTTTTTTTTTTTTTTTTTTTTACTGTTCTCATTGAAAGTAAAAGAAAAACCCTGAGTTTGGGTTGTCCCCACAAAAGTAATAGAGTGGGACCTGGGTGTCTCCAAGGAATTCCCTTAATTTGCAGGTATTTCCTGTTTGGTTATGGGACAGGAAGTGAAGGGAAATCTCCACAATGGGACACAGATGGCAAAAATAAACCATAAAACCATACAGGGTTTATAGCCCTCCCTTAATGTATCCAAAATGGCAAAAGTTTTGCCTATAGTTCTACTTTAAGGGAATCTCTTGGGGACCCTCATGTCACCAGAATTTGTGTCCCCATTGGAAGATTTCCACTATATGGCTTTTCTGAGGGCAACCTAACCCTGACAGGGACACAGACAGCACTACAAATCTGAGAGGTGTTTTGATCCATCTCCCCTCTATTCAAAACAAAACAAAAATAATTTGCCTGAAAGTAAACTAGACTTGTTCACAACAGAAAATTTTGTTTAGTTTCGGTTTGTTGTCATTCGTAAAATACATCATTTAGTTCTGTTATATTTGTTATGTTACGTTAATACGTTTTCGGATAATTCGTTATTATTCGTAGAGTGTCGAATTCATTCGTTTGTATTAGTTGAAATTCGCTATTTATGTATAGACATTCGTGATAATGATTCGTAGTTTGGAAAGTCGTTTGTTTATTGAATCTTTTAACACACACAATGACAACGTCTCTTCTCCTCGGCTCAAATGCAATACAACACCCTTCTAACTCAGTTTTCAGGAATGCACTTTGCCAGTAATCCAACCTCCGGCACAAAATGAATTAGCTGATTGGACTATAAGACTTACTTTGAGCTGACCTTTTGTTTCATTAGATCTTTAAAGAATTACCGAATCATGTCGAATTCATTCATTATATTTCTTTCGTATTCGTTGTAATTCGTTATTTTTTTATTTGGACAATACGGATGCATCCGAATGTCCGAAAGATGCAAAATTCGGCCTAATTTCGATTCGTTACTAAACTAATTGCACAAGCTTAAAGTAAACCTGTGGAGTTCTCCCATCCTGTAGGAAGCCTTGAGAGGTATGAGATTTGCATGGACCATTAACTTTGAGAACCTCTGGATTTGCTGGCCATTTTTAAATGTGATGTACACTAAAAAGTAGCCTTTGTTTACACATTTTTGAGATCTACCCACTGCCCTAGCTTGTGACAAGTTTATGTTATACATTCACACTTGTGGTTTTGATTTCATTTCTAAATTTTTTTTTTTTTTTTTTTTGGCATTTCTCCATGTTGTGCATATGGCAGCCCGTTCACTTCATTGTTTTTCGCTACGTGTGTTTTTTGCACAAAAGAAGCTTCTGTTCCTTTTTTTAAATAACCAGCTTTGTGAAATTTTTAAATGCATAGTTTGCTGTAATTTCCACACAAATCTGTTGCACGACAGTTGCTACTAAATTAAGAACTATGGCACAGAAAGGCGCGTCACTTTTTACTGCAGTTTGGCATCGCTGGCAAATGGCGACAATTCTGCCTACATTTCCACATCACAAAGCTTGAATAAAGCCAAATCCTCCTTCTCTTTTTTCTTACACATTTTGTTTAGAATAGAGAAGCCTTTCTCAACACTGAGGAACCCTTGAAATAACTTTCTGATCTCAGGGAACCCCTGCTAAAAATGACGATCTACAACTCATAAAATATCAGTATGATGGCCAGTGGGAGGAATGCTTCTTACACTTGTAGTCATTGGGAAGAATTGCCCCCTTTTATAGATTGCTAAAATGATCAATTGTGTTGGTGGGAACTTATCTGCATGGCAGAAATTGCTCATTCTTCAAGAAATGTCTAGCAATCTCTGGAGGAACTCTAGTTGAGAAACTCTGGAATAGGGAATGCATAGTTGCCAAAATTTTACATAAAACACAGGACAGTCAGTGAGCAGTATGTATTGGGTGGGCGGTCAGTTATTTACCACATAGCTGGAGATGGAAGACTACCAGGCTGCTATATCTGCTACACCTTTTCTCATCTTCAGCTGCTAGATCCGCATGAATGAAGTGGCCACACCCCCGCACTGCCCACTAACTTTGGCAGCCCTGCCGGTGTGCCCTGCCCTCTGTTCTAGGTACTGTAATAGCAACCGTCACTTGACCTTCCTTGGTTACTACTGTACTCTCCCACCCTGCGTGGCTCTCGAGACCCCTTAGGGCAACCAAAAATCTCAGAGGGGCCACGAAAGGGGTTGAGCCAGGGACAATATGTGGGAGGTGGCTGATATGGTCTCTGATAGTACAGTGGACAAGAGGATAAAGCATGTGGCAGAACTGGAGGCAGTATCTGGGGCAAGAGTGGGAGGTACAGAATAAAGTACCTTAATAAACAAATTATTTAATTCCCATCACACTGCCCCTAAGTTAGGGTTGGTACATATAGAGTGTAATGTAAGTTCTGAGGTAGGTGCTAGTATAGGGAAACTGACTGCAGCTGTCGCCACAGCCATGATTCCGGGACAGAGCAATGGCGGGACATACAAAAGTGTCTGGGTGCCTCCTTCTTCGTCTTCTTCTTCTTCCCTTTTTTATTTTTTTTTATTTTTTATTTTTTTCTCCTTGACAACAAATATATTTTATGTGGAATTTTTACTTAGTTGACCATCAAGTTTGTCCTTGGCCTGATAAGGAAGTCTCTTGACCTGCTTATAAGTTTTCTTCAACTATTCTTATGTTCTCTCGTTCAAGTCACTTCTAATTTGACCAATTATTTTCAAAAAAACTTTCTAAAATCAGGTTTGTGTTCAGTAATCTTATCTGTTTTTGGAACTATTTGTTTGGTTTTGGTTAATGAAAAACACATTTTAGTGGTCATTTTGTTTCCAAGTTCTAGAGGCACGTGTTGCTGAAAAATTCAGCTAGAGAACATTTTTTTTTTTCCGTTTTCAAGGCTTCTACTTTCAGCTTTTTGCTTTTTTGTACAGTGGTTGGAAACAAATTTGTCAACTGTTAATCTTAGTCAATGTTCAAAATTTTTTTTTTTTGAAATATCATAAAGTAAATATTTGCAAAGAGGATTTTAAAGCATTGGTGGCATCTTTCTGGAAATACTACTTACCTGGCTTCATCTTATGAGCCCTGGTTCACATTGGTGCTACTTTGAAATCGCGCTACTTTGCTTGTAGTAGTAGTACGATTTCAAAGGATCAAGGTCAGCGCGCAATTTCAGGTGCTACTTGATAGACAGCACAATGTCTATTGACCTTGCACCTGAAATTGACAAAAGTAGTGGAGGAACTACTTTTTGCAAATCGGTGCAGTGCTGCAAAATCAGTATTGCACTGATCGGAACAGTGCCATTGCCTCCAATAGGTTGTGACTTGTAATGCGATTTGTTTGCTCCTGTGAACCTAGCCTGTGTGTCAGAGACTCAATGTGCTGATGCTAGAGAACAACCATAAATTCCAGACAGCTATAATTTTCATGAGGAACTTCACAACATGTAGCAGAATTTTTTTTAGCAGAAAGTTAAGGTCTGTTTTTGTGTTATCATTAATAATAATATAATATTATTAATAATAAAAAAAAAATTATATATATATATATATATATATATATATATATATATGTATATGTATGTATGTATGTATATGTGTGCTATAAACAAAACAAAATGCAGCGGTGATTGAATGCCGCCAAAAGAAAGCTCTAATTTGTAGGGAAAAAAGACGTGCATTTTATTTGTATAGCGCCAGCTCCTGACGAGCACGGGCTATATGTCTTTGAAAATTAATATTCCTAAAACCACAGTTGGGTTTTAGGGCTAATTTTGCAAAATTATGGTTTCAGTACCAGTCTAGCTGGATTGCACTGGGTTCTCCTTGGCTGCAGGTGTCGATGTCACCACCAGAAAGTGGTAGAATGCAGTCAAGTTGGGTGTATTGGGTACCATCTTTTTATCTGAACCAGCCCAGTGGGAGTGTTTTCCTGCTGTGCGTTCTGGGAGGTGGTATTTAAGGTACTGCGATTACGTGCTTCTGGGTTCCGGTCCAGAGGAGATTCTCTGTCTGTTCAGTCCTCCTGACCAGCCCCCATGGCCCTCCTGGCATGGTGTGCGGATCCATGCAATTCCGAGCCTCAGGGCTGGATAGCCCAAGGCGAAGCAAATGCAGGAACAGGCCTGAATGGATATGATGCCATAATGAGTCAAAGGTGGTCTGGTGCCGTCTCATCTAGGGAGAGGCCCAGCAACTGGAGAAGCATCCAGGGGAAGACTCTTCGGATGAAGGCCATGCGTAAGGCTGGTTTCTCAGAAGGAGCCTGGAGGCTCAGTTGAAGGACGCTTTGTGGATCTATATTCATACGTTATCGTCGGACCGGCTGAGAGATACTGGTACCGTACCATAGTTCTCTAAATTTATCTACATCCCTCAGTTACATCAAAGTCTGTGGCAGACACTTTGCTTTACTTAACACCCTGCCGGCTGTTGGGCCTAGTGAGACGATGTTGGAGAATCCAGCTGTGAAACGTTTATTCTCTGGATTTTGCAGTTCCAAAAAAGTACCTGAACTTCCTTTCTAACTCTCTACCTTTTTATTAAGAAACTGTGTTATCTTCTAAAATAACCCAAAAGAGGATCCAGTGTCAGTTCCTGCATTTCTTTGGCCCATCTACCACGGGAACCCCTAGATGGAGGCGAGGTCAAGAAGGTAACGGTAAGCCCAACAAAACCAGCAGCTCCTTTCCTGGGTCAGTGCTACATTTGGATACAGTGTTGCACGACCGCACAATTGTCAAAGTACCAAAGTGTACAAAAAATGGCTTGGTCATGAAGGAGGGTTAATTTTTCCGGATGCGAAGTGATTAAAACCTATAGTTAATTTGCTTCTGACACTATACAGTATGAAAACCCCATGGCTGACTTGAATCACATGCTACTGTGCCGTTTTGTTTGAACTCAATGTCATAGGTAAATTACTGCCAGTAAAGAGTTGAAGTGCTTAGTAATATAGGAGTAAATTTGCTTATCTAATTTAGCTGTTATATTTTCGATTAGTAAATACTTTTTGTCCACTTTCTCCATTTCAGTGGATCTTTTTATAAACAATTTTTTTTTTATTATTATTATACAGTGCACTTTTTCCAAAGCAGATACTTGGATTGATCTATTATTCTAGCAAAATTTTAGCATAGAAATGTTGTATCGGCTTAAAAATCTTTGTACCTTTTGTCCAGAATTAAGCTGAGCTGTCTGTTTTGGGTTGTCCAGAGGCGATTTTTATCTGATTTGTTTTTAGCATTCAGTCCCTTTTTATTTTATTTTTTTTATGCAATGCATTTTTCAGGCCTTGTATAAAAGCATAAATGTAATTCTAAAAATAGTTGGAGCAGAATGACCTTTTTACTTCTGCAAAATCATTTTAGAAAAATTTGGAACATGAGTTGTTTTGAATTGGAAGGCATTTATCCGTAGAGAATTGAGTTGCATATTGTTCATGTGTTTTAAATCCTTTCTTACGGGTCGGGTGTGCCTAGAACATGAACTGCTCACAAGTTGATGGCTTGCCTGATGACATTCGGGACAGTCCTATTGATTGTTTTATATTGTATTTAGAACCAGTAGAAACCAGTCAGATGTTTTTGATCAACCTGTATTAAAAAGAAAACTGCAATGCACATCCTGAGTAGCCGATATCCCAGCTATCGTTAAATGCTAATGCTGGCCATAGATGGATTGTGCCAGCGGGCAGAATGGAAGAAAAAATTGAATTCCTCTATCCACACAATCAAAGTGGATGAAGGAATCCTCCCTGCTGAGATATTGGAGTTGATTTACTAAAACTAGATATAGAAATGCAAAATCTGGTGAATCTGTGCAGGGTAGCCAAACGGCTAGCTGTTTTTTATTTTTTTATTTTTTGTCAATGCTTGAAGTACATCTAACACTCATTTGGCTGTACTTCTCCTGTGGATAACAGGAGTGCAGTTCGCTCTGCACTCCTGTAAACTATTTTCAGCCGACAGCAGACTGAAGACCTGTGTCAGCTGATGTCACAGAGCCGGTCCAATCTCGGGAAGGACCGCAAAGAGCCTGAGCTGGGTGCTCTGGCCCCCTCCACAGCCCAGTGATTCAGTGAGCGCGTGTGTGGGGGCAGAGCAGAGAGCCTGTGACTGACCGCCACCAGCTCTCTGCTCATAGAGCTGTGAGTAACAAGCGATCTGCGGTGTTGGATCATTTGGTTCTTGGTGTTGGAGCCGGTGGGGAATAGATGTAGCATTGGACCATTGCTGAATTCACCTAGGCAAGTATGTTTCTTAAACCACTTGCTACCCATGCCAATTCTGACACTTAGGCCCGGTTCAGACTTGTGCGATGCCAGGCGTCGCATGTAATTTGCAGCGCACTGCTGTTGACATTACATGCAATATCAGCCATACAGATAGTATGGCTGATATCGCACCGCATTTGGTCCAAACACGTACAGGACCCTTTTTTCTGTTCGGACCAGAATTGGATCGCATGTGTGTTCACACATATGCGATCCTATTCATGTCCAAACTTTCAGTTCTCAGTGCGATCTTCGAGCTGAAATGGGGGTGTCGTTAACATATATTGACACTCCCCAGCAGTTAGCATATGGCAGTGTGAACTGCTGTGCGTGACAGGTGTGATGTGGGAACCCGCAGTTGATTCGCAGGGTTCTCGCATCGCCCAAGTGTGAACTGGGCCTTAAAGCGCGAGTAAACCGGCTGACTTTATTTATTTATTTTTTTACACCTCTAAAGGAAAAGGCATAATGGGCACTGCATACTAGCTCATTATGAAATACCTTAGAACAAGGCGCCGGCATCTCGCTCAGTCCATGCCGAGGGAGCTGACATGTTCCCTCGGTGTGTCTTCTGAGTATCGCGGCTCCAGCGATGTGAGTGGCCGGAGCCGCGATGCAATCTCTCCTGTGCATGGTAGTTTTCTTCCTGGCAGGGTCTGGCGTCTGCCAGACTTTCAGTCGAGCGTCCCCGGTGTGCATGCGCCACTGAAGTCAGGGACTCATTGTGAGGGGAATATCTCCTAAACCGTATAGGTTTAGGAGATATTCTTTTTACCTACAGGTAAGCCCATCTTCTACCAAATAAGATGTGTGTCCCTCCTAACCTCAGTAATTTTGTAGTGGAAACCTTGATTTAGAATAATAGTATTGATCTCTACCAGCTTCATGTAATGTCTTGTTTCTAGTTGCAAATTTTCTTCTGCAGGATATCTTCTCCAACCTTTATTTACTTTACTTTATTAGGGCTGCAGTTTCTGACCGTCCTCTCCAGCATTACGTATATTTAATTTTTTGTGTGGCCCTTTTGCTGATTTCAGGGGCTGCCTTTGAGGCCTCCTTATAGCATATTGACAAGTTCACATCCACTGCTCTAAGGCCTCAAGCACACAGGGCATTTGCCCAGCTCTCCTAGACAATTTTCCTTCTGTGTTTTGGCAAAAAAAAAAAACGTAGACGCTTGTAAACACATCTAGACGCATCAAGCGCTTAGGCGTTAATTAATTTATTTATTTATTTATTTATTTTGTGTGGTGCGGTATTTTCTGCCTTTTTTAATTGCCTATATGTGCAAGGACACAAGGCTAACGTGCAGAGGCATTTAGACCCCTTTCACACTGGAGGTATTTTTCAGGCACTTTAGCGCTAAAAATAGTGCCTGAAAAAAAGCCTCAGCTGCAATCCCAGTGTGAAAGCCAGAGTGCTTTCACATTGGGGCACTGTGCTGGCGGGGGCATCACAAAAAGTCCTTTAAGCAGCTTCTTTGCAGTTCTGTAGGAGCATTGAATACACCACTCCTAAATTGCCCCTTGCCCATTGAAATCGATGGGCAGCGCGACACCGCCGGCAAAGCGTTGCTGCAGCGGCGTTTTGTGGGTCAGTTTTAACCCTTTTTCGGCTGCTAGCAAGGAGTTAAAGCTCCCAACTAGCAGCTGAATAGTGCCTCTAAAACGACAAAGCGCTGCTAAAAATAGCGCCGCTTTACCACCGATGACCCGGGGCTGGCAGTGTGAAAGTGCACTTAATAAAAAAACGTCCATAGGAGCAGCATTAAAAACATACAATGAGGTGTGAGCAGTTAATGTCCCCAACTCCACCCCAACTATTCAGAGGAAGCCTTGAAATAAAAAAATAGGCTTCCTATGAATGTCTGAGCAGCACTCGGCCCAACTCGAATTTGTTTCAGTAGCAGATGCAAAGTCCCCATAACATTGCTTCAACACAGAGATGATGCTACATAGGGTTTATACAGCGCTAACAACGGATAAAGGAAATGGGTTGTTTGCTCCATTGAGCAGTGTTGATATCCTACAGTTTTCTGCTATAGAGGTAGGGTTATGAAGGTTTACTTAAGCCCCGTACACACTATCAGATTGTCTGCTGAGTTTTTCCTTCAGATTTACCAAAACCATATAATAGGAGGTCAAACCTTAGGAGTTTCAATGTGTATGCAATCAGGCAGGCCCTTCTACTACATGTTTTTGGTAAATCTGAAGGAAAAACTCAGCAGACAATCTGATAGTGTGTATGGGGCTTTAGTCAGAAGCCCCTGAAATTCCCTTATCCTCTTTATCTTTTTGATGACGGGTGTTAACTTACCTTCTCTGCAATCACCTTCCACTTTGTTCAGCCACTGGGATCTTTGAGAAATACCTGTTACTTCTGGGTATGGGGAACATGTGACTTGCTCTTCTTCCTGTAACATAACAGCACTAGTGTTTTGTGATTGGTCACTTGGGTAAGCCTGTGGGGGTGGGAAGAGACCACTTTACAGTATGACTGTCCTCCACACACAAGTCTTCCTCTATTCACTTCTGACAGTCTAATGAAGCCGTAGGAAGAAGAAAGTAAGTGTATGCAGCTTTGGCCAGCTTGGGGCAGACACAGTTGCACTAAAGGCTAAACCATAAAGTCCCCTTTTAAAGTCCCTCTTAAATAGTTTTTTTTTTTTGGGCCAAGAAACATGTCATTTGCCTATAAACTGTGCCCTAAAAGGTATCCCTCTTTTATTTCAGAAAGTTGGGAGGTACAGTATATCATGTCCATTAACAAATGATTTGTGATCAATATAGATATGAGCAGTTGCAAAAATTCCATTCATCATAGATTGTTAAAGAGGAACTAGCAGATTGATCGGAAACAATGAATAAAATTCTACCACTGCTTTTGGGTTGTGATTATTGTTCAATTCGATTGGTCCCATTGAGTGATCGGTTGTATGATCACACTGGTACGTGTATGGCCACCACAACTTGCATTTCTAACATTTGTCTGGTTAACTGCAGCTCTATTTAATACTGTAGCTATGTTGATCTGACTTTGCATATGGGAGATGTTCTGCAGTGTCTGCTATAGTAAACCTGCACAATTGTTCAGAATATGTTAAATGGTCAGAGAGTCCCTTTGTTTGTTTTTTTCCCTGACAAATGGTGACCATAGATTTTTAAATATTGCTTGGTAATTTTTTTTCTGCTTTGACATTTTGTCATTTGATCTTTTTCCTATAGACCTTCATGTTAATCAGTATGTGTCCTTGTAGTTGTCAGAAATGACAAATATTTTTTAAGCTTTCAGTAAGTGCTAATGCATGGAACAAAGGGAAATTTCCCCTTGTCTCTGCACCCCAGAGCAGAGTCAGCCATCTTAGAACCGTAACAGGATTGGTCCTTTTTTAAAAGGAGCAGCTGTCTGTCTTGGCTGATTGAATTACATGTCTGTGAAATAGGTGACAGTCTGTTTGCCTTTGGGAATTACAGATTAAGTTGGGGGGGTTGGGCTATGAAAGGTCAAAGGTTCAGCCTTCTTTTGTGTTTCCAGTAAGTACAGTACCCTGTTGTATACATTTAAATTCTTCTCCCCAAATGTATTTTATCAAGTATAGTACAAGTTACTGGAAATTATTTTGTCATTTGGCATTGATGTACGTGGTCAAGGGCCAGCAAGGCTGCAGCATTCATAAGTGGTCGTGCATGGATCGGAATTCAGCCAGTTCAGCAGGGACCAGCCGACTTTCTTTTTTTTTTTTTATTCTTTATTTAAATTTTTCATTTAAGTTGCGTACAAAACATAATCAAGTATTATAAAAGAAAACCATAGGACCAAAATACATTCATGCCCTTAAATTTTTCACATTATCCTGGTTTTCTTTCTTTACTTCTCGAGTTCTTCTAAAATATCTCCCTCCCACCCCTCTCCCCACCCCTACCGACCCATTACCTCGTTAAAAATCATAGATTGTCTAAAGATTTTCCAGTATTTCCATTTCACATGGAATCTCTTTCTTTCTCTTTCTTCCTCCATTCCCAGCCCTTCAATACTATACATTTCCTCAACTTTTCCTAGCCATTCCTTTACTTTGGGTGCTTCTATTTCTTTCCATTTTTTCGGAATCAGGCTTTTTGCCACGTTTATTAATGAGCTTGTGAGGGAATTCCTATACTCCTTAATTGGGGTATCTACTGCATGGAATAGGCATAACCATGGGTTCTCAGGTAACTGTATTTTAGCTATTACTTCTATATATCTTATTATTTCTCTCCAATATTCTTTAATCTTGGGACAATCCCACCATATATGGGCCAAACTTCCCGTTTGTCCACAATTCCTCCAACATTTCCCAGATTGTCCCTCCTGGTACTTTGCCATTATATCTGGGGTCCTATACCATCTTACTAAAATTTTATAATTTGTTTCTATCATCTTACTATTTTCCGTGGATCTGTGCACCATCTTCAATATTTTTTCTATATTTTGGTTTTCACCCCGTGCTCCTATCTCTTCTTCCCATTTTTGAATGAAAGTTGGTACCTCCGCTTCACATTCCCGTCTCAAGACCTTATAAAGCTGGGCAATACCTGCCCTTGGGGATTTCCCCTCACATATCCGCTCCAAGGCAGTCAAATTTTCTCCATCTCTAAGCGGTTGTGGTAGTCTTGAGACGAAATGTCTAAGCTGCAGGTATCGCCACTCATTCAAATCCATCCAATCATTTTCTTTCTGTAATATTGCTAGTGTTTTCAATTTCCCCTCTTTAATTATGTGTCGTAATTGCATATTATCTTGTTTTATCCATTTCCCTCCTATTGTACTTTTACCAGGTGCAAAAAAATCATTATCTTTTAAATAAATTAAAGGGGAATTATATTTCCACTTATTATGTTTGTGTATTCCCTCCCATACTCTAAACACATTTTTTGTGACCAAAGGTGTTGTCTTCCCTAGTGATCTATATTTTAAAGGAGTCCAGATTTCTCTACCTAAATTTGTGCCTGATAAACTGTGTTCTATTTTTCCCCATCTTTTTTTACTTTCTAATTTTGCCCATTCCACCACCCGTGTTAACACTGCTGCTTCGTAATATTTTCTAAAGTCTGGGACATTCAGACCCCCCTCGTCTTTTCCCTTTTGCAAAGTCTTCAGTGGGATTCTAGGTTTCTTGTTGTTCCAGATAAATTTAGAAATTAAAGAATTTATCATTTTAAAATATAGGGGGGGGATATATATTGGTAATAGCTGAAATTTATAAAGGATTTTAGGTTGAATAATCATTTTTAAGGCATTAATTCTTCCTAACCATGACAGGGGCTTTGTTCTCATTCTCCTTATTTCTTCTCTCAATTCTTCTAGAAGGGGGATATAGTTTATTAGGTACATTTTTTCTATTGATGCAGTCAGTTTAATCCCTAAATATTTAATTTCCTTTTGCCATAGAAATGGGAATTCTCTCTTAATGTCAAGTTCTTCTCTCGGATTTATATTTACGTTTAAGATTTCTGACTTGCTTGGGTTGATTTTAAAGTTAGATAATTCTCCGTATTCCTGTAAAGCCTTTAACAAGTTTGGCATGGAGATTCGTGGGCTGGATACATAAAACAGAATATCATCCGCGAATGCGGCTGTCTTATGTATTTCCCCCTCTATCTCAACCCCCTTTATATCTGGGTTTCTCCTTATCGTCTCCAGGAGTGGCTCCAATGCCAGAACGAACAATAGGGGGGACAGCGGACACCCCTGTCTAGTCCCATTGTTCATTCTGAAGGCTGTTGATAGTACCCCATTAACTCTTACCACTGCCTTGGGGCTGTTATATAGTGCCTTTATCCACTTCAAAATTTTGGGACCAAACCCCATTCCCCTTAGGGTACCCATCATGAATCCCCAGTCTACTCGGTCAAAAGCTTTCTCAGCATCTATTGATAGGAGTAGACTGGGGATTCTACTCTCCTTCATCCTCTGAAGCAGTAATAATGACCTTACTCCATTATCTTTTCCTTCTCGCCCCTCAATGAATCCCACCTGATCTGCATGGACTAAGCTAGGCATTAACTTCTTTATTCTAGCGGCCAATATTTTTGCGAACAATTTAATGTCCGTATTGAGTAGTGAGATCGGTCTATAGTTTGAGCATATTGTATTCTCTTTTCCCTCTTTCAATATCGTGGAGATTGTCGCAGTGGAGGCCTCCTCGCTCAGTCCATATTTTGTACCTAGTCCATTATAATATGCACATAAAATTGGGGCTAGTATGTCTCCAAACTTTTTTAGATATTCTATTGTATAGCCATCAGGCCCTGGACTCTTTCCTCCTTTGGTCTCTTTTATTGCCTGTATTACTTCTTGGACTGAGATTGGATTCTCCAATTCCTGCGCCAATTCCCCCGGTATTTTAGGGATATTTGCTTGAAATATATAGTCTTTGATTTTTCCCCTTCTCTTCATCTCTTGCTTTTCTGTCTCTTTTTTTCTCACGGAATATAACTGCCCATAATATTCTCTAAAAACTTCTGCTATTTCCTTAGTTTTATAGACCGACTCTCCCTCTTTATTTAATATTTTCTCTATATAATTCTTCGATCTTTTTTTCCTCAATATCTTTGCTAAGATCTTACTATTTTTAATGCCGCTATAATATCTCTCTTTATTAATCCTATTATATATCGTCCTCATTTCCTGTTCCATTAATTCCCCGAGTTCCTCTCTTTTCATAGCCAGTTTATGTAATAGGTCCACTACCTGTCCACTTTCCCTGCCATTTGCCTTTTTATGTTCTTGCTCTAATCCATGGATTTCCTCCCTCAACTCTCTACTCTTTTTAATACCTTCTCTCTTCCTATTTGTACCTAGTGAAATATATATCCCTCTTATATAAGCTTTATGTGTCTCCCAAATAATATTTTCCATATTCTCTTCATTTAAATTAGTGGTAAAAAAAAACTCCAATTCCTTTCTAATTATTTCCTCTCCCTTCTCGTCCAACAGTTCCCTATTCAATTTCCAGGAAAAAGGAGATTTCTGAAATCCTGGGATTTTGATCTTCAGGCATATTGGAGAATGATCAGACAATGTTCTAATTCCTATATCTGTGGATATCACCTCGTCCAGAACCCTATGTTCCACTAACCAGTAGTCGATCCTTGTGTACGTCCTGTGTACCGGGGAATAGAACGAGTAGTCTCGTATCCTTGGGTGCATAGTTCTCCACACATCCATAAGCTGGTACTGATATAGCCTGTGTTTTATTATTCTCCTCTGCTCCTTCCCAATCCCCTGCACACGGGACGAACTATCCATTTGCGGATTCATACAAAAGTTCATATCTCCAGCTATAATTACTCTTCCTCTTTTAAAATCCCATAATTTCTCCAATATTCCTTTCAGAAAAACCGTTGGACTTCTATTTGGGCAGTATATGTTAGCGAGGGTATAGTCTACTCCCCATAGTTTCCCCTTCAGAAAGAGGAATCTACCCTCCGGGTCGACTAATCTTTCTTCTATTTTATAGTATACCTCCCGTCCTATACCGATAGCTACCCCTTTTGAGTTCCTTGAGTAAGAATCTCCATAAAACCACACCGGGAACCTAGGGGAGTATATTCTAATCTTGCTTTCGTATGATAGATGGGTTTCCTGTAAGAACACTATACCCGCTTCATATTGTTCTATTTCTTTCAGAATTTTAAACCGCTTTGCTGATTCATTTAGCCCCCTAACGTTATATGACAAACAATTAACTATAGACATAGCTTTTAGTCAGGCTGGTTTCTCCTCTTTTCTCACTTAACGAGGTTCTCTGCTGTCGGGTCTTCTTTCTCCCCCCACCCCTCCCACCCCCCCTCCCAACCTCCTCCCAACCCTCCCAGACCCCTCTTTGGTCCTTGTACCTATATCCAGAATATATCCCCATCCTGGAATATGTACCTCACCCCTTGGGGTGAAGCTCCAAGCCCGGCATTCCGTGTCCCTCCACTCCCCCCCGGCCTTGAAGGCCCGGTAGACATAGGGGGGGAGAGGAGGGAGCAGATAGTCCAGGGAGGCTCTTCCCGTTTTCACCCATACCCACATTAACTTTTATTTACTTTACCTCTCCCATCTCGTTTCTTTTGTAATAAATTACACCAGCCCCCCCCTCCCCCCCTCTCCCCCTACCCCCCCCCCCCCTTACATTAAGCTCTCTGCCCTATTCCCTCTTCAATTAGTCTTTCTTCTCTTTCCGATCGCTTAGGTATACTAATGGTTGGAATCTGTAACTCTGTACAAAAGTCCTGTACTTCTTCCGGAAATTTCAATCTAACCGTCTTTCCGTCCCTATGTACTATCAATGCTGCAGGAAACCCCCAACTATATTTAATATTAGCTTGTCTTAAATGTTCTAGTAATGGTTTTAATTGTCTTCTTCTGGATAATGTTTCACTTGACAAGTCCGCAAATACTTGCAAAGTTGTTTGCTCGTATTGCAACGGGTGTCTCTCTCTGAGGTTCCTCCATATTTTCTCCTTATCTGTATACCGATGGAATTTAACAATGACATCTCGTGGGGTCTCCTCCTTCATTCCTAGAGGCTTTCTAATTCTATGTACTCTATCGATCTTTAACTCCTCGTCCTCTTCTCGTCCTAGTAGGGGGTTAAATATTTTCCTTATTTTTTCTTCCAGTTTCTCTCCATTTTGCTCTGGGAGGGCTCTTATCCTTAGATTTTGGCGTCTATTTTGATTTTCCTGTGCTTCCATTTTATAGAAGGTATTTCTTTGGTTTATTTGCAGTGCTTTCACTTGCGATTTTAATTCTGCGATTTCTTGTGTTTGTTTCTCAGTTCTCTCCTCAGCCTCTTCTACTCTCCGCAGCAAATGGCCCAGATCCATCCGGACATTTGTAATCTCACTCTTAATTAAACTTTCCATCCTTTCAAACATTGCCATCATCTCGATCTTCGTGGGCATTTGAGCTATACTTCGCTGTTCTTCCCCGTCCCCCTCGTAAGTTTCCATCTCTCTCTCTGTTTGTGTTTCTTCTCTTGTTTTATCTCCTTGGGCTCCTTTTAACTTAGCCATTTCCTTTTTTGCGTTTTTGGTTGGCAAGGATGTTTTTTTTTCTACATCTGGGCTTTTTTGGTTACCCTCTTTAGTTGTCAAGTATTTTTGTATTGAACTAGCGGTTACACTAGTATTTAAACTCTCCCTCGGGGTTTTAGATTCTGTTGTTTTATGTGATCTTCCCCTCATCATGTATCTTGTTCACTTGTCTTGTTTGACAAAATAGTTGTCCTGTATAGAGGGGAGTACCTCTCGGTTCCAATCTTTGCTTTTATTGGATTTGAATGGAGGGGCAAGGGGAGAGAAGAATATCCTGCCGTTTCACCTCTCAGGCACCCTAGTTTAGATGGAATACTTCTCTTCTCTTTTGCTTTAAGAATGGAAAATTCTGCGACTTGATGGATTTTTTTTTTTACTTTTTTTTTTTTTTTTTATTAGGGCACCTGTAAAGATCCTGTAAAGGAACAATAAAAAAAAAAAAACGTACCCTTCGTCCCTTTTTTCCGATCTCTATATAGCGTAAGAGGGGCGGGAGCACACGTAGAGAGAGAGGAAAAAAAAAAGAAAACGCATAAGGAACAAAAAAAAAAAAAAAAAAAAAAAAAAAAAAAGGGGAATGTCCTTATACTTTTGCAGCTCTATTTCTACTTGATCCAATTGTCTAATCAGCTGCTATCCACCACATAATGGAAAGTTACTCTCCAGAAAATATCGCTCCAAGCTTATCGCATAGTTAAATCGCAGAGTTCATCATTTAATTTGCAGCTTAGTTCATAACATAGTTCATAACCTTTTCAGTCAGTACTAAGCTGTATCAATACTTAGTCCTTAAGTGAGCTTAAACCTCAGTACTAGTTTCAACTATCAGTTTAGTAGTTTCCAGTACTTCCAGCATTTAATCAATTGAGCCACTCCTGGATTCATAGTTTTCAGACAAAATCATTGCTCCATCAAGACCTCTCTTATGTCTCCAGTCACTTAACCCTTTCAGGCCCCCTAGTTTAGATGGAATTGAAAATTCTGCAACTTGGTGGATTTTTTTTTTTTGTATTTTATTTTGCTGGGGCACCTATGAAAATCCTATAAAGAACCTATGAAAAACGTACCATTCATCCCTCTTTCCCGGTCTCTATATAACGTAAGAGAGGCGGGAAGATACGAAGGAAAAAAAAAAAAAAACGCAGAGGGGGGGGGGGAGGATTCGGAGGGAAGAAAAAAAAGGAATGTCCTTATGCTTTTTCAGCTCTATATTAGCTTAACCCAATTATCTAATCAGCTGCTATCCACCACAGGAAGGAAAGTTACTCTCCAGTAGATATAATGGAAAGTTACTCTCCAGTAGGTATCGCTCCGAACTTATCGCATAGTTAAATCGCAGAGTTCATCACTTAATTTGCAGCTTAGTTCATAGCATAGTTCATAACCTTTTCAGTCAGTACTAAGCTGTATCAATACTTAGTCCTTAAGTGAGCTTAAAACTCAGTACTAGTTTCAACTATCAGTTTAGCAGTTTCCAGTAATTCCAGCATTTAATCAATTGAGCCACTCCTAGGGTTATTAGGCAATCATTGACATTTAAACAAGTCCTCTCATTGGTACGTTCTTACAAACATTTCAATTCCGTAGCTCTCATAGATTCATAGGTTTCAAAAAGAATCATTGCTCCATCAAGACCTCTCTTATGTCTCCAGTCAGTTAAATTTTAGCCAGTCCCAGCTGCTGCATCTCTCCCTCAGTTAGTCATCAAATCTCTTTAGCTTCCACAGCAAACACAGTTCAAACACAGTTCACGATGCAACAGCGCTGGATAACCTAGGGGCTCTGGAGGGTAGTATGCAGAGCATAATATACAGAGGACACAAAGGCAGAGATAAGAGGGGGGGCGTATGGAGGAGACAGAGGGGAGGCCAGCAACCAACAGTCACTCGTGGGGTCTCAGGATCAGGTGTTTTCTCTTGCAGCCATTTTTTTGATTGAACCAGGGATATCTCTCACTTACCCCTGTTCAGTTTCCTGCATCCTTTACTGCTGTCCACCCCGATCTATCAGTCGCTCCTCCTTGGTCTCCTGATCCAATATCATGGGGAATAGGCATCTGCGGGGTCACCATGTGCTGTCCTCTAACACGGTGTTCTATCCCACTTCACCAGCATCTGCATCAGACTTGCTGCCATGGATCTCCTGCCTCCCCTTCCGTCCTCACAGACACCGCCTCGGGCTCCTCCCCCAGCTTTCCCACATCACATCCTCCTTAGGGGGTTTGGGACCAGCCGACTTTCAATCCTAGTATGAGCAGGCTGGTTGTACACATGTTGAGCTATCGATCGACTTGTGTATAACCAGCCTGTTAATTTTTTTTTTCCCCAAATGATCATTGGCACTGGCAACACCGATCATTGTGTTTTAACAGCAGGAAAGGCTCACTGCTGTCAGAATACAGTATATGGATGGAGGTATCAGTCCCGCAGTTAGTGTGTGGATGGGGCACAAGTTTGATCATTTGGAGGAGGCTGAGGGCAATCGAGAAGGCATCTGTTTGAGTAAAGTATCTATGCTCTAATAGAATTATTTTTTTAAACCAGGGTTTAGTGTCTAAGCTCAAAACCTATATAATAAACTTGAACAGCCTTTCTCAACCCTTTTAACCATGGAGGTACCCTTGAAATGACTTCCCAGTTTCAGGAAACTGCTGCTAATTGCCACGGTTCATGGTACATGAGCATGATTTACTGGCAGAGCACATTTTTTTTACTGGCAACCTGAGAAATTACAGAACTCCTATTGAAAACTAACACAGTGAATATTTGAACAGTATAAACATGACATGGAAACGCTGAGAATACCTATAACAAAGTAATTTTCTTGATTTTAAGAAGTCAACACAGCGTGAAATGATCAGCCCCTGATATTTACTGGTATTTGGCAACCCTGATTGGTGTTAGTGATTACTCATCCGGGAGTTGGAAATTCCTCATTGTGCAAAGAACCCCAACAACTTTTGGAGGAACCTTTAGAGTTCCATGGAACCTTGGATGAAAGGGACTGATCTATAACACATTTTTATTTGCCAGTAATTTTCTCTAGCTTGCACAAGTTATGAAAACTGCCAGGCCTTTCAAGCAGTGAATTGCTGGGTCAACATAAAAAGTTCCCGTACTGCATTCAGGAGCATGCTGAAAACTTTGCTTTACTGAATACAACCCTTTTGTACCTTACTTTTTTTAGGTGTATCTACTAGAAATAACAGATGGTTTAGAAGATTAAAGGGGGAAAAAAAGCAGGTACTGCTGAGTTATTACAGTATTTATACACAATTCTTACCTTTTTTTTTGTTCTGCTAATTTTTTAATTCTGTTGTTCCTGTATTAAATTGAGAGATTTGTAGATTAACATCAAGAAGGGATGCTCTTTAACTACACTTCGTTTTCCCTGTATAATAATATAGTAAAATGTAATAGTAAATGTAATGTATATAGTAATAATAATAAAAAATAAAACTTGGCTTCTCAACAACCGTTGAGATAAATCATTGTCTACTAAGAGAGTGCATTGTTTTAAGTGAGGTGGCTGATTTCTAGACTTGCATTGTAAGTAGTAGCAGTGAAGCACAGCTTATGTGTAACAGAGAAGCAGATCCGATATGGCTTGTCCCCATGTGCACAGATTGTTACAAAGCTCTTACTTTATTTTTATTTTTTTTAGGTTTAACACAATGTAGCATTATATGCCAAAGGTGATCTAGTTTACATGTGTATTTACACCATAAATGTGTAATTCTGTTCAAAATTGAAATGCAAGATGAAACTCACGTGTATTTATTTCTTTTCTTAATGCATGATCACATCTGTTTTCAGCTGCACAAACGAATACACTGATCTTGGTGAATGGCAGGTTGTGTCATGGCCATTGCAGGACAGGCAGGCAGTGTTACCAACAAAGCCAGAAAACTGACCAAGCTAGGATGGATATGTGTTCATGTCTAGAGTGTCTTTTTTTTTTTTTTAAATGGGGAAAGCAAAGGTACTGGCAGGAACATCTGAACATATATTTCACACAAAGGAAAGCATACAAAGAACAGGATAGGTTTTAACACCAGTACAGTGGGGCATTACAAATGGAGGGTCTATAATTTTTATCATGGGTGTGTTTTTGAATGAAAGAGACAGAATATCAACCAAAAATACAGAGAATTCTTGTAGGCAAGCATAGAGGTAAGATGTTTCTTGTAGTTGGTTACCAGGTTTGCACACATCTCAAGATGGGTTTTGGTTCACTCTTCTTTTCTTTACACATCTACTCTAAGTCTTTACTGCTTCTTGGCTGTCGCTTGGCAACTTGAAGTTTCAGCTCCCTCCCTCCATAAATTTTCTGTAGGATTAAGGTTTGGAGACTAACTAGACTACTCCATGACCTTAATGTGCTTCTTCTTGAGCCACTTCGTTGTTGCCTTGTTGGGTCGTTGTCATTCTGAAAGACCCAGCCATAACCCATTTTCAGTGTTCTGGCTCAAAACACAGAGAGTCCCCCTCCTCAG
The DNA here is from genome assembly GCF_037356315.1 of Lithobates pipiens. Taxonomy (NCBI): domain Eukaryota; kingdom Metazoa; phylum Chordata; class Amphibia; order Anura; family Ranidae; genus Lithobates; species Lithobates pipiens. Next base: position 419,728,871 of record NW_027507764.1, read on the forward strand.
GAAGGCACATGTACAGTCATGCCAATGAACATCTAAATAATTCAGAGAATGATTGGGAGAAAGTGCTGTGGTCAGATGAGACCAAAATGTATCTCTTTGCCATTAATTTGACTCTCCATGTTTTGGAGGAAGAAATATGCTGACTGATGTTGACCCTAAGAACACAATACCTACAGAGCTAGTATCGTGATGCTTTGGGGCGGCTTCTCTGCTAAAGGTATAGGCCAACTTTTCTGCATTGAGGGGCCAATGGACGGGGCCATGTATTGTAAAATCATCTTGCATGAGAACCTTCACCCCTTAGCCAGAACACTGAAGATAGGTTGTGGATGGGTCTTTCAACATGACAATGTCCCAAAATATACCATCAAGGCAACAAAGGAGTGGCTCAAGAAGAAGCACATTAAGGTCATAGAGTGGCCTAGCCAGTCTCCAGCCCTAAATCCTATAGAAAATTATGGTGGGGGCTGGAAGTTCCAGTTGCCAAGCGACAGCCAAGAAACCGCAAAGATTTAGAGAAGATCTGTAAAGAAGAGTGGACCAAAATCCCTCCTGAGATGTGTGCAAACCTGGTCACCAACTACAAGAAATGTCTTGCTTCTCTGCTTGCCAACAAGGGTTTCTTCACCAAGTATTAAGTCTTGTATTGCTTGGGGATCAAATAATTATTTTACTCGCTGCACTGCAACTCCATTTATAACATTTGTCATGTGTTTCTTTTTTGGTTGATATTCTGTCTCTATTATTTAAAATACACCTATGATAAAAATTGTAGACCCTTCATTTCTTTGTAAGTTGGCAAACTTATAAAATCTGCAGTGGATCAAGTAAATATTTTCCCCACTGTACATAGTACAACGGGCACATATCCAGAATATTAAATGTTGTGGCAACTTTAAATCCCCTACACATTCCCTTTTTATTGTGTTGCACATTAAATGGATTATTTTACTTTTAAAAGACTGAGAACCGAGTGATCACATGATCACTCAGTTCTTGGTCCAAAGTGAGCGGTGACTGTCAGCCACTGGCTCTCTGCTCTGCCCCTTTAGCACTTACGCGAGCTCCAGCCTGTGCAGCAGTGGCTGGGTCGACCTCTTAGCGGTTCACTGAGAGGTTGAGCCAGCTGCCAGTCGGCCATCTGTGCTGGTCCCAACACCATTGTCGGGATCCCTGCAGAGCCTGGACCAGCTCTGCGCCATCGGCTCTCAGCTGATAGCAGGCTTTAGCTCATTGTCGGCTGAATCTGGGTCGCACAAGTGCACTCCTGTGACCCAGAAGGGAAGTATGACAAAAAAAAAGGTTTGGCCATACTTTTAAAGTAACCAAAGCTTGAAATCTTTTTAAAATTTTTGCCATTTGTGGATTCGTTGGGAAGACTTCCCATCTCTTTTGCTGTATCACTGGGAGAGGAAGTAATAACTAAAATCATTTTAAAGGCTCCCTCCTGTTCAGTGCCCTCACAGCAAGCATCTTGCTATGGCGTCTCCTGAGCTGAGTGACAGCTCCCTGTGTCCATTCAGACACACTGATGCCCGGCCCTGCCCCTTCTCTTCCCTGACTGGCTAGCTGATGTTGACAGCAGCAGGAGCCAATGGCTCAGCCAGTCAGGAAGGACAATCTTGCATGGGTAAGACACTCGTTGATTTTAACCACTTCAATACAGGGCACTTATACACCTTCCTGCCCAGGCCAATTTTCAGCTTTCAGTGCTGTCGCACTTTGACAATTGCACGGTCATGCTACACTGCACCCAAACTAATTATTTTTATTTTTTTAATCATTTTGTTCCTACAAATAGAGCTTTCTTTTGGTGGTATTTGATCATCTCTGCTAAACAAATAAAAAAAAGCCTGAAAATTTATTAAAAGAAACCTTTTTTTATTTTTATTAAACTTTGTAAATTTTTCTCCTGCACTGATGGGCACCATTGAGGGGGCACTGATGGACACTGACAGGTGGCATAGATGGGCACTGATAGGTGGCACTGATGTACAGGGATGGTACTGTTGGGTGGCAATTAGTGTCAAACAATGCCTGCCAATCAGTGATTCCCATTGTGGGCACTGATATCCCTGGTGGCCATTTGTGGCATCCCTGGTAGTTACATGACAGACTTACACACTGCAGCAACGATCGCTGCGATGCTTGCCCCCAGGGGTGCATAGAGTGGTTTGATCTCCTGGAGACGTCATATGATGGTCAGGATATTGCAACCACTTTGCCGACGTCATATTGCTATATGGCGGGCGGTAAGTGGGTTAACTTGCAAAGTTGGCAAAACTGATCTTTCGGAGGTCAGTAATATGTAACTGAGTGCAGAGGTCAAGAATAAGTAATGAAGCAGTCAGGACTAAGGTAGTGCAGAGGTCAGTAGTATGTAAGAGAGGGCACCAGATGCTGTATATGGCAGACCTGAAGTAGTTTAGGAGACATTGACTGTTTTGTGTATCAGATTAACAAGAAGGCATCTCCAGCATTGCTACTAGAGCTGTGCCTTACATTTATCCCTGCTCTCCATCACTACACACACAAGCTCTGTCCTACCACAGCATGTGATACAATTACAGTGGGTATAGAAAAGGAATCCCCCCCCCCCCCTTTCTTAAAATTTAATTTCAGGCTGCAAAACAACATAATGGGGATGTACAGTTTTTGTTTTATCCAGCCACGTGTACTCAGTGCGGCGTATAACCTCAACATGTCGGGGAAAAAATCAAAAACCGAATCACTGGGTTGGAAAAAGGATCCCTATTGTGTCAGTATTTCGTTGAACCACTTTTTCTTCAATTACAGCCTTTAGCCTGTTGGGATATGTTTCTACTAACTTTGCACATCTAGACTTTGCAATATTTGCTCACTCTTCTTTACAAAACTGCTAAAGTTGAGGTACATTTTTTGTTTTTTTGACTGCAGTCTTCCGGTCATTCCACATATTTTTAGTCTGGTTTAAAGATCCAGGCTCCTTGAGAAAATGTTTTAAAAAGCAGCAGCTGCAAATACTGCTGACTTTTAATTTTAGGCTAATTACCTGCCCAGGAATCCAGCTGGGGTTCTCACTCCAGCTGATTTTTCAATCCGCAATCGGGTGCTGCCGCTACTATCTCCACTATGGGAAAGTCGGCTCCCTACTGAGCATGCACGAAGCGCGCTGTGCTCTGTGAATGGGCCAGCTGCGGGGGAAGGAAGGAGGGCGCAAACTTCCATGGAAAACTCAGCCAGACGTGGCTACCTGTCAAAACCATGTACCCGCTCCCACCCCCCCCCCCCCCCCCACCCCACAAAATGTGCCAAATTTGGAAGCTGAGGTGATCCTTTTTATAACTCAGTGACTCTTTTTTTTTATTTTTATTTTTTGTTTTTTTGTTTTTTCTTTTTTAATGCTTTATTTTTTTTTCCAGACATGTTTGGTATTATATCTTTAAACTCAGACAAGGTCGGTCCTGGGTGGATGTGCAGGGTGCACCACACCCAGGTGCTGCAGATGGAGGGGTGGGTTGTGGGCACCGGTGCTGAAGTGCCCCTCCTCTCCACATGCTGCTTTTGTCTGAAATGCCCGGCGGCGCTGTAACAAAGTCCCGCCTCCTAGATCGGGCTCCTGAAATAGACAGAACAATTGAATCTGTGTGACATGTATCATAGGAGGCGGAACATGGTTAGTTATGTCATTTATGGCAGTGTTGAATTGTAAGTCTGTTAACTTGCTGCACATTTTCACTGGCAAGTTGTGCAGTTGAAGCACAAGCTTAGTTAACGCTTTCCAATTTGTAGCAAGTCTCTAGCAAGAGCAAAGTTGCAGTGGTGAGTCTACAGCAGGAGCTCTGCAAGTCTACAGCATGAACAGTGATTCATTTATAGCCGCAAGTACTTTTTTAAATTACTTTTTTTTCCTTTTTAGAAATGTCATTTTGCTCTTGGACTGTTCTAAACATGGGAAACATGCACCACTTTACGGGCATACTATAGACTCCCCCCAGGTACAAAATTTAAAGGAATATTTCATTTTTATTGTTTCACTTTAAGCATTATTACAATCGCTGCTCCCGAAAAAATTGCAGTTTTTAAAACTTTTTTTTTTTGCGTTGATGCATGTCCCCTGGGGCAGGACCCAGGTCCCCGGTCCCCAAACACTTATGACAATACCATGCATATAACCTTTTAAAATTGGCACTTCTGTTTTTTCATGTTCATGTCCCATAGACTTAAACTGCGTTCAAACAAATTTTTTTGCCTTTTCGCAAGTTCTGCTGCGAACCAAACCGAGCGGTGTCCGGCTCATCCCTAGTGGTGGGTGTGTTATGGTCTGGGGTTGCATAAGTGCTGCTGGCTCTGTGGAGCTAGATTGAGACAACCATGAATGTCAACATGTACTGTGACATACTGAAGCAGAGCACGATCCCCTACCTTCGGAGACTGGGCCGCAGGGCAGTATTCCAACATAACCCCAAACTCACCACCTCCAAGATGACCTCTGCCTTGCTAAAGAAGTTCAGGGTAAAGGTGATGGACTGGCCAAGCATGTCTCCAGATTGAGCATCTATGGGGCATCCTCAAATGGAAGTTTGGGGAGTGCAAGGTCTCAAACATCCACCAGCTCCGTGATGTCCTCATGGAGGAGTAGAAGAGGACTCCAGTAGCAACCTGTGAATTTCTGGTGAACCTAATGCCCAAGAGGGTTAAGGCAGTGCTGGAAAATAATGTTGGCCACACAAAATACTGACACGTTGGGCCCAAATTGGACATTTTCACTAAGGGGTCTACTCACTTTTGTTGTCAGCAGTGTAGACATTAATGGCTGTGTTGAGTTATTTTGATTTGTGAGTGTTGTCACGCGAAAAAATGTAATAAAACATGAGCAGTGTACTTTTGTGAGATATCGTATGTTTGAAAATTGATCAGTGTACTGACTGCCTATCATTTAAGACTGCCATGACAGTACAAATCCACACCCCCACCCCCCCCCCCTCCCCCCATAACCCTTCTTTGGAAAGTAGGCAGTCTGAGGCATAGCAAGTCTTTTGAAGTTGTCATTTTTTTATTTATTTTTTGTCACTAGTATGTTGAATTTTATTTTTATTTTTTTAAAACCAGCATTAAGTGTTTTATTTTTAATATCTTTTATTAATGGACAGATGTGGACAGAACAATGACCTGTTTATAAAAATGGCAGCGATAGAAGCAGATATGTTGTCCATAGCTGTATGGGGTCCTTCAGTTGCTTAAAGGCCTACTAGGACTATTTTAAACTCCTGCATTTTGGTGCATTAGAAAAAGGTCCTTGATAAAGCGTTTTTGCTAGAAACATTAATGAAAATATAAAAAGCACTGCAACACTAATGTAAAGATGAGCTATAGCAGATCGTATTTGCACTGATCAGAATCTACTATTATGTTTGTGCCAAATTGTAAGGCTGTTTTTGTTTGCCGACGGGTTTTTTTTTTTTTGTTTGTTTCAAATTCTGTAAGTGACTCTATTTCCTGGACTGCTGCTGAGGAAAATGGCATTCCTTTTATACTTGATGTGCTAATTGGATTAAAAACAGTAAGCCAGAATTTCCACATCTTTGCATCTTTGTGTTACATGGTCTTCCTCACTGACTTTTGTTAAACATTCCTGGTCAGTTCTAGTTCAACCTGGTGTGGTGGTTTTTGCATAACTAATGAGGATTAGGGCTGGAATTGCTTCGTGCCTTTTGAGTTCTGTCTTTGTTTCAAGCCGCAAGACCTGCTGAGATAAACACAATCTTCTCTGGACTTACTATTTTCTAGACCAGAGAGCTGTGGTAACATCCCCCCATTGCATCTGCTTGGTTACTAAGGCAACAGGTTCTTGAGAACCTGAGATCGTCATTGCAAATGTTTTGGCTCTACTTGTAGGTACTCGCTTTTGAGATAATTATTTGTAGGCTATAGTACATTTTATACACTGTGTCCCTGAACTCCAGTTGGTTCTCCAGCTTAGTTTAGGCTGGTTATGACGGACAGCGGTTTCTGCCCTAGTACGTCAAATGTCTTACTTTTTTGTTTTTGAAACCATTTTCTTAATAATAGTTGTCCCAAGATTGTTTTTGAGGACAGGCTAGCTATTTGTGGACAATGCATCCGACCTTGGTTTTACACTTGACAAAGGGGTGACCTTTTAACATATATTCCTCCTAGATTTAAGCCCTGTGTGATTTAGACCCCTTTCACACAAAAAAAGAAAAACACGCATGAAAAACTCACAAATTTTTTTTTCCCATTAGCCCCCTTTCACACTGAGCTGTCCCTGGTGTCAGCGGTGAAGCGACGCTATTCGGCAGCTAGTGGAACTGTTTTAACCCCCCGCTAGTGGCCAAAAAGGGGTTAAATCCACCCGCAAAACGCCACTACAGCAGCGCTTGGCTGGTGGTATAGCAGCACTGCCCCATTGTTTTAATGGGCAGTGGGAGCTTTAGGTGAGGTGAGTTCACCACTCCAAAGAAGCTGCTGGCAGGACTTTTTTTCTGATGCCCTGCTCCAGTGTGGAAGCCCTCAGGCTTTCACACTGGAGTGAATGGAGCCAGTGTTTCCGGACGCCATTTTTTAGTGCTTGCAAAGCGCCTCCACGTGAAAGGGGTCTTTAAAATCAATGTATGCTTTCGCACTGGGGCAGTGCACTGGCAGGGGGGTGAAAAAATTCCCCCCTCCATTGAAATTAATGGAAAGCTCTTGAAAAGCGCATGTAAAGCTCTTCAAAAGCGCTCTGTGTTTTACTGGCAGATTAGAAGTGCCTCAGTATGAAAGGGTCCTTAATGTACATTGGCCAATGCATGTTAATTGGCATTGTTAACTATAGGGCTCATTCACACTCGTGCACTGTACTATCCATATATCATTGGAAAAATACTTTGGGTCATTTTTTGGCGCATCAATACATGCTTTTGGTCATATAGGTTTCAATGGCAGTGCACAAAAATGCAGGCACAAAGCCTTGAACCTATCCTTACTGGTAAACCACCATTTACCACATTGTGCAATGTCAAGACCTGCACAGCTAGTACTTTCATCTTTTGCTGTCCTTCAACACTTTTTGTGGTGCTGGGAACCCAGTAGTTTTCAGTGTGGAGTTTTAGCACTAAATAAGAATTAAAACTAAAGGCCCCTTTTTAACACTGAGACGCTTCTAAACTGCCAATAAAACACTGAACACTCTACTTATTAGACCCCTTTCACAGTGAGGCACTTTACAGGCGCTACATCGCTAAAAACGCCTGTAAAGAACCTCTCCTGTCTCTCCAGTGTGAAACCCCGAGTGCTCTTGCACTTGCAGGACAGTAAAAAAAAAAGTCCTGCAAGCGGCATCTTTGGAGTGGTGCATACACCACTCCTAAACCGCTCCTGCTCATGGAACTGAATGGGCACTGCTGCCAAAGCCTACTGTAGCAGCGCTTTCTGGGTAATTTTAACCCTTTTTCAGCTGCTAGTAGAGTTGCATGTTTTCCAGCAAAAATTATTTATTTTTAACTTAAGTGTCAGAAAAAGATTTGGGGCCCTTTCACACTGACGGACCGCCATGTTGCCCCATTGATTTCATTTGTATACACCGCTCCTTCACCGCTCAAAAGATGCTGCTAGCAGGACTCAGGGCTTTCACACTGGAGACATGGCAGCGGCTCTTTCAGGGTGCCATTTTTAGCACTGTAGCGCATGTTAAGCGCCCCAGTGTGAAAGGGGTCTTAGAAATTTTCATTTGGAAATGCTGAATTGGATGTTGAAAGTTGTGTACACGCTATACCAAAATCAAGTTATCGCTCCTTTGTATGGAATTTTTCTTTGAATTTTCTAATAGAAGGGTTAGGTGTTAACTGGAGTACACACTATCGCCCAAATCCTAAAGTTTTGCCCAAAACACAAAAATAAACACTTCAATTAAACCTGTTGCATTGGCTTTACCCATGGCAAAATAAAAGGTTCGCTCGATAGCCTTTCCCAATTTTTTTTTTTTTTTTACCACTGAGGAAGCTTGAAAATGATTTTTAGGACATTAGAGAACACTTATTAAAGCCAGTTAATTTTATTTCAATAGGAATATTTCCCTCTACATTAGTGGTTGGTAGGTGTAATGCAACCTGTACATTGGTGATCAGAATGGCAACCTTACAGCTAAAATAAGAATTGGTATAATGCTGCTTGCTTTGCCAAGGGACATGACACAGGAACAATGCAGGCATCATCAGTTAGGAAGTCAATTGACCACTGCTCAATCCTTAGCAACATCTGCAGGAACTGTAGGTTTCTAAGAAACCCTGATTGAGAATGGCTGGCCTATACTTTCCAACCCCACCTCCTTTTCTTCTCTCTCTTTTTTTTTTTTTTTTTTTTTTTTTTTGTTTTCCTGTCCTATAAAACATCTTGCTCTTTCCCCAGATTCTCTTAAATTGCTGTTCAACCACAAACCAAAGCGACTACACTGGCAAAAAATGTGATTACGTTTATGGAAATATATTAGATATGTTATGTTTTTTTTTTTTTTTTGCTGGTCGGTTATTGGTACAAAGTATAGTCAGAAATCAAAGTTCTTATCTAATGGACTTCGTTGCTCTTTGAAGCCTTGGCTAGGATACTGCAGCTGCCTTCATTCAGAGCTCACCTGGCATGTACTCAGGTACACAGTGTGTAGACTTGTCCACAGCTATTCTGTGGGCTGTACATATAATTTCGTAATACATTCATCTTTCACTCTGCATGGCTGAATCTGTCAGTGTGCTTGGTTCTTCAACAAGCTTACTAACCCCCCCCCCAACCAATAATTTTCCTTTAAACAAATACTTTAGGTTGGGTTTATGTTGAACAATGTAGCTCCTTGCACATGGTAGCATTGAGTCTTTTGTGCTTTTGGTATTTTTATTTAACCTCCCTATATTTTCTATATTTCCCTATGTTTCCGTTCTATATTATGTGATGTTCTTAGTGAAAAAAAGCTGGTGTACTGATGTCCCTTTTTTTTTTTTTTATTCATTTTTGTTTGGCTAGTTTCTGCTTTCTGACTCTCGCACCCTGCCAGGATGTAAAAAAAAATAAATAAAAAAAATATACATAGTAGTTCTTTTAAATCGTTTGCAGTTTTTTTTTTTTTTCCCACAAGGAAAAAAAAAGTATTTTTTTTAAAAGATTGATTCTGGGATTGTTTAATACCTGTCTAGTGTCAAGCCAGGCTGCACTTGGCATCACAGGTACAGCATGTTCTAGTGTGAAAAGAGGTGAAGAGATTAAATACAAGTGGATTTATTTTTAATTTTTTTTAGCCAACGTATCAGGCAGGATAATTCATCCTGTTTCTCCTTCTTTACTTTTATTTATTTTTATATAATTTATGGCAGACAGTGAAAATATGAAGTACATTGTACAAAATGTACCTCTCTTTAGATAAGGGTTGCATTTTCTTTTATAAGCCTGTATCGTAAGAGAACAACATGAGCTGAAGTACAAATGAATCATTTTAAGCATAATTTGGCTGTGTCAGGATAGATGGAGTCATTCTTGCCTAAAAATGCTGCTCAAATAATTTTTGGAAAGTAACCTGTGTGGGCTGGAGACTTTAGTATTAGAATTCATACATGGGGTATTGCCAACACTTTAGATCTTAAGGCCTCATTCACATTGGACGTTAAAATAATGTTATAAAAACACTAATAGCTTTGCCGTAAGTTTTTCAGCGTTTTTGTAATTGCGTTTCTTAGTGGTTTTTAGCATTTTTCCACGCTAGGGTTTATTTATTTTTTCTTCAAAAAAAAATGTTTTTACTTACATTTTTCTTTTTCAATGGATAAAAAAAGTTAAACACTGGTGAGCGACGTTTTTGAGCGTTTATCAATGCTTATCAGAGTTAGAGCATTTTTACAGCTGAAAAACATATCTCAGAACCCACTAGGGGTTTTTTGTTTTTTTTAATTTATTTTTTCCTGCTCAAACACCACTGTCTAAAACTGCTGATGACAGGCTATGTGTGCATGGACATATAGGATAGCACGATGGAGAGTTTAGTGACTGTAGAAAAAAACGTCTACAGCCAAAAATGTTTTTTTTTTTGTCTGGCACAATAAAGAGTATGGTATTTCAGATTGGCTGTGCCCAGTCTTGCCACAAAGAGTTAATCCAGTTCTTTTTCGATGAAATAAGACAAACTGTGAAATCTTTGTCCATCCTTCCCCCTTGCTGTGATTGACGGGTGATTTACACATCTCGTGCACTAGCCTAAATCATGCATTATTTTTTAATTCCCACCCCCGCACCTTTCTTTAGCAGCTCGGCAAGGATTGGCTGTTACATGTGGGGACTTTTCTGGGTTTTGTCTGGATGTTAGTGATCATAGCAGAAGTTCAGTGTAAGAAATGCACAGGAAAAAATGCACATTTAATAAAGGGAGTGTAGAGGTGGGCGGGGAGTCTACTGACATCAGGACTCCACCCACTAAGCCCTGGAAAACAGACCCACCCACAAAATCTGCTGTTTTTCGGGTCTCATAACAGACAGAGGGGAGACATTTGACAGATAAGTATACATGCAGGAGGCATGTATATCCTTCTAGATAACCAATTTAGCAGTAGTTTAGAAAGGATGAGAGTGGGTTTACATCCACTTTAAGTATAGAGTGTGTGTTCTTCTTACCCTTTATTTATTTTTACACCTGTAATAAAGGATGTTCTTGATCCTGTAGGTGTCTTATTTTCAGAACTGCCCAGTCCTCTTCCTATGAACTACTGGCACTGTGGAAGTTAAAGGCTTCTTCAGGATATAGACAGAGCTGCTGTTGACGTTCTTGATGAGAACCTGTCCTATTCTCATCCATTGAAAAATGTTTTTTATTTATTTATTTTTTTGCTGTCCGTAACCTGAACATTGGGGTATAGAATCCTGAGAAGACTCTCCCCCACTTAGATAGTAGTATAAGTTGTGAAATCCAAACTTTTCACAGTGGAGGCACTCCTATAGTACAGAGCCAGGAAGAGGACCAGCATCCCTTCAGTAAAGATTTCACAATGTAGGACATCCTTCATTATAGGCAAGTCTGGTGACTAAAGCTGTAAACAAAGAAGAAGAAAAAAGCTAAATGTAAGCTTGAAAATATATAATCCTTAATTTTTCTTATTTGATCCCTTTTGCTCTGTTGAATAGAACAATGAAAATGCTATTTTAGATCTGTTTTTAAGTACAACAACGACCTGTTGATCATGTCAGAAATTCTGAGTTGTCCTTTGTTATCTCAAGTTTTAATTAGTCCTACTTGTTGTAATTATAGCGTTACCCTCACAGAGGGCCGCAAGTTTGGTTTGGGTCCTGAGCACAGCTCCGCCAACCCCCCCGGCAATCTGCACTACCCACTTTGGCACAGTTAGTATCTAGCAATACACATTAAATCACTTATACTCTAAATATGTGTGTGTGCGTGGGTGGATAACTCAAGCTCATAGACAATCCTTGAAAGTATATAACTGACTTTACTTGTTGTTTTTATAAAAGGAATAACATGAATCAAACATTTGGATTGCAACACATAATCAGGTCCCTGCAGTAACCAGTAATAAAGATAAACAGAGTAATCAGCATAATAAAGTATTGCTATGCAACTCTAACGCTGCCCTTTTTCAGCTACTTCCCTGCATGGGTAAACTAACACCCAACACTATCTACCTATGCAGTCAGGCCTGACTGATCTAGATGGAAGTCCAGTGAAACAATATTCGCTAGCAATCTTTCGGTGGTGCACTTGAAGAACAACTTTGTAATCCAAACGAATAATAAAGATAAAGCATCTGTCTTTAAACAGCTCTCACCACCCGGACAAGTCCAAGTCCGGTTTCTCTGCCTTTTCGTCTAGGAACAGGAATCCACCGACCTCCGAGTCTTCAATCCTTCTGGTGTACTGCAGCAAAGATGAGAAAATGTCTCTCAGGTGCAGCTAAGCTGGCAGAGGGCTCTTTGGAAAAGAGCACAAGGCCCAGGCTTTAGGCCTTGTGCCTTCAGCAGTTCAGCACAGACCTCCTCTTGCTAGGAGAGCGGGGGGTGTCCAAAGAGAGCGAACTAGGCCTCTCCCCCTCCTTATATGCCATATGTCTCTGGGGCATAACTCAAAACATCCTGGGAACCAGCGGGGTTCTGGGAACAGTAGTTTTATAGTCCTTAAAGAGACCCCGCTACATAATTTTGAAGTACAAAATACTTACTTCATATTCCTGATATGTGCCTGCTGTATCATCGATTTGTATGAGGAAGTATCCTGTTCATTGTATGGTTTTCTTTGTGGGAAATGTCTGGTGTTCCTGTTTTGTCTCCTTGCTTTGCTATTAAAACTAACCACGCTGAGCAGGAAAGCACACTCTGGTCAGTTCTCTATCTATGCTGGGGACTCGGTGTACTCTCCAATTATCAGACTTTTCCTGACACATCCCTGCTGCACAGCCATTGACTGGGAAGCTCGGTGCACAGCTGCTTCTCCTCTCCCAGCTCTTAAATTAAACATTGAGTGCATTTCTAGCAGATCAACAAATATTATTTTGTACTTGAAGGGCCTTAAAGCATGTGGAAATATACATGCATATGGATTTTTTTTTTTTTTTTTTTAACAATGACAAATACTTTAAAAGTAATGGGTTAGTTCTTTATTATTCATTGCTGATTAGATATTAACAACTCTTCAAAAACCTGCATTATTATACAATATTTTAATTTGCTAGTGTGTGTGTGTTTTTTTTTTTTGGTCACCCCCCCCCCTGCATATATATATATATATATATATATATATATATATATATATATATATATATATATATATATATATATATATATATATATATATATATATATATATATATATATATATATTTATTTATTTTTAATCAAATTTAAAGAGAACCTGTACTGAAACAAACCTTTTTAGGTTGCACTTGCTAATCTTTTACAAATACCTGGTTGTAATGCTAATCCACTGACTTAAATTGGAACTGCAGTACATTTTAAACATCCTTCTTGATTCGCTATATCCTTAATAATTGACAATAAAACAACATTTTTAAATGTGTGCTGCTTGCCCCCCATTGCCAGGTTTTCTGCACTTTTTTTTTATTTTATTTTTTTTCTAGGTCCATTTTCTCCCATCCACAGAAATCTACTTGTTCCTTTAACTCATCTCTGGTAATCCCATTATATTAGGTAAACCATGTCCTAGTTATTTTGTGGTGCAGTCCTAATGTGCTATGGAGAATTGCTTTGTTGCTACATGTAAATTTAGTAAGTCACAAATTAAGAGGCTGCATCACGGGCTGATCTTTGTTGGACACAGAAGCATGGCTCACTATATAACCCTATGGTGTTTGGTGTTTTTTTTTTTTTTTTTTTTTTTTTCACTCTTGAAATGTACGGTATCCTGCATAGCAATAAGCTCAATAATATCTTATAGTTGCTTCTTGCCTGGAATTTCTGTTTTAAAATAAACATGTCGTGAAGAAGAAAAAAAAAAAAAAAAAGGTCCACCATTGCTGACCTGTACTGAAAATGCTAGGTGACTGGCTGCTTTGAAACACTTGATTCAGAACTTGAGTTGCTGATCTGCAATAAAGAGACCAAAGTCAGAAGACCTTATCTGCATGTTTATTCTGGGTCGGTGACTTTATTAAATCTTATAAGGGTTATCTGGTATGTCTGCCTGATAATGCTTGACATTGCAGCTTGCACACTTGAGTTTTTATCATTCTTTATCCCAATAATGTCTTCATTCCTTCTCAGACATCTGTCCGTGGCGATCCCCAAGCAATAGAATTGTTTCTGTGGTCTTGTATAGATCTACTTTTTTTTTTTTTTTTTTTTTTTTTTTTTAACTAACTCTAAAGCCCATGTTCTATTTATTGTGACACAAATCCAATTGGACACTTTATTGAACGCTAATGTTATTTGAACTATATAGCCTGCTGTCTGATGTGTATTCCCTTATAGAGCCCATATGTACAAGCTAATTAGGTTCTGTATCTGAAGTTCCATCTGCAGCTGAATGCTCTTGGTTATAAGGTAAATAGTGCTGGCGTACTGATTGCAGTTATAAGGCGACAGCCTTGCTTTGCCTATAATCACTGGAAAGCTCTGTTTGCAGGATATATCTTCAAACATCTGTTATCAGCACACCTGTCCTTTGTGGGATCTTGCATGGGACAGTACAGAGTAGCTAATAATAAATAAATGAAACTGACACACAGTATATTTGGTCATAAATGGCCACGGTGTTTATTCAAGGGGTAACCCAAATTAGCTACATTCACATTAACTAAAAAATCAGCTTTCAGCATAGAATTAAATTTCAAAATTAACAAAATGATCCAATACCAGATCTCAATCACCATGTCCTTCCAGACTTATACTGGAAGACGAACCCCCACTGAATATCACCGTGACTAAACAATCATAAAAATAGGGAGGGGGGGGTGGGAGCGCAAACTGGTCCTCTTCAGGTGGCTGTGAAGCTGAGGTAGCGTCCGGCTTATATAAGCAGTCATAGGAGCGAAGAAACAGCCCGCCAAATTCCTCCAATGACGGCTTGTTGCTAAGGGATATTGCACCAATAGCCCTGCTGAGAGAAAGGAGAGAAAATGCACAGGCAAAGAGCCCTCTGCCCTGTCCCATGCGGGCCCCCGGTTAATGCCGGGGACCGAACATGGGACAGTACAGAGTAGCTAATAATAAATAAATGAAACTGACACACAGTATATTTGGTCATAAATGGCCACGGTGTTTATTCAAGGGGTAACCCAAATTAGCTACATTCACATTAACTAAAAAATCAGCTTTCAGCATAGAATTAAATTTCAAAATTAACAAAATGATCCAATACCAGATCTCAATCACCATGTCCTTCCAGACTTATACTGGAAGACGAACCCCACCGGCCGAAGCCAATTGTGAAACAAAACGCTGAGGCCCCCCCAACACCGTGGCTTTCTCTATCATATTCTGCAAACCTACATTGAAAATGTCCAGACCTATGTCCGACAAATGTACCAAGTCTGATCTATAGAGACCTGAGATAAAACCTTCCAACTCAACGTGGCGATAGGATAAGTTATTGGAAGAAACCAAAAAATTATGAATGGTCCTATTTAAGCGTCTACGAATCTTGTCTAGATAAAATAAATTGCTAGAGGGGGACCAAAGTAACCTAGGAATCATCTCAGAAAAAGCGATAATTGCGGATGGAAAAAGGACCTTAAACGAAAAGAGATCCTGTTTCATCTCACATAAAAGATTCCAAGTTTTAACTTTACCAATATCATTTGCCCCAGCGTGGATTATTAATAGATCCGGGCTGGGCCAAACATTATTTAAATAAATTAATTCATTTCTTACATCTTTCCAACGTAACCCCCTAACACCATGCCAAAAGATTTGCAAAGCATGAACCTTAAAACCCAAAGTCTTTTCGAAATTCCGTGCTTCGGCTCTTTTGTAGGCCCAATGAATAAATGAATGGCCTATAATCCAGACCTTGAACCTAGGAAAATCTGAAAAGAAACTTAATTAGTAACTAACTCAGGTCGAATGTAAGACTTATATCTAACACTGTCCCAACGACCCAACCTCTGAACCTCCTCAGAAGAAAAACCCATAGAGTTAGCAGCAGTGGCAGCCCCTATTCTGAAGGAGTGAGATGAGAAATAAAAGCCCGACAAACCAAGGTTTTTTAGACAAGAAGAAAGGACAGAAGAAAATTGATAACGAGTAAGAGGAGACAGGTCATTGTGAATAAAGAATGACCCGTGAAAGAAAGGTCTAAAGGCGATAAAATTTAAATTATTTCGGACCGGGCAGATAGGAATATACCCTGCCCGACCCAACTTAATCATGCGTCCCTTACCAACCTGATCGGTTTTTGATCTTCTGATGCATATAGTGATAGAATCTGAATAAACAAACACATCACTATCTAACAGGATAGCGCATGAAGACTTATTTGAGGCGGAAAACTCACCCACCCGTAAAGCGCCAAAAAATGCCAAAGAAAAAGCTGCGTTAAATAATAAAATTTCATAAGGGGAATAGCATACTGAAGGCAAAGTCTGAATTAATTTAACCAAAAGATCAATAGAAATGGGTCTCCTACCATCTCTAACCAAATGGGAACGCCTAAAACCTTTCAATACCTGACGTACTGTATAGAAAGAAGACAAGGCCGGAAGGTCAAAAAATTTTAGAAAGAAGGAAACCCCGGCCAAAATTTTATGTATAGAAGCTGCACTAAGGTTAGAATGGATTAAAAAAGTAACAAAAGACAGAGCTGTGTAAGCATTACAACTGGCAATACTTAAATTGTATGTAGAGCAGAAACTATCCCATCTCGACCATGCTCGCAGATAGTCCTCCCATGTTCTCAGTGAAACGGAGTTCTTTAAATTGGCGGAGATTAATCCCAAATCAAGCCCCAGAGGAATTCCGGGCATTGGGAGCCAATTGGGTCTGCCTCCGGAGCCAATTCGTGGAACCTGGAAAACTGAAGACGAGATAACGAGTCTGCAATGCTATTGCTTACACCTGGTAAATGTTTAGCCTTAAGCCAAATATTATATTTCATACAATGGAGAACTAAGAAACGAAGCAATTTGATTACAAAATCAGACTTAGAAGATAAACAATTAATCGCGAATAGGACACCTTTATTATCCGTGTGAATTAAAACTCTCCGATTTTTAAACAAATCACACCAAATAACTACCGCCACCACTACTGGGAATAATTCTAACAAGACTAGGTTACGCGCAATCTCAGGAATCCTCCAAGATGTGTGCCACTTTGAAGCACACCAATGACCTGCCAGGAAGGCACCAAAGCCTATAGAACCTGAAGCGTCGGTAAAAAGGCCTAATTCAAAATCGTCTATAAATTCTTTCTGCCATACCGTTGATCCATTAAAACCTAACAAGAACTCATCCCATACCTTTAAATCATCTTTAATGGCTTTTGACATGGTAACATGAGAAAAAGGATTTTTTAAATCCTTTGTAGCCCTAGCAAAACGGCGAGAAAAAATCCTAGCTACCGGAATTACTCTTGCAGCGAAAGCAAACAAGCCTAATAGAGATTGGACATCTTTAAGCAGAACTCTCCGTCTAGATATAAAAGAGGATATTAGCGACCTAATCTTGAAAAGCTTTGATGGAGGCAATCTGAATTCCATGGCATTTGAATCAATGACAATGCCCAAAAATTCCAGACTAGTAGATGGAAACACTGTCTTCTCCTGGGCAAGGGGAATGCCAAAATTTTCACAAATATCAAAGAAGGCTGACAAAGAATCAGAGCAAACAGAACATTCAGGTGGACCTATGAAAAGAAAATCATCTAGATAATGAATATAACCAACACCGGGATGCACCACAGACACTACCCATTGAAGAAAAGAAGAAAAAGCCTCAAAGTAAAAACAAGATAAGGAGAAGCCCATTGGCATACATTTATCAAAATAAAAATTTCCGTTAAAATGAAAACCTAGAGAACTGAAGCCTTGCGGGTGTACTGGAAGTAAACGAAATGCAGACTTAATATCCGCCTTGGCCATTAATGAATTCCTTCCAAAATGCTCAAGGAGAACCAAAGCCTCATCGAAAGAAGCATACGTAACTGAAGCATCGAAATCAGCAACCTCATCATTAAGAGACTCGCCAGCAGGGTATGACAAATGATGTATTAGGCGAAAAGAGCCTGGCTCTTTTTTGGGAACTACGCCCAATGGAGAAATTCTGAAGTTGGAGAAAGGGGGTGAGAAGAACGGACCCGCAATCCTGCCCTCTGTTAGTTCTTTCTCAATTTTAACCCTAACAACCTCTGGGTGTGAAAAGACCGAACGCAAATTGTCCACTAACTTACAACCAGACCCAGAAAAACCAGGGACTAAAAAACCATGCTTGAAGCCGTTATAAAGCAGCTCCGCCATCCTGGTGTTTGGATACATTTCTAGCCAAGGAAGCATGTTTGACAATTTCACAGTTGTCTGTGCCTTTTGAAAACCCATCCCTGGATTGAGGCTGACCTGACATGGCAGAGGCCTTTCGATAACATCTACAAGCCGGGTGTGACCCTGTACAATATGAGCACTCGTGCTTGTATCTACAGTTGGCCAGAAATCTGCATTGTCCTTCATTGAATGCAAAGCAGAAACCTTTGCGAAATGAATTATTAGTAGAGTTGGGTGCTTTGAATTGCACCTGCGGTTTTGGAGGCAACATCAGATTTAACCAAAGGCCAACGTCTTTCACACCCCAACGTAGGGAAGGGTGTACCGCCAGCTTCTGCCTGAAATTCTCATCATAATGAAACCATGAAATACCCCCGAAATGCCTAAAGGCCTCAGCAACAATGTCTAGATGTTGAAATAGCCCAGAACATTTTTCTGGAAATTTTTCACCCATAACTGAAGCGAAAATACAGAATGCTTGCAGCCAATTCTGGAATGTTCTAGGTACTGCTCTCCTTCTATCTTCTTCTGAACGCTCCTCTGATTTCTTATCTAATTTAGAAAGAAATTCTTTAGAAGAAGGCAGGAGGGATAATAAATCAACAAATTCTCCTCTCCAAATTTTCTCCTTAACTGAGGAAGACAAGTGGAAACCTAACGGGGAGATTTCGCACGGAAGCGCCTCTTTCATACAAGCTTCTGCTACTTGACAAGGTGTATTATTACAAGAACTAGGCTGTAAAAGACCACCAGTATTCACTAAAATGCTCTGAGTTCTTAAAGGGTTAAACTGTTTCTCCATAGGAATAGTAACATTACCCTGCGAACGCATAGCGTTCCAGACAGGGCCAACCTTTAAAGCATCCGCAGTGACTGACTGCTGCAATCCAGTACCATCTTGATAAGCACCAATATTTTGTGCACCTGAAGCAAGCAAAGGCTGCACATCTTCCCTTACACCAATAGGGGGAGCAGTACTGATATTCAAATGATTAACAGGATTTTGTAATATCGCTCCAGAATACTGAGCACCTGACACTGCACCAGAATACTGTGCACCTGGCTGCAAATTATAGGAAAAAGTACCAGAAGACTGTACACCTGACAAAGTATTAATAGGAGCACCAGCAGGCTGTGTCTCCTGAGCTGCACCAAATAAATGTGCCCCTTGTAAGGTACCAGAAGGCAGTGCCTCCTGTACAGGGATAGATGTTTGAACTGAAACATTGTTTAATTGCTGTCTATTCTGAAAAGAACTGCCAGCGCTTGCAAACAGAGCCCTGGCAATGAGAGAGGGAGAGGGAGATCCTTGTTCCCCTTCTGACAGGCTAGTAAAAGCATTTGCTAAAGAATTAAGGATAACAATTAAGTCAGGTAAAGAAGAAACAGGATTCTCACCAGGCGGGATATCTGACACAGCATTCTGTCCCAAAGGAGCTGCAGCGCTGGTTTCTGGAATGGAGGATGAGGAGGATAAAGTTGCAGCATCTTTAAGATACCTGGAACGAGAAGTAGAAGTGAAAGAATCTTCCTTAGAATAAGGAACAGCAGGGGCTGCCGACTTTTTCTGCTTCTTTCCTTTTCCTACAGGTGTGCGGGAGTTGCCAGCTGAAGGAGAATTCCTGTGTTCCTCCATAATGTTCGGCATGGGCGTCAAACAGGCAGGGAGAGAAGAAAAAGCAGGAGGGTCTTCAGCTAAGCAGTGCCTCAGCCACTCCTCACCGCCCGAGCTTTCTGCTTTTTCCAGAAGCTGACGAAGGAGAGACTCCATTCTAACTGTACACCTGAGCGCAAACTGGTCCTCTTCAGGTGGCTGTGAAGCTGAGGTAGCGTCCGGCTTATATAAGCAGTCATAGGAGCGAAGAAACAGCCCGCCAAATTCCTCCAATGACGGCTTGTTGCTAAGGGATATTGCACCAATAGCCCTGCTGAGAGAAAGGAGAGAAAATGCACAGGCAAAGAGCCCTCTGCCCTGTCCCATGCGGGCCCCCGGTTAATGCCGGGGACCGAACATGAGATAAGAATTTTTACAAAATCTTTCATTTGTTTTTTTCCTTTCACTTTAATCTATGTTGGAGGATCTGTGATTTGAAACATGGAATGTGATAGAAAGCTGTGGGGTGTGTGTGTGTGTTTTTTTTTTTTTTTATGGTACCAATATATACATTTCAGGACACCAAGCAATGATAAATTATGCTGCATGCGTATGCTGATCTACAGAAATGTGTCTTGGCCCTCCAACATTGTAGCAGTGCATTAAAGTGGTTGTAAACTCAATTTTTTTACTTTTACCTACAGGAAAGCCTATAATAAGGCTTACCTGTAGGTAAAAAAAATATCTAACTTTCACATGACCCAGATCTTTCCCTGCTTGTCTGCAGGGCCACATAAGCAGGAGCAGCTTCTAGTCCTCTGCTGCTGGTCACACGTTTCAAAGAAAAAAAAAAAAAGCCTTTGGAATACATAGTAAAGTAAAAAATATAAATTATTTTTAATTGTCATTCAAATATATTTGAAATCAAATCTTTATTTTGTGGCAATAACATGGTGGGGGTGGATTTTTTGCCAGTCACCGGCTGTGTCACTTCCCTCCAGCCTGTTTGTGCGAATCAGAGGAAGGTGAAGTCTCCATTAATCTACGTGTAATATCCCATTGCCATTGTGTTAAGCTGGTTAGTGGGCATAGAGGAGATAGAGGGAGGGAGCGGGCTGTCATTTAACACTGTGTATATGCCCACATGTATGACTAGAGTCACATTGGCTGCTCAGATGTGATTGGGAGGAAATTTTTGGTCTAGAAACTCGCTGAAAACTGAGCTGATCCCTAGCTGAATTGAGGACATGGACAGAAGAGGGAGATAGAGAACAGCAGTATCAACCAGGTTTTTTGCAGTACAGAAAACAAATCTCATAGTGACTGAGTATGAACAGCATGTAATACAGCATTTATTGTTAATTTATTTTTATTTTTATGAGGAGGTTGGGTTTAGAGATGCCTTAGGCCCCTTTCACACATGCGGACAGTATGTCCGTATTTCATCCATCTGTTTGCGGATGAAATGCATGAAATACAGGCATACATGCATCCCTATATCGTCTGTCTCCACTGTGATCCGATTCTGAAGATGGAGGAAAATCCTATTTTTCTATCCGTCTGCAGAGTGGATCAGATGAACATGGACAGACGCTCCGTGTTCATCCGATCCCTCATAGAAGAGAGCAAGGTGGTCCCTGTACAGTGTGCAGGGGCTGCCCTGTCATTCGCCGGCTCAGCAGGAATAAATGGAGCGATCCCCACTGAGCAAGCAGATCATTACGGGGCGGATCATCACGGATATGTCCGGTGTGAAAGGGGCCTCAACCAGCACTTATGACTTTTGGAGGGTTTTTTTTTTCATGAATGGATTTTGAGCATGTTGAAAAATCTTTGCCACCACTTGTTTGTCAATAAAGAACAAGGCTTGTTTTGTTTTTTTTACATCCTAAAACTAAGCATATAAACAAATAATTGTTGGTCCTGGTGGTGCTCTTTTTGTTAAAGAATTTTCAGGTGCTCTCATTTTAGAGGGATACTTTTTTTTTTTTTTTTTTATGTATTTTTTCGTTGTAATTTTTGAGCTATGACAATTTTTGTGAAAAAAATAAAGTGTTTCGATGTGACAGTATTTGCTTGTAAAGTGCAAAATCTATATTTTAATCCCAGAGATAAAAAGGATGTTTTTGAGGAGTGAATCGGTTTGGAACTGAACAACCAAAGGACACATTAGGAAAAACGATCACTTTTCCTCCACATATGATGCAGGGGTCTCCAAACTATAGCCTGCATGCCACATACTTCCCACCAGGGTATTTTAGCTGGCCCTCATCTAGTGTCTTATGCGTGTACAGATGGGTGGTTCATATCAGCTGGTCTCTGGTAGGAACACTGATGTATAGCCCAGTACACGCTGCAATTTTTTTTTCATTCAACCCAGGAAAAAACTGATAGATCACAGTACCAACACGAGATGTTTAACAAAAACGGTCATTAGACTGGCTTCTGTCAAAATGCTGTACGTGCAGACCAAAAGTCAGCTGGTTCCTGCTAAACTGGTCAATTTTCGGAGTATGTGTACCCAGATTAAGTTTATTGTAAAACATAAAATGTGGCCCACATACTGAAAAGTTTGTAGATCCTGATCCAAGAATATTACTATTTTTTTATTTTTGTGTGTGTTGCGTCATCTCTAAGTGCTGTTACAAAAGTGTTGTAAAGAATTGCAGTTTAAAAAAAAAAAAGTACTTGTTTTCACTCTCTCCTTACATCTGTGGTGCTGGTCCCTTTCAGCCTCATTATAGCCACTTCTTGTCTACACATGTATGCACTTTATTGATGGTTGTATTCAATTTCTCAGGGTAGGGTTTCTGATGGTGACAACAATGTGACAAGTCTTTAAAATATGTACAGTATTGAAATGGTCATTTGTCTCTCTAGGTGGCCCATGACACTTTATGAGCACAGTGGAGAGATGGGAACAAAGTATTCTTCAAAATGAAACTCAATATTTTAAAAGATTTTAAAATGACTTTAGCATCTTAAAGCTTATATGGACATTTGGTGACTGCCTGTAGATAGACTTTACATTTGATTATACCTGGAAAAGAAAAACTTGATCTGACAGTAAGTTTGATGTAAGGTTGGCTTAAAAGGCTACAAAGGCCACCACTGGAGAAGTGCATGAAGAGTAAGTGAATCCGCTCTCCATGCATGTTACGGCCAGCCTCAGGCTCTCAGATTTTGACTAGGAATGAGAGTCTGAATGTGATCTGTGTATTATGTGGTTCTTTCCGCTGTTCATCGACTTTTATACTAGCAGCATCTGTAACCTATTTGTGCAGAAAATAGGAGCCGCTAAGGCAGATATCTCCTTCTAAAATGCTACTTGCCTAGGTATAATGCTGTTATAATAAGTTTGGCAAATAAAGGTACCTTCAGGTCCTCAGCATTCCCTTTGCAGTTCCCTGCTATTACAGCAATATTTTGTATCCATTGCTTACTTTGGCAGCACTAATTTGGCATTAGTCCTCCCCGCGTTCTGGCTTGGAGCACTGGCGTGTGGAGTAGAGCGGTGCGCACACAGCCTTTGGCCAATGTGTACATGCCTGTTTACCCATTCACACACAGAGCAGATTGACCTAGCAGTGTGGGTCATGTGTTCAAGTTTCTTTTGGTACTTAAAAAATATTTTTTAAAGTAAAGATTTTAACTATTTTAGTGTAAAATGTGTATGTGTTTGTGTGTGTGTGTATATGTGTGTATGTGTATGTATGTATATATATATATATATATATATATATATATATATATATATATACAGTGGTGTGAAAAAGTGTTTGCCCCCTTCCTCATTTCCTGTTCCTTTGCATGTTTGTCACACTTAAGTGTTTCGGAACATCAAACCAATTTAAACAATAGTCAAGGACAACACAAGTAAACACAAAATGCAATTTGTTAATGAAGGTGTTTATTATTAAAGGTGAAAAAAAATCCAAACCATCATGGCCCTGTGTGAAAAAGTGATTGCCCCCTAAACCTAATAACTGGTTGGGCCACCCTTAGCAGCAACAACTGCCACCAAGCGTTTGCGATAACGTGCAATGAGGCTTTTACAGCGTCCTGGAGGAATTTTGGCCCACTCATCTTTTGCAGAATTGTCCTAATTCAGTTACATTAGAGGGTTTTCGAGCATGAACGGCCTTTTTAAGGTCATACCACAACATCTCAATAGGATTCAGGTCAGGACTTTGGCTAGGCCACTCCAAAGTCTTCATTTTGTTTTTCTTCAGCCATTCGGTGGTGGACTTGCTGGTGTGTTTAGGATCATTGTCCTGCTGCAGAACCCAAGTTCGTTTCAGCTTGAGTACACGAACAGATGGTCGGACATTCTCCTTCAGGATCTCTTGGTAGACAGCAGAATTCATAGTTCCTTTTATCACGGCAAGTCTTCCAGGTCCTGAAGCAGCAAAACAGCCCCAGACCATTACACTACCACCACCATATTTTACTGTTGGTATAATGTTCTTTTTATGAAATGCAGTGTTCCTTCTACGCCAGATATACTTGGACACACACCTTAGAAAGAGTTCCACTTTTGTCTCATCGGTCCACAGAATGTTGTCCCAAAAGTCTTGGGGATCATCAAGATGTGTTGTGGAGAAATTGAGACGAGCTTTGATGTTCTTTTTGCTCAGCAGTGGTTTTCTCCTTGGAACTCTGCCATGCAGGCCATTTTTGCCCAGTCTTTTCCTGATGGTGGAGGCATGAACGCTGACCTTAACTGAGGCAAGTGAGGCCTGCAGTTCCTTGGACGTTGTTGTGGGGTCTTTTGGGACCTCTTGGATGAGTCGTCGCTGCGCTCTTGGGGTAATTATGGGCGGCCGGCCACTCCTGGGAAGGTTCACCACTGTTCCATGTCTTCGCCATTTGTGGATAATGGCTCTCACTGTGGTTCGCTGGATTCCCAAAGCTTTGGAAATGGCTTTATAACCCTTTCCAGACTGATAGATCTCAATTACTTTCTTTCTCAATTGTTCCTGAATTTCTTTGGGTCTCGGCATTATGTGTAGCTCTTAAGGATCTTCTGGTGGACCTTACTGTGTCAAGCAGCTCCTATTTAAGTGATGCCTTGATTGTGAACAGGTGTGGCAATAATCAGGCCTGGGTGTGGCTAGAGAAATTGAACTCAGGTGTGGACAACCACAGTTATAGTATGTTTAAACACTTTTTCACACGGCCATGATGGTTTGGATTTTTTTTCACCTTTAATAATAAACACCTTCATTTACAAATTGCATTTTGTGTTTACTTGTGTTGTCCTTGACTATTGTTTAAATTGGTTTGATGTTCCGAAACACTTAAGTGTGACAAACATGCAAAGGAACAGGAAATGAGGAAGGGGGCAAACACTTTTTCACACCACTGTGTGTGTATATATATAATACTGCATGGGGAGGAGCGTAAAGGCAGCCATGAATAGTGTGATTTTTCTTTCCTCCAACCACAGTCAGTGTTGTTGGGGGAATCCCTCCTGTAGAGCTATTGTGTTCTGATGTGGGAAGAGCTGTCCCAGCTGGGACAACACACAGTTATTAACAGCTATAACGGGTGGCAATAATCGCATGAAAAATCCAACAGGCTGGTTGTACCCAAGTTGATCAGCCTGTCCCTACATGGTTCGAATCTCCACCTGTCCCTACTGAACTGTCTATGGCCGGCTTAATGCTTGGCCAACCACTTGCAGATTTTTTTCTTTTTTTTTGGTCATGCTAAACAGTGTGGATGGAGGAATCTACACTGCCAGCTATTGTATTTAGACAGCTGAACAGCAGTGTCTGTTTAAATACTCAACGTTGCAGCCTCTGAAGTTTGGTTGAGTCAGGTGGCGCTGACAGGATCTGCCACGGCTCTAATTTTGACTAGTAAGTATAGCACAGAAACTTTAATGGGTTTATTTTTTTTTTTTTTTTTTTTTTTTTAGTGAGTGGTGGTTTTTTATTTATTTATTTTTATTTTTTTTATCATTATGGCATTGCCAAGCAAAGGCAAATTATAATGGCCAGGAGCTGGGTTTTAACATAAGCAAGCGGATTTGGTTTGCAGACTTTATCGCATGCATACTTGTTTGGGTCATTGTCACACAGGACTTCTCTTGCCTGTTAACTGCATGTTCTGGGTGACAAATCCAGCTGTAAAACACTCATACAGACCACTACCCAACACTTCTCCATCTCAATTGCCAGCTACCTGCATTGGGAAAAAAAAATGTCATCCATGGCGTTGATTTGATCTTGCAGATATAGTGTTTAGTGTGGGTGCAAATTATTGTTGGAAAACTTTATATATGAGGTTTTGTCCATCCACTTATTTAATTGTGGCAGCCTTGTGGCATACTTTGAAATTATCGGCATTCATGGGCCAACTAATAAAGTAGTTTCTAGAGTATTTTTCTGCAAATGATTGTTACTTCTATGGGCACATTAAGAGAAGATATTAAAATAGTATGCTTTATGCTGCCCTTGGTAAGATATGATTGCCCAGGTTTGTGTTTGCTTCTATTGTATAAATTCAGAGTTTAGAAAGACAATGCTGAGCAAATATTTTGTGTGGGAGCATGACGGTAACTGGTCAGGGTCAGAGCAAGGCTGATAAAAAAAATCACTCTAGGTCATAGAGACCCTGGGTCTAGGATTAAATGGAACTTCCTGGCATACAGCACAAAGCTACTTAAATTCAATGTCCTTTAAAAGCCAACACTTATCAAAAGGTTGCACTATGTTATATTTGTGTGACATGAGATGCATTTCTCTGTCATTAATATACAGATTATGCTAAAAAAAAAAAAAAACTTTTAATAAGTTCTGTTTTGTTCACGAAATGCGTGCTTGCATAATGTTGCGTTCCAAGTCACGTTTCTAGTATGCGCCATGTGTCAAATCTATTCACCACACTTCACTGCCTCATCTGACTAACAAAAGCTGAATACCTGAAAAAATATTTAGTTAATGGCTGCTAGTAGTGTTAGCATAGCAAGCCAAACAGAGGGCAGGATACTGCCTTTCTTGATAAAAGGGGCTCAGATATGGGGGTCCTGCTTTAAGACGCTGGAGTCACGTATCCCGGAGTTCTCCTGTGTCTTCGTGCCGCTAACAATACTGTGCAGCAAGGAAAGCAGACAGTAGAACTTGGACTTCATTGGCAGCTGAGCAGAGAGCTGTTGGGAGACCTCAGAAAATGGTCCCCACAGATGATTCATGCACGTGGTAAACCAGGCTCCCCTAAGACTGTTAGTTTAGTGCCACTGCTGCTGACCTCTCATGGTGTGTGTTTTTTTTTTTTTTTTTTTTTTTTTTTTCTGCTCATATTAACTGTTGTGTTATTTTGGCCTCATACACATGGTTGTATGAGGCCATGTTCAATGTAAATCTGGCATATGCCTGAAAAGTGCAGGTGTTGCATTCAACTGCCCAGACATGGATGGTTGTGAGTGGCTGGATATTGGTATATGGTGGTGACTGTGACCTATGTTACTGTTTAAGTCTCGCCCAATATTGGCACAGTTTTGCCAAACCTAGAATTCTCTGTGGAGCGCACAGTCTTATATTTCCGCTTTGGGTGCCCAACGTTGAATCCCTGCCCAGAATAAAAATAGTACGATGGACCTATGAGCTTCAAGGGCTCAGTTCTTGGATTCAATCCCACTAAGTAGGCTCGGTCTGAAGTAGGTGTTTTCTCATATTTCCATGAATTGCTCCCTGGTGATCTAATTCCCTTCCATATTCCAAAAACATGATAGTAGGTTAGTTTCTGCCCACATGTTTCTGTGTTTGACTGGTTTAGACATAAAATAAGTTCCTGGGTCAGAGATGGACATGAATATATTATGATAAAGTGTTGGTGCTGTATAATAAAATACATTATCAACTTTTTGTTTCATGGCTTTAAAGCCTCACCCAAAATGTTTTTTTTTTTTTTTTTTTGCCAAAGCATAGGGTGTTTTTTTGTCTTCTTTTTGATTTGTATCTGAGTGCATGCAGCAGCTAACTAATTTCAGCTCCTCTATCACAAACCAGCAGGAATTCTTGAAGATTTCAGGGAGCACCTATACATTAAGTCATCATGACCTGAACTTGAATGGAGTAAATCAAGATAATGCCTATCCATATAATCTAGTTAGGGAGAAAATGTCTTTATGCATTTATATTGGACTTTGCTAATAAAGTAGGGCGGACGAGAATTATGCCAGCAGTGATCATTGGATGCGCACGCAAATCTTATGGAAATGCCATTGTTAAGGATCCAATGGGTCTTATCTAACTTTGTTTACTTTTTCTGTTTAAACCTTAATGGAGAACCTTACACTCATACAATAATGGCCTATGAAGCAACATGCTCTTAATACCCAGTATTCAAGAGAAAAATTCAAAGGCTTTCTAGTTTTTAAATCGTCAGGTTATCGATTGTGTACTTACTTTTAACATTTCCTTGTCTGTGCTCATCTGTTGGATTTAAACTCCAAAATGTTAATTTTTGTTTACCAGCCTTTTAAAACCACTCTGAATTTGCTTTAATTGTATTAAGAATGTGAACCACCCTTCTTTTGATATGCTAATTGGTTATCTGTAAGAACAAAACTAAGCATTTACTGTTGTGATGAATGACTGGCCTACAGTGATGGATGAGATAATCAGGATGGCTTTAAACTGTAAATCTTCATGAAGGTTAATTGCCATTTGGGAGGGTAATAACGTACAATGATTAGCAAATACCTGCTAAAATTTTTACTTTTAGAAATGAGACTGGGTTTAAAATATATGTAGTTACATATATATTTTTAACCCAGTCTTATTTCTAAAAGTTTAACGCAGGAAATTTAAATTTCACTAGAGAAGTGGCCTTCCACCTAGCCAAATATAAAGAAGGTGTAAAAGAAGGTGTTTCCCTAAGAATCGTAATTGCCTGGCTGCATTTGTCTTGCATACTTTCTCAGTTATTGACTCAACATTAGAATGAAGATCACAGTTAAGATTGAACTTAACATCTCAAACATTAGATCAGCACAAAAGCTAGGTATCCTAACAATTTTAAAATGGTTCAGCAATTTTGGCTTCTTGTGGTTTCTGTGCTTTGAGGGAATTTACTGTATCTCCAGTAGAAGCAGGTCTTAATCCTTTGGAGGACATATTTGTCAGATGTTTTTAATTGCCTGTATCTGACTAACCAACTATCTGATGTACGTTAGCGGAATGGCACGGACAGGCAAATTGGCGTACAGGTACGTCCATTTGAAATTGCCGCCATGCCATTGCGTGTGCGCCACCGGTGGCGTGCCTGCATGCGGGTCGGGGTCCCCCTGAGTCTGGTTGCGGGTCCCGCGGATTCGATCACCGCAGGGATAACCTGCAATCGTCTCACAGGGAGGCTGAACAAGGAGATGGGGGGGAGGGGTCTGGTGGGCAGGAGGACAGATGAATATATATATATATATATATATATTTTTTTTTGGTATGTGTTCCAGATGCATTACTAACTGATTTGTGGGATCTGTAGAATGAGCGTTCACTTATCGACCTTTTACAGTGGTTGGAAGAACAGATGTTTTGTTGGCTGTTACAATGGGACATTACAAAAAACTGCAAACTGCTGTGAAATGCGATTTTTGTTATTTTCAGGACCAGTGATGGTTCCATGCAGTATGAACCCTATTTTACGTTTTACATTTTCCTCACTGAAATGGGTAATTTATCTACATGACATGGTGCAATTTAAATATAGTGTAAACAGTCATATAAATTTACGGTTTTTTTTGTAAATTTCCTACCCTTAAAGTTTTGCTGTAAAATGTGTATTTTTTCTTTTCATTTTTTTACAAAAATGACCAATTAGCTGCAGTAGCAGTAAGTGTGTTTCTTTTCTTTTTTTTTTTTTTTAATTTCTTTTTAAACCGCAATTGAAAAGTTTCTAGAAGCTTTTATTTCAGAGCATTTAAAGCTTCTAGAAGATCATTAGAACATTTAAAACAGAACAACAACATTTCTTGGACTTTATTCATTTTCTCATAGCACATATACTGTATCAATTCTTTTTACCATACTTCATTTGCCAGAGCTCGCAGTGAATATTTGAGGCTCATGCCCGCGACTTGACCTCTTTTTGTAGGTGTGCTTTCTTATAACGTGCAATGACTCCATTTTAAGACTTCACTTTCATTACTAAATGACTTTCCCTGAAGAATAGACCATTTAGATTGGCTTAACTTGGTCACAGGCTCATCAATGCTTTGAGTGTCACTAATTTAGAGATGTTTTATAGCAGGCCCGTAACTTAATGATTATGGCTTTTTCATATGACAGAATAAGTGGGGTTTTTTTTTTTTTTCCTCCCCTCCTTTCAGCCTAGGGCTGATGTGCTATTTAGTCTCCCAAGCCTAGAGAATTTTATGGGCTAGTTCTAGTAATGGCATTCAGATGGAATGTCCCTGTCTTTTGTTGACTGGGAATGAACTCTGATTCTGAATTGTCACATACAGGAGCACTCTGCAGGTAGTCAAGATGGTAAGGGATTTAGGACATGACCTCACACCCCAGTGCCTAATTAACTCCCTGTAACTAGCTTTTCTCTCAAAATAACAAAAATAACCTTTGCTAAGGGGCTAACGGATTCCTATGCTATAGTTGCAGGAGGATTAGGAGTATGGGCCACATCCGTTTGTTTTTTTTTTTTTTTTTTTTTGGTAGTTAAGAATAAAATAGTATACATTTTTTTTTTTCTGAATTTGTATGGGCTAATCATGTATACAATTTGAAATATAATTATTATTATTATTTTCTTTTTTTTTCATTTAAGGAATTTTAGTAATCAAAATGATCACCCTCAACCAAATTGAATCAGATAACAATGCCCAAATGCTTTTATACAAAGTGTTGGACCAATTTTCTCTCAAATATGTTTTTACTTTGTGTTTTTTTGGCTTATTATATATTGTGATTGAAAGAATGTCTGGAAAAAACAATCATCATACCATCTAAACCATTATGAATTTACGTAAATATTTTGATATCACAATAAGCTTTGGTCATTTGGTAAAAAAATCTGTTGTGCTAGAAATAGAGCTGATATAGGCAGGAAATGCAGGAACTATAATTGTTTTTAGGTTCCACTTTTGTGATTGATGTGTGCACCACTGCTGCTGCACTGTGCAAAAGTTGCATGTGAGCTTAATCATCATGTATTACTTGGCGTTTAACAGACCAAAGGAGAATACTGGTTTGCATTTACATTGTCTTAAAGTTATTGGGTAAATGTATATCCTACAGAGTAACTATATGGTTTTAATATTTTTTTCTCTTATTTAGAATAGTTGGTGTACAGCAAACTAGATTTTTACTATTTGATAGAAAAAAGTGTAGTATTACATTATGTATTTTGCTTTTGCCTTGTTTAGGTTTTTGTGTCCCTGATGGCTTCTTGACCTTGGCCAATCACTAAATCAACGTATAGATAACAAATAACAATTGATTTTGAAGGGCAAGCAAATACGTTATTTTAATAGTCTCTAACGCACCAATATTGATTTCAATTCCGAAGGTTACATTTTATGGAAGAGCACTGAAACTAGGCTGGATTAATATAAAATAATTGTATAACTGAATTTTAGTGGTAGGTCAATAAGACTATCAAAACTGACTTTGTGTATATATGAGCATTGTATCACATATGCCACACCTACCTTATCTCTGGAGAAGAGACACTTGAGAGGGGATATGATTTCAATACACAAATACTGTACTGGTGACCCCACAATAGGGATAAAACTTTTTCACAGAAGTGAGTTTAACAAGACTAATCGTGGCCACTCATTAAAATTAGAAGAAAAGAGGTTTAACCTTACACCACATAGAGGGTTCTTTACTGTAAGAGCTGCGAGGATGTGGAATTCCCTTCCACAGGTGGTGGTCTCAGCAGGGAGCATCGATAGTTTCAAGAAACTATTAGATAAGCACCTGAATGACCACAACATACAGGGATATACAATGTAATACTGACATATAATCCCAGGCATAGGTGGGACTACTATTTAACTATACTCTATAGCGTGGCAGTCTATTTTGTTATAGCTAATAGTCAGTCATGTAACTTAGAACTTTAGTAACTGACACAGGTACTCGCAGATATTAGATTAATTGTGGTGGGGTGGGATTACATGTAAATTGCCATAGGGCATGATTAGATGCTAGTAGAGTTCTGTGACCAGTCATTCACACAAAAGAATACTTGATCCACTAGTCAAATATTCCAGACCTGTGGTTACTGTCTATATACAAATTAGTAGGTTACCTTTGTGTCCAATTATCACAATTGGCTGCCCTGTTGATCAAAAGGTCTAGTTTGCCCAAAAATATTTTTTTTTTTTTTTCGTTTGAGGAGACTAAGAAATGGGATTGAGACAGGAACTGAAAAAGAATATACTGTAAGTAATGTACATACAGTTGGGTCCATATATATTTGGTTGGACACGGGCACAATTTTCATATTTTTGGCTCTGTATGCCACCAGAGTATTTTTTATTTTTTTTTAAAGGAACAATCCAAATGAATTTGAAGTGCAGACATCCCGTGTTTAATTCTAAGGGCTGACCATAAAGATCAAGTACACATTTTAGGAACTGCAACCATTTTTATACACACCCCCCCCCCCCCCCATTTTCAGGGGCTCAGATGGAATTGGACAAATGAATATAATCAAATTAAAATGTTTAATATAAATGTTTAATATTTTGTTGAGATCCTTTACTGGCAATGACTGCCGGAAGTCTGAAGCCCATGGACATTACCAAAGACTGGGTTTACTGTTTTCTGATGCTTTTCTAGGCACTGCAGCTGTCTAAAGTTTTTCTTCATTTGTGGGTCTTTCTGCCTTTTTTTAGTTTTTGCCTTGCATGACATGACATACATGCTCTTTTCGGTTGAGATCAGGTGATTGACTACACCATTGCAGAATATTCCACTTTTCCTTCAAAAGCTCCTGGGTTTCTTTTACAGTGTGTTTTGATTCATTGTCCATGTTTACTGTGAAGCGCTGTCCAATGAGCTTTACTGCATCTAGGCTGCCGGTATATCTGCAGCATTCATCCGGCTGCTTCTGTCACATCAATAAACAACATTGACCCAGTGCCACTGGAAGCCATGCATGCCCATGCCATCACATTGCCTCCGCCATGTTTTACAGATGGCGTTGTATGCTTTGGATCATGAGCTGTTCCAAGCCATTCTAGTACCGATTTAAGTTTTTAGTTTCACCCATCCAAAGAATACCAGAACAGTTCTGGAAAAGCTTTTTTTATTTATTTATTTATTTTTATCTAGCTAATCTGGCTTTTCTATTTTATAGACTTAGGAATGTTTGCAGCTTGCAGTGAACCCTATGTATTTGCTCTTCTCCTGATTTTTAGACTTTGACAATGTTACAACCACCTCCTGGAGAGTGTCCTTCACTTGCCTGGATGTTGTGAATGGGTTTTTTTCTTTACCATAGAGAGGATCCTGTGATCATCCACCACTGTTATTTTTCTGTGGATGTCCAGGCCTTTTTATGTTGCTGAGCTCACCAGTGTGTTCTTTTTTTCCTCAGAATGTACCAAACTGATTTGGCCACTCCCAATGTTGCTTCTATCTCTCTGATGGATTCATTTTTTGTTTTTGAAGCCTTACAATGGCCTTTTTCACTGTCATGGTCAGCTCATTTAGACGCAGGATGTTGGTTCACAGCAATAGATTCCAAAAGCCAATACCACACTTGGGATCAACTCCAGAATTTGTACCTGCTTAATTGATGAAGAAATAATGAAGGCGTAGCCCACACCTGGCCATAAAATGGCTTTTGATTCAATTGCCCAATTACTTTTGGTCCCTTCAAAAAGGGGGGGTTTGCTGTTCATAAGAGTTGTAATTCCTAAACCCTTCATCTGATTTTGGATGTACATATCCTCAAATGAAATTAAACCTGAGCATGTGCATTTTCAGCCTATATTCATTATAGAACTATAGCTTGAAAAAAACTAAAATTTGTGCCTGTGTCCAAATATATATGGAACTAACTGTATATGGCTGATTCATTAACTATAGTAAAGTGATTGTATAAACCCTCACCTTGTAAAATACATTAATTTTAAAATAGAAATGCGTGCATAGATATAAAATAACATAGTCAGGTCCATAAATATTGCGACATCGACACAATTCTAATCTTTTTGGCTCTATACACCACCACAATGGATTTGAAATGAAACTAACAAGATGTGTTTTAACTGCAGAATTTAAGCTTTAATTTGAGGGTATTTACATCTAAATCAGGTGAACGGTGTAGGAATTACAACAGTTTGTATTTGTGCCTCCCACTTTTTAAGGGACCAAAAGTAATGGGACAATTGGCTGCTCAGACGTTCCATGGCCAGGTGTGTTATTCCCCCATTATCCCATTTACAAGAGGCAGATAGAAGGTCCAGAGTTCATTTCAATTGTGGTATTTGCATTTGGAATCTGTTGCTGTCAACTCTCAATATGAGATCCAAAGAGATGTCACTATCGGTGAAGCAAGCCATCATTAGGCTGAAAAAACAATACAAACCCACCAGAGAGATAGCAAAAACATTTAGGCGTGGCCAAATCAACGGTTTGAAACATCCTTTAAAAAGAGAGAACACACCGGTGAGTTCAGCAACACAAAAAGACCCGGAAGACATTAAAAAAACAACTGGTGGATGATCTTCTTTCCCTGGTGAAGAAAACACCCTTCACAATTGTTTGTCAGATCAAGAACACTCTCCAGGAGGTAGGTGTATGTGTGTTGGTCAACAATCAAGAAAATACTTCACCAGAGTGAATACAGAGGCTTCACCACAAGATGTAAACCATTGGTGAGCCTCAAAAACAGCAAGGCCAGATTAGAGTTTGCCAAACAACATCATCTAAAAAAGCCTTCACAGTTCTGGAACAACATCCTATGGACAGACGAGACCAAGATCAACTTGTACCAGAGTGATTAGAAGAGTATGGAGAAGGAAAGGAACTGCTCATGATTCAAAGCATACCACCTTATCATTGAAGCATGGTGGTGGTAGTGTCATGGCGTGGGCATGTATGACTGCCAAGGGAACTGCTTCTCTTGTATTTATTGATGTGACTTCTGACAAAAGCAGCAGCATGAATTCTAAAGTGTTTCGGCCAATATTATCTGCTCATATTTAGCCAAATGCTTCAGAACTCCTGGGACAGCGCTTCACAGTGCAGATGGACAATGACCCGAAGCATACTGTGAAAGCAACCAAAGAGTTTTTAAGGGAAAGAAGTGGAATGTTATGCAATGGCCAAGTCAATCACCTGACCTCAATCTGATTGAGCATGCATTTCACTTGCTGAAGACAAAACTGAAGGGAAAATGTCCCAAGAACAAGCAGGAACTGAAGACGGTTAGGGTGAGCGGCGTGCTGACGTCACCGCATTTCCACGTTAACCAGGAAGGGCGGGCAGTGTAAACAAGAGAGCCGGCCAGCTCGTGATTTTTATATACGTTTATACTCTGCTGGAAATTCGTGAGTTTGTTACTTTACCTTAATGTATTTTTATTAAAATTTTACGGAGTTGCGCTATGGGAGCCTCTCTTTTTTGTTTTGCTAAATGATTGTGGTGGAACGGGAGACGCTTTAAGAAGGGGGCATGAAAGTTGGAGATACCAGCATAGCCTATTAAAGGGACCAGGGACGTGCTATTTGCAAGCTCGTATGATCTCCTTAAAAAAGAGATCTTGGCAGCTGGTAAGCCTCACTGAATTTGGTGGATAAACCTCTTTCCTCTGGGTGCACCTGCTACATGCGTGAAGGGTGGTTTTGTAGTCACTGAAATGGACTGAGATTCATCATCCTATCTATCTTTCATCTTCTTAGGACTGTTTATATATTTGAAAATTATTGTTTCATTGAACTTTTTTTGCACTATTTTGCAACCTTCGAGATTTTTGCAAAAAGTAGGAAAGATTATGTCACTTTATAATTTTGGTTTCTTATAAGTTTTAGCGCAGCTGTTTCTTTAAGATTATTGAAGACGGTTACAGTAGAGGCCTGGCAGAGCATCACCAGGGATGAAACCCAGCGTCTGGTTAGGTCTATGCATTCCAGACTTCAGGCTATAATTCACTGCAAAGGATTTGCAACCAAATATTAAAAAGTGAAAGTTTCATGGATGATTGCATAGGTGCCTCCCACTTTTTAAAGGGGACCAAAAGTAGTGGGACAGATTAACTAACTGTTGTAATTCCTACACCAATTACCTGATTTGGATGTGAATACCTTCAAATTAAAGCTAAAGGTCTGCAGTTAAAGCACATCTTGTTAATTTCAAATCCATTGTGGTGGTGTATCAAGCCAAAAAGATTAGACTTGTGTCGATGTCCCAATACTTATGGACCTAACTGTAAATACCCAATTATAATTTGTTTTAAAATCACATTCCCTCTGTTTAGTTGCATAAAAGCTGAGGGAGGAGAAAACGCAGTACACCGATCTTCCCAGTGAATGGCTGTGCAGTGGCGGGGTGGGGAGGGGGGGGGGTGTCGGCGAGGTGGTGACAAGTCTGATCATTTTGGAGGAGAGCAGAATGAGTTCCCTCAGCACAGCTAGATAACTGAACACACTTAGCTCTTGTTACTAATTTAGTTCGTTTTTTAATAGAAAAGCAGGGGGATTGGCAGTAACACCAGGGATTTCACAAAAAGGAAGCAATACAAAGGGAACAGGATACTTTCTTATATGTACATGTTACAGCAGGCACATATCAGAGATTTGAAATATTGGAGTGACACATTTTAAGTTATTTTACGTAATAGGTACTGAGTTATTACTAGAAATAGAAACACAGTTTAAAATGTACTTTCACGTTTTTAAACTAAATTGATCAAATTCACATAAAAAATATTCAAAATGGTGACCTAAGGTTTCAAAATAACAAAGGTTAGCCATGCATAGGTAGATTTTTCTCTAAAAATATGCCATTTGCCTTGAGGATTGAGCATCACGTGCAATTGTCGTCTTTTCTTCAGTGGGAAGGAAGGCCTTTCCAGGCCACATAGGATTTTTTTTTTTTTTTTTGTACACACAGGCCAAATGTCGGACGGCTTAGGCCAGTTAAGTAGAAACCGTCCAACATTCGGCCTGTGTGTTCTGGAGTTGGTCCGACAGAAGCCAGCCATTTGGCCGGCTTCTGTTGAAGGGGCGTGATAAAAAAAATCTGTCCGTCGGCTCCTGATGGGCACTCTCAGCCAGTGCCTGAGAACTGACGTAGAGATTTCTCCTTGCACTATGTGTAATTCATGTCTCCTGCGCCAATAAGCACCCTTTCAGCCTTTTGGTATAATGAATCTTAGTACAACCCTGTTTCCCGAGTAAAACAGACTTAACCACCATCCTCACATCCTTGGCTCCACAGGTAGACTTGACTCAAAAGCCTATGTGTTGTTTATAAAAATGATGACAATGGAGCTTGATGGCTTCACAATCAGCCAATCAAGCACAGGCATTCTTTCAAACAGGAGGAGTTATACAAAGCACCCAATGAACAATGACTAGGAGTGTCTGAGCAGGGGCAGTGGGTATGATTTCCTGCCCCCTGTCCATGCTGTTTAGCTACAGATAGAAACCACATGGCTGGTCTTAGCATTCATGAACGCTGTCCTCGACCAATACGCATACGGACTCCCGTTTTTACCACTGGCATGAATACTTCTTCTGCATTGATAAGTCGTCTCCCCCCCCCCCCAATAACTGATAATGTCTTTGCCGAGTGAATACTCCCACCCCAGATAGTTGTCTGTGCATTGCACAGGGGCCCTTCACTGGTGGACATATAACCACTCTGCAAACACCTCTCTGCAACCTCTGGAAGCTTTTTATTACCAGACAGATCTCGACCAGCATCAGTCTGCCCCAGTCCGCTCTTTAGAGCGGGCTGCAGGAGAACTAACACTGGGAGACACTGTGACAATACATATCGAATACATCTTGCTAACCTTTCCACAACAGAGCGCTGCCAGTGTTCTGGCGGGGGCGGGGGGACTTATCCTACTGTCAGAACACAATAGCACAGCAGGGGAGAATGGGGGAAAAAACAGTTCAGAACAGTTCAGGAGGAGCAGCAGTACTGTCTAATTTTTGTAGGCAGCTCTATGATACAGCAGACAAAAATGTTTCCTTTTAAATGGAGGTAGGAGTAGGTTAGCCAGTGTAAGAAAAAAAATTT
The DNA here is from genome assembly GCF_037356315.1 of Lithobates pipiens. Classification (NCBI taxonomy): domain Eukaryota; kingdom Metazoa; phylum Chordata; class Amphibia; order Anura; family Ranidae; genus Lithobates; species Lithobates pipiens. The sequence continues at coordinate 419,766,648 of NW_027507764.1, forward strand.
CAGAAAAAAATGGGTCCCAAACCAAAAGAAGCTGCCAACATAATATTCTGATGCAGGATATCTTGTAAACCAAAACACAGTGTGCTAAATGACTTAATAAATTATGTGCTACACCAAATATGAGAAAATTAAGAATATAAACATGTTCTCCATATGAATGCACATACGAAAAATGTAGAAAATTCATATGTTAAACTTTGATAAAATACCGACGTAATCGTACACAAATTATCAAAACAAAGTGCAACTACTATACGATCCTTGAAAGTGCTGACGTGCATATAGGAAAACCATTTAATAACCATCAGTAAGCAAGTTAATAATCAGTTTTATAGTATATATTAAGTGCAAACCATTGTGTAAATAACAATAAAAGGTGACTACAAATCTTTAAGGCCCCTTTCACACTGGTGCGGGCGTCGGCGGTTAGCGAGGGTATGCGGCCACTAGCGGGGTAGATTTAACCTTTAAGCTTTGCCGGCGGTAGAGCCGCGCTGCCCCATTGATTTCAATGGTTAGGAGCGGTGAATACACTGCTCCAAAGATGCAGCTAGCAGGACTTTTTTCAAAATTTAAAAAAGGTGCTCCTAATGACAACTCGTGTATAAAAGTCCACATAATCAAAAGATGTCAGGGATAAGATTATAGACCTGCACAAGGCTGGAATGGGCTTTAAGACCATTAGCAAGAAGCTTGGTGAGAGACAACTGTTGGAGTGATTATTCGCAAATGGAATAAATCTAAAATAACCATCAATCGCCATCTGTCTGGAGCTCCATGTAATCTTTTTCCTCATGGGGTAAGGAGGATCATGTGAAAAGTGAGGCATTGGCCCAGAACTACACAGGAGGAGTTTATGAATGATCTCAAGGCAGTTGAGAGCAGTCACCAGATCACAAGTAATGCAATGCACCGCCATGAATTGAAATCCTGCAGTGCCCTCAAGGTCTACCTCCAAGGACAGCACAGTGGTGTAGTGGTTCTCCCTTTCACTTTGCAGCAATAAGGTTTGCATGTTCTCCCTATGCCTCCGTGGGTTTCCTCCGGGTACTCCAGTTTCCTCCCACTCTCCAAAGACCTGCTGGTAGGTTAATTAGATGCTGTTGAAAAATTGGCCAAATATGTGTATGTGTTTTTAAGCTAGTCGGGACCCCATGGGGCAAAGGACCGCACTATATTGCAGATGGACTCCGGCAGCAAAAAGCACCCTGAGGCGATTCAGTTCGCATAGGTAGCGCTATACAAGTCACTCATTCATTCATGAAGGCACATGTACAGGCCTGTCTGAAGTCTACTAATGAATATCTAAATGATGCAGAGAAGGATTGGGAAAAGATGCTGTGGCAGATGAGACTAACATTTAGCTCTTTGGAATTCGACTCGCCCTGTTTGGAGGAAGAAAAATGCTGACTATGGAACACCATCCCCACAGTCGAGCATGGAGGTGGAAACATCATGCTTTGGGGCTGTTTCTCTGCTAAAGGTACAGTTTGACTTTGCCACATTGAGGGACCATGTTTTGTAAAATCTTGCATGAGAACCTTCTTCCCTCAGCCAGAACACTGAAGATTGGCTTTCCAGCATGACCCAAGATATACCACCAAGACAAAGGAGTGGCCCAAGAAGAAGCACATTCAGGTCAGAGTGGCCTAGTCTGTCTCCAGACCTTCATCCTAAAGAAAATTTGAGGGAGCAGAAACTGAGTTGCTAAGCGACAGCCAAGGAATCTTAAGGATTTAGAGAAGATCTGTAAAGAAGAGTGGCCCCAAAATCCCTCCTGAGATGTGTACAAACCTGGTAACCAACTATATGAAACTTGTTACCTCTGCGCTTGCCAATAAGGGTTTCTCCACCATGCTAAGTCATGTTTTTCTTGGGGATCAAATTATTTATTTTACCTAATGAACTGCAACACTTTATAACATTTGTATTGTGTTTTTGTTTTGTTTTTTTCTGGATATTTTATATAATTTTATATATTTTTATTCGTCAATGGATGGATGAAAAATGGACAAGTGGGGGAAGCCATCCTGGCTGGGAGAACACACACTGATTAATTGCTGCTGGCAATAATTACATTTAAAAATCTGACAGGCTGTTTGCATCTAAATTTAGAAATTGATCAACTTGAAATTCGAACCACGTAAGGGCAGGCTGACTGTACTCATCTGGTCCCTGTTGAAGCGGCTGACATTTGAACAGTCTTTGGGTGACCTAAGTGTAATTTCTGACTGCTGCCTCGTTCCTCTGTTACCTGCATGAATCGCTTCTGATGACGCGTTTTCCTGACACTAAGAGACTAAAGGTGACACGGGAGTGAGCTCCAGCCGATTGACAGCCTCTGCTCTGTTCCTGTGTGCTTTGTGAAGGGGGGTGTGGGTGTCCTTCCCCTCCAATCGTCTGTCAGAGCAATCCTCACTGAGCTCTGCAGCTCTCCGTCCCATTTTTTTTTTTTTTTTTAATGCTTAGACAGTTTTATAGATTCTGAACAGATGTGGAGAAGAGAAGACTGCAGATAGACAGGTACAACTTAGTAGGATTTGTTTCTCCTCCATGCATTACCTGAGGCCAGTCACTTCACTGGGTATATGTAAGGGTTTACAAAATGATCTGGTCAGTACTGCTGCCATGCAATGTAGCATGTCCAGAAGAAGGGAAGCCTGCATATTTTTTAGCACAGGTGGCAATGCTGATTTGGTCAGCATTGTTGCTAGGCATCTAGTATTTTCAGATTGAGAGCAGCTTGCATATTTCTTTTTAGCACAGCTTCTCTTCCAATAAATCCTGTATACAGCTGCCAAGGTCATGTGGTCACTGTAAGCAGTAACATGCATGGCTAACCCATAAATGATGGGAACAGTATTGGGTTTAGTGTATTGTACTTGGTTCTGTGTCAGGTTGTACTGACATGGCTGACGCTACAACGAATTTCTATTTGAACACCTTGTCTGTTAATGGATATAGCAGGAGCGTTTTTTTTTTCTTTTCTTGCTTTCTCAACCGTTTGTGTCAGCCTCTGCACTGATCCTAAGTATTTATTACAGAATTATTCAGTTCTTGATTTGGTTTGATGTTCATTACGCATCTCGTTTATGGAGATACTGCTTTCTGAGGCTCTGAAAATGGTTCTTTAGACTATCATTCAAAATGTAAATGTGTTAATTTGAACTAGCTGAAAGGGAAAGTATTTATGAAGGCTGCAATGTGAACTTTCCTTTTTTTAAGAATGGTAGATATCATCTGGCTTTCTTGCGGAGTCTTTAGATTCAATGCTGTCTGATTAACTGACCCAGAACCAGCATTATTATGGGTATGGGACTCAAAAGTACTGTAGCCGGGCATAGTCAGGCAAGGAGGGAGCCGATGATGGTAGCCCATACTTATCTTATGACAGGTTCACTTTAATGCATCTGGTGGTGTGTGTGTGTGTTTGTTTTTTTCAGTATTTTTTATTCAGTGTTCCACGCATTCAGCAGTCTAGTAGAAGCCATTCTTTGAATCCAGTGTACCAAACAATGCGAGTCCCAGTATTAAATTCTACCTACTAATGGGCATTATTTTTTTGAAATAAAGGAACAACCTATTTTTGCAAGAAAATCCAGTCGCTTGATCAAGTTGATTTTGTTCTTTATGCAAAATTGTTTACTTTTGAGCAAAAGATCAAAAAGGAACTACACTTGTTAATTTTTGGTATTTTCAAAGTAAACTCGCCCATCCAATGCCTTAGTTTGCTGAGAAATCGCTTTGAAAAAAATATCCTCTAGCATTTCTGATTGTGGCCATCTTGAGTAAGGGTAGATATTTTTATGTAGCATTTACTTATGGAATCCATCCGTCCTTAGCTCAGGCGTGCAGACAGGAGGCTTTGCTTAGTGGAGAAGACCCCACCTCCACTCCTGAAGACTCCTGGGATGGATGACATTTGCCTTGGCTTTGAAATGTAATTGAAGGTTAAAAAAATGTAAAACCAGAGTAACTGATATTTATATTTTTATATCTATTTACTAATCCTAGCAGCATAAGTATTAAGACTAGTAGTTGCTGATTTAAAAGATAAGTTCACCTTTGTGACATGTTCCCAGTGCTGCAGCGCTGTGGTAGTTCATTGAGTCTTCCTGTCGTTGAGTATTGGCTTGCCCGTACGGGATGGTCTGGCAAGCATATACACTGACCGTGTGCAGGAGGTCTGCATCGGCATCAGCGATCTGCTGATTGTTGGTGCAATGCTTTACAGGCTCCTACTTCAAAAAAAAAATCCCCCTCCTTTTTTTATTTTTTACCTGCAAAAAGATGTGCACTTATTTTTTATTTGTAGAAAGGTGAACATTATTATTTTAAAGTGGAACTCCAATCTCTTAAAAGGATATGGACCAGACCCCTTCTTCCTTCCTTTTTTCATTTCCATACTCGCTGACCCCTAGTAACAATCTCAGTAAATCAAAATTTGCCATCTTTTTACGACCCTACGAAGATGCAGTAACCAGAAGATCCTTCTTGTCGCAAATGAACAGAGAAGCTAATGATGACCAATGTAGAGATGCCTCCCCTGCACTTGATCTTGTGACGTAACAATTCTGACGGCATGACCAGGTGTAAGGGAAATGCAGTGAAAAATGTCTGTGCGTGTCATCAGGAGCTATGCCATTGGATATCCATGGAGCAAAGTCTCCTATCCAAGCCACTTAAGATGAAGTAACTTTTAAAGCACAGGAGCTGCTCAGGAGGTGTCCCCATAAAAATCTACAGCAGTTGGCTGCAGGTGTGGCCAGGTGAATGAAGCTTTCATTTGGAAAATTTTGAAGATAATTGAAAGTTATGGCTATCCATTTAAGGTTAGTCTAAGCTGAGGGTAGAGGATGATGGAGAGAGGGTTGGGGGTGTGGGATAGAATTGTACTATAGCCCAGGAGGTGTAGGCCAAAAGGATGACTTTCTTTGAAAAATTTTCTTTTTTTTTTTCTCTTTAATTTGCTGTTTACAAACTGACATGTACTTGCTGAGCATAATGTCAAAGCAGTTCGATGCAGATATTTTGGACAACTGATTTTACAAGGGAAAGAAATAAAACAATCAAGATTTACATGTTAAAAGTTGTTTGGCCTCGCCCTTTCCTTCTCATCAGCATCACTGTTAGTCCTTTTTTATGTGGTTGGTGGCCTCCATAACCAATAGGGAGACTTTAGAGGTGGAAAGGAACGGTACCAATCTAGACCTTGATAAAAATAGTAAAGATATACATATACTTACTGTTTACAATATCTCTAGATCTATCTATTATTGAGGAGACTGTCATAGCTGGTTTATAGACAAAGCGTTGCTGCCTGTTCCAGCCAATGCCTGGAGCTTACTGCAAATATTCCTGACTTACGTTGGGGGGAAAATGGTGATTCAGTGTTTGTTGTTTTTTTTTTATTTATATATTTTTGTCACATTAGTCTTTATTCTGTAAAGGCTGGAGACTGGTGCCAACGAGTATTTACCCACCTGTGTTGGTTTAAATGCATGCTCCTTGGTGTTTTAAGGGGAGGTTTTGTTTTGTTTTTGTTGTTGCATTTAGAGGTTTTCTCATTTTGCCTGCGTATTTGGTCATCCTCCTTCCCTTTTTTTTTTTTTTTTGTCTGTGGTTTTATTTTTATTCCTTTTTTAGCTTTTGTAACAGTCTGCATTATGCGTTGCAAGCCATCACTGGAGCTTTTGTTAGATCCTGTGTGCATTCATGGGGTTTTCTAACTAGGAAGTTGACCTTCAGTAGAAAAGTGAGCTTGGTCACCCAATAGTCTTTATCTGGCCTTGATTTGTGATAGGGTTCTGTCTTCACCATTGTTTGATTTCTGCCTTTTTGAAAGGTTTATGGTTCCAGTGTCAGTCAGGACACCCTCTGAAGGCAGTTTCTGGAGATGTTATCTGGTGCTCACTCACCACAGTATATGTTCTCTTCCATGAACATCTGTCACTCCAGGCTTTGCAAGATGGATGAGTCTTGAGTGAACTGCTGCTTCCAGCAAATGGTGATACAGGAAGCATTGGTGATTGGTTGAGTGGCTGGGGAACAGACAAGGCTATACTGTTAGAAATCAAGAGTAGGCAGTTTAGCTTGGAAAAGAACAAAGATGGATCGCGTGTCCTATGCTAAAGGTCATGAAAAGTGAGAGAATCATTTGCTGCTTCTGTCAAGGTGGTCCTTTTCCATTATTTAAATGTTTAGCTTCTACAGGTCACTTTTTTTTTCCCGGGTGTTGTGTTTACTTTTTATTTATGCATATAGGATGTTGTGTGTTTTTTTATTTTTTTTATTTAGGGTCTTATGCATGTCATCATTTTCTTTGAGAATCATTATTTTTATATATAATTTGTTGACTATTTTTTTTTTTTTTGTCATATTGTATTTGCTTTTTATAAATGGTGTTGTAGCATTATTTACAGTTTCTTAAATGTAGGTTAATTGCTTGCTTGTGTTCTTAATCCCAACAGTCTGCTTTGATGTGGTAGATATTTGCTGTGTATTGTGTTACAAAGCAGCTTATACACCATACGCGTGGCAAGCAATGCCACACAGATCTCTGGCTGCCCTTTAAATGCTGTGTTCAGAATGAATGAATAAAACGCAACTGAGAAGGATTTGCTGCTAGTATAATGCTTTTAAATAATAGATGAAAGAACAAGTGACAACAAAAGGGATCCGGACATTTAGGAAAATGTGCTGTGTCAATGAAGCCCTGTGGCCAAGGGTCAAAGGTCATTGTGTATTTTCATCTGAATTATACTGAATACTAATATCTCCACTAGCAGGTGAAGTGTGCAGCACGTGTCAGGGGGTAAAATGCTCATTTAGGCCCCTGAATGGCAGGATTGGATTACAGTTGTTGCAGATTTGGAATCATTAAGATCTTTGTGAAAGCCGACTGTTTTCTTAAAAGCAGTATGCTTTGACCTTGTTGGCCATCTGTGATCATCTTCATGTTGGTAGAGAGGCAAGGCCACCAATTGCATGGCAGAATGCAGGTCTACAGAGAATTCCACAAATAGATTTTTTTCCTTTTTTATTTGAGGAATTGATTTAGGTGCATTTGGTGCAGCTGCAATGTTTTTCAGCTCTTATTTGGCTAATTTCTCACCTCAAGGGGGTTAGACTGCTTTCAAGCTGCGCGTGTGTGTGTGGTTGTTTTTATTTTTTATTTTAGTTTGTGTCAAGAACTGAGAAAAATGTTCACCTATAAGCTGATTTTTCTCGCTCATGGAAGGACACCACTTCAGAAACAGTTGTAATATACAGCTGCCTTTAAAAAAAAAAAAAAAAAAAAAAAAAATTCAACTGGCATTGGCTGAAAAAGGTAGCAATTACAGTTATTCAGGATTTTGTGGGCCAAATTGCAGCCTTGATTGCAGACTTTGACTTCGGAGGACATAAGCCAAGTGTTTGGCATAAGGAGGCAAAGATGTGGTCAGAAAACAGACAGGGTCCAGACAGACAGAAAAGGTTGTCAATAAGAGACCACAGGCGGTCTAGGCAGCAGGCGGAAACCTGGTCACAAACAGCTTGCAGGTTGGGGTCAGCCAAAGCAGTTAAGCTGGCCATACACCTATAGATTATCTGCAAATTTTCTATGGTTAGATGGAGAAAGTGCAACAGTTTTTTTTTTTTTTTTTTCTCCATTTTCGCTTAACTGTGTGAATGGAGGAATCTCCCACTTTTTCCATCTAACCATAGAAAATCTGCAGATAATCTATAGGTGTATGGCCAGCTTTAGTGAGGCACATGGATCCAGGAATAGGGTGTGGTTTAAATTGGGCTCCAACAGAACACAGGCCAATGGAGTGCAGGCAGGGAAGATAGGCTGCAGTCATTATTGGAAATAGGACTCTGCAGGCATGACTTGTAGTTTCCACATTGGAACACCATGTAGTGAGCTGATCAGCCTGGGACTCTGCAGCAGATGAGTTCTAGACAAGTTAAAGCAGTAGTAAATCGCCACAAAAATGAAAAAAATATCAGGCCCCCTGCAGATGCGTGTGCCGTAGACAGTGGGGCGCAGGCGCACTGAGCGTGGAGAATCGGGGCTGCTGTGCAAAACCACTGCACAGAGCAGGTAAGTATAATAAGTCTTGTGTTTTTTTTTTTTTTCTTTAAAAATAACATAAGTTTCACTTTAAGTTATAATGTACTAGTATGCATCGGATACTAGCAAATTATGACAAACTTACACCTAGAGTCATCCAGTGCAGCGGTGTCACTGCTACCAGATGCTTCTGTCTTCACCATCTCTTTCTTATGGGTTCGTGGACTCCAGCTGTATGACCTGGCTGGGGCTGCAATGATGGCACTCAAACCCATGCAGGGCACACTGTATGCCTTGAAAGCAGAGCGTCACTGTCAGGGAAACTTTAAGCTTCTCCCTAAAAGCAAATAATATCTTTGTGCTTAAAAGCACAAAAACAGCTCTTTTATATAATGCCGGTAAAGTGCGCTTGTATTTCTTCAAGTGACACAGATGCTGGTATCACCTTGAGCTTAGCAGAGTAGCCAGCTCCTTTCTATTTATACTATAAACATGAATAACAAAGGAAGGTGGTGGCTTCAGAATCAACCAATTACACTTGTATTCTTTCAAAAGAACCAATCACACACATGTATATATTCAAATAGAAATACAGTATTGACATGTGCAGAGCCATGCAGCAAAGCGTCTTTGAACACTACTTACATGGCTCTGAATACGATCGTGTGCATGCTACCACTGACGCAAGCCATACTCTATCATGGCTCAGTGGGCCATAATTTTTGTAAAGTTATGCTATGGTTCCCATGTACGCAGATCTGCTTACTTAGGGGTTTATATGATGTCGCCATGGAGTGGCCCTTGTTGAGGCATAAGCAAACATGCTTAAAAGAGCAAACGGATCTGCCGTGTCCACGAGAAGGTTTCTGCAGTCAATGGTCTTCCACCAACGTCTGTGTGAATACGCTCACATGAGCATATTACAGCAAAACTGACACTGGGGGACATCTGACAATATACATTAACAAAAATTTCCACAAGACTGCGCAGGTGATGGCAAAAACTATTGCCTAGGTGAATATCTACTAAACAATGTATGTTTTTAGGAGATAATCATTGTACCTACAGGTGAGCCTCACGGTAAGCTGTCCTGTAGGTAAAAGTGGAAAAAAAATTGTTTACTACAATTTTAAGTCTTTACACAAACCGCTTCCACCACCAAGCCCCCCAAACCACCACCTAGGGCCAGGAAGTGGTTCCTTTTGTTACTCTCAGGTCTTAACTTAACTGTGTAGTAAATATGCCCCAAACTTTGAAGGGGGGATCCTTTGCAAACCCTAATATGTCTGAGTGGCTGAGTAGCTTCCTAAATTCCATTGGTAATGATCTTTATTGGTCTAATGTGGGCTTTCTCTGGCTCAAAAGTAACCGCATAGCTATAACTAGTATTTATATATGTATATTAGACCTGAGTCTTCTTTCTAATAAGGTGAAGTATATGAACTCCACCCAAAAAATATTTTTGGGCAGTCATTTATTCATTAAACTTCACCAGTCATGTAACTCTGACACTGGTGGCAAAATCTTGTGCCGTCTAATACGAGGCCATAATAAAGACGAATTGGGATATAAAATGATTTCTGTATTTAATTTTTTTCAATAATGATATTGCAGAACTTCCTATAATGTATACTCTTGCCACTTTTTTTATTCTCAGGGCATGACAAAGAACCTTTAACAAATCCAGAACTAAGGAATCATGACAGTCCTCTAGCTCAAGTGAAACCACAAAGGTAGGTATAAAAAGATATTGTTGTATATCCTGTATTGTGACTCGTAGGTTTATGGTGAACATTGCATATTATAATGAGCACATTTTGTACTCTTAAGACACTGTCATCAGGTAAAGCTTTTAGGCTTCATGCACACTGTCAGTCTAGTCCCTGTTCCTCAGATCCCAGCAGGATGTTGTGCTGAGCAATACAAATGTTTAGGGCTGTATCCTTCCAGCTATGAATACCCAGATCGCTGTAAGCATTGTCACAAGAGCAAAAGAGAAGGGTAAATCATATGGGCATTAAAGTTTTTTTGACAGCTGTGTAAGGCTAGGTTCATATATGTCCGGTGCAAATTTCCCCTCAATTTTCAAGGCAAATCTCCAAAGCAGCGGTGCAACTGCAATTTAGATGTGGGCTTCCCTGCTGACAGCTGAATGTAAATTAAAAAAATAGCTGGCAGTAAAAAAAAAATTGTGAAAAAAACAAACAAAAAACAGAGTCAGTGTCTTCCCTGCCAGCGTTTTTTCATAGTTATAAAATTTTGCAAATGGGTAATTTTTTTTCCTTAACTGATGGGCACTGATGAGGGGGGCACTGGTAGGCAGAAATAGATGACACTGAAGAGAAGGCACTGGTGGTCACTGATTGGCAGCACGGTTGGGGCTGCACTGATGATCGGTCCCTTGACTCAGTGTAGATGTCCATTTCACAAAAGCTTGTGTTTACATCCTGATCAGCTCTCACTGGTCACGTGGTAAATGGCTGCTGTGATTGGCCCTCTACCTGGATCTGTGATCAGCTGTGTCTTAAGGCCGTAGTGATTACAGAGCGAGCTGCCCGCACACCATGGGGGCGGCCAACCACAGTTTTTTTCTACACTTAAAACAATGTGACGGACAGGGCCAGCACCTGTTAGCGTAATAGTGGAGGTGTAACAGTTTCTTATCTTTCTTTCGGTGACAGATTTGCTTTAGTTTCTTAGCTAGCAGATAATTATTTTTTTTTTTTTAAATTATGTGTTTTGTAACCCACTAGAATATCATACCTCTCAACTCTTTTGAGATGGTAATGAGGGACATCTATTAGCAAACCTATGTTGGCATAGGGCACACCCTCGGCCACGCCCCCTTAAAGGAGAATTTATACAAAGAAAAAAAGGTTTAATCCCACAAGTGTGTTTTTTTACCACTACTATTCCTTTTATATTGGCTATTGACATTTACAAATGCAGCCATTTAGAAATTGGATGAAAGGTTTAGCACTGGGAAAAACTTTTTGAAAGATTAATAGTTCCTTTTATACACAGCTATATAGATCAGTCCAAAATCAGGGACAAATGAGGAGCAAAGAGGGACTTTATTCCAAAATCGGAGACAGTTGGGAGCTATCGAATATTTTTGCATCTGATGCTTCAGGGTTTTTCTCATTCTGAAATTGCCCAAAACCTTTAGTAGCAATGACAACGAGAGGACATTTTGGTTAATCATAGCTGCAGACATCTTTGTGTTCTGAGAGAAGTCAGTGTTAAAACAAACTTTGTCCTATCTTTTCATTTTAACCTCTTCATTGGCTGGTTTCCCATTTTGATGTGTGTTCTGTATTATCTGCTGAACAGGATCACAGTGTCCTTGGTCACATACATTCTTGGTCTACACATTTGTAAGAGGGTTGAAGGTTGTTTGCTTCATTAGATTCCCTCTCACTAATCCTTATGATGTACCTTTAAAAAAAAAAAAGTTATAGCCACCTAATTCTATTTTGTTTGTGCTGCAGGTTCGGAAAGGTTGCATCTGCATTACTGGCTTATGATTGCCCATGTAACCTGAATCCTAGCCATGAATAAACTTCATTTAGTCTGGCTATTTTGTTTAATCAGATGAATAACATTCTCCTAATACATGACTTGGCACATGGGATGTTTGTATAAATTTTTGCTGCTGAACTTGTCGAATGTTTATTATTATCATTTATTTATTTTTTTGCAGTGTCTGCTGATCTAGTTGTTTTAATTTGAAATTTTAAAAGTAAAATGAAAAAAAAAATCTATATTTTATACACACACACACATACATATACACATACGTGTGTGTGTATATGTATATATATATATATATATATATATATATATATATATATATATATATATATATATATATATATATATATATATATATATATATACACACAATCCTATGTACTAGTGACGGCTGGTGCTCCATTCGCAAACATACCGAACGGGAACACCCTCTCTGTTGCTCATTCATCTGTCTGTCCTCCTGCCCACCAGCCCACAGATACCCCATCCAGGTAGCAGGCAGCTTCCCCCTGTGTCTCTTCCTTGACCCCCCCCCCCCCCCCCCCTCCATCTCCTTGTTCAGCCTCCCTGTGAGACGATCGCGGGTATCCCTGCAGCGATCGAGTCCGCGGGACCCGCAACCGGACTCACGGGGACCCGACCGGCATGCACGCACGCCACCGGTGGAGCACACGCAATGGCACGGCGGCAATTTCAAATGGACGCACCTGTACGCCAATTTGCCTGTCCGTGCCATTCCGCTAACGTACATCAGATAGTTGGTTAGTCAGATACAGGCAATTAAAAACATGGGACAAATATGTCCTCCAAAGGATTAAGACCTGCTTCCTGATTGGACATTAGGAAAAGCAGGTAGACAATAGTGAATTATAATTCGCTATTGTGTCACAACTGGGTGGGCTCAGGGCACAGTGCTCTGCGCCCGGGCCCACACTTCTTGAAGCCAATAAGGCTCCTTTCACATGGGCAGCTGTTCTGCCGCTGTTAAAAGCATGTTTTGTTATTTTGAAATTCAGAGAATCCTGGCACAGCATTCACTTGCAGTTGTACATTGATATTAGCTGTTTTTTACATGCGTTTACACGCCGCTGCGTTGGAACGTTCTTGCCATTTCTGATGTGCTTCCTGTTTTTCTTTCCTCGTTGCCGCTGCTATCTGCTGGAGAATGGTACACTACAATTAGCTGCATATAGCTGCAATAAATCGTTCCTGGACGCAGTCAAATTTATTTTTCTATCTGCACCAAACCCCTTGTAATGAAACCGTTGGTAATTGCAGTGTGTGAATGGGGCCTTAGGAAAGTATTGTGTGAGTTTAGCTGCTGTAGATAACTTGATCTATCCACAGCTAAAAGCTGAATTCTATCCACCGTGTGAAAAGGGCCTTAGAGTCTCGGGCTCTAATCATGTGTTTCATAAACAAAAAATAAACCCCATTGAAATCCCATGCATCCGGCACACTGCACGTAGATTAGGGGCCAGGCACATGGATTAGGGGGGCGGCACCCCTAATGAAGGGGCCGCCACTACTATGTACAGTAATCTAGTGGCTCTGCTACTATTCAAAGCGAGTGTACTGGTTTGTATTGAGTTTATGTGCTCAGTGGCCAGAAAAACAGAAAGCCCACAGCGGTGAAAAAAGTGGGTGCTAAAGTTTTAATTTGTTTTCTTTCTGAAGCCAAAGAACATTCTTTTCTCATACATATTCTTTGATCTATACTGAATATTTTTGAAAAACTAGCCAACGTTCTCCACCTAGACCAGCCTTTGTCAACCTTTTCAACACAGATGAACCCTTTAGCCCCTTTCACACTGGGGTGGTGGGTGTCGGCGGTAAAGCATGGCTATTTTTAGTGGCGCTTTTTTCAATTTTGCAGCGCTATTTGGCCGATAGCGGGGTGCTTTTACCCCCTGCTAGCAGCCGAGAAAGGGTTAAAACCACCCACAAAGCCTTGCTGCAGCAGCACTTTCCCGGCTGTATAGCTGCGCTGCCCATTGATTTCAATGGGCAGGAGCGGTATACACACCGCTCCAAAGATGCTGCTAGCAGGACTTTATTTTTTATTTCATTTTTTTTGTGTCCTGCTAGCGCACCGCTCCAGTGTGAAAACCCCTGGGCTTTCACATTGGAGACACAGGAGCTGCTCTTTCAGGCCGCTTTGCATGTGCTATTTTTAGAGCTGTAGCGCTTGCAAAACGCCCCAGTGTGAAAGGTGTCTTTGAAATAGGTTTTAGTCTCGGAGAACTTCTGCTGTAAATTGCTATATCTACAACTCATGATATGATATGTTACTGTGATGGTCCGTGGAAAGAATGCCCCTTACATGTGTGAATATTGGAAAGAATTGCTTGTGTCAGTGGTAAATTATCTGAGAGGCAGAAATTTTATTGCTCAAGGAACCCCTAGTAATCTCTGGAGGAACCCTAGTTGAGAAACCCTGATTTAGACCAACCTTGGATAATTTGCTTTCTGTGTACTATGGCAACCTTTTCACCTTCTTGATGGCCCTAAAAAATTCCTTTGTTTTTCTAAACTCTGGGGGAAAAAAAAAAATGATATAAATCCACAGTAGTACCATATTGCAGGAGAGAGTCCAGGGCCATGATACTAAAGTGTTGCTATGCTATGTTGTGATACCTTTTTACTTGAATGCAGTACATTAAGTAGCATCACATTGATGGCATGATATCAGCCTTATGCAACATTGCCTGTGGTGTACAGTGATTTTCTTTATTCCAGAGTCCGTGAGGTCTCTTCAGCATTGATGTGCTACCCAGATAGGACAATAGGTAGTCTGCTTCCACTAGTGGAAGCAGAGGAGTAGTTCTTAAAAAAAACGTCATGTTTATGGCCTACTGTTGGCTTCTGATTGTTGTTTCCCAGTTATTTATCATCCAGTTGTCATAGTAGGGTCAATTTGCCATGCAGTCTCTTTAAAGTTTGATTGTTGAAAATTTAATTTTAGTCTACTAAAAGATTTGTAGCACGGGTCAGCTAAATTTATTACAGATTCAAATCTCCCATGCAGAGGTAAACAAGAACGATTCCCTGAGGCAATCTTGAGGGACCTTGCATTTGGCATGGGTGCTGAAGGTTGGCCTTCATTTCTGCCCTCCTCAAACTATGTGTGGCCCTCTTTAGTTTGACTTGGTTTCCCACATCAAAATTGAACGTCCTCAAACGGCTGAGCCAACAGGACAACATAGAGTGGATTTTGTTACTTCTAAATTCTTTTGTAGATCTTTTTGTGAAAACTTTTACGATGCTAAGCACTGATTTATCTTGGTCATTCTTTTTCTGCTAAACTTTTGCCAACTATCCTGCAGTTAATATTGTGCTCTTGATGTAGAATGAAGCAACAGATGAAAAGCAAATCCACTTTCCTTTTCCTAAATTGGCTGTAGTAATCAGAATTGTCTAATGTAATGTTACTGAATATTCCAGACCCTCAGAACTGCAAGTTCTGGACAAGAACATTTACGGTACTTATGGCTTCATTGTTGGTATTTTTTTAATGAGAAATTATTCTACGTGCAATGATGCCTTTCCCACTCCGTTTTTTGTTGACTCAAGAAGTAATCATAGCAGCTGTTGCAAACTTTGACATCCGTCCTGCATTTCCAGCTCAACTAATGCCTAGAACTTTGGCAATCTAGGTTTTTTTTTTTTCTTTTTTTCTTTTTAACATTGACTGTCTGAGCAATCATTGTCAGTCAAGGACTGCTGGATATAAGAAGTGAAGCATAGGTCGTACCCTGTAGCAGGGAGGAGGAAGAAAGTATATATTGTGAAAATGCTTTTTCAACAGTCTTTCTGAGGTTTCTGCCACCGTGACCCCTTGTTCTTATCTAGCCAATCCCTAGTGCATTTGTCAGATATTAAGCAACATAGTGAATAAGTAACACAATGGCTAGAAAGACAAAACCCCACAGTATAATGTTTCTTCAAAGCTCTTATTTGTGGGGTTTAGTGATGTTTCTTAGAAACAGTGAATGGACTGCTAAAATGGAATAGACGCTAAAATCCTTCTTCAGTCTATACCTGGATTCTCTAGGCTTTTCTATATTAATCTGTCTCCGAATACTCAAGCATAGAGGGTACTTGTTTTTCATTCACCAGGACAGGCACCTCATTGTGTATTGTAAATTGTGTTTACCTTATGTCTAAAGCTTCTGTTGTCACATACTGCCCAGTTTAGGTAGGTAGAAACTATTTAGAAGCAAATCCTTCACCCTTGTCAGACAAAACCGCTTGACGCTGCTAAAATCTGTTAACCGTGCCTAAAAGCTAGCACTTGAGCAGTAATTCATTTCAACGGCTAGAATAAATTTATTTTGGCAAATGAAATGATTTCATGCCCAAGAGCTTAACACCTTTTAAAAGCTCTTTAAAGTTTGTAAAAGCTTTAGCCCCTTTTACAAGCATCTGCCATTTTTACTGCAAAAATGCTGCTGGTTTCTAGGCGAGTTAAATAAACATCCTGCATGCATAAGGCCTAATGCTATAAACACAAAGCACCCTATTACTGTACATCATGTTTTTACAATTTGAAAATAAATATTTGGCTAGTTACATTGGGTGCAACAATAAATTAGTGGCTCTTAAAATATGCAGTCAAAAGCAATACTGACAGTTTTAATAATTCATAATTGGTAGATATATGATCTGTACAACATGCTTAAGTGGGGATTTGTCAGAATGTTACTGTGCCCCTATCAGACGGTATAGTAAGAGTTGAAGTAACAAAAGGCTGGACCTTTCTTTTTCTTTTTTTTCTTTTTTTTCTTTTGATTGCTGAGGTGTTAGAACCACAATCAGATCTTTATTGCTCTGTGTCCTTGTTGGGAAGATTTAAGATGATCGTAAACTAATCGTAATTAGGCCAGTTCAGCAGGGACTAGCCAAATTTTGTTTAATCTGTGGACATTCCAGTTAGTAATGTAATGATCAACAAATGGGTTTGTTGGAATTGTTTTGTTGAACTGGCTGCAGCGTTGATTAGTGTACTCTGACAGAAGAGGAGTCCCCACTGGCAGAATACACACCAGGGAGTATTCCACCTTGCTTATCTGGATGGGGGGATTTATCCAGTTTTGACAGGAAGTGAAGGGAAATCTTCCTAATGGGAAGGGGCTATTGTATTCTGACAGCAGTGAGCCTTGCCTACAACCATAATAAAATGATCACAGTTGCCGGCTATACCCAGCGGCACTGAACGTTCTGTAAAAACCCAACAGGCTAGTTTGTACATTGATTGACTTGTGTACAACCACCTAGCCCATACATGGATTGAAATTTGTCCTGTAGCTGCTAAACTGGATGAATTTTGATCCATGTATGGCTGGCTTGCATCCACATTTTTGAGTTGCCAGTAAAACAATAGAACTGATATTTTGCAATGAAGATGCATGATCTTTCATTGCTGTCTAAGGGGGGTTTTCCCTAACATTGGAAAGATATCCTCCTACCAGTTGACAGGAAGTGAAGGGAAATCTTCCTAATGGGGCACAGATAAATGGGGTTAAAAGTGTTTTTAACCCTTCCACACCTTAAGGTCACCCTCATCATGTTTGAAAGTGTTAAGTTGCTCAATCCAGACTTTACCTTCTCCAGTTTGCTGTACACATCATGTTAAGCCCCCCTCTCTTCCTATTGAGCTATTTGCTCTTGTTGCATGTGTCATTGCTGGTGCGAAATACCACCTTGTTACTTTTAAAGCTTCAATTGCATAAAGGGGTAAAAAAAAAAAAAAACTGGTGGTTGAACCATGCTTTACTGGCCACCTAAAAGAGAACATGGAGATAGAAGGGGGCTGTACACATGCAAAACATATCGGCAGCAGGGGCCAAGTTAACTTAGCCTGTCAAACTCGTCCATAGAACCTGCAGTTGCAATGTGGTAATCCCATTCAATATCCTCATTCTGGGGAAAAAAAAACAACCAAAAATAAAAAGCAAACCAGCATTTGGAAGGTGGCAGTATTGCCTCCTGAAAGCCGCTGCTGTAGATAGGCCAATTATCCATGGATTTGATGGCATCAAACAATTTAATTTTACCCCTGAAAGCCACTGCTGTACCCCCCCCTATGCAGGTTTGAATAAAAGTAAACTACTTTATTTTTTAATATGTCAGTGATTTGTACCATTGTATTATCATGAAGGTCCCACTGTTGTTCAGTTTTTTGTTAAAAATTTTCCAATGTTGGATTTGCATCACTGTAAAGACTGTAAAGATTGTCCATGCTCTTGTAGATAAAAAGTAAATTAAGACTTCTTTTAAAATCGGCTGCATTTTGTCTTTATTAGATACAAAGAGGTGAGGTGTGATTAATCTTTTTTTTACTTTGAACAAACCACAATGTACACTTTAGTTGTCCTAAATTCTACAATCCTGTCAAGTCATTACTTCATCAAACCCAGCTCATTCTTTGGTCTCCTTAGTGGGTTAGGTCATGTTTTGTTTAGGAAGGTTAATGGTTCAGTCCCTTTGCCTCTGCTGTACGCATGTTTATTTTGACACTTCCAGTTCACATTGGCCTTTATGGTACGCTGGATTTGGCATGCCAAGTGCCAGCAGTTAGCACAGGCAAGAATGTACAGAGCCTGGTGCTGTTTACTTTGCCGAAGAAATTATGGAATTTTTAGGAAAAAGACATGTTTCACCCCTGGCATGTGACTGTTGTATAAGGTAAATGGATTGCTTTAATTGTACCATATTCATAGCATACATATAATTTAGTTAGGCCAATTATCCATAGATTCAATGGCATCAAACAATGTTTATCTCAAATTCTTCTTTTGACGCAACAAATTACAATTTTGATTTAGTTAAATTCAGTTGGGTTTTCCAACTTAGACTGAGTGCGTTAGATTATGATATATGTTTTACAAATATTCATTTGCGGTTGTAATTATATGTAGCCAGTTATATTGTGTGTGTGTGTGTGTGTGTGTGTGTGTATATATAAATTTTGTGTATGTATTGTGGTGGGTACCATTTCTCAAGAGTTTGGCATGCATTTTGTTTCTATACACCCAGTTTGGACAGTGTTGTAGATTTAGTATTACTTTTTATATATCGTTTCATAATCTTTAAACTATTACTAGGCATTATGTGGAGGTCATTGGCCAGTTTTTCATACTGGCCATATACAGCCAGGTCTTTATTCAGAAACATTGAAAGATATGTTCAATCAGCCTGTGCAGTATTACAGCATCTATTTATTAATTTTTTACAGAGATTTTAGTGAACTATTTGCTGAACAACCATATCTTCAAATCTGTGAGATCTGGTTATTGGTATACAAATGTATATAGACAGGCCAATAATCTTAAGCCTTTTAGAGACTTAAGTCTAGGTTCACACCTGTTCTGCTATGCAGGCCATCATTTGTGTGGGCACGAGAGTCCATTCATTTGAATGGCCGGCTGTTTCCCCCGCGACACGCAGGAAAGAAGTGCTTACTTTTTTTTTTTTTTTTTTTAACTCTCATTCCACACAGGAACCAAGATTCCCAGTATGGGTGTGATTTTCAGTGCACATGGCGTGCCATTATGATTAATGGCACCTGCCCGCGGATCCCCCATTTCTGTGTGGATGGTTGCTGCTGCTGGTGTTCAGGTTCCGCAGCGGCACCACCTGCACAGATGTGAACCTAACTTTAACAATGGAGATCAGTGGAGTACACGCAGAAAAGCATGTAGTGTTTTTTTTTTGCTGCAATTTTGCCATGATTTGCGGCCTTTTTGCACAAAACGCAGCAAAAAACACTGCAGATTTGGATCAAAAGCAAACTGCATAGGCTTGAACCAGCTTTGAAAAAAGTCTAATCGCATAGCCTGGATCCTCTGCTTAGACTGTCAAACAGTATGTGTTCTATAAATTATGTCTCAATCAATCACCACATAGACATAACATATATGGTGCAGTCCACGTGACCAAGCCATGCATAAACAAAAGTAGGCAAGCCTACCAAGAAGGTCACTTCAGTGGCACACCAAGTTTGAGTAAATGTATTTTATTGAAGAAAAAGCTCTAAAGAAGTTAGTGGTGATTTGGAAAAATGAAATGCGTCAAAGTGATGTGAGCACATAAGTAACGTTCATGGGATCGCAGCCCACCGCAAATGCAGTTTGAGAGGCGGAGGTGAAGTCACCACTGAAGGCAAACCTGGAGACAGTGACATGGCGATCATAGCAGTATTCATCAGTACATAGTGCACTGCTTCTAGTGGCTTATTAAATGGAACCAGGAGTGAGAGGTGGATGTACAGTGGAGATATAGCATGGTGATATATTTTTCATGAATCTGGTGGGATACCAGTAGAAGCTGATAGCGCTGCACAGGTGGAGCGGCTTTCACCCCTCTGCTTTCAATTCTCCCTTCCCACTCTCCTCCCTCCTAACAGATGGACTTTCTTCCAGTAGTCCAACATCAAGTGGGTGACTCCCCCCAGATTGATCGTTGGCATATCCAGTCTGCAACAGCCAGGTAACCATGTCTAACCATGTGAGCATCCTGTCCATCAGTTTGGAATTACCGTAACTGATGTATTGTGACCGAGCTTTCTTTAGAGGATTGCTCCAAAAAAATCTGCAAGCCAACAAATATACAGGTATACTTCATACACAAATCCCCTTTTTGGTTCTAATGAACTTTGGACTGATATGTTATCTTTTCAAGGTAAAACACCCCCAACTATTTAATTTCTTAGATGATAGACTGAACTGGAAGTGTGATCGAATTAATGGATGCAAGCGCCGCTACGATTTCCTCATTATGACAATGTTGTCTTTTTAATAATAATTTAGAAGGTTATTCACTGAATTTTGCTGTTTTGTGATTTTGATGGTGCGTTTTTTATAAAATAAAAAAGTTGTTCAAGCGTGGTGTGCCACTGAAGTGACCTTGGTAGGCTTTCCTCCTTTTTTTGTCTATAGGTGTGAACCAGGGTCGGTTCACACCATTATGTGCACGTTCCTGTGTGATTCCAGCGCATTTCCCTGCTTTGCAGTTTGACAACTCCCTGATCCACAGAAAAAAAAGTGCATACCCTAGTTTTTGAAAATGTGTAAAAGTAATTTGCACTACAGTAAATATTCAAGCTACTAGTGTGTAAGAAAAACAGAAATTGTGTGTGCAATCTTGCTGTGCTAACCATTTAAATAAAAGGGCAGTATAAATTCTGAAATAAAAACAAAAAAACCTCCCCTGAATTCAGGCAGCCCCGCCTGAAAATGCAAACTGTTTGCACAGTTGATGGCTGCGGTTTCATTTCTAGAACAGTGACAATGATCTATGATTTACAGTCAGACTTTACCAGGTTTATGTTTTGCCCTTACACATTGTGGATATGACAGTCCTTTTTCAGATTCTTCATATGTTTATTGTCAGTGCATCAGGTGGTGGGTTGTCTGGTGGCCGGCCACTAAAGACAAATCGCCAACAATTGCCTCAGCAAAAATGCTAATGCGATGTTACAGCCATCTCCCCACTGTGCTATTGTGTTCTAACAGGGGCACAGCGTAAATCCCATCCACTCCCCAAACACATAGGTCAGATATTGGGTGCTAGCTGATGTTGATCAGCTGCTGGTTTTCAAGCATGCTCGTTTGACCGAAGCTGGGCGTAACATCGGCTTCTGTGCACATAGGCCGATTTCTACTGTACCAGGTTAAGGAAATAAGTTGTGGCTATTTAGGCCTTTCATATACAAGTAATGGTCCTTTTTTTTTTTTTTCGTTTTTTTCTTTTACTTTTTCCACAATTTGTAATTTTTCTGTATGTGGAGTAAAGACAATTATCAGGTGAACTACCGACCCAGAGTCAGTGGTTTTTAGTGACCAAGCAGTTGAAATCTTTCTTCCGATACCCTTTCCAAATGGGGATTCGCCCCTCATTTTTTACGATGGATCTCCAATTTGTATCAAGATCCCAAAGCTTATATCAGATATGCAGGGTACAAATCGGACGAGTTTAATATACTGAAGGGGACTCGTCAAGGATGTCCACTTTCGCCATTATTATTTGCTTTACTCATTGAACCTTTAGCACAAAGAATTAGGATGGAACCCACTATAACTGGTATTAAAATGGGTGGCTTTCATCATAAGCTCTGTTTATTCGCAGATGATGATCTCCTTTTTCTATCTTCTCCACATGTTTCGGCCCCAAATCTTATGGTTGTACTACAAGAATTCTCATTTATTTCGGGCCTTAAGGTCAATATTCAAAAATCTTCAGCATTAAACATTTCACTTGTCGAGAAAGATAAACAATCTTTACAAAATTCACTACCCTTTAAGTGGGTAGATCATAGCCTCCCATATAAGGGTGTGCAGTTTACTCCTAACCCCTCCGATTTATTTGCAGCTAATTACCCAGCTCTATTAAAAAATATTACAAGGTCGTTATCTAATTGGTCATCGATGCCGATATCATGGTTTTGGGAAAATTAATATCATATCAATGTCTGTTCATCCGAAATTTTTATATTTATTCAGAACTCTCCCGATTGATATTCCTGCATATTTTCTTAGACTGATCCAACAAAAAGTAACGAAATTCACTTGGGGGGAAAATAAAACCCAGACTTCACAAAAAAACACTTGTTCTCCCCAAAGCTTTGGGTGGTTTGGGATTTCCAGACTTTAACACATATTACAAGGCAGCTCAATTATCTCAATTAACAAAATATCACTCTTCTACAGAGATTCCTTTATGGGTCCTCATCGAAGCTGTAGACTTTGATCCTCTTCCTATAAACAATATATTATGGTTACAATCTGCGGATCGTAAGTCTATAAATAACCCCATTTCTAAGCACTCTCTATCTACATGGGATAGGTATAGAAATTCACATTGGTCTGCAATCTCCACAAAATCCGCTATTATCTTTTCACAAGAATCCAACTTTTTACCCAGCCTGGAAATATCCCAATACTTTTGAAGCTTGGTCTAAGGCTGGTATCACTTGTCTATATAATTTAACTTCAACTACATCAATAAAATCTTTTACAGATCTATGTGAATTATATAAGCTCCCACAATCAGAAATATTCAGATATCTCCAAATCAAAATTTTTTACACCCCTCTTCTCAATTTAAATGTAAACTTACATAATATTTCTCAATTTGTAAGATTTTGTCTCAAGGAACTACATGCTAAAGGTCGTATTACATCATTGTATACACAATTGATATCTAATTCTAATACTGTTATACCTAAATATGTGGCCAAGTGGGAAAAAGATCTGGATTGTACGATCAATTCTAGGTCTTGGTCCAACATATGGTCTTTCACAAAATCTTCCTCTATAAATATATTGGCATCTGAATCATCATATAAAGTCCTCACACACTGGTAGAAACAATTCAAATTAGTTCTTACACTCCTGATAGCCGCAAAGCAGACTATATCCAATGCGTGGAAAACAGATGTGGTGAATATTGCAGAAACCAAACGTAGAATGAATCAATCTTTCATCCATGCTTAAATGGACGCTATAGATAAAAACCAGATGACGAAGTTTGATATCGTATGGAAACCCTGGATTAAATATTATACGTTAGATAATATTGATAACCGAGTTTTATTGTCATGGTGATCAAGATTTTCTATAGAATTACAGCATTAGCTGTTATATAAAACCTCGTCCGGAGAATTATTCCCTCCCCTCCCCTTCCCTTCCTATATACCTTTTATGTTCTTCCCTTACTATATAATACTTATTATAAACATACTTTAGAAGTTATGGTCAAAACTTTAAAACCATATATTTTCTTTTAGGCATATTTATATTTTCTTGGGATTAAAATGTATAAAACTCAGCTATAAGAATGCTTTCAAATTCTAAAATATATAAGGCCATTTATTGTCATTCCCACGAGAATATCTTGAAATTCTTCTTTGCTTTGTATCATCCGAACTTCAATGTCTACTTTTTATTTCTGGTATCAAATAATTTCTTATATTCTGTACATATAATTTATTTTAACATAAAATAAAAACTTTTGAACGAGAAATCTTTCTTCCGTTCTAAGTTGATTCTGTTAAAACAGGTAATTTTGGAAATGGATTTATTCACATTCAGCTGTAAAGTATTGATTGGCCAACATCTGCTGTGCATGTTGAGGTCTGAGAGATTACTCTTGTTTCTAGGTAGTGATAGCAATGTCTTTATCTTGACTAGTTGGCACCTCCAGTGTGGGTATATTGTAGTATTGTGTTTTTATGGAAGAGCCCTCAGTGTGATGCTCTGAATTAAGGAGCATACATAGATACACTACCTCACTGTGCTAAGTAACAATATTTCAACAGCTCTACCTACAGCCAAGAAAAGCTCCAGTCTCTCTTTATCTCAGTCATTACTGGAGCTGTTGGAGATCTTTAAGAAGTCATGCCATTTATGTAAATGAAGCTGGGATTTGCGAACAGCTGTGCAACAAATAGGTTTGAAGAGTCCTCTGACAAGTCCCCTGTGATGTCCTTTACCACATCACACGTGCCTCCTCCGTACTTACCAAATCTTTGTTTGTCCTGTTTAGCTCGGATTCATTATCTCGCCTTGTGTTGATCATTATTGTGACATATCCCCTGGCTTCTTTTTGCTGACCACCTGCCCAGTATTAAACACAATTCCCCATCTCCACCTACAACTAACAGATGGGGCTCGATACAGAAGGCTGACTTCTGCCCGGTAACATAATTTTGTTTTTTTTAAACTTTGCCTAGCTAATTTTCAGGCTTGCTGTAGAGATTGGTATCAATATTTAATTAAAAAAGGACCATTTACAGTGCCTTGAAAAAGTTTTAATTTTCTACACTGTCATGTTACCACCAAAAATGTAAATGTATTTTATTGGGATTTTATGTGATCGCCCAACACAAAGTGGCACATAATTGTGAAGTGGAAGGAAAATGATAAATGGTTTTCAATTTTTTTTTACAAATATGTGAAAAGTGTGGCATACGTTTGTATTTGCAAAGCTGGTAGAGACATCCCCAAAAATACTTGCAGCTGTAATTGCAGCGAAAGGGTGTTCTACAAAGTATTAGTATATTGAGCCCCCTTTTGCTCTAATTACAGATGCAAGTCTTTTTGGGGATGTCTCTACCAGCTTTGCACATCTAGAGAGCGACATGTTTGCCCATTCTTCTTTGCAAAATAGCTCAAGCTTTGTCAGATTGGATGTAGAGCATCTGTGAACAGCAATTTTCAAGTCTTGCTACAGATTCTCAATTGGATTTAGGGCTGGACTTTGGGTCGTTCTAATACATGAATATGCTTTGATCTAAACAATTCCATTGTAGCTCTGGCTTTATGTTTAGGATCGTTGTCCTGCTGGAAAGTAAACCTCCATTCCAATCTCAAGTCTTTTGAAGACTATAACAGGTTTTCTTAAGTTGTGTTCGGGTTGACGTGCAGTGTTTCGTTTTCCGCCACACATAGCATTTTGCTTTTAGGCCTGAAAATGGGACGACTTATGGCTACCTTCTTGCCACTGGCCATAAAGGCCAAATTTGTGGACTGCACGACTAATAGTTGTCCTGTGGACAGATTCTCCCACCAGAGCTGTGGATCTCTGCAGCTCCTCCAGCGTTACCATGGGCCTCTTGGCTGTTTCTCTGACTGCTTTCCTTGCCCGGCTTGTGATTTTAGGTGGACGGCCATGTCTTGGTAGGTTTGCAGTTGTGCCATACTCTTTCTGTTTTTGGATGATGGATTGAACAGTGCTCCGTGAGATGTACAAAGCTTGGGATATTTTTTTATAACCTAACACTACTTTAAACTTCTCCACAACTTTATCCCTGACCTGTCTGGTGTGTTCCTTGTCCTTCATGATGCGATTTGTTCACCAAGTTTCTCTAACAGACCTCTGAGGGCTTCACTAAACGGCTGTATGTATACTGAAATTGAATAACACACAGTTGTACTCTGTTTACTAATTAGGTGACTTCTGATGGCAATTGGTTCTACTAGATTTTTGTTAGGGGTATCAGAGTAAAGGGGCTAAATACAAATTTACGCCACACTGTTCACATTTCTTTGTAAAAAATGTTGAAATTGGTTTATTTTCCTTTCACGTCACAATTATGTGTCACTTTGTGTTAGTCTATCACATAAAATACCAATAAAATAAATTTTAGGTTTTTGGGTGCAACTTGACAAAATTTGGAAAATTTCAAGGAATTTGGCTACTTTTTTAAGGCACTGTAGATTAGGGGTCAGAATTTGAAGTGTATCTAAACCAAAGAAAGATTCAATATACTGTAGCTTATCAGTTGACAGATGGGGTGGCTGTGTGTTGTGTTGTGTTGTGTGTGTGTGTTTTTTTTTTTTTTTAACTACTGTTTCCAGTTGATGATTTTTCCTAGAGTCTCAGTGCTGCTCACTACCCTAGGTTTGTTACTGACAGGAATTATGAGAACCACAGAGCACTTCGCCCTCTTCATAACTTAGGCCATAATTGAGTCTTCTCTCTTTTTTTTTTTTTGTTCATCCAGTAGGTTGAACAATATAATGAACTGATTCCCCTATCCACACATTTGATGTGGATGGGGGGGAATCACTCCTGATAAGCTATTGTATTTCTGTTGGCAGGGAGCCTTCCCCACAGGCAGATTAGTGATTGCCATAAACTGCAAAGGTTTTTAGTTTGAGCGGAAAAAAACCAACAGACTGGTTGTATACTAGTAGATCTATCAATTGATCAGTGTACAACCAGCCTGTTGGGTTTTTTCCGCTCAAACTAAAAACCTATCTACAGTTTATGGCTGGCTCATGCACAAAATTCGGACGACCCTTGATGAACTATTAATCCATGTTTAGCTGGCTTTAGTGGGGCGTAGGAATGAGAAAATCTATCCAGGCAGTTTATCAAATCTTGTGCACAACCTCAGCTTAACATTGCACCCCATTGAACTCTATGGGGTGCGTTTTGATATTATATCTACACTGTTTTCTGACATTGCTTATTTTGAATATTTAAGCTTGACTTAAATATATCAGCACATGTGTGCGGGAGCCGCCAGCCACGGCATTAGCCCTTTTAGAAACTGCACACTCGTGCTCTTTCTTCAGTGCGCTTGTGCTGATGTCAGTGCAAGCGTATATGGTAAATATAAACTGTGCAGGTTTAGGAGAGAGTTCTAGTACCTTCAGGTAAGCCTTATTATAGGCTTACCTGTAGGTAAAAGTGGTGTAACAGGGTTTACATCCACTTAAACTTTATAGAGATTGGCTAGTGTCACAACAGTTTAGAAGTATGGTTTGTTGTGGGCTTCTTTTTTTTGCTGTAAAAAGAGATGGCAGGTTTTTTCTGGCAATCCGAAATTAGAGTATTATCTGCTAGGCAATAGGCACAAATATAGTTCAGTGGCTGAATAAGTCACAGCCTGGCTAGGTTGCAATATAGGAAATGTAGATGAGGCAGCCTTTATCTTGAAATTAAATATTAAAAAGTACTTTTTTTGAGACAGTAACCACAAATATTGTAAAGTGGCTGGAAAGCTCAGCTCCAGATGGCAGCAGTTATCAGCTGCCATCTGGAGCTGCAATAAAAGCGACATTATAGCCATTGCTGAATCTGGCAGTCTGAGCCCAACTTTTTAAGAATGCAAAGAGGAGCAAATGGGTCAGGCGTCAAATTCTGTATTTTAGTTTTTACCCCTATGGCCATAGGCTGCCTGCACTTCTACAACAGAGGTAAGGGCAGACCGCAATAACTGAATGAAGGAAATCCTATAACCAGGGAGAAGAGCAGGCAGATGCTAAAATTTAAGAGCAGAATCATATGGTCGTTGGCTGCCCAACCTTCCCAAATAGTCGCAGTATGGGTGTAGCCAGTCGCTAAAGGCAGTGCTTGAATTGGGGGACCTGGAACACGTCAAGTTCTGGGGTCCCTCAACATAGAAATTTAAATTGACAAAAAATGGAACTGAAATTAATAATCACATTTTGTTCTAAAAAAAAAAATATATATGTTGGTTTCGGAAGACCGACATCAGTTATGTATCACACTACAATATTTACAAAGTCTTTCTTTCTGCATTTGGCATCTACAGAATCTTTTTAAAGGCGCTTCAGTCTCCCCCCAAAAAATGAAGTCACCAGCTACAAATACTGTCTCTGCTGACTTTTAACATAGGTATACTTAAACTGTCCAGGGATCCAGTGACAATGACGTGACGTGCCAATTCTGCAGTCTGCTTTGGTTGCTGGCGCCAGCATCTTCACTAAGGTAAACCACCAGTAAAGCTTTCTGTGTCCCCCAGAATGCTGCAGGGTGGAAGGAGGAGGGGTCAGACATTCTCAAAGATCACCGCTACCCATTAGAGATGGGAGCTGGTGGGTCACAGTTAGTTTTTAATCAGACTCTGCTGCAGTGCACATGTGCTAAACCAATAAAACAAATCTAACAGAAGAAAGTCAAATGAGCAGAAGAATGACAAGGTTAGCTTCTCCTTGGCCAAAAAAACAATCCTAGCCTATTGAGTTGACTGTTGCAGTAGAAGTTAAGGGCCTGGCTATTCCGTTTGGGATTCCTGGATCACAAAACGGGGTGTTCAGAATTGATCCCCTATGTCTAGTCAAACTTTGTATCTAGCTACTTGCCTGGCGTTGAAATAAATTTTTTAATTCAGATGTACGTTTTGACAATGTTTCTTCTAACAGGTCATGGGGAACGCATATGCAGGGCAGCTGAAATCTGCCCAGTTTGAGGAAGCTCTTCATAATTCAATAGAAGCCTCTCTAAGATGTAACAGTGTAGTACCACGACCAGTGTTCTCCCAGCTTTATCTCAATGCAGACAACTCCACGTTCATTACAGAAGGTAGGTACCATAGAAAGGTTTAGCTATGCAGTTGTTTATTTACTAGCATGAAAACAATACTAGTACTGTTGTGTATTGAAATGACTATAAATTTTAAAGTGATTATTGGCATCAATTGGTAAATTGTAGCTAGCCCCCCCCCCTTCCTTTTTTGAAGTATTGGATGAGGAAGGGTTAAAGAATTTGCCACTTTATTTCTTTTCTTTGTCTGTGTGTCCATTGTTGACGTTTCCCTTAGTTACTCTCCCAGAGACCACAGTTAAATGAGCCACAGTTGGCAATAAAATATTTTAGTGGAGAATCCTTTACTGTTATTCCCTTCATTTTCTGTAGGGTCACAGGAACAAGAAGTTATGACAAATATCCCCAGTGAAGACACAGATGGCACTAAAACCCAATAGCGTGTAACCTTTGCCCACTACAAAAAAATATATAAAAATAATTTGCTTATACGTATAGTAAACAATTTTTACATTGTTTTTTTCTTTTTACTGAGCTGATATGTGAGCTATAATTGTTAGAAGTTATGGCATTAGCACACATTGTTAATCTTAGAAGTACAGTATCTTAAAAGGGAAGTATGGGTTTATTTTTTTAGCTTCATCCTATTCTCTGTGGGCTGCTACTGCCTAAAAATCTTTCCAGCCCCCCTGAGAAGTGTGCCCTTTCTGAAAAATCAGGGTTAATGCCTGTGGGATGGGCTACCGTCTTCTCTGGATTCTTATGCCAGCAATCTTGTCGGGATCCACCTGATTTCTTTCTCCTTTTTTAATGTCGGCTCTGGGCTGTGAGCTCTCTCTCCCTTTTCCCTCCTCCCTCACAGCTCACTTCAGTTCTGTTAGAGACAGCCTCTATCTGCACACTGTGTAGCTGCCTGCTGTGCTGCAATTCTGACCTCTCAAGTTCCCAGATAAAAATGGCTGTGCAGCATAGCAGGCAGCTACACATTTTGCCATAGAGATTGTTTGTAGAAGAATCAACCTGAGCTTTGTGCTGTGTGAGAGGAGGCGGCAGGGAGGGTGGGGAGGAGCTGTGCTGCCTGCGCCCAGACTGTGTAGTGTCAGGATGGGAGAAGGAGCCTAAAAAGCACAGAATCCATGGAGGATGATGGGCACAACTGAAATATGGGGGGGGGGGCACAGCCCTCCTCAACACTCCCCCCAAAGATCCAGCCATGTCTATACCACTTATATTTTTTCCACTATGTGCAGGAATAGCACAGTTTCTGAACTTGTTCACTCTTCAAGTGTGTGCCTGTTCAGTAGGCATGGCCACATCTCCCAGTAGTGGAGGGACAGAAAGGGGGTGTGGAGTACTGAACTTGTATCCGCCCCCCTCTGAATATTTAAACCGCAAATAGACCCTTACAGGGAGCTACATGATAGATGAAGTTCCCCTGCTGGAAAAACAAAAGGGGTAGGAAAAAATAACAGCTGATTCCATGATTATGGTAATATTTGTTAATTGGCCCATCCCATACTTCTCCTATAAATAACCCTTGTAGTATTACAGCAGCCAAGTGTGCAGGCTGTGATCAAAGCTTTGAAAAGTGTGTCAAATCCTCTCCAAAGAATTTGTTGTCTGAATAATGGTTATTATTATTAATATATATATATATATAAAAAAAATGTATTTTTATTTTTTTTATAACCATTGTTTTTGTTCATCATCAGGTGTGGATGTCAAGCCTAAGTTAGAAGAACTAGATAAGGATTATGCTCAACGGTACACTCAGAATGGTAGTGTTGATTTCTCAAACAGCCAAACAGTGTGTGAAATGGAGGATGATGATGATGATGACGACATATCTGATACAAATAGTCCTCCTTTACCTTACATCCAGAAGCCACCTCCAGAGGGTTCTTGTACTGTAGATGGTAAGGTTCTGTCTTATCAGAAGACGTACTATAACATATGCTGTTCTCTTTCTGCTGCCTGAGCTTTCTGCTACTTTCCCACATTATTCAGATGTAAAAAAAACAAAAGTTCTAGCTTGAATTCCACTTTAAACTCATTGTACAGATTTTATAATTCCTGTCTGGTTTTTGTCATATATTTGTTGGGGGGAGTCCACTAGCATGGTGGAACTGCATAACTCGACTGTTTAATAATTCTTTAAGTGTTTGCATAGTGATGTCTCGTAATGAGAGTTGGTACCTATCCATGCCTGGAGACCAGCTTGCTAAGCTGGTCTCCACACCTGAATGACTACTTATTCCCCCCCCCCCCCCCCCCCCAGTGAAACCTGTCCTGGCACTGACTACAAAAATTCTTAACACATATTGCACATTACAATTTATTCGCTTCAGCCCAAGGCATTGAGGGAAACTGCTATATACTACTTAAGGTCTTGCACACCCCAGCCCATAGCAGGGTTCTGCTACTCAGCGGGCCCTAATTTACGGTCTCTGCTGCTAGAAGGGCAGCCCATACAGCTGCCAATCTACTCAGACAAAACCTCTGTCACCGGGCTGCACGACTTCTCTGCTGAACTGGACACTTCTCATCTCACTCCAACACTCAGCAAAATAACGTAGAGTGCCTTGCAAACATGTTCACCCCTCTTGGCTTTTTATCCATTTTGTTGCATTACAGCCTTTATTTCATTGTTTTTTAATCTGAATTATATGTGATGCATCAGAACACGATAGTCTAAGTTGGTGAAGTAAAATTAAAAAAAATATACACAAACATGTTTTTCAGAAATAAAAACGGATAATTGGCATGTGCGTATGTATTCCCCCACCTTTTTGTTACGAAGCCCATAAAAAGCTCTGGTGCAGCCAATTACCTTCAGAAGTCACATACTTAGTGACATTATGTCCACCTGTGTGCAATCTAAGTGTCACATGATCTGCCATTTATATATACACAACTTTTTTGAAAGGCCCCAGAGGCTGCAACACCTAAGCAAGGGGCACCCCTAACCAAACACTGCCACGAAGACCAAGGAACGCTCCAAACAAGTAAGGGACAATGTTGTTGAGAAGTACAAGTCAGGGTTAGGTTATAAAAAAAAAAAAAATCCAAATGTTTGATGATCCCTAGGAGCACCATCAAATCTATCATAACCAAATGGAAAGAACATGGCACAACAGCAAACATGCCAAGAGATGGCTGCACACCAAAACTCACGGACCGGGCAAGGAGGGCATTATTCAGAGAGGCAGCACAAACCTAAGGTAACCCTGGAGGAGCTGCAGAGTTTCACAGCAGAGAATGGAGTATCTGTACATACGATGACAATAAGCCATACACTCCTTAGAATTGGGCTCTATGGCAGTTGCTAGAAGAAAGCAATTACTTTCATCAAAAAAAAAGCACGTTTTTGAGTTTGTGAAAAGGTATGTGGGAGACTCCCAAAATGTATGGAGGAAGGTGCTCTGGTCTGATGAGACTAAAATTGAACTTTTTTTTTTTGTCTGGTGCAAACCCATCACATCACCCAAAGAACACCATCCCCACAGTGAAACATGGTGGTGGCAGCATGCCATGGATGTTTTTCAGCAGTCGAGACTGGCAAACTGGTCAGAGTTGAGGGAAAGATGGATGGTGCTAAATACAGGGATATTCTTGAGCAAAACCTGTACCACTCTGTGTGTAATTTGAGGCCAGGACGGAGGTTCACCTTCCAGCAGGACAATGACCCCCAACATAAACATGAGTGGTTTAAGGGGAAATGTGTAAATGTGTTGGAACAGCCTAGCCAAAGCCCAGACCTCCATCCAATAGAAAATCGGTGGTCAGACTCAAAGATTGCTGTTCACAAGCACAAGCCATCCAACTTGAAGGAGCTGGAGCAGATTTGCAAGGAGAAATTGGCAAAAATGGCAATGGTAAAATGTGGCAAGCTCATAGAGACTTATCCAAAGCGACTTGGAGCTTTGATAACCACAAAAGGTGGCTCTATAAAGTATTGACTTTAGGGGGTGAATGTTTATATGCACATCGACTTTTTCTTTATATTTTGTCCTATTTGTTTGCTTCACAATAAAAAATAAAAAAAATTCAAACTTGTGGACATGTATTGTAAACTAAATGATGCAAATCCTCAAACAATCCATGTTAATTCCAGGTTGTGAGGCAACAAAATACGAAAAATGAAAAGGAGGGTGAATACTTTTGCAAGGCACTGTATAGACATAAACTTAATTTCCCATTGCCATACATTTAAGAATTTCACTCTTGTTCTGTACTCTCAGTTCTCAGTTCTGTACTCTCAGTTAATCCTTTTACTAAATAAAATGGCATGGTTGTATAACTTTTCTTAATACCGTTTGGTTTCAGCACCCATGTGGCATTGCAAAAGATAAAGGAAGTGTAGCGGCGGCTCTTGAAGAGCACGCCCTATGCGTTTTTTCTAAAATTAAAGTTTCCTAAACTGCAGTTTGGTTTGGGTGTAATTATCTAAATTGAGCTTCAGCATCAGTCTGACTGGACTGTGAGATGTTCAGCCTGGCCACAAGGGGCACTGTCTCTTCTGACAGGCATCGAACTATGGTCTGTTCAAGTGCTTAAGCTACTCTCTTGGAGCCTGCCCAGTGGGAGGGGTGTTCTCGCTGTGCTTTCTGGGAGAGGCTTCTTAAGGTGCAGAGTTCACGTGGTTTGGGGGGGGGGCTTGTCCAGTATGATGTGCTGACTACATGGTCCTGGTCCTCCTGACAGGCCCCCAGGAAGGCTATGGCCTGGGGTGCGGATCCACCCGACTTTAATGTCTTGGGGCTGGCTAGCCCGAGGCAAAGAAACTAAAGGAGGATTCTGAGGTGGATGGGTGCTGTCTCCGGTTCGGGAGAGACCCAGTGTACTTCAAGCATTCCAGGGGAGGACTCTTCAGAAGAACACCATGTACGGGTTGGTTCTCTTAGCAAGAGCCTGGAAGGGCTGAAGTAACCGAGAGAATATGGTCTGGTGGATATCGCCAACCAGGCTGAAAGATCCAAGTATCCTACAAGTGTTCTCAAGCTTAGTTTTCCTACAGGTTCTACAACAACGTCTGTGGCAGAGACATTATCTTGTACATTTATACAACAATGTCTGTGGCAGAGACTTGTTCCTAAGTAAACACCAAGTTGGCTGCTAGGCCTTGTGAGAGAGGAACTGTCCAAATTGAGTGACCATCCAGCCGCGAATGGCTATTCTCTGGATGCAGTCAAAGTAAGCAAGTTCTTCAATGTATTTTTGACTTTGACACTAATGCCTCGTACACGCGATCAAACAATCCGGTGCAAAAGTCTGGCGGGCTCAAGTCCGCCGGACAATCCCCTCATGTGTGGGCTCTGGCTGACTTTTTTTTTACCCAAAAGTCCCCTCAAAATGAGCGGACTTTTCTCCGGGCGGGAAAAGTCTGTTCATTTCAAAAGTACGGCGGACTGGCACACACACGGCCGGATTGTCTGCCGAAATGCGAGTCCGGCGGACAGATTGGAGTGAAAAAATACTTTTAGTCCGCCGGACTCGCATTTCGGCAGACAATCCGGCCGTGTGTGTGCCAGTCCGCTGTACTTTTGAAATGAACAGACTTTTCCCGCCCGGAGAAAAGTCCGCTCATTTTGAGCGTGTCTCCAGGTAGCTGGGGCCAGCGAAGGAGACGTTGCTGGCCCCGTCACCTGGTATGGACTTAAAGGGGAATCCTTACGCCGAATAATCTGTGTGGGGGGTCCCCCCCAGGTCCATATCAGACCCTTATCCAAGCACGCTACCCGGCCAGCCAGGAAAGTGGTTGAGGATGAGCGAGAGCCCCCCCTTCCTGAGCCATACCACGTGCCCTCAACATGAAGGGTGCCTTGGGGAAGGGGGGTTGCTCGGCCACCCCACCCCAAAGCACCTTGTCCCCATATTGATGAGGACAAGGGCCTCTTCCCGACAACCCTGGCTGTTGGTTGTCGGGGTCTGCGGGCGGGGGGCTTATCGAAATCCGGGAGCCCCCTTTTTATAATGGATACCGGCCCCCCACCCTATGTGAATGAGTATGGGGTACAATGTATCCCTACCCATTAACCTGTGAAAAAAAGTAAAAAAAAAACACACAAGGATTAAAATAGTTTATTGCACAGCTCCGGGGGTCTTCTTCCGTCTTCGGGGTCTTCTTGCCGGACCCCTTCGTTATCTTCTGCTAGCTCTTTTACTAGCGGAGGAGCCCAGCTTTCTTCTTCACCGTCGCCCTCTTCTTCCGACTTCGGGGGTCTTGTCCCCCTCTTCTGGGGTTTTGTCCCCCCTCTTCGGTTCTTGGCAGGAACACGGAGCGCGGTGACTTATATAGGGACATCGCCGGATGATGTCCCCGCCCATTATGATGTTACAGTCGAGGTACGTGGTCTGGTACGGCTCAGGAGGGGGGTGCTCGGTCGTCCCCACCCCCTTTCCTGGCCGGCTGGGTAGCGTGCTCGGATAAGGGTCTGATATGGACCTGGTGGGTGACCCCCACGCCGATCTTTCGGCGTAGGGGTTCCCCTCTAAGTCCATACCAGTTGACGGGGCCAGCGACGCCTCCTTCGCTGGCCCCGCTCTACCTGTGTGTGTGTGGGTGAGTCCGTTCATTTCAAAAGTACCGTGGATAGTCTGGCGGATTTAGTATGCCGTATTAGTCCGCTGAATAAGTGCCGTGTGTGGGCAAGTAGCTCGTCCGGAAAGTCCGCCGGATAGTCTGCTATGTGTGTACACGGCATTGGAGTACCTGCGTTTCCCTTCCAACCCTCTGATGCCAAGTTGAAAGACTGTTCAATTGTCTGAGTTTTGCAAATTAAATCCATTCAAGTGAATCTATTGTCCGTCTCAAGTTACTGGGCCATCTACCACGGGACATCCCCTATACGTGCAACAAGGAGAATGGAGGGTAACGGTAAGCCCAAAAATAACCAGCACCTCCTTCGGGGGTTAGTGCTACAGAATTAACCACATTCTACCTGCCATTTCAAATTATAATTCCAGTGAAGAATTTTTCCAAAGGGGAAACCCACTTTAATGGCTCCACAGACCAAACGGCAGATACACCAAAGCCCGCCAACCCCAGCAGTTCCAAGCAGAAGCTCAAATTAGGACCCATGTAAGTTGTCTTCCTGCTGAGCTAGTTTGAACCAGATAACTCTGCTTTCATAGTGCAGTTGGAGATTTCCTTCTTTTGCTATATACAACTATGTTGTCTGCATGAATTGAGAGGCTAGAAACCGCGCTAGCAGGATGTCAGGTGTTAAACTCCATGTTGCTCACAATAGTAGGTAAAAATGTTGGTTTTACTTAAAGCCAGCAAGTTCCTTTTTACGTATGGGTAATATACCTTATCTTATTTAAGTAGACCTTTAAACATTGTGTAATATACAAAATCCCCCCCCCCCCCCCTTTTTTTTTTCCTTCATAAAATACTGTTTTTACCTTTTTCTCATCTCGGTGCTACGGATCTTCTCCAGCCTCTTGCATTCTCTCCCTGGTCAGATGCACACCCTCCATGGTCGACTGCACATCATTGCTCAGGCCCAGCTTTCTGATTATAACAGTGAATTATTCCAGGATGATGTGTTTACCTAGCCGCTTACAGTTCCAACCAAGGTTGTTTGTGACT
Source organism: Lithobates pipiens (assembly GCF_037356315.1). Lineage (NCBI taxonomy): Eukaryota > Metazoa > Chordata > Amphibia > Anura > Ranidae > Lithobates > Lithobates pipiens. The sequence continues at coordinate 419,802,629 of NW_027507764.1, forward strand.
GTGTAATAACACAAGAGCATTGGAGACAATGACAAAAAATTACTAAATGAGGACGACCTTGGTAGATCACCTGATATTTCCTGAAAACTGAAGATTTTGATTGAAAATAACTAATTATATTAAAGTGGCTGTAAAGGCACTTAAATAAATAAAAAAAAAAAAAGCCTAACATCTCCTACTTAACTGCTCTGTGCAATGGAATTACACAGAGCGACCTCAAATCGCCTCTTCTTGTGTCCCCCCGGCTGTGCTCCTCCTCTGCCCAGTACTTTCATAGGAAGCTGCTTCCCATGGGGGGCACTTGTGCATGTTCGCTCCCGAGCCCTACTGCTGTGTCCATTGACAGACAGTGGGGCTCATTCATTACTGGCCTGGAAAGCTAATCTACAGGAACCATTGTGTTTCACACATTCGTTACTTAGGAGCACTAACTAGCAATGTGCTTTAATAGCTATATGCCATTTACCAGCTACCTTTTCCATCTCTTATCAATCTGAACGCATACGGACAATCATTTATTCGAGCAATTCATGTCACAATTCTTGTCTGTGACTATTATTTCATCGTGTTTCAACTCTTATCATCCATCATTGTATTTGTAATGACTCCCTTTCAAGATTGTTGGATATATCAGATGTAAGCTTGTTAGCCGTTATTTATTTCATCGTCACATTAAATCTACAGCGTTCATAGGAACTATATTCCTTATTATATCTAATCTTTTTGGAAGGTATTGGTTTTTTCATTTGGATCATTTCTTACCATTTTTCATTAATATATTTGATTAGATTACGCTGCTTGGTCATCTTTTGCCTACTCTACAGATTGTGCTATACAACTGTGTTTTGTATACTGATGCCAGAACATTTTTTACCCTAATGCACGAATTGATAAAAAAATATCTAGATGTTGGAACCACTTTAACACATTTTAAAGATTATGAAATTGTGATTTGGGTTTATATTTATTATAATAAGATTAACTATATTATAGCCCTTTCTTGCATGTTATTCTCTGGTTACTTCATTTTTTAAAGTTTGAGTGGGCATTAAAAAAAAAAACCCTTTCAGTCATTTATTATTTTAAATTTTTATTTTGTCTAACAATTCCTCGTACAGTAAAATCCCTGTTGATTCTGACAGAAATCCAGTGAGTTGTTTGACTCGACAGCTCTGCCTCTGTAGCCATGAAATCTTAAAGCTGAACTCCAACTTTCTATTCACTAGAACTGAATGGAATCATCACTCCCAGCATAGATCAATACCTCCTGTGCCATGTCGCTCTGATGTCTGCAGATCCTCTGATGTTCTGAGTTTATGTGGCTTTGTATCCTGTGACGTCTGAATGTAGACGGAGTACCTTCCAGCCACTTCCTGCACCATCTCTAGCCTAGAACACACCCCTCTGTATTCTTTCAGTCTGTGCAAATGATTTACAGTGCCTTGAAAAAATATTCATACCTCTTGAGATTTTCTACATTTTGTCATGTTACAACCAAAACGTAAATGTATTTTATTGGGATTTTATGTGATCGTTATAGACCAATACAAATTGGAAGGAAAATGGTTTTTAACTTTATTCACAAATATCTGAAAAGTGTGGTGTGCATTTGCGTTTGGCCCCCTTTTACTCTGATACCCCTAACTAAAATCTAGTGGGACCAATTACCTTCAGAAGTCACCTAAGGGGTAAATGGAGTACACCTGTGTGTAATATAATTGATAATCCCTTGACGTTTTCCAAATTTTGTCATGTTACAACCAAAAACAATGTATTTTATTGGGATTTTATGTGATGGACTAAAACAAAGTCACACATAATTGTGAAGTGAAAGGAAAATGAATGGTTTCCACCATTTTTTACAAATCTGTGAAAAGTGTGGCGTGCATTTTGTATTCCGCCTCCTTTACTCTGATACCAAAATCTAGTGGAACCAATTGCCATCAGAAGTCACCTAATTAGTAAACAGAGCACACCTGTGTGTAATTCAATCTCAGTATCAATACAGCTGTTCTGTGAAGCCCTCAGAGGTTTGTTAAAGAAACTTGGTGAACAAACCACATCATGAAGGCCAAGGAACACTCCAGGCGGGTCAGGGTTAAAATTGTGGAGACGTTTAAAGCAGGATTAGGTTATATTAAAAAAAAAAAAAAAAAATATCCCAAGCTTTGAACATTTCACGGAGCACTGTTCAATCCATCATCTGAAAATGAAACGATTAGGGCACTGCAAACCTTCCAAGACATGGCTGTCCACCCAAACTGACAGACCGGGCAAGCAGAGCATTAATCAGGGAAGCAGTTAAGAGGCCCATGTAACTCTGGAGGAGCTGTAAGAGACTGTCCACAGGACAACTAATAGTTGTCCATACAACAAATCTGGCCTTTATGGAAGAGTGACAAGAAAAAAAAATGAAAGAACGCCATAAGAATTCCCGTTTGCAAGAAGCCATGTGGTGGACACAGCAAACATGTGAAAGAAGGTGCTCTGTCAGATGAGACTAAAATTGTAACTTTTTGTCCTAAAAGCAAAACACTATGTGTGTCGGAAAACTAACACTGCACATCAACCTGAACACGCCATCCTCACCATGAAACATGATGGTGGCAGCATCATGTTGTGGGGATGCTTTTCTTCAGCAGTGACAGCGAAGTTGGTCAGAGTTGATGGGAAGATGGATGGAGCCAAATACAGGGCAATCTTAGAAGAAATCCTGTCTGCTAAAGTGTCACTCTAGATGTGCAAAGCTGGTAGACATATCCCCAAAAAGACTTGCAGCTATAATTGCAGCGAAAGGTGGTTCTACAAAGTATTGATTCAGGGCGGCTGAATATAAATGCATGCCACACTTTTCAGATATTTATTTGAAAACCATTTATCTTTTTTCTTTCACCTAATTTATGGGCCACTTTGTTGTTGGTCTATCATATAAAATCCCAATAAAATACATTTGCGTTTTTGTTTGTAATGTGACAAAATGTGGAAAAAATCAAGGTATATAAAGACTATTTCAGGGCACTGTAACTTCCTTCACAGGTCTGATGGTAGGTGGGATCAAATACATGCCAATTAGCATTCATTCCCACTCAGTCACACCTACAGGAATAGTCCAAACCTCCCGCGTCCTGCCTCACAGATCACACCCTCCCAGAGCCTGAACCCTCCCTGAAACTACAGAGGCATAAATCATGATGGGGCCCGTAGTATCAGGACTGGTAAAGGAAGAGACCCAGAAACCTGCCTTTTACAGCTTAAGTAGGTAAGCTGCAGATAAAGACACTGGGGTTGGGATTCATTTACGTTGCACAGTGCATCTGTTTTGGGGAGTAAAAGCTGGAGTTCTGCTTTTAGTAGTGTTGTCAGTCTTGCCTGAGCTCTTCCTTTCTTTACCACAGAACAATTTCCCAGTACATTGTGGAATTAAGGAAACGGGTTCTCTGTAGTCCAGTGCGAAACATGATAGAGTTGCGTCACTGTTGAGAATTTTTAGTACAGTGGATGCACTATGCTGTCAGTTTAAACAGGAATGTAGGAGCACATTGGATTTTTTTGTTGAGAGAGAGAGAGATATGTAATATGTAGCTCTCTCTACCTCTATCTATATCTGCTATAGCTCTCTTTTTTTTAAAGCATATTTTGTAGTGATGAACTGAATTTTTAATTTTTTTTGCCCAGTTATACACTTTAATAAAACTCATTGATGGAACTTGCCTTAATGTTTTTCGCTGATGAATTTCAGGGTTCTGCCAAGCAGGGAAAGATTTGCGATTGATGTCACTCTGCAAAGAACAGGTGGAGGTTCCGACAGGATTTCTTTTAGTTGGAGTGAAGAACCCATCTCTCCCCGATCACATACTTGTCTGTGCAGTAGATAAAAGATTTCTTCCTGATGATGATGGCAAAAATGCACTTTTAGGTAAGTATTGCTGAGGTCCAATTACTACGGTGTGACATTATCACTTGCACTTACAGCAAAACTACACTGCATCTGAGTACCAAAAAAACGCTATTTCATTCATTTTTCAAATTCAAAGCAAACTTGACCACCCATCCATGTCTCCATGTTTTATCCACTGAGAAAACATTGAAAAACACCCCCTAGCATTTGTGTCCATACATGGATGTTTTTTAGCTTTAATGAGCAGTGGAGTTTATGGGCTTTTTTCTGAACGCCAGATGGTCTCCGTGACTGTACTCTACGATGGTACTCTTCCTACTTATCCAACCGCACCTTTAGCGTTTCTTACAACTCTACTTCCTCCTCTCCTCTTCCTTTCTCTGTTGGGGTCCCCCAAGGTTCTGTTCTTGGACCACTCCTATTTTCAATCTAAACCTCCTCCCTGGGTCAACTGATAGCCTCCCACGGCTTCCAATACCACTTCTATGCTGACGACACCCAAATCTATTTCTCTACCCCTCAGCTCACTCCCTCTGTCTCCTCACGTATCACTAATTTACTATCAGATATATCAGTCTGGATGTCACACCACTTCCTCAAAATCAATCTATCCAAAACCGAACTTATAATTTTTCCTCCCCCATATGCCCCTTCCCCCTGATCTCACTGTCAAAATTGATGGCACAACCATAAGCCCATCCCCTCATGCCAAGGTTCTAGGTGTAGTCCTGGACTCTGAACTCTCCTTCAAGCAACACATCCAATCACTGTCCAAATCCTGCCGCCTCAACCTCCGCAACATCTCCAAAATACGCCCGTTTCTAACCAATGAGACAACAAAGCTCTTAATTCACTCGCTGGTCATCTCTCGCCTCGACTACTGCAACTCCCTTCTCATTGGCTTACCTCTACATAGTCTATCACCTCTTCAATCCATTATGAATGCCGCTGCCAGACTCATCCACCTTACCAATCGCTCGGTGTCTGCTACTCCTCTCTGTCAATCCCTCCACTGGCTTCCACTCAGCCAAAGAATTAAATTCAAAATACTAACAATTACATACAAAGCCATCCACAACTCTGCCCCCAGCTACATCACTAGCTTAGTCTCTAAATACCAACCTAATCGTCCTCTTCGTTCCTCTCAAGACCTCCTGCTCTCTAGCTCCCTCATCACCTCCTCCCATACTCGCCTCCCCAATCCTATGGAATGCCCTACCCCAATCTGTCCGCCTATCTCCTACTTTATTAGCTTTTAGACGATCCCTGAAAACACTTCTCTTCAGAGAAGCCTACCCCACCCACACCTAACTGTATTTTCATTTTCTCCATCAGCTCATCCCCCCCACAGTTAATACCTTTTGTTTCAACTTGACCCTCCCTTCTAGATTGTAAGCTCTAACGAGCAGGGCCCTCTGATCCCTCCTGTATTGATTTGTATTGTAAGTGTACTGTCTGCCCTCATATTGTAAAGCGCTGCGCAAACTGTTGGCGCTATATAAATCCTGAATAATAATAATTTGCGTTCAAAGTGCCGTTTTTCACCGCCAAAAAAAGACAAACGCTGATAAAAGCTCATAAACACACAGTAATAAGCGTTCGACGTTCTATTTTTTTCAATGCATTGTGGGAGTTTGGAATGCACTGTGGGATTTTTGGAGTGTCCTCTGTGTATTTTTATTAATAATGCCCATAAACGATAACGCTATAAAACGCTCATAAACGCTAGTACAAAACGCTGTTAAAAGCATGTTTTACAACCAGCATTTTCTGCCAGCAATCTGGCGTCCAGAAAAAGCTTTTTTGAGCTTCAGTGTGCATGGAGCCTAAAACCTTGAGAAAAGAAAACTGTAGGTATTGACCACAATAGCCATTATGGTTCTATTACACATTTCTGTGATACAGTTTAGAATGGCAAAGGTGCATGGTGCTTAGCTCCAGGGCGGTAGGTTTGGCCCACTGTTGCCAGGATCATGGAGACCAACAAAGATAATAACATAACTTGAGGTGCCTACAGGTAGGCAAGGCATTTCATTTTAAAATTGGAGACCTACACTTATATTGTAACAAGACACTAATCTCTCTCCTGCCCTATGCTCACCTTTTCCCCAACTCCACAACCTATTAGTGGCTAGCTTGCACAACCAATTGTCAAAATCTTCAATATGGGGTCCTATGATGCATTCTAATTCTTGTGAGTGAATGAGATTGCGGTGTACATGTGTGGGCCCAGCCAATTGGATTTTGACAAATGGCTTTGCAACCTAGGTAGCAATAACCTACAGAGGCAAGTATAATTGCAGTTTCAAAGTCGGTCTCTCTAGATTGACCTAATACTTTTTCACATTTCACCATACAAATGTCATTGCAGTCTCCTAAAATTAATGATTTGTCAATGTTTTTGTTGCATGAATGACTTGAAATGTAGCCAAATTATACTGAGCCTCTGGTTTGCTATGGCTATAGTTAAAAACCTTTTTGGATTACTGAGTCTTTCTAGGTTCTCTATCTTCCCCTTCTTTTTTTATTTTTTTTATTTCAGCTGTTCATTATATTTTTAACCAGTTCCAAAATAAATATAAAGTAGTTGCATGTTTTCTGGGAGATGTTTATTACATATGTATGTGTTTTTTTTAAAGGTTTCTCCGGAAATTGTGTTGGATGTGGAGAACGGGGGTTCAGGTATTTTACAGAGTTTTCAAACCACATAAACCTGAAACTTACAACTCAACCAAAGAAGCAAAAGCACTTAAAATGTTACCTAGTGAGGAACTCCCAGGGGTTACTCTGTAAAGGACCACTTATATGCTGGAAAGGTAAGTCCAATGTTTGTTATAGATCATGGTTAAAGCCTAGTAGACATGATAAGTTTATCGGATGAGTGATCGCCCGTCTGTTTTTGGGTTTTTTTTTTTTTTTTGCATGCTAGTCAACATATTGAATGAGATTAGGTTACTGAAAAAAAAATTGCACGTTCTGTGATGTATTTGTGTTGTATTTTTGGACAAAAATTTTACTGATTAAGTGAAAATCGGCTGATTTGGTATTGTACGAGGATAAAAATGTTTTGTCCCTTCAGAAAATTTTGCATGGCCACTGTGTACAAATGATCAGATTATTTTACGCTCATGTCGAAAGCGAATTTCATTTTATTTTTCTTGTTTTCTAATAGTGTGTATGAAGCTTAGGGGTTAGACTTTGCTTTATTGCTATGGTAGTTTTTCCCCACACTTGGGGAAGCAGAGAGTCACAATGAATAGAAGTGAGGGATAATCTGTAAGCAGTAAAAATATGACTGAGGTTTTATTTATTTTGCACTCTATTAAAAGGGTGCTTTTGATAATATTTGTATCTCTGTTGGAATGATTTTCCTCCGTTCCCTGTCCTAGTTAGCCAAAAATTCTAAAGTGCTTCTGTCCCTTCACTACTCTTTTCAAGCTAATAATATTGTTTTTGGTGTATTTAAAATGTTATAATCTGTCAAAAATGTATGTGATTTTAGCAATTTTGTCACTTTAAAAATATACATATATGAATATTTGTTATGTAGAACCTCGAAGTCGACCATTTCCTGCTCCAGTTGTCAAGCCAATCACTCCCCTCTCAGAGAACGGAAGCAGTAATGGATACAAGTCCAGATTCTCTCCTTCAGGTAAACTAAAAGATAATGAGATCTTTGTAAACTAATTATCATTATGGATCACTTCACTTCAATCCTAGGCCTAATATAACCTTCGATGAAGTGTTTTGTAAGGCAGAGGAATTCCCTTACTGTTATTGCCGATTAACCCTCTTTTGTGGTGGCCATACACACACTTCACTGGGAAACAGATTTTGCTTATTGAACACATTTTCATATATCTTATAGATTTTTGGCTGCTAATGGCAAAATAACCTGCAAATTAACTTATCGCCTATCATTTTATAGAAGTCTTCTGTTTTTGAAATACCTATTGGCTATGCAGAACACATGAAGTAAACTCATAGAACTGTTGTTGACGTACACCTGGAACAACTGCGGATATCTAAAAGCAGTGGCTCTTCTGCTTGGATTGCAGCTCAGTTAACGCTATCAAGTATTGTTTTTACACATGTGAATGGGACAGCCATGTATTATATTAAAATGAAATGACCACTCTTAGAGAATTTTGGTTAGAAGTGGGAAAAATGTAGCACATGAACCACTGAGAAATTGCATGGAAGAGATGAACAGGGACGGTGATGGTTTTCGTTAATTTGAGGAAGATGTTTCCTTAATTGTTGTCAAGATTGAGATCATTGAGAATTTTCCTGACAACTATGGTGGACTAAACTACATTCAGCTGGTTGCCAAACTTTTTAAGCATACAAGACCATGAAATGCAACCTGGCACTGAAGATTTATTGCATTACTTGGAATTTTCCCCCCTGAAAATCTAGGTGCAGTCGGTGATGACCACGATGAAAGGTTTCACCAGAACATTGCTGCAATGAAAAAATGATTTCAGGGCAATTGCAATCCATCAATGCTGGCTTACTATTGTTGGACACTGCAGCAAAATGCACCATTCACTCCATGAAAATATTTGTCATAGTTTCGTCCTCTGCATTTTCTCAGTGACAAAACCTAAACTAAAATACATTTTGAGTTAAGTCAGTTGACAAACTATGAGGAATATCGATTCCAATTTTCTGCAACAAACTAAAATGGAATGAAATTGTAAGGGAGGGATGTTTACCCACCTGAACTTCTGCTTTCCTCAGAGCTCCACCTGTCTCTCAAACCTCCAGCCCCCTCGACTAGGCAAGCCGTATTGGCTGAGAGACACAGGCTCCCATCAATCCTTTCCCTTTCCTATGCAGTTTCATACATTGCACTCATTCACACTATCTCTTTGGCACCCTCTGCTGGCCTTTTTTTTTTCTTGGCAACTCAATTGTATCTCCAGTCTATAATGGCACATTAAAATGTAACTACTTCCATACTGGGCCATAGTAAAATGATGCCAGCAGGAACACGTTCCCATTCTGAGCGGGCATTATATGACGTTGTCCCCTTGGGACACAGCCCATCCCACATCAGTGTAAAGAGGCACTAAATATGGCTCTTTACTACGTGACCGACTGTGTCCGGTCACATGCACGGTCCTTGTGCATGGTGCTCATGGGCGCTTAGAGCGGCGATCAGGGACGAGGCTTGTCACCCTAACACAGCCCATCCCCAATCGCAGTAAAGAGCCAATTTAATTTGCTCTTTATCATGTGATCAGCTGTGTCCAGTCAGTCCTTTACAGGATGTAAACAAACCACGGTAGCGAGCTGTTACTGGGTTCTCCTTCTCATTCACAGATGGTGTGTGAGTAGGAGATTGCGTTAACAGCTCGTTGCCGCTTACAGTGCACACCAGCACAAACTGATTGCCCCCCCAGTAATGAAGAAGACCTGTCAGCAGCCCATCCTCATAGAATATACCTTGGGGTGTTTTCATTCCAAAATGGGATAATTCCACTGTCCTGGTGCTCCAGGACCTTAAAAGTATGATCGGTGAGAATGAATGCCTGAAGGTACTACTTCAATGCTGAACCTCTGTATGTGGCCAGGCTGTGTAAAAGTCTCGCACATGTGCTATCGCCATACTCTGGAGGAGTAGCAGAATGGTATTTTGGGGTGTATTTGGAAGTTTGCATATGCTGTGTGTGGGATATAACTTGTTGTTATAACAATTGTGTGTGTGTGTGTGGGGGGGGGAATAATACATTTTCCCCTAAAATTGTGGAACAAATTATAACTTCAAAAACTCACTATGCCTCCTACTAAATACCTTGGACTGTCTACTTTTCAAAAAGGGGTCATTTGCAAGGTATTTGAACTTCCTGATTTTTTTTTTTTTTTTTCGAGCCTCAAGATTTCCTCCCACTTCCTGTTTTGGTTATTGGACAGGAAGTGAAGGGAAATTTCCCCAATGAGACATAGATTGCAAAAAAAAACCTGACAGGGGTTATAGGTTTTGCCTATAGTTCTACTTTAATTTCAGATTTCTCAAGATTTCTACAACAGGTGTTCAAAAGGTTCCTTTCCTGAACGAGATTCTTAGTCATTCAGGAGAGGGAGGTTGAACCTCACCTAACTGCAGCAGCTCCTAAACTCTGGTGTATATTTTTTTTTGAGGGCTTTAGGAGTTTTGGAGAATAATTCACCAAAAGCTCCTAAACAAGATTTTAGGAGCTGCTAATGTACATGAAGCCTTAGGGCTCATGTACACACAGACTAGGTTGACCACTGCCCACGGCAAAATCGTGCCACAATTTCACTGTGACTTTGCCGCGTTTTGCAATCAAAACAGTCCTATCCTGAACGCGATCCTTCCACACTCAGGAGAAGGAGGTTGATCCTTCCCTAACTGCAGCAGCTTCTAAACTCTTGTAAAAGCCTGTGTGTGTATGGACACATAACCTTTTATGGCATTGAGTTGAGGCGCTTTGGCAAAAAAAGGGCAAAAGCTCCTAAATAAAAGTTTTTAGAAGCTGTAGTGTACAAGAGCTCTTAATATGTTTATAATAATGTGTTTGCATATTTTATATCTTCAGACATACAGTCTTTAGCCTTTGCCAAAGCTCCTGCCGCTCTTCATTCAAGTACCCCTCAGGATCTGTCCCGAAATAAGAGCATCATTAAGCCTTTGCCACTACCAGTGCACCCCTTGGGAAAGACCTATCCTGGTAAGTAAGCTAAGTTTTCATACAGTGTGTTCATTGTGAAAATAATACAGTATATTCAAATATTTTATATCTGGATCCTTTTTCTTCCAGCACCTATTTTATTTCAATCACCAGAAACCAATGGAACCACAAGTGTAGCAAGGGGTACTTTGCTAACTCCTGCACCTTCTCAGACTTTTTCTCAGTCAACGTCCTCAAGTCCTGGCAGCATTAGTGGAGAAAATGGTATGGAACTACCCACACTTAAATGATGGATTTGAGGTCTTAAATGCCCCATGATTCATGCAGTGTCGGTGACTCTTCATAATCGGTGTTCCCTTTATTTTGATGGACTTGTAAAAAGCTGGACAGAAAGTATGATTTGCTTGTCCAAGCATTTTAAAATTAAACAAGACCTAATGTAAGGGGTTGGTTAAGGGATATCTTCTTTCCTTTTTTTAATTTTTTTTTTATTATACTGCTTTTTTTTTTATTGAACATATAAACAGGGTAACTAAAGCATATACGACATGCCATTGAAACAGAATACAATTCCAAGCTATAAAAAATATATTCTTGTCTCCATCCCAGAGTACATAGAAGTAGTATAACACAGTGGTGTATTTGGTTTTGTGCTGCCCTAGACAAGACCTGCCGTGGTATACCATTCTGGTCTTTGAGTGTGATGGGGAAGCTGCAGCCATTCATAGTTAACAGCTGCAGCTTCCTCATCAAACCCTGAGACGTGATTCGTCCCAAGTGCCATATATAGAATTATTGCCATGAACTGACATTTGCAGTTATACCTCACATGTGTGGGATGATCACTCAGCAGCATTTTATTTAGTTTTTATTAAATTTGTTAAATATTTTAAATATGCATTTTTATTTTTACATTGTTGTTTTTAGTTTTTTATATATATATATATATATATATATATATATATATATATATATATATATATATATATATATATATATATATATATATATATATATATATATATATATATATATATATATATATATATATATATATATATATATATATATATACATTTTTTTTATCACATTTATTGCTGTCACAAAGAATGTGAACATCCTTGTGACAGAAATGGGCACGAGACAGGTACTCTTTATGGACAGATCTGGGGGCCAGATCCCTTCTCTGCACTTAAAAGCATTCAAAACCCGAAGTTCAATCTTTTTGAATGCTTTAGATTTTTAAAAACTGGAACCAATGGTTTCCAAGTAAACCAAAAGTGATGTCCTTCATATTTACCAAAACCATATAATATGAGGTCAAACCTTAAGAGTTTCACTTTGTATACAGGCCTTTGCACTGCATGGATTTGGTAAAGCTAAAGGAAATCAGACAACAAAAGTTGAATAGTGTGTATGGGGTCTTAAGCCTCGTGCACACGATCCAATTGTTGGCCAACCAAGCATCAGATTTGTGTCTTAAGGGCGTGTGCCTGGGTCTTGTCTTGCATATTAACAGTACACAATTTTCATGCAACAAACACGAACCTAGTGATGTACTAAGAGGAATTTCAGCTCTTGAGCGCCACTCTGGGCCCCTTCTGCTAATTTCATGTTTGGTGAGCATCGATTCTGAGCATGTGTGTTTGTACTTTCGACTTTTGTGTGACGGATTTGTGTACTGACCATCAGAAAATCTGACAACCAACCGTTGTCCACAGAAAATCTACTAGCATGTCATCCAACATTTGTTGGCCGAAAGTTGGACAACAATTGTCAAAAGGAGCGTACGAACGGTCAGTTTTTATGACAGTCTGTCAACAGACAATCTCCTGCCAACAATTGGATCGTGTGTATTAGGCTTTAGAGTACCATAAGTTGTGTACATACCATTTAGCATGCTTCCTCATTTTACTGTTTAATTGTCAAGCATATATTAGTTTTCTGTCCTTCTCGATCTTCTCAGTTGGGATATCGCACATCGACGTTAGACATTTCATGTTCTTATTGAAGCTGTCATAATAAAATATTAGATATTTACTGTACTTTAGAAGATGTGGTCTATTTAACATTGTGACTTAAAAGAGAGGCTTTTTTTTTGCATTCCAGCAGTAATTACATTTTCTGGACCGCCCAAGAAAAGACACCGGGGATGGCCTCCAAGTTCACCACTTCAGACACCTGTTTTGGCCTTCCCTGCACCTCCTATGCGCCCTATAACAAGACCAGGTACAGAGTAAAATCTAAGAACGCTTGTTACTTGTGCTTTGCAAATTCTATATGTTTTTAGCATCTGTAGACCTTTAGTAGACTCTGTTAGACAATTCAGTGGCTGGGTTGTTCACACATAGACAGCTATTGTTTGATATCTGTATCTAAGCATGTTGCCTTTACCAACTAATCAGATTTGCTATTATACCACTGAACGTTTTTAGATATCTGCAACATATTTTCCACTTTTCTACCCAGATTCTTCTGCTATGCATATATACTGTATGCTGATAAATGTTATACTGTTCCCGACTATTATGTCTTCTTACCTGACCAAAATAAGGTTAAGGCTGTCGTGGTGTGATCCCTGGGCTGCACAATGGTCAGTCAGTTTACAATTTGACCCTAAGGCTGGGTTCACACGTGTGCAGTGCGAATTGAAGCTAAGTTTTTACAGCGAATTGACAAAGTAGTTGTTCAGCGTTTCACGTCCCGTTTTTGATCAGGGTCAGTTATACACAGGGGCGGACTGACCATTGAGCCACTCGGGCACTGCCCGAGGGCCCCATGCCACTAGGGGGCCCCATCAGGGTTGCCAGCCTCAGTAAAACCAGGGACAGTATGTAAAAATTTGTGTGTTTTTTTTTTTTTTTACATCTGTCTCTGAAAAGTCCCTTACCGACATCCTTTTGGTCTAAAAATCCTGAGATTATAGCTGCCCCACCTATCCAGTACCTTCTCAGCCAATAGAAACATGTCTGTGTATACTGTGTGATTGTATACTGTATGGCCCCATACTCTCTGATTGCCTGGGGGCCCCATAATCTCCTATTGCCCGGGGGCCCCATGAGTTGTCAGTCCGCCCCTGGGTATACATCAGGATCAGTTAAGGATTTTATCCTGTTCACAAATGCATCTGCGAACCAGATGCCTTCCCATAGAAGATAATGTGCTTGCAATTCACACTGCAATGCCCAGAAAACACACAGAGTGCGAATGCAACGCACATACGTGAACCAACCTTGTTCAAATGAATGTATTTTAAAATGTCGTGCGAATTAGCTGCGGTGTAAGCGGGAACCATTTCGCATAGGTGTGAACCCAGCCTAAAGGATGACTAAAACCATAAACAACCTGATATAGATCGGCTTACCAGTTTTGCAGTAGTTAAAATATATTACATTTTAGTTCTCATTAGCTTTCCCTTTTCAGGCGAAGATTTTTGGCAAGTACCGAAAATGCCTGTTTATCTTGCCTCAAATGGAGTGTCTTTGTCTCTTCCCCTCAGATGAGCAGGAGGCACAAACAAATGTCTTTCATTTGTTAACTCATTTTATTAACTCCTATATCCTAGCTTTACAAAGGCAGACATGTTTGAAGTCCAGCCTGGGTGACAACCATGGCTCTCTCCATAGATAACGTGGAGAAGTAAACATTGCCAACAAGGGAGAGAAAGTGTGTTATTTGCAGGATTACTAGGTTAAAATGAAGGAAGAATAGCAATATATTACATTTATTTGTGAGTATGTAACTAGTGAATTTAGACTTCCAGATAGGCGTACTTTTTTTGGATCATTGACTCAAAGCAGCATGGTGGTCAACTAGCTTTTTCTGGAAGTGAGATCAACCACAACAGCCTGCAAATTTCTCTCAAAACAAGTTTCCTTTAAATGTAAAACTCCAGAATGCTACATTTTAATTCAGTTTTACATACCTTTAAAATAACTCCATTTATTTTTATTTACAAATCGCCTTAGTACTTGACTTGTATCCACTTTAGTCTTCTCCCATAATTATGGGGGAGCCAGCAGGTGTGAGCTGCATGCTAATGTGCCAATAAAAAAACAAGCTGATTAAAAAATAGCGATGACCTCATCAGTCTACTGCTGCTCCTTCTCTGTCCAGTCAACAGGCTGGGTGCAGAAAGAGGACACCATGGTATTCCTTAACTATAACAGACAAAGTGGCGTCACCCTCTTTGCATTCTTGTCTGATGAAGGTGCAGGCTTCATCCCTGGATTAAGCTTGGGAATCATTTATGTATCATTTAATGATGTCAGCAAGTCATTGGTTTCATCTCAGTTACGTAATAAGATGTTGGAGTATTTTAAGGGATCATTCATTCGATCAATGCTGATCAGTGCAGCGCAACACAGTTGGTGTGAATAAATAAGATTTGTCTAAAGGTACTGTGGGCTACTTTGTGAAAGATGCAGTGTACACCAGAGAAACAATTTTCCATGTGCTTGTATACAAAGTCTGCAGATCGATATTTTGCTTTCTAATTTGATCATTTTATTATTCTGTTGCATGTTCTAGTCACTGTGCCGCCGCCAGTTTTGGGAGGAGTTTTCCAGCCACAGCCGATCCCAGCAGGAGAAACTGTAATTGTGCCAGAAAACCTGTTGAATAATTCTGGAGTGAGGCCTGTTATTTTGATAGGTGAGCATTGCAATTATTAAAATGCTGGTGCCTATTATATTACCCCCCCACCCTGTAGAATAATAATGCAACACATTAAAGAACTCTTTCAATGTACAGTACTTTCCACTATGCTAACCAATGTAGTTAACACTATAAAATATGTTCAATAAACCTGAAGATTTTAGTGTTGAAAATGAAAAAAATGTATGGTCACTCTCCCAGATAGTCCTTCTCAATCAGGGAAAGACTGATTGTCCAGCACTCTTCAGCTAAGTATGCATACAAGTACTAGAACCAAGCCAAGCATAAGTGACATAGTCCATTACATCTATGTTGGAAGTAGAGAGAACTATATGGACAGGAACTCTTTTTACCTAATAAAATAATATGCCATCTTCACATTTAAAGCAAATATATTGTATATTCAGCAAGGGTATATTTTGAAGTTTTAGTTTTTTTCTTCAAATGGTAGCATTATTTATATTAAGTTGATTTTTTTTACTTGTATATTAAAGTGGAACCTTAGGCAAAAAAAACATACAGGTGGTATTTGATCACCTCTGTGGTTTTTATTTTTTGTTAAAATTTAAAAAGACCGAATTTAAAAAAATAAAATTTATATTTAGTTATAACATTTTGCAAACAGGTAATTTTTTTTCCTACACTGATGAGGGCACCGATGGGTGGCAGTCATGGGCACCGATGGGTGGCAATAAATGGGCACTGATCTGTTACTCTGATAGGCAGCACTGCTAGGTGGCATTGATTGGCACCACTGGTGGGCATTGATAGGTGGCACTGGCAGGAGGTACTGGTGGGCACAGATGAGGCATAATTGCCTCTTCTTCTTCTTTGGGAAGGATGCCCCTTGCAGATAAGCCAGGTCCGCGCTGTGGCCGTCTTTTGGCTATAGCGCAGACAGCAAGTGGTTAAGGGTTTAAAGCCAGAATCACCATTGTCACTAAAACTGAAAGTGATGAGAGAGTCAACATTTTGAGTTGTCACCAACAGGAATATCGAGGAACTCCCAAATGGGAAGACTTGCTCCTGTGACAGTTATCTGAGCACAAGTTATTTTAATTCCCTACTCTTTGCTGTGTAAAAAAAATTGGTTTTGGTTCTTTAAAGTTAGCTATGCACCTTTTTAGATTGAATTGTATTTGAAGTAATCCACCCTGCCTACTATTGTCCTGCCAGCAGCTGGCAGGATCTGCGACTGCTGATTACTCAAACAGTCACTGCTTCTGATTGGATGCAATGACTGTCCCATCAACAATTTTCCACCTGACTACTTTTGCAAAAGTCAACCAAAAAAAAATCAGCTTTTGTTGAACCGGGTGTTGCTTACAGACCACCCACCGCTTGACTTTTGACTGAAATTGAGCAGGAATCTGCCAAAATTTTAACAGTGCATGTCCGGCTAAAGTTGAATTCCCTAGAAGGTAACCGATACATGATTGCTACCATATACTTATCTGACTCACTTGTATTTTTCATCTAGTTTTACTCCGATTCCCTTACTTAATTCCCATGCACAACCTATTAGAAGATATTCGTTTTAGTGACTTTTAATCGCCTAACAGCCACGATAGGCAAGCTACAAAAAAAAATGCTACCAGCTTAGTGCATGCTTTTCTGCATACACATATACTTATGTGCAGTACATATTTCCATCATATTTAGTTCATGGCCCTACAAAAATTAAGGAACCAAGATTGACTTCCTGACGGTGAGGTACATGTGTAATTTGGGTACATATAACACAGAAATGTGTAAGGGCTTACTTATCAACTTGGATAAGGTTTATAATATAAAGAGTTTTGTATGGAGCTGCTGTACATAAACTGTAGTAAAGTACATGCAAAAATAGACAAGTCATGGCAATAGAAGTGATTTGCCAGTGTTTTTATTTATGGTCCTTCTCCAGGGCTTTGACTCTAAACAGTGTGAATTCAGAAAGCAGGGCTTGGATTGACTTAAACAGCACCATATAAATGTCTTTACTAAAAATAGGCTTTCTTATGAATCTGAGTGTCTTCGTATTGTTTTTTGCATGCATGTGCACAATTTGAACTTTTAGTGATTATACTATTGCAACTGCCCTGTTTAGTACAGGATCTTCAGACACAATTTATGCAAAAAGCAATAAATCTTAATTTCTTTATTATCTTTTATTAACATAAAGGCTTTGGGCTGTTTTCTGTTTCTGAATATTGTTCTAGGCTATGGTGCTTTGCCATATTTCTATGGGAATGTCGGAGATATTGTTGTAAGTCCAATGTTGGTGAATTGCTACAAGTTACAGGAGTTGGAAAAGAAGGAACTGGATCAGATGGGAGTGGCAAGCAGCCAATTCCTGAGTGTAGAAAACCTCATTCTTCTGACAATCCAATATCTTGTGAAGCTTGGTGAGTACAAATCGTTTTTGAATATTTTCAACATTTTTTCTTCTCCTTTTTTAATTTTTTTTTTCTCCCGAGAAATTTTGCATGTTACTTTTTGAAAACTTTGCCACTAAATGCTACTTTTTTGATATGTAAATTTTACCTTTTTTAGGTTCAGATCAAATACCCATTCGGGAAGTGTTTGAGCAGATTGTGCTGAAAGCTCTACAGGAATTTACCTATAAAGAACGTTCTTTGCCTATGACTTCTCCTGCCATGTCGGTGACACCAGCTCAGTTACCTTGGTTGGCTCGTTTGTCAGCCAGTGTTTCTCAGGATTCGGTTCATGTTCTTGTTACCCAAAACTCTCTTGCAGAGGGAATCTCGGAGACTCTTCGATCTTTAGGAGATATGAAACCTTTGCAGAAGATTCCAGACTATGTAGTAGCAATCTGTTCCTCAAAGGCACGAGGAAATGAGTTTTGTGTTATTGCTCTTGGTAAGTAACAGAATATGCAAACTGTAAAATGATTAAACCAGCAATTGGCTCTCAAAATATAGCCATACAATGCAGTCATTTTTTATACAGATTAAAATCGTATATATAAAGTGATTCTAAACAAACATGTTATACTTGCCTGCTCTGTGCAATGTTTTTTTTGCACAGAGCAGCCCTGATCCTCTTCTTTTTGGGTCTACTGTTGCCACTCCCCCCCAGCTTCTTGGCTTCTTGCTATGGGGGTGTTCTGTCGAAACAGCCAACCATGTCACTTCATGCGACTCTCCAGTATCATTATTGGACAGTTGGACAAGTTGGCTGTCTTGACACACCGGTAGTGTATACACTGCGGTAGACTATGTATCAAGTGGACATTGTTATTCCGCCCGCTAGTAACCAACAACATGGCGACAACTTTTTTTCCTCCTTAGGTGCTGTTGTATCAAAACAGCCAATGTGTCATGCACTCAAGTGTATATGCCACCGGTGTTTCAAAATAGCCAAGTTGTCCAAATGTCCAATTACTGATGCTGGAGAGTCACAGGAGGTGACGCGGTTTGGAGATTTCAACGAGTTCGCTGTTTTGACAGAACAGGGGCGCTTGAGCAGGCTTACTCTTGAGCCACGTTCCTGTAAATGGATATAGAGCGTGGCTTGGCCCTGCCTCTGCTCTCTCCTCATTGGCTCACTGGCTGTGATTGACAGCCATTGGCTCCTGCTGCTGTGTGAGTCAATGAGAAGAGTGACTCGGGAGAGCTACTGCTCTCATGCATAAGGCTGGGGGGGCCTAAACCCAGAACGTTTTTCACCTTACTGCATAGAATGCAGTAAGGTAAAAAAAAAAAGCCTGTCTTTAAAACCACTTTAGGCTGATCAGAGTCTGTTGAGGAGGGCAGGATACATGGGGCCTTTTTAAACTTTTACATTTTTACAAAAAAAAATAAAAAAAATGTAATCCTAAAGGGATTTATCCATTTATCTTAAAGTTGGCCTGTCCAGCACCTATTCGTATGCTACTTGCTTGTCCCTGCCAGACAGTAAATATCTCTCAAAAGATCATATATAGCAGGGCTCAAAATTTCAAGTCTTGAGCTACTAGCCAGGCCTTAAGAGTTACTCACCACCAGTTGCCCCACCAAACATCACCCCTAAATACACCCCTTGTAAATGATCATATTTTATTCAGATCCATACATGATATGCAGGGTTGTCTTAAATATTGGACTCTGGACAAGCATTTTGGTGCCCCCCTGCAGAAAACACTACAGGAGATACTGCAGACCTACTAGTGGAGAAGACCAGAGAGACTGCAGACATGGTAAGCAGAGGGTCAGAGAGACTGCAGACATGGAACAGGCACTGTGGATGGTGTTATGGATGGCTCTCCCCTCCCTCCACATCTCTGTAGAGGGAGAGATGTTGAAGATCAGTGTACACAGCTTTAGGACCTGGGGGAGCATGTCCTCCCTCTACAATTGTTCAATGTGATCCCTGTCCCCTCCCCCTGCTCTGAGTGTCGGACTACTCTGCTCACTTTCTCCCCAGGACCTTCAATCACATCATCAGCAGTGTCCAGATCACGACTGCACACAGGTCCCCTCATAGTCCCAGCTAGTCAGTTCAGCAGTGTCAAAAAGTGCAGACAGAAAGTCCTCTCCTGACCCCTTCCATTGTCAGCAGGAAGCCGGTGTTCTGCGCATGGCACAGGGCAGAAGAAGCTTCGGAAAATCTCAGAAGATGAACGGCGCCTGCGCCGTGAGTGGAGGTGGTAGCTCCACCATCCAAGCAGACATAGGGTTGTGAAAATTAGAGGACCCCTCGCGGGCTTCGGGCTCAGCCTCGCTGTGCTCGGCTCTTTTATATTCCAACTCTGTCCACTTGGATGGTGGGGATAGAACCTCGACTCACGGCGCAGGCGCCGTTCATCTTCGGTATTTTCGGAATCTGTGCGTTGTGTACTGCGCATGCGCAGTACACAGCGGACACTATCCGATGGGGGACCTTATATAATAGGACACTGGGAAGTAGAGCACTTGAGGGGGAAGGAGGAAGTTGCATTTTCCTCCTCCTGAATGCCGGGTTCTCCAAGCACCTTATTGGTTGTTAGAACGCTATCAACCAATCATTTTGACGGTCAGGGCTTGGGAGGCAACAGTGGAAAGCCAGTAGTTCCACTTGATTGGACACTTCTTCTCCTCCCCCTGAAGGATCTTGGCTGCTGCTACTCGCAATCGCTTTATATGTACTCGCCAAATGCGAGCAGGCGAGTACAAATTTTGAGGGCTGATATACAGAGTATTTGCCGTAAATCCAGGGATGGTGTTTTTGATGCTGCTCTACATGGTCTGGTGTCTACAGATTTTTCAGGAAATAAGGGAATTGTTTGGTAGTCCTCTTTATGATTCCAGACCAGTACCACAAGATAAAGTGTGTGTGTGTGTGTGTGTGTGTGGGGGGGGGGGGGGGGGGGGGGTGGGAAGGTTTAAGGCATTATTTTGAAATGAACTTGACTTGTCTGGATACAGATATGATCTAGTTTTAAATGTGCATGTATTGTTTAAATTATTGTGCTGCTTAAATTAATAAAACTGCAGAAGCAAGCATTGAGTTAGAACAATTTAGGAATCCATTGAGTTTGTCACACCCAAGTCATTACAGGGTCATTCTCAAAGCATACCAAACACTGGATCAAAATTGTGTCATAGATTGATCTGTTATTACTGCTTTCAGATTTCTTAAATCGTATTGATTTTATATCCATTAGAAAACATTTCTGTTGTCATGGTAATGTCATCAGACTGGGTCAACTTGTACAACAGCAATAACAGAGCTCACAGACGCAAGACTAGATATCGACAGACTTTTGCTTAGCAAATGACCTCCATTTGTATTTAAATGTCATGGCACCATGACTTATGCTAGAAAGAACTGTACCAGTTAGGTGTTCCTTTCTGTTTACTTTGGAAGACCATTCAGAGTTAACCAAGGCAGCTCACAATATACTGTGTTTTAGTGAGTTGGTAGTGCAATTGATTCTGATCCTTGACTTTTTTTTTTTTTTTTTTTTAAAGGTAAATATCAATCCCGGGTACTGGCAGAGAGCATGCTGACAACCAGTGAGTTTTTGAAAGAGATCAGTTATGAGCTTATCACAGGGAAAGTTAGCTTCTTGGCCTCCCATTTTAAGAACACATCCACAGGTAAGCGGTAATAAGTATGTCGCCTCAATTTTCATTAACGTAAGGATTTACTTGGTTCTGACAATTCTATCTGTATTTTATAAGGTAAATTTATCAGGGCTTCTTTAACCAGTTGTGGACATGCTACACACCCACCCAAAAAAAAACTACACAGGGGATACATAGCTGTTCTCCCCTTCTGCTCCTCCCTTAAAAACTATTTCTGGCATTTCCTGGCTGTCAAAACGACAGCCAGGAGTTACTATGTCATACAGCAGTTATTGAATTATTACTTTGTTGATATTTTGCTCTTTATTTGTAATGTGACACCTAAAAAAATGAACAAACAAAACAAAGTTTAAATAATGGTTGCATATAAATCACGGAAATAACAGCTATTGCAACGAGGAGGAGTTGATGGGGGTAAGCTGACAGTTAATCCTGCTGGGTAAAACAGGACGACATTTTATTAAAGGAAAAAATTTATTTCATTTGCAATTCTTTGTCCAGAAGCATATTTTAGTGTTAATAAAAAACAAGAAGTTATGAAATAAGATTTTTTTTATTTAATTACAGTAACACCTTTTTATTTTTGAAATGTCACAACAAAAATAATTGCTATCTTTTGTTTAGTTAAATTTTTTTTTTTTTTTTTTATTACTTTTTTCAATGTTATCACCAAAAGAGAGCCTTGTTTGTCCTGATTTTTTTTTTTTTTTTTTACAAAATATGTATTCATTTTTTTTCTCGATTTTAAGTTGATGCCAAATAAACAGGCTCACATCAGATGTTCAAATTGCTGTTTAGCTGTAAAGAAAAATCATAAAATGTATTAGTTCATTAGAGGGGGGACAGTCCTGGTACAACTGGTACCTAATAGTAACTTACACTGTTATATATGGTTTGTGTTTTAATAATTTAGCTTTTACATATTGTTCCCTGTTTATTTTCTAGGTGATGATTTGGATAGATTGCTGGAAAAAATTCAGAGGAAGAGGGGACATAATGTAATCATTCCTTTTCATGGCGATGTGAAAGAATGCGTCTCTACCCAGGAAGCAGCCTGCATGATTCCTGCACAAGGCGGAGGTAGATATTACTAAATTGCCTCCATCGGACTGCTACCTTTATTTACTGCTGATCTTACTGGCTGCTCTGTTTATTTTCTTGTAGTCATTTAATGTTTTTCTTCTGTTGTTTGCAATCAGTTATATATGCTCATTGAACTGGTATACAATGATCAGTCTAGCTTCAATTTGTTGGCTAAGGTGACAAAATATAGAACAACCTACTTAACTAAAGTACGTATTTTAAAGTCAGAAAAACAAGCTTGAGTTGAGTTAGGCCTCATCCACACTGGACATTCTAAAAAAGCCAGTAACGTTAGCTGTAGAAATCTGTAGCTTCAGTGTGGTCCTTTTTGTAGTGGCGTTTTTTAGCTTTCCATTTTATTTTTTTGCAAAACTATACTCCCATAAAAACTTATGGCTCAAAACGCTGATAAATGCCACATTTCTGCATTTTTTTTTTTTGTATGTTTTTTTTTAAGCCGTTTTCAGAGTTATAGCATTATTACAGCTGAAAAACCCTCAATACCCGCTAGTTCTGAGTTTTTTTTCCAGCTGGGAAAACACCCCTGCCAAAAACTTACAGCGGCCTATGTGTGCAGGGACACATAGGATAACATGTTGTGGAGTTTCACTGCAGGAAAAAAAAGGAAGCCAAAAACAGCAGCTGTGAAAACGTCCAAAAACATCCAGTGTGCATGAGGCCAACCAATTGATATGTTTTCTATTATGAATAAAATATGGGTTTATGAGATTTACAAATCATTGCATTCTGTTTTTATGTAGATTTTATACAGTGTCCCAATTTTTTGGGGCATTTGGGGTTGTACAGCAAGACAACTGGGACCACCACAACCTTGTATGCCTATTTGGCTGGCATATAATTGCAGCATGTGTTTAAGAGATAATTGGCTTTTCAAAGGAGAGCATGGGAATGATCATTGAACTGTAAGATGTTCCAATAAGCTGAGAAATATGGCATAACAAATGGTTCAGGCCCAGAACTGTTGATGTCTACAAGCAAATATTGGCCAATGCCAGAGCATAGTGTGCATAGTTGCATCAACATTTCTGGCCACTAGCAGTGTGAGTTACTAAAGCAACAGGCTCATAGTAAATTTATCTTGACTTGTAACTTGCCACTTGTTAAAGCCATGAAATGTTATTCAGTTTCTGCAATTTAATCAGTTTTATGCCTGTTGTTTCCTCTGGCTTGGTTATTTATTACACTTACTGACACAGTTAATTCAAAAAGTGCTATCAACCTTTTAACCTGGGAATTTGTGGATATTGCAATCAGCTGATAACATTTTATTGAGGGTCATGATTCATTGTGGATTTCCTAGCACACCTATCAAAATAATGATTAAACTGTGCCAGAATAAATCATGCTGTCAAATGGTTAGATAACTATAGTAACCAAAGCCTGTTCTAGATGAGCAGTGCCCAGTTTTTTCAGCTACCCAGTGAACAAGATAAATATAACTTTCTAAAACGACTTACAGGACAGCCACCCGAGAGGGATCATGGCTCCACCTCCCAAAGGAAACACCTCCTCCATCAGAGCTTTTTAAGGGAAGCTTCCACGCAGCCTCCTCAGTTTTTTGTGTCTCCTCCAACTAGGAGGAACACTGCCGGTGGGAGCCACGATCTCTCGGGTGGTCCTGAGAGTAGGTTCTCACCTGGCTTGTTTTTCTTTTTAGGGGCTGGTCATCCCATCTGCTTCCCGGTGGGGATGGTCCCATGGGCTCTCCCTCCCCCTTCAGTGCTCGGGAAGAGCCAGTATGCTGGAGGTCCTTTGCCCCTGTGTTTTTCCATCAGAGTGGCGGCCGCAGCGGTCGCCATCTTCCGGGTGGCCAGGATAGTCTTCGGCCACGTCCTTCGGGAAAGGGGCAGGACTTCCGGCGGCGCGCCACATCATTTCCTGGCGCTGGAATGCAGGGGGAGAGATGAGGACCAGCTGGCGCCTTATTTCCAGTTCCGGTTGGTGCAGCAGCGATTTTGAATCCGGGACCAGCGGCGGTGTATTCCATGTGTCTGTTAGCCAGCGATGAAGAGCGATACAGACAAGGGGGCAAGCCAAGGCGCCAGCAAGGTCAAGATAAGAGCAGTACTCTGATTAGTCTGGATCCTATGCTCCTGTGGGGGGGGGGGGGGGGAGTGATCACCTTATTTCCCTCCCTCCCTTGCTGAGTGTTTTCAGTGGTGGAGGATTAAGGGGTGTCAGCTTGCTAGGGCACTGGGAAATGGTGTGTTTTTTATTTAGTTGCACCTGGGTGATAGCTGCATTTTGTTTGCAGGAATAAATAGCGTGGCTTTTTTTCCTTGTCTCTTTCTGTTTGTTTAGGCAAAAAGTGCTGCCCAACCAGTTAAGAGGAGATGTCCTGTCTGCAAAGAAAAACTTTCACTTTCCAGTGAAACCTGGACCAAAACGCTTTGTGCATCTTGTATCGCAGGCCTGGACTAGGGGGGAATCCCCGTCCTTGTGTGGTGACTTAATTTTAACCATTGAGGATGAGCTTAAGGCTACTTTTCAGGCATTCAGGTCTAATCTATCGGATGAGCCTGGAACGTCGGGGGAGCCTAGCACCCAGCAGTCTTCCTTGGAACCTCAAGGGTGTTCTCAGTTGCTGACTGGGGGAGGGTTGTCTCAGGACACCTCGCAGAATTCGTTCTCGCTGGCCTTAGAAGAGTCTGACTCAGAAAAAGAGGAAGATTCAGAAGCAGCTTCCAAGTACAAATTCTCCTTGGAAGAAGTGGGAGGTCTCTTTAAAGTGATATATGCCACTTATTGACACTAGGTATTGAGGAAGAGAAGAAAGAGAGCTCTCCCTACATGATCGCATTTGTATGCAGGGCTAGGGGATTCCAGATCTCGTACCTTCCCAGTGTATTCCCTGGTGTCTGAGATGATCAAGAGAGAGTGGTTGGAGCCCGAGAAGATGCCTTTTTTTTCTCCAGAGCACACAGAAGGTTTCCTTTTGAAGACAACCCGGACCTGGTTTGGAACAAGGTCCCAAAGTTAGACTCTGCCTTCTCTCAGGTCTCAAAGTCGACAGACTTAGCCTTTGAAGACATGGGCACGTTAAAAGAACCCATGGATAAAAAGATGGATCTCCTTCTAAAAAGATCTTGGCAGTCGGTAATGATGAATTTAAAACCAGCCATGGCAACAACCTGTGTGGCAAGAAATCTAGATCATTGGGTTAACCAATTGAAATCTCATATTTTGGTGGATTCCCCTAAGCAGGAGATTTTGGATTCCTTTTCTACTCTCTCAGCAGCAATTGCGTACATTGCAGATGCTTCGGCTGAGTCTGTCCGCATGACAGCCAGGTCAGCCGCCCTGACTAACTCTGTTAGAAGGGCCTTGTGGCTGAAAACCTGGCCAGGGGATGCGTCCTCAAAAAATAGGCTATGCAGAATTCCTTTTGCGGGGGATTTGTTGTTCAGCTCAGAATTAGAATCTATTCTGGACCGAACGGCGGATAGGAAAAAATCTTCCAGTGAAGAAAAAGCCAGCGCAGACACGGAGATGTTTTTTTCCGGAGCCCCAAGGGACAAGCTGATGATAGGATGCAAAACAGGAGGAAGCCTTGGGCGGTACAAAACCCCAAGGGTAAAGGGGGAGTTCTCAATCCTCCTGGGTCCGCCACCAGCCACAATGACTCACCCATCAGGGTGGGAGGGAGGCTCAAAGAATCTCTCCCTCAGTGGGGGGCCATCACTCCAGAATCAGTTCATTTTGAGGATGATTTCCCATGGTTGCGAGAGAGAGTTTACGGAGGTCCCTCCTCAAAGGCTCCTGTTCACAAACATCCCCAGGGATCCAGTCAAGGCCTTCGCTATGAAGTCCCTTATTTGGGATCTGATGTTTCAGGGGGTCATTGTGCCAGTCCCAACAGGGGAACTGGGTCAGGGATTTTATTCCCATGTGTTCCTGGTCCGAAAGCCTTCAGGAAGGTTCCGACTCATCTTGAACCTCAAAGGGCTGAACAAGTCTTTGCAGTACGAGAGGTTTCGGATGGACTCTATCTTCTCCGTAAGGAACCTCCTGAATCAGGGGTGCTATATGGCATCCATAGATTTGCAGGATGCATATCCATGTCCCGATTTGGGTCGGGTCTCAGAGATATTTGAGGTTGGCACTAAAGGAAGGGAGCAAGGTTGTTCACCTCCAGTTCAGAAGCCTCCCGTTTGGCCTGTCGTCACCCCCGAGAGTGTTCACCAAGATTATGGCCGAAGTTTTAGCTCCCCTCTGCCTGGAGGAATCTTGGTAATTCCCTATCTAGACGATCTGTTATTTTTCGCCCAGACCAAGGAGGGTTTGCGGAAAGATCTGGACAGAGCCTGCATCCACCTAAGAGTTAGGGTGGATTATAAATCTGCAAAAATCTAATTTGGTGCCCGCTCAGGAAGTGACTTTCCTGGGGTTTCGTATCAGCTCTCTGGACCAAAAGATTTTCCTGCCGGAAGAGGAGGAGAAGCTGATACAATTAATATCCCAACTGCAATCCAATCAGCCCCTGTCCATCAGGAAGGTGATGTCGGCATTGGGAACTTTGACTTCTTCCATCCCAGCGGTCCAGTGGACAAGGCATCACTTCAGGCCTCTTCAGGCTTTCTTGTTGAAGGTTTGGGATCGTCAGCAGAGTTTGCTGGATGTTCTGGTGAGGATCCCCACCTCGGTAAAGAGAGGTCTGTGGTGGTGGAGAAACCGAGAGGTGCTTTCAGAAGGCCTTTTGTGGTCCTTCCTGGTCCAGGTGCGGCTGACAATCGACGCCAGCTCCTGGGGTTGGGGGGCTCACATGGACAGCCAGTGGGTTCAGGGCTCATGGTCCGTGGAAGAGGCAGGGAGGTCCTCAAATTGGAGGGAACTGAAAGCAGTGGAGAGGGCGATGTTGGCCTTCTCAGGTGTTATTTAGAAGCAACACATCCAAGTCCTATCAGACAATGCCACTGTTGTGGCATACTTGAACAGACAGGGAGGAACCGGAAGCGGGGCACTTCAGGATCTAGCAAAAGGTATCCTGGTGTGGGCAGAGCAGTTTACTCTTTCCTTGTCAGCGATCCACCTAAAGGGGTCTCTAAAAGTAAAAGCAGACTTCCTCAGCAGGAAACAGGTCTTGGAGGCATAATGACAGTTGAATCCAGAGGTCTTCAGGTTGATTGGGGAAAGATGGGGTCAGCCAGATGTAGATCTCTTTGCCACTCAGAAAAAATGCCCAGGTCCCCCTCTTCTTCTCCTTGAACAGGCACGAGAAGTCGTTGGGAATAGATGCCTTGGCACACAGTTGGAATTTTCACCTAGACTACGCCTTTCCCCCGTTTCAGTTGATTCCGCGGGTTATAAGCAAGATCAGAAGAGAGGAGGCAAGGGTAATTCTGATCACTCCCTTTTGGCCCAAAAGACCTTGGTTCTCGGCCCTATTACAGATGCAGCGAAAACCATTCTGGCATATTCCTCTAAGGCAGGATCTCCTCCGGCAGGGCCCTCTCGTCCATCAAGATCTAGTGAAGCTGAGGCTCACGGCTTGGTTTCTGAGGAGCAGCTCTTGAAAAGAAAAGGGTTCTCAGACAGGTTGGTGGCTACCCTGATGTCCAGTAGGAAGAAAGTTACAAGGGCAATATATTTCAAATATTGGAAGGTGTTCGACTCTTGGAGCAAGACTTTGGCTAGATCAACGAGGCAAATTACTTCAATTTTGGAATTCCTGCAAGAAGGGGCAGATAATAAGTTGCCAATCGGCACCCTCAAGGTGCAAGTGGCTGCTCTAGGGGTTTTCTTGGAGAAACCTATAGCATCAGACCCCCTAGTAGTTCGGTTCTTTAGAGCTCTTTCTCGTTCTAGGCCTGTTGTGTCTAAAAGCTGCCCAGGCTGGGACTTGTCTACTGTTCTGCAGCCCCTGACCAGGGATCCATTCGAACCTATTGTTTCAGCCTCCCTGAGATGGATTACATTGAAAACTGTGTTTTTAGTGAAGGTTACTTCAAGTCGCAGTGTCAGTGAGTTGCTGGCTTTGTCAATCAGGGAGCCTTTCTTTTTTCGTTTTTCCGGACAGGATAGTCCCTAAAACAGATACTAATTTCTTGCCTAAAGGGTCGTCAATTCAAAAAATCGATCTCAGGAGCTAATTCTCCCTACATTCTGCTCTAATTCTTCTGGTAAGAAAGAATAATTCCATACCTTGGATGTTGAGCGCAGTTCTAAGTTACTTGGAAGCCACTAAAGACTGTAGATGTGCGGATTCACTATTTATTTTATTTTCCGGTAGTAAAAAGGGAAAGCAAGCTTCCAAAGGGACCATAGCCAGATGGCTAAGGATGGCAATTGCAGAAGCCTATTCCTGTGCTGGCCAGAGGAGACCAGTGAGTGTCCAGGCTCATTCCACAAGGGGCTACAGTGGTGAGTTGGGCAGAGAAAGCTGGCGCCACCCCCGAACAGATATGCAAGGCAGCTACCTGGTCAAGTCTGATGGCATTTGTCCGTCATTATAGATTAGATCTCATGACGGCTGGGGATCAGGCTTTTGGAAGGAAAGTCTTACAGGCTGTTGTCCCGCCCTGAATGGAGTAGGTCTCGGTAATCCTCTCAGGTGGCAGTCCTGAAAGTCATTTTGTAAAATTCAAGTTACACTTACCGGTAACTTGTTTTCCAATAGACTTTCAGGACAGCAGTAACCCGCATTAATTGCTGTAATACTATGATATAACTGTCACTTATGAGTTGCAGAAGGGGTTGGAGAGTCTCTACAAACAACGGAGGAGGCTACGTGGAGGTTTCCCTTAAAAAGCTCTGATGGAGGAGGTGTTTGGGAGGTGGAGCCATGATCTCTCTCGGGTGGCTGTCCTGAAAGTCTATTGGAAAACAAGTTACCGATAAGTCTAACTTGAATTTTTTATTCCTAATTTTTTTCTGCAATGGTCAATCACATCTGCAGGCAATTGTCTGTCTTCCTGTAAAAATGTGTATCTGCCACAATTATTCCGCCATGTCATGAGTGAAAAGAACAGAAGGGCAAGTATCTATTGTCATAGGACCTGACATAAACAGAAGCCCCCAATCCATCCCAATGTCTGGATGACAATTAAGAGATAAGGCATACTACAAAACTAGCAGTCACAGAAAAAGTTGCATGTGCTAGTAGATATTAACCCTAACTGGATGAAATTTATTTGTCTAAATCTCCACGTATTATTAGAAGCAATATGCCATTTTATCCTTTTTAGGTATGGTTTTTACTGTTTTACTATTTCCTGTTCATGACTACATTCGATCAAAATTGCTCAGCGAGTGTTGCCACTGATGCTTAGGGCCAGTTCACACCACATGCAGTCCAGTGTGTTTTTCCTTCTCCTCACTAAAAATGCATGGAAAGTAGATTATATGATTTATGATGGCATTCTTCACACCAGTACGTTCCAGGAAAAAAAGTAGAACGTACTGCATTTGTTTTCTGCACTGGACTGTACTGGGATGCTGTAAAAAGCATCAAAAATGCACGTCCTTAAGGTTAAGAAAAAAGGCGGGGGGGATGCACTGGAATGCATCAAAAACACACATACAGAAAAGCATCTGGAACGCATCCGGACTGCGTTTCAATTGCGTGAACTGGTCCTTATACTTTTAACCAGAGGTTAAATGTGACAGGGTGACAACATAGGAGAGACATTGGAAAGGGGGGGCAGAGCTTTTTCACCCTGTGACATCAAATGCCTGAGTAAGGACCTTCATGGCAAAATAACCATTTATTTTTGTTCTTTGAAAGATTACAAATTACTTTTGGAATTCTATTGACCCGTTAAAGATTAAATGAGGTTTATATGTACTTAAACAAGAGGACTTGGAAGGCTACATTGACTGTTCTTCCCTACCTGAAGACTGTACAACAAAGCCAAATAAAAGGATATACATCTGTGACTTAGCCTTTCTTTAAATCTCTTTGAACAATTCGGTTTTTTTTTCTGGGTTCTAGGTTGTAACACCGATAACTTTCAAATATACCAGTCTCAACTGATGGTTGCTCGGAAGCTCCTCTCCCAGGTGTGTGCAATTGCAGACAGCGGCAGTCAAAGTCTGGATCTAGGACGGTTCAGCAAAGTGGATTTTCTCATTGTTGTTCCTCGCTCAGAAATACTGGTACAGCAGACTATTCAAAGGATTAGACTGTCTGGTAAGATAAAGATTACTTTCTACTAACAAATAGGTGAAATGTTACAATGGCACTAAAAAAAAAGTTTGATCCTCCTTTTCTGTGGCAGCCCTGAAATGTTTGAGCTTTACCCACCTGCAAGTCATCATTTTTCACTGTTAAGATCTAGTTGCCATTAGAGCTCAGCATGGGAATGGTAGCTTTTAGCACTGATGTTTCAGCATCAGATAAGTCTGTTGCTGTGGGCATTTGTTTTGTGTTGGGTAAGCTTCTGTTAATGTGAACCAGTGGTTTACCCATGCAGGCCAAAGCAACAGGTTCACTTTACTGGTAGTCCACATAGCTGTCATACTTGCCTTCCCTTTGCACCCCCGTCACCCTGTTTTCTCAAGGAGAAGGCAAGGGTTTTGGGTGAATGGAAGCTCAACAGTCAGGGTCTGTGTAACAACTAAGAATAATTAAGGGCACTGAAAGTGTATAAAAAAAAAACCACAACCCAGTTTATAACCCCTGGGTGACACACAGGAGCTAAAACTACAGAAAAAAAAATGGGCTGCCCAAAAGTAATAAAATCGATAATTTCAGTATGACATTATTTTCTTCTTCCCCCAAATTCTTTATTTAACAAAAGGGCAGTTTTGGTAACAGACAACAATGATGATAATACATAGACCATTGGGCAAAATACAATAGTAAGCATCAGGTGAGTAAAATCGCTATACAAAGAGGGAATAGAAGAGTCCCAGTCTGTGTAGACCTAGTAGACTATGAAGTGGCAACCAGTGGAGAGTTGATAATGACTCCCTATCCATAGAGCAGGGATGGTGTAGATCCAGTCAGTGGGGGAAAAAAACTGCCTAAGTTTTAGATAACATAAAGTAATGGGGGAGAAGAGGAAACATAAGAAGAAAAGAAGGGAGAGTGGTGGAAAAACTGAATTTTCTGCCTGTATAAAGACACCAAGAAAATGGATGCATACTGGGCAAATTAACAGGTTCATTGTACTTGTAGTGTAAGGGATCCTTAAGATTTACTTGACATTACCCCATCACCCTGAATACTACAAAATTCTGTGTCCTAAGCTGACACACTGGCTATGCACGCTTCCTTCACACCTTCATGAAATCTGGAACCTGTTGTTTAGCAACTCGGGCACCAAGCAGTGCATTGTGTAGACAGTGTATTTTTTTCCCCCCTTGTTTGATAGTACCAGATATTTCTGGAATCTGTTGGTGGATGGGTGAAAGGTTAGTAAACCCAGTGTTAACTGCGGTAATTCCTTAAAATTGAGAATTTTTTATTTTTTTTTAAATATTGATGAACCATGATAATATTCCTTTTACGTGTGAATGCCATAAATGGCTGTAAACAAATGCTATATTTATTGATATTATGTCTTCAGACCTTAGACAGACTGTGATTTTATTTTTGGTAGGTGTGTTGACCGATTTGGGTCTTGAGGAATTGGCATTTGCACCTCAGCGAGCAGAAAAGTATGTGCTTCGACTAGATGGAGATTTTCAAACCAAATTCGATGCGTTTATAAAAAAAGTGAAACAAAATCCATATACACTCTACGTTCTTATCCATGATGATAGCCATGTAGATTTAACCAGGTAAGTGCACTAAATGACAAGCATATGAAAACATCTGCCCTGGGTTGTTGGTGGGATCTTATGGTACAGCAAGCTTTTATACAGTCTTTTGCTGTACATAATTGTGTGTGTTTTTTTTGTTATTTTTTCCCCAAACTTTTTATTGGAAAGAAACATGAGAAAAGGTGCAATAAATGCCATTACAAAGGACAACCAAAAGGAGGGTGGATGATACCCATATAGAAACATAAAATATGTGTAAAAAATCAGAACTGTTTGAATACAAGGCAAACTAATGAAAACTAACAACAAAATATATGTAGTACTTAGAACCATACAGTTTGGTATTACAATAGCATACAGACAGCAATGATACCAGTTGATAGCTTGTGACTCATGGTAGTGTAAATTGGATAAATGCAGAAGGTAATGTACACCTGAAGTAGACACAAACGTAACCACAGAAAAGTCATCTATGCATGTAGGAGTCTAGCCTTCTGTCCCAGATCTTATGATATTTAGCTGGGCACCCTCTACGAATGTAGATAACTTGTATGGCAGTGACAACTTGACAGCAGACATCCAATTCTGGGCTGTCTGGGATGAAGCCCTGAGCCATACCATAGCCATTAATATTATAGCCACAAAAGGTGTTTCTTGCAGGGAAATATGGAGTTGCTTGTCAATGACAGGATTGGGGAGGAGAGCCCATTCACTCATGTAGGAACTGAACCAGCTGCGGCCAATAGCTTTGAATGACAGGGCATGACCATATCAAAAGGTAAAAAGTGCAGCTGGTCTTGTCAAATCTGGGGCATGAAGGATTATAATGGGGCCGGTGCCTAGATGTACAAATTGGAGTTGGGGTAGGTTCTTTAAAAAAAAAAAAAAAAAACTGTGTGACGTGGCCAAAGTTTTTGGGAGACTAGCTAACAGGATGCCAACACATCATCCCAGTCTTCATCCTCAAGCTCCCCCACATCTGCCACCCAACTGGTTTTTAATTGATGAGCTAGGTTTGCATATTTAGATTTTACATTGTCCTTTCTCGCCCTGATAGCTTATTGAGATGGCCTACCTTCATATACCACCTTTATCAGTCTCTGTTGTAAAAAGAACAAAAAAGATTGCATGGGGCTCCTGTAATTGGACTCCATACTCTGTGCTGATGTCTGGGAAAACCAGCGAGGCAAAAGCAGTGAGCCAATCATTCAGCAGGAAATTGGATTGCTGCTAGAATTTTTTTTACATATTCTATGTACAGGAATACCCAAGATTGCCATATTGGAAGAAATTGTCAAATTCATTCATCTTGAAAAATCGCAGGTGCTAATTGAAATGAGAACATTTTAAGGCCCCCTTTCACAGGGACGAGCTGTTCAGGTCCGCATGTCAGTTTATTAGGTAGACCTGAACAATCCATAGACCTATATGGAGCGTCAGATGTCAGCGGTGACATGTCCGCTGACGTCAAACCCACTCTTATCCGAAAAAGTGTGACGGAGGAAAAGTCTACTTTTCCATCCGTCATCAGATCGGGTGACGACGGAGTCTACGGTCTGTCCTCATCCGATCCCCCATAGGGGAGAGTGTCGCTCTTACAGGTCCATCCCTGCACAGTGTGCAGAGATGGACCTGTCATCTTCCTGCTCAGCGGGGATAGCGCGATCCCCCACTGAGCAGAGCAGGCTCTGTACATGGACATGTCCGTGTGAAAGTGCCCTATGAAATTGCTTAAGTTATTTTTGAAGTGTTAGGGTTTTAAAGCCACCTGGCTAATATACGTTTTCATTCTTGTCACATAAGTTGCTGGGTCCACTTTGGTCTTCTGGTGGGTGCGTTGAAGTCCCAAGTCCCATTTTTTTTTTTTTTTTTTAATATATTTTTATTGAGCAAAAAGACAAATGCAAACAATATACAGCAGTCGAAGTAAGACAGTATCTTTCAAAAGCAATACATAATCTTTCAAGAGAGAGGAAAGTGAAAAAGGAAGTTGAGAAAAAGGGGAAAAAGAGAAGAAAAAGAAAGAAAAGTTAAAGAAGAGGGGGGAGGGAAGGCGGGTAGAGGGGAGGAGAAGGAAATAGGGAATGGCACCCTGGGAGGTGAGGATCACATCATGATCCGATTGCAGTATGGTAACACGAAAAAACATGAAGATGAGAAACAGTATCATCTATGCATACATAAATCCCCTACACGTAGGATCATAAAAGGACACTATCCCATTTTTAAAGTTACAAGTATTTATCATAGAAGTCATTTTCTGCCCCATTATATCTGCAAAATGTGTATTCTAACATCATATTTTCCTTTCTAGTGCTATGTCAGGAAATTTGTCTCATGGAGATTCTTCTCAGGGCCTTTCTGACCGGATTGTCAATTGTCATGAATTGCAGGAAGCCCTAAATCTCATAGTGCTGCAAGTCAGTGCATTTCCATATGCTTTACAGACACAGCAGTCCAAGATCAGCCCTAACAATGAGGTGCATTGGATTCAGTCTGACATGGTGGTAAGGAATTGTGTATCCTATATCCTTTTCATTTTATTTAATTTTTTTTTCATAAAATTATAATATTTTTCCAAATAACTTACACTATCTTGCATTTATGGAGTTCAACTCAAACATGTGGCTCTACAAACATTGTTATAGTTACTAATTCAAATCTGAAAAAGTCAATTTTATAATATTTATGACTTTAGTTACATGAGTAAGGTGACAATGAAGGCACTAGTGGGAAAGAGTGTTGTTGTTTTTTTACATTATTTATACTTTTAACCTTTAAGCTTTTAATGAATTATGTGTTTTTCATGCTTTTTGTGTCTTAGGAGGGTGTAACTGGAGAGGAAATGGTTTACTTTGGCATTAATGAGTACAGCAAATCTCTACAGTGGGGTATTACAAGTCCTTTATTGAGATGTGATGAAACATTTGAAAAAATGGTCAACACACTTCTGGAAAGGTGACGTTTATTTTTTCCAAGATTCATTCCCCCTTTGAATGACATACATTCAGTTACTGCAATCTGACACCTTGTTCTGTCAAATAACCATCCCCTTTCCTTGTAGGTACCCAAGGCTTCACAGCATGGTAATTCGATGCTACCTTCTTATTCAGCAGTATTCTGAAGCTCTTATTGCTTTAACCACCATGTCCTCACTCAGAGACCACACCACACCAGAGACACTTAGCATTGTGGATGACCTGCTTAGCTTCCCGGCAAAAGACAAAAGTGGCCAGGGACACATGCTCATAATCCGGGTGCCTTCAGTACAGCTGGCAATGTTGGCAAAGGAGCGACTGCAGGAAGTTAGAGACAAACTAGGGTTGCAGTATCGTTTTGAAGTGCTCCTTGGTAATCCTGCTTCTGAATTGTCTGTTGCCAAGCACTTTGTCACTAGATTAAAGGTAAGAGAAAATCTCAGACCATATTCAAAACATATTGAGTACAGATTTTTCTACTATGGTGATGAACTTTTTACCCAAAGCTCTGTTTTTCCCAACTAGTATCTCCTCACTTCTCAGACAGATGTCATGAGGGTGATATCAAGAGGAGGTTTTGCATGGGTCTGAAAAGAAAAATTCTGGAATAAATGTTTATGATTACAATATAATACATTTACTTTACATAAAAATAGTTTAATGGAGGGGGGGGGGAGATTAACAAGAGTTGTGCAAACACAAGCTTGCACAACTCTTCTATATTTAAAACATGCTGCCTCTACAAGAAAAAAACAACCAATTTGATTATGGTGTCATAGACACACTGGTTTGGGATATATCCCCACTCACCATTGGCACACAGCAACAGCCCTGAAGAAAGAGTCCTCTGTTCCCCCGAAACACGTTGGCTTGGTCGTTTGTTGCTTCTTTCACTAAAACGACTATACATTCATCTTTAATCTGCTTCTTATTGGATATCGAGCAATCTTTTCACCTACCCTTAAAACTATATTTAGAACATGGAGCAGATGCTTGTCCTAATTGGCAAAGTAGCACAAGCCCCTTTTGTTAGGAAAAATGTGTTCTCTGGCTGTGACACACCAAACTGAGATGGAGCTACATGCTCCAATCTCACAGCTGTCCCCACTCTCCTCAGAGCAGCTGGAAACGGAGGTTGTCAACCATCTACAATATCTGCTCATGCTGTTTAATCACTGCATGGGCAGAGAGAGTGACGTGAGTGGTCTGCTTTCTCTATGGGGAATAGAGAGATGCCATACTCCTCCTTTTGATCAGGTGCAGACCCAGCACCAGTTTATAGTTCACTCCGAAATGGAAACTGGGTTAAGTGGCCCAGATGGACCTAAAACAGGTCTATCTGCTCTGTTAATGTTACAGGAAGTTTAGTTAATTCCCTGGAACGTGTCACTAAATTGAGTTAAGCAACTCTAAATTTGCAATTCCAGCATATATAGCTGTGTTGAGGATGCCCCTGTCCTCTCCCATACCTTCTTGTTAGCCCATCGCTATTTAAGGTGGATGATTAGAGGGATGTAAGTATGTAGTGCCAATATGAGGTATGCGTGTTATTGCCAAAACCAGTCTAATAACTTGTGGTTTCTGGTGACAGATGCCCTTAAGTCCATTGATGCATGTGTAATACTAGCTTTTATCTTGCTTGAAGATATAGAAGCACAATCTTAATGCCTCAACATACTCGAAAAACTTTGTGAGTCAAGATTTAAAATGAAAATGGAGAAAAAGTCCAGGTATTAATGCCTGAAACATTTTCTCCCGTTGACTCTTGTGCTATTATCAGACAAGAGAATACAACTTGAACCAAAAAAAGAGAGCTAAGAGACCTGTTTAAATACTATATATATATATATTATATTATATTATTTATTTAGAAGTCTGAAATTAATTTATAAAACATTATGATCTTTTTAAAAACTTTCTGCATATTTAACATTTAATACTTCATAGAAAAGAAAGCAATGATTTTTATTGCTCTGAAATGCCTCCCATTGGATGGGTTTTGAAATGTTTCTCTTTGTTGCAGTTTAAATAAAATATTTCCTTGTGTTTTGTTTGAAGATATGGAGTGGATGTGAACAAGAGGACTGGGTTCCTAGAACATTCAAAGACCTTGAAGGCCTACCGTGTATTGTAGTTCTTACCGGCAAGGACCCCCTTGGAGAAACCTTTCCTAGGTGCTTTTATTATTATTGATTTATTTAATTCTACTCCTGTTTTAAGGGAAATGTTTTACTTTCTGATTTTTAGTTTTGCAAAAGCTATTTTCCTAGCTGTTTTTGCTCATTATCTGGCTTAAATTGTATGCAGATAAGAACTTTTGACCTCACTCTAAATTTTGATTTGCATGCTATTTCCAGATCTCTGACTCAAAAATATCGAAGCCAGAAGGTCCATGACTGCAGTTCCTATTTTAGGTTTAGTGTACCGCTGTGATGGTTAAAACTTGATGTACACGAGTGGAAAAAACATATCTTTCTATTTCAATCTGCATCCAACTGTGTGGCGTTTTTTTTGTTTTGTTTTTTTATGTGCCTGCTATAGAGACAAGAAGCCCTATACCTGACAACTTAAATATTGTACTGTAATGCCAGTTTACTTACTATATTTTAAATTTACCTGACTCCAAACACTTTAAAATGCCTATCCTACTCAGGAACTAGATGGGGATGGGGGGAAGGGTTTTTGTCTTTTAGTTGGCAAAATAGTTTTATTTTTCTGTGTTTTTTTTTATTTTTAAGTTCACAAAACTTTTTGGAATCTGAAGAATTTTGTGGAAAAGTACAAAGTTTAAAATTCCAGAATGTACAGGCGTCAATAAAAAACAGTATGACATTGTACTATGCAGAAGATTAGAGTACCTAGTCCAACTTCAATTGCAAATATTATTCTCAAGCAGATAAGATGTTGCCAAACCATAAGTGTGAGAATAAACATCCTTTAGTTTTAAAGAGGTGTTCCAGGCTCCTGCAGGAAAAAATAAGTCAGCAGCTAAAAATTACTGACTTTTAATATTACGACACTTACCTTCACCCGGGCCAATTTTTCAATCAGCTATCGGGTGCTGCCTCCGCCATCTCCACTGAGGAAAACCAGCAGTGAAGCCTTGCCGCTTCACAGCCGGTTCCTTACTGTGCATGCACGAATCACGCTGCACTCTGTGAATGGGTGGTGAAAGGAGGAGGGGACCAAACTTTCAGCTGAGTTTGTAGCAGCAAACTCGGCCGCAAGTGGGAGCGAGTACCTGTCAACACCAGGTACCTGCTCCCCCCAAAAGGTACCAAATATGACAGCAGAGCAGGGGAGGATGTAGATAAGCAGAGCTTATCCTTTTTGGGTTGACCTCCGCTTTAAGAACATAAATAGGTTGATCATGGTAACTGCTACATTAGTCTGTAAGACGCCAAATAAAATAAGGCAAAACCGGGAGTGTTCAGAAAATATCTCATTCTCTTTTAAATGTATTGGGGCAGTCTTGATGTTGATAGATTAGGTGCTCATATCTCAAGATTGTGCACATTATACGTATCCGCTCCTCCTGGAGCTGGAGGATTTTCTGATTTCCAGTGCTAATGAGTTTACAGGCTTGAAATAATGCTCTGTAGATCTGGTATGTACCTGTGAGACCAGTATACGAATACCTAATTTCCACTGTTTGGGATCTAGTTTATTATCAGTATTAAAGGCACTATTAACGGAGCTAGTGACCATTGCCCAATATCTGTGCAGCTTGGGCCAACGCCAGAACATATGTATTAAATCACCATGGTCCCTGCTGCATCTACTGCAGGTAGGGTTCTGCAGTAGACCCATAGTATAGAGTTTGGTGTAGTGTATTCATAATAGTTTTATTGATTGGTGAAGTCTCTGAGATGTGTTCAAGGAGCTCATCTGGACAGACTGCAATGCCTCCGCCCACTGGTCTGGCCCTAAAGTGCCCACGTCACCATCCCAGCTTACCAGGGCCCTACATGTGTAATCCTCTAAGCATCTGTTTTTAAAAGTGTGTAAATAGTTTAATCTGCACTAACCCCACCACCAATGTGAATAATACCTAAATAAAATAAGTGAAAAACATAAAAAAAAAAAAAGTTATTTGTGAATGCTGCTATCTTCTAACAAAATTAAATAATTAAGATACTAGATATAAACGCAAAAAAAAAATAGTGCAAACTATTAAACCAATAATGTGAAAAATCACAAATAAAAAAAATCACAGATAAGAAAAAAAATTCCTTTAGTGCAATAGTACTGGAGCTATAAATAGTCTATATTTACATTAAGGTGAATACAAAACACACAACCCAAAATAAATATTTTGGTTATATTGAATTTATATGAAGCACAAATGGTAACAAAATAAAGTGCAATAAAAGAGTTTTTAGGATGCAGCCCCTCACACTCGGCAAGAAAGTCCTGTATTAGGCCCCTTTCACATGGACGGATAGAATGGTGCTTTTAGCTGCGGATTTTCTAGTTTTCTACCGCAGCTAAAAGCACACAATGCTTTCCTATGGCCCCATTCACACACAGCATTTAGCCGCGATTTCGTTACATGCGGTTCGGTGCGAATAGAAAAAATAGAATTGAATGCGTCCAGGTGCGATGTAGCGCAGCTATATGCACATAACCGCAGGTAATTGCAGTCTTTTGTGTCAACTGCGGATAGGAGCGTGAGAAGGGATTCAAGGGACCAAAAAAAGAAATAAAAAAAAAAAGGGTTGCTATGGGAACAACTATATTAGATAACTGCAGCTGAACGCAACTGCACAGAAACGCACGTAAACGCATGTAATTGCACTGTACAAATGCAGCTGATCGCTGTGCCTGGAGTCTTGAATTTCACAGAAAAAAATAAACATGCTAAACTGCGGCAGAACAGCCGTCCGTGTGAAAGGGGCCTTAGACATCTGGAGGATATACCGACAATCTCACTCAGCAGGAGAATTCTGTGTAAACTTCTGGAGGATGAACGTATAGTCAAAAAGAGCCAGATGGCCTCTTACCAGATATGAAGGACCCCAGATTATAAGGGTCAAATTCACCTAATAACAGTAATCCGCTGTGGTGGTTGTACACCGGAGCAGGTCCTGGAGCTGAGTCAGCGGCTCTCTCTCATCCAAAGTGACAGGCTGAAACACTCACTCCATGGGCTCTGGCAGTTTTCAGTAGTCAGCTATGGTGATTCCTCCTGATTTGGTCAGAAGGAATGGCGGCTTTCTCCCGTAATGGATAGTAGGATAAATCTGATCGATCCCTTTTTTTCCTTTCCAGCAGTTCCTCCAGTATAAGTTTAAATGGTTTGTTTAAAAAAGGAGAGCTTGATAGTGCAGTAAAATCTTTGGAATTTATTTTAAAACATTTTAGATTTTTCATGCATGCACAAAAATACACACAGCTTCCAAATTCCTCAGATCATTAGCTGGTGCATTGTGATGTCAGAGTTCTCTCTAACCAATGTGTTTAAAAGTAGAGTGTGCCATTGAGAGATGAAACCCTTAGCTGTGGTGGTATACTGCATTAAAGTTAATCCACTCTAAGGACTTTACATAATCTGCTCTGTCTCACTGTGTCTCTTTTATTAAAAAAATTATGATTATACCTCATTTATGAGCGCTGCTCACATGACCTGCCGGCACAGCGGGCAGGTCATCAGGGGAGGAGGAGAGAGCCGGCGGGTCACGTGATCGCTGAGCTCCACTCTGAAATGAGGCAAAATCTATTTTTTTTTTTATAAAACCGACACAGGGGATATATCCTTAGGAGACAGAGCGGATTATGTAAAGTATTCAATGTTATTTTAGCAGCAGGAGGGGGGCAGGCCCTGATACAGGAGCTGACAGGCAGAGAG
Organism: Lithobates pipiens; assembly: GCF_037356315.1. Lineage (NCBI taxonomy): Eukaryota > Metazoa > Chordata > Amphibia > Anura > Ranidae > Lithobates > Lithobates pipiens. The sequence goes on from NW_027507764.1 coordinate 419,843,527, forward strand.
GGGGGGGGGGGGGGGGAGAAGGAACAGAGAGCTGTGGATAACGATGGCATGTAAACTGACCATGGTGTCAGCGCTCAGCAGCCATGATTAACTGTGGTCAGTTTAGATAGAGGAGAGCAGAAATTGGCAGGATCAGCCAGGTATTTCAGGTGATGGAGAGGGCCATATTACACAGCACAAGCACTGTGCTGTATAACATGCTTTGAGGGAATGGGTCCAAATTCTTAATTTTTTCTTTAGGTTAACAAATACTTTAAATTGAAAATATGCATATAAGAAATGCCATGTGGTATAGGGCCTCTGTTAGAACACCGCATGCTTAAGCTGCAGATTGCAGAATTGCACATTGTCCAGGAGATTGTATTGGGACTGTAGAGTAGATCAGAGAACCAGTGTACTTTTATGAAAAATGTAATACTATGTGTCTGCCATCTACTAACATACTGCATTTTGGATAATTTAGAGTAGTTACTATTTATTATACATTTAACCATATAGGGTTATATAAAATAAAAAACTGTTTGTCTGCAACTGCTTGGCTTTATCCCATATATTATGCATGAGCTTATATGTGGGACATGTGTTTTTTTTGTTTTTTTTTGTTGGGTATAAACAGTATCTGGGACTCCCAGGCCTGCTATCGGGGTTGGATTTATTAAAATACATAATAACCACAAGTGTGGGTCCCAAGAGCTGGTTAGATGCATTCCTTTAAAGATCCCTGTCTTTAAAGATGTGCTGCAATTCAGCTGCTAGGTAATATAGCCAGGGGTTTGGAAGAGCTACATCTTCCCCATGCCTTGGACATTACAGATGTTCCAACCTAATCCTGGGAGGTTTATCTCGCCACAAGAAGGATCAGAATATAGTGTTAATGACATGAAATTTCTTTAGTGAAATCGCCGCCAGTACTGTATATTGTGGAAAAGGTAGAGTAGTTGAGGCAAAGTTCTGTTTAATTGCCTATATATTATCTTTGTTTTACAGATAAACATTTAATGCATTACAGAGGGCTCTCAGAACATTATAGCTTAGCTATAGACAGTAGAGCAGATCAGTTTTCTTTGTAGCTCCCATTTATTTGATGGAAACCTCTGATGAGGGATGAGTCACTACTTTCATGGCTTAGGCTGGCCATATATTATACAATTTTTTTTTCTTGTGCATTTTCCTTTAGATTTACTAAAACCATCTAATATGGTATAATATAATATAATATGAGGTTGAACCTAAACACTTTCAATTTGTATGGAATTAGGCAGGCTCTTGCACTTCATAGGTAAAGGTAAATCTAAAGGAAATTGAATAAGAAAATTGTACAATGTGTAGCCAGCTTTATGGAGTTCCCTAAACAAGGGACTTCACACAGCACAAAATTAATGATGCTAATGATGTTAAAAGGACACTAAAGTTCCACCTGCTAGCTGAATAGAAGATGGTATAATCACCTGACTATAAAAACGATTTAAAATGCTTTTGTTTGTATTTATTTTTATTCCTGACCTTAAAGTTTAGACAACCCCTATGCATTTTCTCTAACCACCATGTTAACAAGAAACCTTCTGTGTTCTAGATCCTTGAAGTACTGTGACCTCCGACTAATTGACTCAAGTTTTTTAACACGGACAGCGTTGGAGCAAGAGATAGGCCTGGCTTGCGGTTATGTGTCAAGGGAAGTAATTCGAGAACCAATGACTGCATTGGACCTCAGTGACAAGGAAGTTGACAAGGCTAACAGCATTGCAAATGATTCTGATGATCTGTTTATTGATCTCGACAGGCCACAGAGTAATGGCAGTGCAGTCACTGGGACGTCAGGTTAGTACGTTTTGTGTGAAGGATAGATCTATTTTGTGACTGTGCTGGTGTTATGGACTTTGCTTTTTTTTTTTTTTTTTTGTCTTTCTTTTTCCATGTCTGAGAATCATTTCAGTAAATATATTGCGCCCCCCCCCCCCCCACAAATTTTTTTCAAACAATGATCCCCTTTTTTTTTTTTTGATAATTCATTTTATTTGAACAAAACTAAATGCACAATAAACATTTTATAGAGGTATACCAATACTAAAATGACAACAGAAATAATGCATTATAATGGCTGACTGCCCCCTGAAAATCTATTAATGCAAGTAAAGGGGATTTTGTAATATAAAGGGTTATAATCTTGTTTTCTTTCGGCACAGGTTCCATAGCAGAAAATGGAGTCAGTTCATCAAGCACAGCTGAAGAAACACAGAGACTGCCATTGAACCCTGACTTCCCAAATGTAGCAAACAGCTCTCTGGATGAAGTCACTTACCCCAATTCTACAGCCAGTGAAATCAAAAATGAATGCGACTCTCTTGGGGCACAAATGGCCAGCAGCACAACTTCAAAATTCTCCTCCACCTCTTCATCACAAACACTTCAATGGACTCACCAATCTGGAAGAAAGAGCAGGACGTTGAGTTTAACAATGCCACGCATTGTGGTTCTCTCACGAGCTACTTACAATCTCCTGGCTTCTAATAAAAATGGACAGACGCTCTCTACTGTTTCACTCTTACCCCATGCTGATGTGAGCTGGTTGAGATCACTCAGGCCTTCAATATCCAAAGACTTAAGTAGTGATGAGCAATCGCTTTACTATCGACAGTGGACAACAGCCAGGCAGCACCATGCAGACTATGTAAACCCCAGTGAGCATTTGGGTACAAGGACTGTTCATCCACGCCGTCTTCTTCTGAATGGTCCATCACAGGTCATTAACCTTTTGATTCTTTGGGATGGGATTCAGTCCAATCCTCCCTTTTTATTTTTTTTAGCCATGATGGAGTAAATAATTCCTTTTACCTGGGTGAATAAGCGGGTACATATTTCCCTCAGGATAATGTGTATAGGAGATCACAACGTCTGTGTAGAGTGAATGATTTTGTTTATGGTATATTCCAGTGGTCGCCAAAAGGGGCCTTTTGTCTTTATTTGGCCCTTGGGGCACCTTTCTGCCCACTGACAGAAATAATGTGGCACTATTTCGAACCCCCAACAATTGGGCATTGTTATTCCCACTGATTCCAACAATGGGGCTCTTTTCCTCCCACTGACACCAACTTTTGGGAATTGTTCCTGCCACTGGCACCAACAATGGGGTACCATTCCTCCCACTGACCCCAACAGGGCGCTATTCTGCCTAATAACAAAGCGGCATTGTTTACTTACGCTGATGTTAGTAAATTTTTTACTTCTGCTGGCAACCCTAAAGTCTGAAGGACCGTAAACTTGCCCCTTTGTTTAAAAAGTTTGGAGACACCTGGTATGTTCTATGATCAGACAATAGCAGAACCAATGGGGCCGAGATGCATGTCTGGCTATAGAAATTATAATGATTTTAGTAATGCATGTTTAATGGTGGTCAGAATCCGTAAATGCATAAAATCAACCTGCATTGATTGGAGGCTGACTTACTATCAAAAGAAAGTATGTTTAAATACATTATATAGTTCCTATGTATACTAAAATATAGTTTATTTCGCTTTATAACCATGGCCACATTTACTCCATAGAATCAATGTGAATCCATGCTATCCCTATTGTATTTACTTCTGGCTGTGTGCATCCATGCTAGTTTCTTCATTTCTGCTAAGTGTTTATTGTCCTTGAACCAATGAAAAGCCTAAAGATGGCTTTGATAACTTGTGCACATGCATACTGGCTCATTGCTGAGAAATGAAGGGAATATAAACTGCAAGCAGTGTTTATTACAAACAGTAATCACTTTCTGGATCAGTTGGGAAAGCTCATAAACTGCACTGTGAGTATAGGAAAGAGCAGCTATGCTCTGCTTTGAGATCTGCCATACCCCCATGTAGTATCCTAATGCCAAACTTACAACCCATGCTTGATACTTAAAATAGTCTCTATCCTCTTAAGGCCGAACTCCTTGGTGACTGTAAAAACCATAACACAATACATTTGTGTATTCCTTTTAAAACTTGCTTCTAGGCAAACCATTAAATACACCAATTTCTAGCCATAGGAGCTGTTTTACCTGCCAAAGGTTTAATTCTTTGTTTCCCCGCAATATAAAACCTTTAATCTCTCGGCAAGCAATCAACCTATTGCTATCACGTCCGACATTGTAGACCAGTTTTGTGCAGAGGTAGAACCATTGCATTGTGGTAGGCCATTGAATTAAGAACCTATTGACTGCATTTCACAGTGGACAATTTTAAGAATGTCCATCAAGCCCTGAGATTTGTGACCAGACTTGTTGAAATTATTCATACAGCTAGGTCGCCTCCATTCTTTCAGCCTGTAACTGGACAATAAAAATCAGCAGTAGAATTTTGAGCTCATCCCTCTGCTCTCTGCTCCTCCAGCATGCTCCTCTTAAGCCAATGTACATGCATCACACCAAACTGGCTCTTAATGCTGCTGCTCCCAATCCAGTCTATGGTCTACTGTACAGGACTCTACAAGAGGCTGAAACCAAGCCAGATTTGAATAATTTGTATAATTAGAATTATACATTATTAATGAGTACATGACAGCATTCATTACTGTTTTATGTGCCCAATTTTTTTTAGCTTTAAAAAATAAAGGTTTTTATAGATGCACACTTGAACTGAATCTGTCTTGATACCAGCCTCTGGAGATGCCCTAAACAGCAGCGGTCAGACTATGGGAGGGGCAGAACAAGGTGCTGTCTGATAGGTGTAGGAATCGCCAAAGTGCCTGCACCTTTGGTAGGTATGACTGTTTACATCAGTATTTTTCAATTGTACATTTAGCTGTTTACCTAGCGTTTTATTTAAGATAATATTACTTGTTGAACAAGCTTTTTAAATTTAGATTTTCTTTGGTATTTTATGGATATTTAATTTTGTAATTTGATTTCTTTTGAGAATGCTTTCTTGCTATGAAAGTAAAGTTTTGGGTGTTCCGTTTTTAACGGTCTTCTGAACAAGTCTCCATTTAAATCCTTTCTTTCATTAAATCTATAGTGTTTATGCTAACATGTCCTTTATTTTAAAGGTAGGAAAGACTGGTGCTTACCTGCAGTTTCTTAGAATACTATATCGCATGCTGATTCGGCTTTTAGAGGTAGATGTCTACGATGAGGAAGAGATCAACAAAGGTAAGCTTCTTTGCAATTAAAATCAGAACAACTAAAGCAGGCCACAGATGATGCAATTTTCCTTCCTGCAACCATGGAGCTATTGTGTTCTCGTGGTGTGTGTGTGTGTGCGGAGAGCCGTCCCTGCCGGGAGAACCCATTGATGCTAGCGGTTACAGCTGCTGGCAATAATCACATGCTATAAATCTGACATGCTGATTTGTACCAGATTGATTAACTTGGCTACAATCAGCCTCTCTATGGATGGATTGAATCTCGGCCAGTGCATGCTAAACCAGCATGAGATTTGATCCATCTATGACCAGCTTTAGTATCTGTATCGGGTGTATGTACATCCTTAAATGTACAGTATAACTGTCATATTGCAGAAACATTGATATTTCATGATTAAAACTGTCTTTCTTTTAAATTTATATTTCAAAGGTTAACATTGGTCAGCATGAAAATATTGGGTCTGCCAATGTTGACTTGTTGGCAGTGAGCGTTTGGTCTATTTTGTATCTTTCCTTTAATACAGTGTGAACAACTGACCAGCAACAAGTATGTGTGTTCATCAGATATCCAAACCAGTGGCGGCTGGTGTTTTGTGGTGTTTTTTGGTGTTTTCTATGTGCAAACAATGCACCTACAAATCCCGCCCCAGGTGCGTCGAGTCATCCGCACGTCGGTTTACCCAGCACTTACCCCATCAAAGTGGGCAGCACTTCCCATGCGTCACCTCATGGCTGCCGTTTGTCTTCTCCCTCCCTCCCTAGGCGGCCAACAGGATCGCCTGCCCTTTTAGCCAGTCGGGTGATGGGTCATAGAACCTGATTGCCTTGGAGGATAATCTGTGTGACAATAGCAAATATTCATTCACTATTGTCACACAACTGGGTGGGCTCAATGGGCAGTGCTCTGCGCCTGAGCTCACCCTCATTGGAATCCATGCGTCCGGTGCCCCACATGTCAATTAGGGAGCCGAGGGGGGGGGGGGCACCTGTGCTCCCCTAATGGATGGGCCGCCACTGGCCCAAACACATCACTAGCTACATGCTTGTTCTGGGTCATTCACTTAAGAAATTATGAAATAAGATTATCAGCCCCAGAGCTTGCACCAATAAACAAGTTCAAAAGGCAGCTCCTATATTTCTTTATCGTACATCATAGGACACAGAGCCATAGTAGTAACTATATGGGTTATATAGGCACCTTTAGGTGATGGACACTGGCACACCCTAGACAGGAAGTTTAGCTCCCTATATAACCACTCCACTTACTGAGAGTACCTCAGTTTTTTTTTTGCCAGTGTCTTAGGTGTTGGACATGAGTAAAGACGTGCTATGCTGACCTCCACTGGAGGAATCTTTGCTGGGGCAAGCCATGCAACCGGATCCATTCAAAATGTATTTTCCAGGCCGAATTGAATGGTACCTGGGCCTTGTGTCAAAAGAAACGAGGTTCTGCCTGTAATGCGTCTTTTTAGTGAGCTGGACCCCGGGATCCAGTGTTAGTTTTTTTTTTTTTTTTTTTCAGCCAAATTTCCTGGCGGGGGGCTTTACAGGCCCCAGAGTGTGAATCCCCCGCTAAAAAGGGCCCTGGTTCCTGAAGGTTTTTTAATGGAGCCCACCGTGAGTGGTAAAGATTGGGTCTATTTGGTTTACCACAGAACCCTGCAGCCGGAAAAGGGGTAAGGGAGATTCCTAACAAATTTTTTGGTTGAAAAGCCCACTTCTTGTTTGGGTTCACTGAAGCCTTCTCAAGCTGTGCATGCTTTTCATGTTCATTCATTACTGGAAAAGCTTATATATTCTGAATGGGATCACCCAGATAAGCATTTTTTCCCTCCCAAAAAGTTTTTAACACTTTATTCTATGGAGGAAAAATTTACAAAGATGTAGGGTATACCAGCAATTGACACTGCTATATCCTCTGTAAATAATTTTGACTTGTTCTGTTGACTATGCAAAAAGTTCCTGGCTGGTTTTCCTTTCCGCAGTGAAAGGCCGTTTGGGGATGATTTGGACACTTGTATCCAAAAGCTATCAAGTGGGAAAAGTACCCTTTTGCCAGGTAAGAAAATGAGTAAACATCCCTCATTTAAATGGGCTCTTTCTCCAGTGCCAGGGGCATCAGCCTGCAGGAAGTCATGACGGCCTCCATCCATCAGGTTCAAGAGGTAAAACTCAGTCAACCCCAGGGACAAAAGTCCTGGGGGAGGAAACCATAAAGCCTCTTTATGAAGGTGTGCCCCCGCTTGCTCATATGGGGGGAAGACTGTTACAGTTCTCAAGGGTCTGGCAGGAGGCTTTTCAGATGCGTGGTCTCCACAATAACTCTAGGTTACAAATTAGAGTTCCGAGAATTCCCGCCTCCTCGTTTCCTCAGAACAAATGTTCCCAAAAATCCAGAGAAAAAAGTCTCTCCTTCAAGTGTTAGACTGACTTTTGTCAAAAAAAGTGATCATGGTGGTTCCCATGGAAGAGCAGGGGTTGGGGGTTTTATTCAAACCTTTTCACTGTGCCAAAAACAAATGGAGATGTCAGACCCATTCTAGATCTCAAAGATCTAAACCGGTTTCTGAAAATTTGATCTTTTTGCATGGAATCATCCGATCAGTAGTCTCCATCCTACAATTATATGAACTTCTGGCATCAATCGACATCAAGGTATATCTACATGTACCTTTTTTCCCTGCTCATCAGAAATATCTGCGTTTCGAAGTGGAAAAACTTCATTTTCAGTTTGTAGCTCTACCTTTCGGTCTAGCTACTGCATCTCAGGCATTTACAAAGGTCCTGGCCCCTCCTCTGGCCATATTAAGGGCCCAGGGTATAAAGGTTATAGCCTACCTAGACGACCTGCTCTTGATAGACCGGTCGGTAGCCCGCTAAGACCAACGCTTGGACACCAGTCAACTACCTGGAATACCTAGGTTGGTGGAATTCTCTAGGTCCCCCAACCTAGAGAAGTCTTCTTTAAAGCCAGTAAGAAGACTAGAGTACTTGGGTCTGGTTATAGATGCAACCCAGAAGAGGGTGTTTTTTAACCCAGACAAAGATCAGTGCCATAAAGGAGCTGGTTCAGGTGGTCAGGGCAAAGAAGGGTCCTTCTATTCGTCTTTGCATGAGGTTGTTGGGAAAGATGGTGGCTTCATTCGAATCGGTTCCCTATGCTCAGGTTCATTCGAGTCTGCTGCAAAACAGTATCCTGTCTGCCTGGAACAAGAAAGTCCAGGAGCTAGATTTTCTGATGCGTTTGTCGCCAATAGTGTGTCAGAGCCTCAGTTGGTGGTTGATACTCGAGAAACTACGGAAAGGGAAATCCTTCTTACCAGTTACCTGGATGGTAGTAAGATGCTAGCCTTTCGAGTTGGGGAGCAGTCCTGGAAGAGACTGTCCAAGGGAAATGGTCCAGAACCGAAAGGACCTTACCCATCAACATTTTAGAGATTCGGGCAGTGTACCTAGCCCTAAAGGCCTGGACATTCAGGTTGCGGGGTTGTCCTGTCAGGTCCAATTTGACAATGCCACAGCAGCCATTCACAGGATCAATCAGGAAAACAAGTTGATGGTTTTTGTGGTCCAGAAGATCTTGGTTTGCAGAAATAGTAAAGATGGCAGTAGGGGCCCCATGGACCCTATCACCATGTCTAGACCTGCTATCGCAGGGACCAGTGTTCCATCCTACCTTACAAAATCTAAATTTAATGGTTTGGCTATTGAAACCCACATTATGAAGAATCATGGGCTTTCAGGTTCAGTGATATCTACCTTGATTAATGCAAGGAAGCCAGCTTTCAGAGTCATTTATTGTAGAGTCTGGAAGGCATAAGTTTCCTGGTGTGAATCCAGGGGTTGGCATCCCAGAAAGTATGTCCTATGTAGAATCCTTGCCTTTCTGCAAACGGGGTTAGAGATGAAGCTGGCCTTGAGTACTATCAAGGGCCAGGTCTTGGCCTTATCAGGATTTTTTCAATGTCCGCTTCCTTTGCGTTCTTTGGTCCAAAGCGTTATACAGGGGTTAACGCGGCTTAATCCACCTTCCACATTCTCTGGATGTAGTGAGAGCGGTCAAAATCTATTTGGAAGCAACTGCTCAGATACGGAAAATGGATGTTTTTGTTTGTGTTGCCTGAAGGTCCTAGAAAGGGACAGGCAGCGAAGTGGATTTGGCAAGTAATTATTCAAGCTTATGGTTTGAAGAGGAAAGTTCCATCTTTTCAAATCAAAGCGCACTCCACCAGGGCTGTTAGTGCTTCTTGGGCAGTCACCAAGCCTCCATGGCTCAAATCTGGAAGGCCGCAACATGGTCTTCAGTCCATACTTTCACCAGATTCTATCAGGGCACAGTGTGCTGCAGGCAGCAGTATAGGTCCTCAGGTCTGATGACCCCCTCCTTTTGTTTGTCTCCCTCTCCCCTCAGATAGCATTGCTGTGGGACATCCCATATAGTTACTACTATGGCTCTGTAACCCGTGATGAATGATAAAGAAAATAGGATTTTTATAACCACTTACCTGTAAAATCATTTTCATGGAGTACATCACGGTCCCTCCACTCTTCTAATACACGTATATTGCTTTGCTACAAAACTGAGGTTCACACTCTGGGGCCTGTAAAGCCCCCCGCCAGGAAATTTGGCTGAAAAAAAAAAAAAAACACTGGATCCCGGGGTCCAGCTCACTAAAAAGACGCATTACAGGCAGAACCTCGTTTCTTTTGACACAAGGCCCAGGTACCATTCAATTCGGCCTGGAAAAGACACTTTGAATGGATCCGGTTGCATGGCTTGCCCCAGCAAAGATTCCTCCAGTGGAGGTCAGCATAGCACATCTTTACTCATGTCCAACACCTAAGACACTGGCAAAAAAAAAACTGAGGTACTCTCAGTAAGGGGAGGGGTTATGTAGGGAGCTAAACTTCCTATCTAGGGTGTGCCAGTGTCCATCACCTAAAGGTACCTATATAACCCATATAGTTACTACTATGGCTCTGTGTCCCTTGATGTACTCCAAGAAAAAGATTTTACAGGTAAGCTGTTATAAAAATCATATTTTTTACAGTTACCTTTTTGAACGTTTACTTTTGTTTTATGTATCTGATTGAAAAAGAGAAAAATATTTGCACAAAAGTGTGTACCATCTGAGCAAACAAACATGTTTTGGTTCTCCATCCTGTTAGCTCAGTGTGATCCAGTCCCCCAAAAAATGGCATCTGTCATGATCCAATTTATGCTGAAAGGGGATTTTCCTACACATGGTAGTCTCAAACAGTGGGTCTACTCCTTTGACAGATATTAGAACTGTTTTATAATTTGCTTTCAATGTTCTATCATGACAGCTTATTGAATTAATCTGCTTGAAAGTAATAATGCCTGATTGTTACCCTCACTCGGCATCCATCATGCTGAAATATGTTCTACTTTTTTCTCTTGCAGTTGAAGGACAGGAGGAGCTGACAACAGAGCTGTGGCCAGATATTGAAGTGTTCAGCAAAATCCCATTTGATGTCACAATACATGATCCAAAATATCGGCAAGCCAGTCCACTCTACACTGTACACAGTTTACAAGTCAAACAAGGTATATTTCTATTAATGCTGCCATTTTGAAACAAAATCTGCAACTGTACCAATATGAACTGCTTGGATTTGAAGAAAAGAGTCTAGGTGCCAAATATACATACTGGTCCTAAAATTGTTATTCAAGAACTAATTTCAAATAATGTGATGCAAATATAGAATAAAATAACATGTTTTATTGCTATGTTGATCCATTTCTGGAGCAGTCATTAGGGGAGCTTGTGAACTGCTTATACTGCTAACCGCTCAAATGATATATCCATACAAGGACTGCAACATTCCAGGAATATCTGCTTCTTTCAAGATTTTTTTTTTTTTTTTTTTTAGTAATAGCTTTACAAATGCTTTCAGCCAAATCTTCAGGTTTTTGTCAAAGCTAAGTTGCTTGGGAACAGATTCTCATTCCATGCAAACAGAGAAAATACTGCATTTATACTTTGTTACAACCTTGGTTGCAATGATTACAATGTATTTCCCAAGGACCTTTTGTTATATCATTTTGGATCAATTGCATCTCAACTCTGTAACACTTTTTAGCCTTGACTGATGGAACAGTATCAACCAGAATCTTTTAGGCCCCTTTCACACATACTGGTCTCCATCCCACTGAGCAGGCGGGTGGCTCGTCTATGTCTGCTCTGCTTATGCAGAGTAAACACAGACAAAGCCCTCTCTCCTCAATGGGCAGTCGGATGTAAATTTACCTCTTGTCCATTTACACACCACTGTCATCCAATCCGATCCGCTAGATGGATGGGGAAAACAGATCCCTATTTGTCTGTTTTTATTGGATTGGATGACGACAGGTGTAAATGGACAGGTGCGTTTACATGCGCCGCTCCATAGTGGATAATGGAGGGACTGATTAGGTCTGGCTGAAAAACGGACAGGCGAGCCCGATCAGTCCACCAGTGTCAAAGGGCCCTAAGCCTCATGCAGAACAAAAGATTATAGCACACATATACAAAAAATGATGTAACTTGTACAGCAGGCTCACAGGTTGAGCATCCATGGCAGCCCTTTCCCATTCCAAAACTATAAAAATAATTGCCTCAACATGCACTTTAATTTAAACCAGTGGTCTCCAAACTGTGGCCCGGGGGCCAGATGTGGCCCTTTGCTTGCCTTTATCCGGCCCTTGGGGCACTTTTCCTCCCACTGATGCCAATGATGTGGCACTATTCCACTGACGCCAACAATGGGGCACCATTCCTCTCACTGCTATCAATGACGAGGCACTATTCTTCCCACTGACACCAACAATATCCTCTCCCTAATGCCAAAGATGCAGTGTTTACTCTCCACTGTAGCCAAGACCATTTCTACTCCGAATGGCCACAGTCCAGCCCCCCTCAATTCTGAAGAACAGTAAACTGGCCCCTTTGTTTAGAAAGTTTGGAGACCCCTGATCTATCAGATTTAACTATACTAAAATAATCTGGTTATTCCTTAGGTTTAAAAATGGACATATTATGCTTTGCCTTGTTTCATAGTCAAGTTTTCTCCCACATATAGAAACATAATACGGCACCTAGAATAAAGGGAGGCAAATATATTCATAGGAAAAGGAAATATACTCCAGTCCTTAAACCCTACGTAGTTAAATTGAAATTCCTGCTAATATCCATTTTTACTGTGTGAAAAGTTCCACACATGCTACATGTTACTATATGATCTGATATATAATAATGGAACAAACGGTTTTGTGGGAGAAATCTGACCCTAAACTTGGCTTTAGGGATTGTTTGATGAAATGTCACGGAGCATAAACATTTGATGTTTGTGTGTCAGATTACCCCTGAATTTTTTCTGATGATCATGTGAATTGGCTGGCTATGCTACTTAGTTTGATTTGTAACATGCAATTAGAATTTGAGAAAGGCCATGGGATTTGTCTGAAAGGTTGTGTGTGTATGTATATATGTATGTATGTATATGTGTGTGTGTATGTGTATATATATATATATATGTATGTGTGTGTATATATATATATATATATATATATATATATATATATATATATATATATATATATATATATATATATATATATATATATACACACAGTTTAATTTGTAACTGTCCTTTGCAGTTATTCTACAGTACCATTAAAGTCCATGATAGCCTCCCTCCATTTGTTGTTCTTCAATATAGTGTATATACAGTATCTCACAAAAGTGAGTACACCCCTCACATGTTTGTAAATATTTTATTATATCTTTTCATGTGACAACACTATAGAAATGACACCTGGCTACAATGTAAAGTAGTGAGTGTACAGCTTGTATAACAGTGTAGATTTGCTGTCCCCTCAAACAATCAACACACACCCATTAATGTCTAAACCGCAGGCAACAAAGGTGAGTACACCCCCTAAGTGAAAATGTCCAAATTGGGCCCAAACTGTCAATATTTTGTGTGGCCACCATTGTTTTTCAGCACTGCCCTAACCCTCTTGGGCATGAAGTTCACCAGAGCTTCACAGGTTGCCACTGGAGTCCTCTTCCACTCCTCCATGACAACATCACGGAGCTGGTGGATGTTAGAGACCTTAAGCTCCTCCACCTTCCATTTGAGGATGCCCCACAGATGCTTAATAGGGTTTAGGTCTGGAGACAAGCTTGGCCAGTCCATCATCCTTACTTTCAGCTTCTTTAGGAAGGCAGTGGCCGTCTAGGAGGTGTGTTTGGGGTCGTTATGTTGGAATACTGCCCTGCAGCCCAGTCCCCAAAGGAAGGGGGATCATGCTCTGCTTCAGTATGTCACAGTACATATTGGCATTCATGGTTCCTTCAATGAACTGTAGCTCCCCAGTGCTGGCAGCACTCATGCAGCCCCAGTCCATGACACTCTCACCACCATGTTTGACTGTAAGCAAGACACACTTGTCTTTGTACTATTCACCTGAATGGCACCACACACGCTTGACACCATCTGAACCAAATACGTTTATCTTGGTCTCATCAGGCCACAGGACATGATTTCAGTAATCCATGTCCTTAGTCTGCCTGTCTTCAGCAAAGAGGCTTACTTCTGAGACAACAGCCATGCAGACCAATTTGATGCAGTGTGCAGCGTATGGTCTGAGCACTTGACAGGCTGACCCCCCCCCCCCCCCCCCAACCTCTGCAGCAATGCTGGCAGCGGTCATACATCTATTTCCCAAAGGCAACCCCTGGATATGACGCTGAGAATGTGCACTCAACTTCTTTGATAGACTATGGCAAGGCCTGTTCTGAGTGTAACCTGTCCTGTTAAATTGTTGTATGGTCTTGGCCACCGTGCTGCAGCTCCATTTCAGGGTCTTGGCAATCTTCTTATATCCTAGGCTATCTTTATGTAGAGCAACAATTCTTTTTTCAGATCCTCAGAGTGTTCTTTTTCCATGAGGTGCCATGTTGAACTCCCAGTGACCAGTATGAGAGAGTGAGAGCGATAACACCAAATTTAACACACCTGCTCCCCATTCACACCTGATACCTCATAACAGTAACGAGTCACATGACACCGGGGAGGGAAAATGGCTAATTGGGCCCAATTTGGACATTTTCACTTAGGGGTGTACTCACTTTTGTTGCCAGCAGTTTAGACATTAATGGCTATGCGTTGTTGTTTTGAGGGGACAGCAAATGTACACTGTTATACAAGCTGTACACTCACTACTTTACATTGTAACGAAGTGTCATTTCTGCAGTGTTGTCACATGAAAAGATATAATAAAAATATTTACAAAAATGTGAGGGGTGTACTCACTTTTGTGAGATACTGTGTGTGTGTGTGTCAGGCCAGCAGGAAGTCTTCCTTCAGAACCCGTTACTTGCCATAACTCGTAGCGTTGGTGTACAGTCACTGTGCTCGGCAAGCCGTAAATAGAGGTGATAAATAATGCCTGATTTGATATCAAAGTAAGTGTGATCCGGTCATCAACTTTTATTGTCGACAAGTCTGGTCACTCCATTTGGCAGAGGGGTTGATCTGTCTGACTTGTATGACGTGTCAAGGGATCCAACATAATTTAATGCTGGATCGAGAATTCATGCTCAGATAGAGGCCACCTACTTTTTAAATTAGTTGTAAACATCTGACATTAAATCAACAAACAAAGACTATCCATGCATAGTGTGTGCTTGTCTCAATTCAGAGCACCAAGTGTCATTTCTGTCTGCTGCCTTTTTCCTGTTTTCTGCCTTAATCATGTGTTACCTTTTTTGTCTTGGCATCAGAAAATTTTTGTAACAGGAAAGGGTGCCTCCAGCACACAACCTGTGATGGAAGGCCACAGTTTTGTTCTTGTGTTGTGTGAAGGGGTTGTGTCCCTTCCCTCCAATCAGCTCTTGCTGAGCTCTGCAGAGTGTAACTTTAGCTAGCTGCGTTCTGAAAGCTCAGACAAGCTTTATAATGAAGTACAACATATGGAGGAAAATTTGTTTCATTTCTGTCTCACCTGAGGTTAGCCACTTCACTGGGTATATAAGGGTTTCCAACCACTTTTAAGGCTCTTTAAGACATATAAGCTATCTCTGTGACTTCACTTTATTTGTGATTAAAGGGAATGTTTAGTGGTTTATATGTATTATGATTATTCAGTGTCAGCTGCCATTTTGGTATGTATGTGTGTGTGCAGATGTTAGTCTGCCTCAGTATGCAAAGAAATGAAGGCTACACAACAAAACACCCACTTCACACTTTATCCAGAGATCAGTGATTCTGCTTGGGATCCTCCCTGTCATGCATTTCACTTTGTGGTAGAGTTACAATTAAGCTCATTCCAGAGTAAAATGTGGCAGATAGTGATCATTGACCAAAAGCCACTGTATTTTCCCTTTACTTCACTTTACAGATTGGTTTTGAGCCTGCCCTAGCCTGCTAATTTAACATTGTGTAGCAGCAGCATACCAGTAGGGTCATCCTTCTGCTCTTTTTCTTACTGTAAGCTTGCTTAGAGAGGGCACTTTGCAAAGCACTAGGGAGGGGGTCTCAAACTGGTGGCCCTCCAGCTGTTGCCGAACTACAATTCCCATGAGGCACTGCAAGGCTGACAGTTAAAATCATGACTTCCATAGGCAGAGGCATGATAGGACTTGTAGTTCCGCAACAGCTGGAGGGCCGCTGGTTTGAGACCCCTGCAATAGAGCCCAGTTGCCTAGGAGTGCTGCTGCCTCCCTCTCTAAGTGTCCTACTGTGTATTTTTTTTCTACATCCTACAGTGCAAAAACTGTACAGTTTTGAAAGACTAGCAGAAAAATATATATACGATTTTTAAACCTGGCAAGGCACAGTTTCATTTTATCTTTTTAATTATGGGGTGGACATTTTAGGAAATGTTCACATGGATTGCATTTGCTTTGAATAAGTATCTGTGTCTGCTTCTGCCATCTTATATAAATGTTGCCACAATTACAGTGGTTTTTGCATAAATCTGTGAAACTGTAGACATGAGCAAATTCTAGAATTATCTGGTGTTAGAGTTTTCCTATTGTGTTTTTTGTGCAGAGTCATCTGGAGGGCGCTCTGATGAATCTAGGAAACGTGAAACCATTTCTATGATGCTGACAAAATTTGCCTCGTACAATACTTTTCACCATTGTGAGCATTGTCACCAGTACATGGATGTCGGCTCTGCATCACAGGTACCAATGCATTTTAGGACACATGTTGAAAAAATATATTTTAGATCGGTCGTGTAGCCAATAATATCCTGTGTTCATGTGAACCTGCGCTTTAACCAAAAACTGTAATTTTTACCATTGTGACGTTTCAATTTAGAACACTTGTTCTGCCAGTTACTGTATTATTATAAAAAAAAAAATCTTTCAATAGTATTTATTGATTTTAACAGGTAGAAAATACAAGCTACATTCTGAAAACAGTGAAAATAAAAACATATCTTGGCCAACACGGCCTACGTGGCATTCCGAAAATATAATGCCAACTCCAGTATCACAATAGTTAGTGTACCATGGGTGATTAAGTAACTACATCCAACTTTGACTGAACTCAACCCATACATGGTTAGGCATTATTGAGAAAAATCATAACTTGGAATTATAACTGTTAAGGTATATATTGCCCCTAGGATTGTCACAACAGTACTTATTTGTGTGAAGAGAAATGTGTCCCACCAGCCATCCCCAATGGGATCACGCTGTGGTTTGGGGGGACCTCAGCCACCCTACTCCTCACCATGTGACCATGAGGCCTCTTACCGATTACTGATGCCTCTTATAAGATTCTAGGGGAAATAAACATACAAAAGCAAGCAAGGAAGGGAGAAAAGGAGAGAAGAGAAAGAAATGGGGGGGGGGGGAGTGCACCCCTGTTCTCTAATTAGCTCTACTAATGGCTCATAAACCTTCAGTCCGATATTTTAACCATGATTCCCAGACCCTATCAAAGACTGGTTGTTTAACCAGTAATATCCCTGAGAGGCGTCATTGATCATGATCCACGGCAACTTTGCTTTCACCAAGTTGAAGGGGATCATGGGCGTTCTCCAGGATCTAGCTGCCGCTATCCTGGATACTGTAAAGATAAGATATAAGTTTCTTTGTGTGCCCTGGCACTCCCTCTATTTGGTTACCCAACAGCGCCTGTTGTGGTAATTTACTTAGATTTACCTGGGTTAGTGAGTAGATAAAATTTATAAATGCGTATCCAAAATCGCCTGACTTTAGGGCATGTGCACCATATATGGCAGCCTTTCTCAACCTTTTCAACACAGAAGAACCCTGGAAATAATTCTGTTCTTGGGGAACCCCTGCTAATAATGGAAAATCTACTAGACATGTGCAGAGTAAAATATTTCGTTTCGGAATTTCGTTTTCGTCTGAAAACTTAATTTATTTAGTTACTCCCGAAATTCGTTTTTATTTATTTCATTTTTCGTTCAAAAATTGCATTCGTCCGAAAATCCACATGAATCACGGTCGAATCTGTCTTTGAAGGCTTATGGTGTCTGTCGAATGTATAAAGAAGATTCGACGGAGCTAGTATATAGCATACTTTAGAACCCTATTAAAGTCTATGGGACTCCAACGTTCAAAATCTAAAGTGCTCATTTTAAAGGCTAATTTGCAAGTTACTGTCCTAAAAAGTGTTTGGGGACCTGGGTCCTGCCCCAGGGGACATGGATCAATGCAAAAAAAAGTTTTAAAAACGGCCGTTTTTTCGGGAGCAGTGATTTTAATAATGATTAAAGTGAAACAATAAAAGTGTAATATTCCTTTAAATTTCGTAGGGGGGGGTTGTCTATAGTATGCCTGTGAAGGGGCGCATGTTTCCCGTGCTTAGAACTGTCCCTGCACAAAGTGTCATTTATGCAGGAAAAAAAGTCCTTTAAAATCACTCGCAGCTATAATGAATTGTCGGCTCCCGTAATACAGAGAACACTCATTGAAAGTCATTGATAAAAAAATAAATAAATAAATAAAAAAAAAAGCGTGGGGGTCCCCCAAATTCAATTACCAGGCCCTTCAGGTCTGGTATGGATATTAAGGGGAACCCTGCCTCAAATTTAAGAAAAAATTTGACGTGGGGTTCCCCCTAAATATCCATAACCAGACCCTTCAGGTCTGGTATGGATATTAAGGGGAACCCCGCGTCAAATTTAAAAAAAAATTGACGTGGGGTTCCCCCTAAAAATCCATACCAGACCCTTTATCCGAGCACGCAACCTGGCAGGCCGCAGGAAAAGAGGGGGGGACGAGAGAGCGGCCCCCCCTCCCTCCTGAACCGTACCAGGCCACATGCCCTCAACATTGGGAGGATGCTTTGGGGGTCTGTGACCCCTCAAAGCACCTTGTCCCCATGTTGATGAGGACAAGGGCCTCATCCCCACAACCCTGGCCGGTGGTTGTGGAGGTCTGCGGGCGGGGGGCTTATCAGAATCTGGAAGCCCCCTTTAACAAGGGGACCCCCAGATCCCGGCCCCCCCCTGTTTGAAATGGTAAGGGGGTACAAAAGTACCCCTACCATTTCACAAAGAAAGTGTAAAAAATGTTTAAATAAAACAAACACACTTTTGAAAAATTCCTTTATTAAAAATAAAAAAATAAAAAAAAGATTCCAGCGGCGGTAATCCACTCTTGCTGTCCATCGACGGACGGTCATCTCTCCAGCGATGTCTAATATCATCCAGCGCAGCGCAGCATCCTTCTTCTGTCTCCGTGGAGGAGACACTACAGACATTCCGGCGGCTGACGTTTGTTATATACGGAGGGCGGGGCCACCCGTCACCTGACCCCGCCCCCTCTGACGCAAGGGGAAACCCGGGGTTCCCCGTGACGTAGGGGTGACCCGCACCCCTCTGATGTAACGGAAACCTGCCTGTGTTACATCAGAGGGGTGCGGGTCACCCCTACGTCACGGGGAACCCCGGGTTTCCCCTTGCGTCAGAGGGGGGCGGGGTCAGGTGACGGGTGGCCCCGCCCTCCGTATATAACAAACGTCAGCCGCCGGAATGTCTGTAGTGTCTCCTCCACGGAGACAGAAGAAGGATGCTGCGCTGCGCTGGATGACATGAGACATCGCTGGAGATATGACCGTCCGTCGATGGATAGCAAGAGTGGATTACCGCCGCTGGAATCTTTTTTTTATTTTTTTATTTTTAATAAAGGAATTTTTCAAAAGTGTGTTTGTTTTATTTAAACATTTTTTACACTTTCTTTGTGAAATGGTAGGGGTACTTTTGTACCCCCTTACCATTTCAAACAGGGGGGGGGCCGGGATCTGGGGGTCCCCTTATTAAAGGGGGCTTCCAGATTCTGATAAGCCCCCCGCCCGCAGACCTCCACAACCACCGGCCAGGGTTGTGGGGATGAGGCCCTTGTCCTCATCAACATGGGGACAAGGTGCTTTGAGGGGTCACAGACCCCCAAAGCATCCTCCCAATGTTGAGGGCATGTGGCCTGGTACGGTTCAGGAGGGAGGGGGGGCCGCTCTCTCGTCCCCCCCTCTTTTCCTGCGGCCTGCCAGGTTGCGTGCTCGGATAAAGGGTCTGGTATGGATTTTTAGGGGGAACCCCACGTCAATTTTTTTTTAAATTTGACGCGGGGTTCCCCTTAATATCCATACCAGACCTGAAGGGTCTGGTTATGGATATTTAGGGGGAACCCCACGTCAAATTTTTTCTTAAATTTGAGGCAGGGTTCCCCTTAATATCCATACCAGACCTGAAGGGCCTGGTAATTGAATTTGGGGGACCCCCACGCTTTTTTTTTTATTTATTTTTTTTTTTTTTTATCAATGACTTTCAATGAGTGTTCTCTGTATTACGGGAGCCGACAATTCATAATAGCTGCGAGTGATTTTAAAGGACTTTTTTTCCTGCATAAATGACACTTTGTGCAGGGACAATTCTAAGCACGGGAAACATGCGCCCCTTCACAGGCATACTATAGACAACCCCCCCCTACGAAATTTAAAGGAATATTACACTTTTATTGTTTCACTTTAATCATTATTAAAATCACTGCTCCCGAAAAAACGGCCGTTTTTAAAACTTTTTTTTGCATTGATACATGTCCCCTGGGGCAGGACCCGGGTCCCCAAACACTTTTTAGGACAGTAACTTGCAGAATCTTTTCTCTCTGTCAAATCTTTTTTCTCTGTCGAATATTTTCTCTATATAATCTTGGACTAATAGAGGTAAGGTTAGGCACATTCGAACACAGGTTCTATAGACACGTTGTCAGAGTCACGTCGAATCTCCTATTCTATATCGAACTGTTGTAACAATGAAAACGAAAATAAAGCATTTATTTATGTCGGATCTTTCGTTTTTCGGATTTTGTGCTTTCGTTATCGTTTGGCAAAACGAAAACGAAAATAGCTGAAATTCGGACGAAAATGCATTCGGACGAAAACGAATGCACATGTCTAAAATCTACACCTCGTCATACATTATTGTGATGGTCAACAAGGAGAATGCTTCATACACTTGTGGTTATTGGGAAGAATTGCCCCCTTACAGATGACTAAAAAGATGAATGGTGTCCTTGAGAACTTACCTGAGAGGCAGAAATTAACCATTGCTCAGGGAACCCCTAGCAACCTCTAGAGGAACCCAAGGGTTCTATGGAACCCTGGTTGAGAAACCCTGATGTATGGTATACTATGCCTTCTATACTGCATCCCCTAAAACCTAGAGGGGAGGTGCCTGGAACATATGTAGCCACTCTCACTGGTTCCATGTACCATTGCAATATAACTTTATAATTTGCCTTTATTAGTGAGATGTTTATATATGATTTTGAGGTGAATTGTGCAATTTTAACCCGTTTGTCAATTTCCATGGTTGCCTCTATATCCTGTTCACACTTGTTCATATAAAATAGTTTTTCCGACTTTGAGGACAAGATACTGTATATTTTCGAGATGTGGCCTGTATGCTTATCGAAGGACCTACACAGGTATTCCATTGAGGTGGAGGCTGTGATATCATTTGTACACTGTAAAGCCTTCATATAATAATCTGAAGGTAACGGTATAATTCCGTGTTAGGGAGTTGATATTTATCGATTGGGGTTTGTTTCGATAAGATACCTTTGTGGTCGCACAAATCGGCAATACTTATCAAGCTCTTGTTAGTCCACCATGCGAACGCTTGAGGATTAAGACCTGGGGTGAAATCTGGGTTACCAGTCAACAGGGCTAGGGGAGAATGGGTGGATCGGAGTGCATAAGGCTTCAGCAATCTGTCCCATAAACTTGGTGAAAAAGATAATGTAGGGCACATTATAATTGGTCTATCTCTCATGCATAGCCACGTCATGTGACTAATCGGTTTAGTGGTGTGGAGGCATGATTCAATTTTCATCCAAGCTGGTTGAATTTGTGAGGAGTGGGAACGGATTAATTGGGCTAATTGTGCTGCCTCAAAATATTTGGCCAAATTCGTAACCCCAAGTCCCCCCCTCATTTTGGGTGTATAGAGGGTGCGCCTATTCACCCTGGGTCTCTTATCCCCCCCAGACGAATTTCATAATAGACCATTCTGTAGTACTTATATATTGGTTTTGTGGATAGCATTCGGAAGTGTTCTAAACAAATACAACAATCTCGGTAAGAGGTTCATCTTTATTGAGTACAGCCTACCGAAACAGGACGGTGGATTGTTGGCCCGTCTTAGAAGGTTCGCTGTCAGTTTTCTGTGTTGTGGAGCATAGTTGGCCCAATATAGGGTCTGTAGGGAAGGAGTTAGAGATTCCCACATATGGGAGAGCTTCTCTTTGCCAATTGAACTGGAATGAATTTTTAATTAATTTCACCGTTTGCGGCTCTAATGTAAGGTTTAAAGCTTCCGATTTGGAATGATTAATCGTAAGACCTGAAAAAGCTGTGAAATGGTGTAAGGTTTGATACAGGTTAGGCAGTGATGTTACTGCCGATGAAAGAAGCATTAAAATGTCAGCAAAGAGGGCACATTTGTCCTCCCTATCTCCACGGTATATGCCTTTTTTATATCTGGGTGGTTTCTTAATTTGTTTGCCAAGGGTTCTAGTACCATTATAAATAAAATGGGTGATAAAGGGGAGCCTTGTCATGTCCCCCAGTGTATATCTATGGTGTGTGATCTATATCCTTTTATTAGGAGTCTAGCAGTAGGTGTGCTATACAATGTCTGTAATGTAGTCATAAAATTAGGCCCAAATCCATATCTTTTCAATGCATAGTGTATGTAATCCCACGTCAGTCGAACGATTTACAAAGGTCTTGTGACCATAGTATACCCTTGCGTTTGCCTTGATTGTCCCAATTTGAATGAAGTGCTACTATT
Organism: Lithobates pipiens; assembly: GCF_037356315.1. Lineage (NCBI taxonomy): Eukaryota > Metazoa > Chordata > Amphibia > Anura > Ranidae > Lithobates > Lithobates pipiens. The sequence continues at coordinate 419,865,980 of NW_027507764.1, forward strand.
ATAACTGTCACCCGTCTGGTTTGGTCAGAAGCCTGATGGTTGGGAACAAATCCTACCTGGTCTGGATGTTTATAATTGGAAAGGAAAGTATTCATTCTAGTCGCTAAGATTTTGCTCAACAATTTGAGGTCCCCGTTAATGAGCGAGATCGGGCGATAGCGGGGTCCCCATGGTCCTTCCCTGGTTTGGGAATTACTTGTATGAAGGCAGCATTTTCTTGTGTGGCTATGGGAGCCCCCCTTCTCAATGCGTTAAAGGAGCATAGATGTGGTGCCAATATGTCTGCATATTTTCTATAGTAATGGCCAGTAAAGCCGCCTGGGCCAGGTGCTTTTGTTGGGTTCAAGCTTTTAATTGCTCCCTCTGTGAAGTCATCTTCCATAAGCTCTATATGTTCCTGTGCTACCTGCAGGAGGGGGATATCATGGAATAATTTGTCCGCCTGAGCTGTGGGGAATGGGTTTGGTTTCTTGTATAGTTTAGAGAAAATATTTGGGAATTTTTGAGTTCTCAATCTTGGCATGGCAGGATTGTACGGTCGAGGGGTAAGTTTCCTGGCCAGGAGTGTAGTGGGTTTGTCTCCCAGTCTGTAGAATCGATGCCTAGACCAACGTAGATGCTTCTCAGCCTTAGTGGTGAGACTAAAATTCAATGCTGTATGTGCCGCTTCTATTTTGTCTCGAGTCTAGTTGAGGATTAGACTTTTGTTCCTGGACTATGTGTTGTAACTCCTCCTCTTGTTGTTGTATCATTTTGTGCATGGTTGTGTTTGTTGCTAAAGGCTATTTGGATCAGTTTGCCACGAATTGTGGACTTATGTGCTGCCCAATTAACACTAGGGGAGGTATCAATTGCACAATTTTCAGTAAAATTTTGTCGCAGGGCAGTCTCTATCTCTGTAAATATGGTAGGATCATTGAGTAATGAGGCATTAAGATGCCACATTGAGGGTTTTGGTCTAGTCCACAAGTCAGTTAATGAAATTTTGTACTAATGAATGAATGAATGAAATACTTGTATAGCGCACAATGCGAACTGAATCGCCTCTAGGCGCTGTGAGTGGACAGACCACGAGGTGGGTAGTATTTTGGCCGAGTCTACAGAGGGGAGAAGTGGTGGTAGTGTAAATGTATGGTCTATTCGTAAAAATATGTTTTATGGACCTGAGAATAATGGGTGTAATCCCTGCTTGTGGGATGGAGGTCCCTCCAGACATCGATGAAGTCATGGGAGTGTAATATCCAAGCCAATTTGCAACCCTGTTTGGGGGTGTGTTTCAATATTGGTTTGTGTGCATTTGTTCTATCCATGTGAGAGCAATGGGTGCTTAACAGTAGGGTTCGGTAGACTGTACTCGCCTGTTGTAGTTATCCATCTTTACCTCCGAGGTGCTGGTGTTTTGGTTGAAATCTTTTGACTTTGGAAGCAGGGGTGCCCTCAAGAGAAAGGATATAACGGAGAAAAGTGAAACAAGAATTGTCAGGATGAGGTACACTGGACCAACGTATACCTGCAACCCAGAGATGATGAAACAATGTCAGCTGACATAACAGTAAAAAAATCATGGAGGTTCGGGAAATTGGAGTTTCTATCAACTTTCTATCAACTTTTTTTGTTTCCCTCTGGTGTCTCCGGATTTCTTTTAACCCCCTCGTGCTTTAGGGTAAAAAAATGTTCTTGCCTGAACACAATTTTGTAACTTTGATATGTGTTGGTAAAACTGTACAAATTGTCAACTACTTTGAGAGATTAGAGATAAATATTTTGTTGTAAAGACCCTATACATATAGTGATTTTGCCTGAATTCTGTATTCTGCTACTTTAGATGCTTGAATCTACCATACATGCCTTTACTTTTTCATCCTCGATGCTTGGTGAGGAGGTTCAACTTCACTTCATCATCCCCAAGTCCAAAGAACATCATTTCGTCTTTAGCAAACAGGGCAAGCACCTGGAGAGCATGCGGCTCCCCCTGGTGTCCGATAAAGTAAGTGTCTGTTTCACTTGTGCTCCTCAATATAAGGCAAAGAGTAAGGAAGTGACTATTTTGACGTCTTTTTCCACAGAACCCCAACATCAAGAGTCCAATTTTTACACCTTCAAGTGGCCGACATGAACATGGACTATTAAACCTATATCATGCCATGGAAGGTAACAGTCACCTGCATATTATGGTCGTAAAGGAGTATGAGATGCCACTTTACCGAAAGTACTGGGCCAACCACATCATGCTGGTTCTTCCTAGCATGTTTAATAATGCTGGAGCTGGTAAGTGACTACATCCATTGCTTCCTTAACCACTTTACCTCATGTTAAGTGATTGATTTTGGTTGTTAAATCTGTCGCCACTCATTCAGATACATGCATCCATATACCATATACAGTACAGACCAAAAGTTTTGACACACCTTCTCATTCAAAGAGTTTTCTTTATTTTCATGACTATGAAAATTGTAGATTCACACCGAAGGCATCAAAACTATGAATTAACACATGTGGAATTATATACTTAAAAAAAAAGTGTGAAACTGAAAATATGTCTTATATTCTAGGGTCTTCAAAGTAGCCACCTTTTGCTTTGATTACTGCTTCACACATTCTGGTATTCTGTTGATGAGTTTCAAGAGGTAGTCACCTGAAATGGTTTTAACTTCACAGGTGGGCCCTGTCCGGTTTAATAAGTGGGATTTCAAGCCTTATAAATGGAGTTGGGACCATCAGTTGTTGTGCAGGAGGTGGATACAGTACACAGCTGATAGTCCTACTGAATAGACTGTTAGCTGCTTTTTTCTTGCCATAATACAAATTCTAAGTAAAGAAAAATGAGTGGCCATCATTACTTTAAGAAATGAAGGTCAGTCAGTCCGAACAATTGGGAAAAACTTTGAAAGTGTCCCCAAGTGCAGTGGCAAAAACCATTAAGCACTACAAAGAAACTGGCTCACATGAGGACCGCCCCAGGAAAGGAAGACAGAGTCGCCTCTGCTGCGGACGATAAGTTCATCCGAGTCACCAGCCTCAGAATTCGCAGCTTAACAGCAGCTCAGATTAGAGAACAGGTCAATGCCACACAGAGTTCTAGCAGCAGACACATCTCCAGAACAACTGTTAAGAGGAGACTGTGTGAATAAGGCCTTCATGGTAAAATGGCTGCTAGGAAACCACTGCTGAGGACAGGCAACAAGCAGAAGAGACTTGTTTGGGCTAAAGAACACAAGGAGTGGACATTAGACCAGTGGAAATCTGTGCTTTGGTCTGATGAGTCCAAGTTTGAGATCTTTGGTTCCAACCACCGTGTCTTTGTGCGACGCAGAAGAGGTGAACGGGTGGACTCTACATGCCTGGTAAAGCATGGAGGAGGAGGTGTGATGGTGTGGGGGTGCTTTGCTGGTGACACTGTTGGGGATTTATTCAAAATTTAAGGCATACTGGACAAGCATGGCTACCACAGCATCTTGCAGCGGCATGCTATTCCATCCGGTTTGCGTTTAGTTGGACCATCATTTATTTTTCAACAGGACAATGACCCCAAACACACCTCCAGGCTGTGTAAGGGCTATTTGACCAAGAAGGAGAGTGATGGGGTGCTGCGCCAGATGACCTGGCCTCCACAGTCACCGGACCTGAACCCAATCGAGATGGTTTGGGGTGAGCTGGACCGCAGAGTGAAGGCAAAAGGGCCACAAGTGCTAAGCATCTCTGGGAACTCCTTCAAGACTGTTGGAATGCCATTTCAGGTGACTACCTCTTTAAGCTCATCAACAGAATGCTAAGAGTGTGGGGACCAGTAATCAAAGTAAAAGGTGGCTACTTTGGAGAACCTAGAATATAAGACATATTTTCAGTTGTTTCACACTTTTTTGTTCAGTATATAATGCCACATGTGTTAATTCATAGTTTTGATGCCTTCAGTGTGAATCTACAATTTTCATAGTCATGAAAATAAAGAAAACTCTTTGAATGAGAAGGCGTGTCAAAACTTTTGGTCTGTACTGTATATTATGAAGGTCCACACTTCTGCCATACCAATTTTTGCTACCCAGAATTCAAACAGCTTTTAAGAAAGGCAGCTACTTCTGATCAATGGTGAGATAATTAACATTAACTAATATGGATGCCTAACTAGTATAGATGACACCATCAAGGCCCCAAAGATGACTCGTTGGTCGCTTTTATCAGGTTAACCTTTTATAAATTAAGCTCAACAGAAGGCTATAAAACACAATTTATTCATGTTGTGTTCACTAAAAATAAAAAGTATATGTAATTTTCTGTAGGAACAAATATTCAAACCTAAATCTGTCAGCAAAGCAACATTCACAGTGGGAGGGGCAGTACTGGGCTAATCATGGCTCTGCTGCTTTGTACCGTAGGAGGAGAGGGCTATGACCTCATGGGTGTGTTTCTTCTCCTTTTTCTGTCCAGTCACAGTGCCACCTTACTATATTACATCAAAAAGGGAAAGGGGATAAGGAAAAGGACATGGACCTTTTGGTCAGAGTGTCAGCTAGCCAGGTCAATGATGGGAGTTTCCGACTCATCCAAAATGAGGATGGCGTGGACCAATAAGGGATTCAGAATGTTCAGACCTAACTATAGTGCCTTAAAATTGCAGGCAAAAACCACCGAAAAAATCAATAATCTTAGGTGCTTGCTTGCAGCGTTTCATAAAAAAAAAAAAATGTATTCACTTGAAGTGTGCTTTTGAACCTGCTAGGAAATTAAACTACTCCATGAGTCAAATCCCTGGCAGAGCCCCCTCCCTACTTGCACTTCCAAGTCCTTTCATCTTTCAGGACTCTCTAATTTACTTTCTGTGCCCAGGTCTTTCACCCCTCTGCTCACCCTCCCACGTAAACCGTTATATAGCTGTCAGAGGAGGACTAAAGGGAAATGCTTTAGAGGGTCACATGAATGAAAGCTGTCCTACTGTTGTGGCTGATATCACAAAAAAATGGCGGCACCCAGCAGCAGCCTCAGGGCTTTTGGCTGTCTACAGGAGGAAGGCTTTTACAAGTAAATATCATGCATGAAATCTATTAAATTTTTTTTTTTCTTTAACCACTTACCATTTGGCTGGCCAAAGACCAGAGCACTTTTTGTAATTCGGCACTGCGTCACTTTAACTGACAATTGCGCGATATAAAATAGAACTTTCTTTTGCACTATAAACAAAAAAAAGACAATTTTGAAAAAAAAAATGCATTATTTTTTACTTTTTGCTATAATATCCCCAAAAAATATATATTAAAAAAAAAAAATTTTTTTTCCCTCAGTTGAGGCTGATACGTATTCTTCTACATATTTTTGGTAAAACAATTGCAATAATAGTTTGATTGTTTTGCGCAAAAGTTAGTGTTTACAAAATAGGGGATAGTTTTATCGCATTTTTATTTTTTGTAGCAGTAGTAATGGCGATCATGACTGCGACATTATGGCGGACAGATCGGACACTTTGACGCAATTTTGGGACCATTCACATTTATACATCAATCAGTGCAATTAAAAATGAATTGATTACTGCGTAAATGTGACTGGCAGTGAAGGGGTTAACCACTAGGCGGCACTGTAGGGGTTAAGTGTGTCATAAGGAGTGATTCTAACTGAGGGTCTGTGTGTGACACAACACTGATCACCGCTCCCGATTACAGGGTGCGGTGATCAGTGACGGTGTCACTAGACAGAAAGGGGAAATGCTTGTTTACATCAGAATTTCCCCTTTCTTCCTCTCTGAGACGATTGCGGGTATACACGCGGACATAGAGTTCCAACGGCCGTGCGCCCACAACCCATCTCTTAAAGGGCAATGTACAGATACATAATTCTGCCTGTATGTGCCCTTCTGCTGCAGTATATCTGTGTGAGGCGGTCGGGAAGCGGTTAACAAGAAACCTACATTGCACATTGGTAATAATTCTACAAGAATCAGCGTGTGCTATAAATTACCTCCAGCATTGTTCCGGTTTCTTCTTGCTGGAGGCTGACATTTTGCTGAAACCCAGATCTCCTGAGCAGAAGTAAATCATAAAGTGGAATTAAAACCATCAATTTAACAGTTTTTAAAAAGTTACATTCCTGGAATGCTGGGATTGCAAAAGCTGGTTACTACTGTGGTTTTTTTTTTTTTTTGTGCAATCCAGCAGGTCTGAAAATAAAGTAATAGGAGGGGCGCTGAAAAAATTATAAATATAAATGTCAATTACAAATGTGAAAATTAATAATCATAGAACGCCTCAAGTAATAGTCAACCTATCACCATGAATTAAAAAACAAATATTTGCAAAGAAATGAATAATATAGATAATACAATAAAAAATAAAGTCCCACTTAGATACTAGAAAAACAAAAATATCCACAGTCCAAGACAGTGATTCATTCAGTGAAAAACTCCGTCTAAATCCATATGCCAGAAGGCGGCTGAAATCTTCTACAAAGTTGTGACACGTCCCTTCACCAAAAATTTTTTGGACACAGAAAACACCCCAACTGTGAAGATAAAGTTGTCTTCTTACCAGATGCTGTTGACTACTTTACTTAAAAAGATAGTCAAATAGGCTTATGCAGGTGAATTCCCTGCTCACATGGAATATGGTGGACCTCTTATGGAAAAAACCTTCTCCTCATAGATTCAGACAGGTCATAAAAAAAGGAGCGCAAACAGAATCCATATAGTGTGACACCGTTTAATAATAAAAATAAATTAAAAAACATAAGGCCAAATGGCTGCTTACATATGCCGGTGCCCGACCTGGCACTGGGGCTGCTCGCTTAAAACAATAGTTTCGTAATGGATGCGTAGTTCCTCGTTGTGTAGGGCGTGCGTTCCACCAAGAAACAGCCGACAACCAAAAACGTCTGGAACTGTACGTGTACGAACATGACTAGGTACCGCCTCGACGTACGTTTCGTTTGACACGTCATCAGGAAGCGTACCTAGTCACAGAGTCAACGTTCTTTATGGTGTCTCGATCGATCGAAAAGACCAATAGAGAAACACTTAATTTGGTACGCAGCCTCAGTCCCACTCAAGGCTTAATAGATAATCCATTGTTTATAAAACATGACTGGCTTCCATACTTAACAAATAAAAAACAAACAAATAAAAACTCAACATAGTTCACCCTAGATCACAGGGAAAAAACTATACATAGCAAAAAAAATGTAAAAAAATAAAAATGAAAAAATAATAATAATCCTGTCAATTAATTCCTATTAAAAGAAAGGAGAGTGAATTACTTTCTTGTAATTTACAAGATTAACCTCTAGATGTCAGTCTATAGGTGAAAGTATCTAATACCACTCATTAAACAGAGAATGGTTTTTAAACCTGAATATTTAGTTACACTTTTTATAAGATATATTAGTACCATTCCTAAAAAATATTTAGCAATAATCTTATCTATATATGTAAGGAAAAAACAAAACAAAACCCTACATCATAAGATAAAAAATTCAAATTAAAAATGGGAAAAGAGAAACTCTTGATCAAAAAAGGATTTCAATCATTGGACAAAAAACAATTTAAATCAAGCTCTATGTTCATTCCTAAAGGCTGCATTGTCTTTAATTTATATATCCATTTTGTTTCATTCTTTGATATTTCCCTTTTCATGTGTGTTCCTCTCCAATGTTTTGAAATCTTATCGATCCCATAGAATTTGCAAAGTGAAGGGTCGCTATCATGATGTGATTTAAAGTGTCTTGACACACTATGATTGGTAAAAACCTTTCTTAATATTTGTGAGATGTTCATTAATTCAAATTTTTAACTGTCTATGTTTTTCCCAATCAGTGTGTCAAGACACTTTAAATCACATCATGATAGCGACCCTTCACTTTGCAAATTCTATGGGATCGATAAGATTTCAAAACATTGGAGAGGAACACACATGAAAAGGGAAATATCAAAGAATGAAACAAAATGGATATATAAATTAAAGACAATGCAGCCTTTAGGAATGAACATAGAGCTTGATTTAAATTGTTTTTTGTCCAATGATTGAAATCCCTTTTTTGCTCTAGAGTTTCTCTTTTCCCATTTTTAATTTGAATTTTTTATCTTATGATGTAGGGTTTTGTTTTGTTTTTTCCTTACATATATAGATAAGATTATTGCTAAATATTTTTTAGGAATGGTACTAATATATCTTATAAAAAGTGTAACTAAATATTCAGGTTTAAAAGCCATTCTCTGTTTAATGAGTGGTATTAGATACTTTCACCTATAGACTGGCATCTAGAGGTTAATCTTGTAAATTACAAGAAAGTAATTCCCTCTCCTTTCTTTTAATAGGAATTAATTGACAGGATTATTATTATTTTTTTATTTTTTAAAAACTTTTTTGTTATGTATAGTTTTTTCCCTGTGATCTAGTGTGAACTATGTTGAGTTTTTATTTGTTTGTTTTTTATTTAAGTATGGAAGCCAGTCATGTTTCATAAACAATGGATTATCTATTAAGCCTTGAGTGGGACTGAGGCTGCGTACTAAATTAAGTGTTTCTCTATTGGTCTTTTCGATCGTTCGAGACACTATAAAGAACGTTGACTCTGTGACTAGGTACGCTTCCTGATGACGTGTCAAACGAAACGTACGTCGAGGCGGTACCTAGTCACGTTCGTACACGTACAGTTCCGGACGTTTTTGGTTGTCGGCTGTTTCTTGGTGGAACGCACGCCCTACACAACGAGGAACTACGCATCTATTACGAAACGATTGTTTTAAGCGAGCAGCCCCAGTGCCAGGTCGGGCACCGGCATATGTAAGCAGCCATTTGGCCTTATGTTTTTTAATTTATTTTTATTATTAAACGGTGTCACACTATATGGATTCTGTTTGCTCTCCTTTTTTTATGACCTGTCTGAATCTATGAGGAGAAGGTTTTTTCCATAAGAGGTCCACCATATTCCATGTGAGCAGTGAATTCACCTGCATAAGCCTATTTGACTATCTTTTTAAGTAAAGTAGTCAACAGCATCTGGTAAGAAGACAACTTTATCTTCCCAGTTGGGGTGTTTTCTGTGTCCAAAAAATTTTTGGTGAAGGGACGTGTCACAACTTTGTAGAAGATTTCAGCCGCCTTCTGGCATATGGATTTAGACTGAGTTTTTCACTGAATGAATCACTGTCTTGGACTGTGGATATTTTAGTTTTTCTAGTATCTAAGTGGGACTTTATTTTTTATTGTATTATCTATATTATTCATTTCTTTGCAAATATTTGTTTTTTAATTCATGGTGATAGGTTGACTATTACTTGAGGCGTTCTATGATTATTAATTTTCACATTTGTATTTGACGTTTTATATTTATAATTTTTTCAGCGCCCCTCCTATTACTTTATTTTCAGCACGACAAGTTTTTTTCTCTTGTTTCTAGGGAGCAGCTATTAGTGTTTCACTTCGTTTATTTGATTCACTGACTATTAGTTTATTCCTTTTTTCACATTTTTATAAGTGGCGCAGAGTTTATTAGCTGCCTTTTTTCAGCTATATTTTCACAATCCAGCAGGTCTCACAAATAAAAACTGTCAGCTTTGGTCAGAGCCACTGTACTAACCATGAAAGGTTAGTCCAGCGATCTCTCATGCTGAGCTGTTGTGCTGTGACGGGGATGCCCCATGCCCACCCCAGAACACTCTGATAACCAATTTCTGCCATTGGCTGAGAGGGCTGATGAGGCGCCTGTGTGGTTTATCAGCATGCACATCCACTAGAATGGCCAGCTTCTTTCCCGACATTCAGCCTGTGTTCTCTTAACTGTCACATCTGCTTATTTCTTCAACCAAACTGTCAAACCATCCAATGGTTGGTGTCATAACTGATCACATGTGCAGCACCATGGCATTTGCAAATCAATTAGAACCACTTCCTTGGCTGTAAAGGATTATACAGATCAGACTGTATAAATGTCAGTGCCTAAAAATGCTTAAAAATAGAGAGCAACTGACGGGGGTGGATCCAGCACCATGGTTGTTATGGTGTCAGGATGATTGAAGCACATTATTTCTATTATTACATTGTTATATAAAATGAAATGGTTTGACTCACCATAATGCAGAAGCAGTGGGAGCCCTGAGTGTGCCACTTTCCACAGTCGCCTGCCACCAGATGTAGATTGTCACTTACTACGTCACCTGCCAAAAGTTGTGGCTTTTCACCTGCCATACATAGCAGATTGTCATTTCCCTCTTCGCCTGTCACCAGATGCAGATTGTCACTTGCCACGGCACCTGCCCCACGTTGCGGATTGTCACTTGCTGTGTCCCAAGGTGAAGTCAAGCAGCAGAGAGATGTAATGTCTCTGCTGCCCACAGCTGGCTGCACAGTGAGTACTGAAATGCAGGGAGGGAGTCGGGCGGTGAGAGATGTCATCTCTGCTCCCCTGTCCGCCGGCCTGCTGTTTGGCCAGCTGCCCGCTCACCCACCGAGCCACCTGCCTGCTCACTCACCAAGCCTCAGGGACACACCGCACATAGGCACAGAGCTTAGGTGGTTAGCTGGAGGTCCCTCCCCATCACCATTTTTCCCTTGGTGTTCGGAAAACTTGTCTAAATTGATTTATGCTGATAGCAGATGAACAAGCAACAGACATAAATGGCACTTGGTGCTCATGAGACAAGTACACACTATAGAAGTATATGCTTTGTTCATATTTTATCTCTAGGGTTTCAAACCACTTTATCTTTATTCATACAGAAATCTAAAAAGACCTTTCTTTACTTTGAAATATCATCTGTGATGTTCATATATGTATCCACATATTTTGTTTATTGTCAAAGTAATGGATTTAATTGTGGAAGGATGAAGTGGGAAAAAAAGTTGACATTCCCTAAAAATTTTATGTGAACACATGGCTTTTTCCATATACAGGGGCTTCCAGATTTCTTATCAAAGAGCTGTCTTACCACAACCTGGAACTGGAGAGAAATCGTATGGAGGAGATGGGAATCAAACGTCAGTGTGTATGGCCCCTCATTGTTATTATGGATGACTCCTGTGTTTTGTGGAATGTACATGGTAAAGCTACAGAGCAGTCAAGGTACGTGAACAAAATTGCATATTAAACTGAACTTGCTAATGAGTAAAAGGAGTAAAACCATGTGTCTATTAAATACGTAGTCCAGTTTTTTGTGGGAAGTGCACAAAATGTTGGCACTATAATACATGAGGTGAGGCCATGCTACAGCTTACACCACACCACAGTAAAGCTTGGTTCACACTGGCATGACCTGAAAGTCACGTGACTTTGCCAGGCAACTTCTGCGTCACTTGGCATGACTTTGCAGCAACTTCAGGGAAAGCCTGTGTAATCTTCCTGTAATGTTGGATCCAAATCACATCAATTAAGATGAGGATCCAACTTCAATTAAAGTCTATAGGCACAAGTCAGAGGCCACCATGAAGTAGTACAGGAACTTTTTCTAAAGTCAAAGCGACTTAAATAGTGCTAATTAAGACCTTTCTTGTTTACTAAAATGGGATTTCACATATAAAGAGACTTGGGTGCGCTTCTAATATGTTGCATTTTCTGTGCCAGCTTGCTCCTTGGCAGTTTTTAGATTGGCATAGCCCATTCAGGGAAGCATTTGAAAAGAACAAAGCCAGTATGACGATGTAGGCACTGGGAATGTTGCATTCTGCTCTATGTGCCTTGTTGGTCCTGGGTGTTCAGGACTGCAGTTTTTTGAAAGGGTTCAATGGTTTGTTGTGCATTTTTTTTTCTTTTTTTCCTAAACTCTATACAGTCTGTAGTAAAGCAGAACATATGATTTTACTTGTGGAAGTTTACCCAAAAAGGTCATGGTGTGAAGTAATTTCCACCTGCTTCAATAGCTTGGCAAAATGGGCATTTTCAATTGCAAGTGCAAAGTTCCATGCAGCACAGCATGCCTATGGAATGTCACTAGAAATGTTCTATGTCTGACCAGGTATGCTATGACCACCTCATGTCATTTGCAGAGTGGAGGGGCTGGGGCTCTTGTATTAGTGCAGCCTTTCTCAACCTTTTCAACAGAGGAACCCTTGAAATAGTTCTCCAGTCTCGGGGAACCCCTGCTAAAAATTAGAAATCTACAACTCCTGATACATTAGGGTGATGGTCAGTGGGAAGAATTACCTCCTTACAGATAGCTGAAAAGATCAATGGTGTCGATGGGAACTTATCCGAGAGGCAGAAATGACCCAATGCTGAAGGAACCCATAGCAACCTCTGGAGGAACCCTAGGGTTCTGCGAAACCCTGGTTGAGAATAACTGTATTAGTATGTGTTGTTGGACCTGACGCTTTCTACTCTAATCAACTACAAAAACTAAGAAACAAAGTTGTTATATGGATCACTGATCGTTATCAGGGCTGAAACAACTCAATGACATTGATTTATGAAAACGGTTGTTAACTTTTTCCATTATCCATTAGTTGATTAGCAGATTAGTTGGCCTGCATGCAAAATGCAGTATTTGTTACATATCAGAAAATACAGTTCAGTACACTGTCCATACATGTCAGTATACACAGTGCAGCACACATACAGTTCAGTACACCATTCATACATGTCAGTAAGTGCCTGAGAACTTGTGAATGTGTGAGGAGCAATGCCTCGTGGGTAGGGATGTACAGATACCCTTTGAGTATGCGTACCGATACTGTTCAGTCAACTACGCGCTGGTACAAAATACAGATACTTTGCAGTGCGATTTGCATCCATACAAAATAATGCAAAGAATTGCATGCGCTTTGAATAGGAATGCAATGCTATTCCTGTCCAAATCACGTGCAGTTTCCCCACCGCTCCTGTGGGAACCCAGGCTTGTCAGTGATTTCTGCCTGGGTTTACACAGTAGCAAAGCGGAAAACTGCATGCAATTTGGACAGGAATCACACCACATTTCTTTTCAAATTGCATGCAATTCTTTACAGTTTGATTTGCACCCATTCATTATGTATGGACGCAAATCACATCACTAAGTATTGGTTTCGGTATCGGGTGCACTTTCACAAGTACTTGTAAAAATACTCTGTATCGGTGCGCCCTACGTGTGGGACATGTAGTCCTGGACAAGGGAAGGAGATAAGTGATTCTAAAGGCAGAAGGCTTTTTACCTTGCTATAGGGGCACTCTGTACTATACTTTGTGGCTTGCTATAGGGGTACTCAAAAGGCAGGATTAGCCAGAAGCGCTAGCGAGGGACCTAAGAAGAGGAAAATCAGGGCTGTTCTATGCTAAACTATTAGAGAAGGTAAGTATGATGATAAAAAAGAAAAGTCCAATGTTTACAATCACTTAAAGGGGGTCTGTGCAGTGAAGATCAGCATCTGAACCAGCTGATAAGCTGGAAGTAATAAAAGGCATTATAATAACATTTAAAGTAAAAGTTTACAGGTATTGTGCATTTTATTTAAAATAATTGTATCCAAGCAAAAAGTCTAAGCATTTTGTACTACTTTAATATAAAATATTTATATTCCCCCCCTTTATATAGCTTCATGCTCAGTAAAAATACTACTACTTCTAGGGAGATTATAATATTTAAAAAAAAAAATATATATATATATATATATATATATATATATATATATATATATATATATATATATATATATATATATATATATATTAAATGACATGTTCAAAAGACACATTATGCCTTATAGATTATATGTTGGGGTGTTTTCTTTCCAAAACAGGGTCATTTTTGGGGCGTTTCCATTGCCCTGGGCCTTCAAAAAGTCCAAGAGGTAGTCAAGGAATTATATATGTAATTTTATGCTCCAAGAATGCCTGGAGGTGCTCCCTGCATGTTGGGCCTTTTGTATGTGGCCAGGCTGTGTAAAAGTCTCACATGTGGTATCGCTATACTCGGGAGAAGTAGTATAATGTGTTTTGGGGTGTAATTTGTGGTATGCATATGCTGTGTGTGAGAAATAACCCGCTAATATGACAATTTTGTGGGGAAAAAAAATCTTTATTTTGCAAAGAATTGTGGGAAAAATTACAACTTAAAAAAACCAACCATGCCTCTTACTAAATACCTTAGAATGTCTACTTTCCAAAAAGGGGTAATTTGGGGGCTGTTTGTACTTTCCTGGCCTGTTGGGGTCTCAAGAAATGAGGCACCATACCTTGTGGACTCTCTAACTTTCACACAGACCAAATAATATACACCAATTTGGGTTATTTTTATTAAAGATATGTAGCAGTATAAATTTTGGCCAAAATTTATGAAGCAAAATTACTAATTTGCAAAATGTTATAACAGGAATGAAGAAAAATGTATTTCTTTTATAGCGCAAAAAATAAATAACCCGGTGGTGATTAAATACCACCAAAAGAAAGCTCTATTTGTGTGAAAAAAAGAACACAAATTTCATATGGGTAGAGTGTTGCATGACTGAGTAATTGTCATTCAAATTGTGAGAGCACCGAAAGCTGAAAATTTGGTCTGGTTAGGAAGGATGTTTAGGTGCCCAGTGGGCAAGTGGTTAAATAAAAAAAATGTTGGTCTGAGTCAGATATAGTCCAGATTGAACTTCTAATAGTATATACATACTTCTGTCTTTTAATTTCAAGTACTTCAAGACAGTGTCATAGTAATTGAAGCGCATCAACTATACGGAAACTCCTATTAAAGCAGCTATTATGAAGATCAGTTAATTTTAGAATACATTTAATTCAGTGACTATACAAAATGTTACTTTCACATTTTCACCAGATCTTTAAAGAACATGAGCTATGGCACTGTAGTATAAAGTCCATAAGCTTTATAGATGCAAGCTTGATACACATTACAAACGTGAGGAATCATGAGTGGGTTTAGCAAAGTTGATTGTGCACCACACTTTCACAACTCGGTGGTGTTCTATACTGATGATGAATTACAATACAGCTATACTGGCATATTCTAAAACTGGATCTGGATATTTCTAGTCCATTTACAGAGACTGATTCCGGTATCAAGAATGTCTCTCTGAAGTATGTGCTACAGCACATGGAAGCTACACCAAAGATCACCAACTATGCAATGCTGGGGATCCAGAAGTGGAACCGCAAGCTTAATTCCAGCTTCCCCAAGCGTTCCTTCTCCAGGTGCCATGTTCATGACTTTATAATGCTCAACGTGGACCTGACCCAGAATGTGCAGTATGATCTTAACAGGTAAGTGGCTTTAGGGTAATGTATATTCTCATAAGGATGAAAAAGTTCTTGGTTTTGACTGGTCCAGGCAGGAGGCTTTGTCTGACAAAGGACAGTGAGGATGGGGTACCCGTAGAAGCAAGCATGACAACTTGGGACAATTTTAAGATGGGAGTTAAACCATAATTGAGAAAAAGAAATTGCCTATGTAAATGAACAATATAAACCTGGGCTCAGGTGTGCTATCTAGCCTACCTCTGCTGTGTACTATCACTAGGGATATATGAAAACTCTAGTTGCTTGTTTAGTTCTATTAAAATAATGCCTGAATAAAGGTAACATGAGTAAATTTTAACTCTGGGAAATCTGTATGGACATGTAATACCAATAAACACAAACAACCAAAAATGACAAACTAGTATAAACAAGTGTAATCTTAATAAACCTATCATCAATGTGCAAAATCAAATTTTAAAAAGTGTTTATACTGATCCAGAATCAGTGTAGTGGAGTTTTGCTACTATAAGCACTAAAGATGCATTTAAAAGCCAACTTTTTTTTTTTTTTTGTATTGTGGGAAAGCAGTAAAACTTTCCTCATGGGTTTCTTCTTTCTTCCTTTTTCCTTCTTCTTTCTTCTTTCTTTCTTCTTTCTTTCTTCTTTCTTTCTTCTTTCTTTCTTCTTTCTTTCTTTCTTCTTTCTTTCTTTCTTCTTCCTCCTTCTTTCTTCTTCCCCCTTTTTTTCTTTTTAATTTTTTTCTTTCTGTGCCCCATGCTACAGACAAAATCGGTGGTGGGCACAGTCGTTATGGGATGGGAAGAGACAACTCGCCATAAAGGCATTGTCAGAACTCTTCCTGTAGGAAAATAGATGGCAATTGAAACCCAACAGACTCCAACTCTTCCCTGCTCTGACAATACCTTTTAATATGTTTTGGTTAAAATTGAGCATAAAATTGTGTAGTAAGTTGTAGGGAGCAGACAGATTGAGTCAGACTAATCATTCTAAGCTGTTCTTACAGGGACGTGGTGAGTTACAAGTCAGTTTCCTTTACGCTGTGTAAGCTGCTTTATGAAGGAAAGACTGTCCTTTAATTTCTACAGGAAGTAAATTTTTGGTGATATGGCTTATTATTCCAGGTACTTCTGTGAAGACGTAGATTTCAACCTTAGAGCAAATAGTGGAGGTTTGCCGATTTGCCGCTTCAACAACTTCAGCCTAATGAAGAAGCATATACATGTGGGAGGACACAAGGACTTCATTGTAAAGCCCAAAGTCATGGTATGTCATGCTGGTAATTTCATAATATAAAGAGATATATGCATTACTAAGGTTTGTAACCTTTTTTTAAAATCATTATTAGCACTATGGTGAATAGTTCCTCCTACATATGGACTGGTACTTTTGCAACCAGCACAAATATTTGGAGTAGTAGTAGAACCAATGGCAACCCACAGTAAAAAATCAGCTCAATAGTCAGTTATTTCTGGGTTATTTTTTATGGTGGGAGGGATCACGAAATTGCCTAATATTCCTTACCTCAGGCCTTAAAATTGGGCAGAACTGAGTCACTGGTGGTCAGCTTGGGACTTGTGTCAATGGGCAAATGCAGCTTGCTTTCAGGTGCCCGTCAAATGCATTTGACATCAGTTTAAGAGGCTTCTGAAACCTTCAAAGTTTGACAGGTGTATATGACCTGCAGTTGACTTGTTTCTGACCTACTTTTAACCTTATAAACTGCATCAACCTGCTTGCTTCAGGATGCTTTTACATTCCCAATGGCTTGTCTAGAGGAAGAAGCAGTTTTGATGTGAACAAAAACAGAAATGTGTTTTTTTTTTTTTTGTTTTTTTTAAAGCTATTTCTAGAAAATACCATGATCCTATGATCTCCAAAATTAACAAGTTTTGGTTTGGCAGAAATGCAACACCCAACCCCCAGGGACCTGTTTTAACCACACAAAGCAGTTTTGTGACCTGAGTGGTGTGTACTGGGAAAGTGTCTCTTGCTAACCTACCTAACCACTCCTACTCTCATATATCCATAGCAAAAAGGCTCTAGGAGAGCTCTTTGTGGTAACACAGGAAGTATGAAGAAGACTTAACCACTTTCAGACCGGACCAATTTGCTGGTCAAAGACCAGACCACTTTTTGCGATTCGGCACTGCGTCGCTTTAACTGACAATTGCGCGGTCGTGCGACGTGGCTCCCAAACAAAATTGACGTCCTTTTTTCCCACAAATAGAGCTTTCTTTTGGTGGTATTTGATCACCCCTGCGGTTTTTATTTTTTGCGCTATAAACAAAAATAGAGCGACAATTTTGAAAAAAACGCATTATTTTTTACTTTTTGTTATAATAAATATCCCCCAAAAATATATAAAAAAACATTTTTTTCCCTCAATTTAGGCCGATACGTATTCTTCTACATATTTTTGGTAAAAAAAATCGCAATAAGCGATTATTGATTGGTTTGCGCAAAAGTTATAGCGTTTACAAAATAGGGATAGTTTTATAGCATTTTTATTAATAATTTTTTATTATTTTTTTTTTTACTAGTAATGGCGGCGATCTGCGATTTTTATTGTGACTGCGACATTGTCGGGGACCCATCGGACATTTTTGACACATTTTTGGGACCATTGTCATTTATACAGTAATCACTGCTATATAAATGCAGTGATTCCTGTGTAAATGACACTGGCAGTGAAAGGGTTAACCTGTGGGTGGCAGTGTAGGGGTTAAGTGTTTCTAGGGGTGTGTTACTAACTGTGGGGGGGTTGGGCTTTCATTTAGTGTACACTGATCTCTGCTCCAATCACATGGAGCAGAGATCAGCGTCACTAGTTGCTAGGCAGAATGGGAAAATGTTGTTTTATACAGCATTTCCTCCATTCGGCCGCTCCGTGAGACGATCGCGGGGATGCCCGCGGCGATCGAGTCCGCGGGTCCCGCAACCGGACTCACGGGGGTCCCGACCAGCGCGGGAGCGCGCCGCCAGCGGCGCGCTCCCGATGGCACGGCGGCAACGAATATTGGACGTACATGTACGCCAATATGCCTGCCCGTGCCATTCTGTCGACGTACATCGTCGTGCGCTGGTCGGGAAGTGGTTAAGCCAGCTCTGAATTTTTTACCAGATCAACATCAAATGGATATCCTAAAACATAATTAAGGAGAAGTATTGCCAACGTTTTTTTGTCTGTATTCATTGGATCACAGGAGTGCAGTCCTGCATGCCTGTGATCAGTTTTCAACCAACAAAGGGTTGATGTCACAGACCCGGTCCAGGCTCTTAAAAGATCCTGACTGTGCGTGGGGTGCGCCCAGAAGCCTGGACTGGCAGCTGGCTCACCCTCAATGGATGGCTGAAGGCCTGAGTCAGATGCTCTTGTCTCCTGCACAGCCCAGTACACCAGTGAGCACTGGAGGGGCAGACCAGAGATTCAGTGATGGACAGACCAAAAAGGAGCAAATGAGAGCTTATTTTGGGGATTTACCTACACTTTTTAACAAGCTGTACTGTACACTGCATGTTTGAGACTCCTTGGTCTTGGGCCATCTAATTACTAGAAAGAAGATCATGCCCCCTTGGGATTCTAGCATGTAAATTGTCCTGGAGGTCTGCAACCACTAAACCCTTCTGGAGATATATATTTTTAAAGCATTTATGTTAAAATTTGAACAATCATTGTTTTGTTTGTATATAGACAAAGCGGTATCCTTATGGTGTGTTTCTTCTCTATTGTGTAGATAACAGAAAGTGCTGGTCCCATCTCCCCTATGCAGTACGTGTGTGCTCCAGACAGTGAGCAGACACTCCTGGCAGCTCCAGCTCAGTTCCTGCTGGAGAAGTTTCTTCAGTACAGTGCTCACAAATTGTTTCCAAAGGCCGTGACCAATCCGAGGAACCCACTATTGGCTGTAGACTGCTACCTGAACCTAGGACCTGAGGTAAGCACCATTCTATATGCCTTCTTCCTATGAGCTTGTAGGCCTCATTCACATAGGTGCTAAAGCCGGTTCGTCATGAATTGGGCGTGTGGCTGGATCCGCCAGGTGCTGCATGCGGACATCTTATGCAATTCTAAGGACTCTAAAAACACAGCTGCTTTTCCTAATTTTACAGGCATGTGGATGAGCTGCTTAGAATGCACACTATCAGCGTACAGGGGACACCTGCCACCGTATGCTTGTCAGATGACGAGTGGCTGTGTCCATACACTTAGGCTTTCTGCAGGCAGCACCTAGCAGCTTCAGTCACACAAACGGCTGATTCACGTTGTACAGGCCTCAACACCCATGTGAATGAGGCCTTGGCATTGAATTCTTGAACGTTTTATGGTTTTCAATTTTCTTGTGATACACGCCTTTTGTTTTTTTTACATATTTTCAGTACTCCCAAACTTTTTCGAAATCTGTTATGGTTAAAATTGTTTATTGATGCCAATTTTTTTTTATCATTTTGTCATTTATCTTCTAACTCAAATTACATAGTCTGTGTTACTGTAGCTGTCTTCTGATAAAAAATTACACACTAACTTTCTTCATTAAGTCATCTTATAAAATGAGCTGTTGATATTCCACATTTCAGGTGACTCTGTGCTATGTGAGCTCCAGACCACACTCAGTAAATGTGAACTGCGACGGACTGGCATTCAGTGGACTTCTGCTCTATTTGTGTGACTCCTTTGTCTGTGCAGGAATGTTGAAGAAATTCAGGTTTCTCAAAGGTACGTGCTTCACTTTAACCACTTGATTGGACAGGTTTATACTACAGTATCAAAGCCACCTGGACCAGATGGCTAACACCCGAGGGTCTTTAAGGAACTCGTCAGGTGATAGCCAGACCTTTGTTCCTAATTTTTATGGACCATTTACTGACTGGAATGGTACCAGCTGAGAAAAGCCAATGTAGCACTAATATTTAAAAAAACGGCAGAATTCTATCCATGGGAACTACATGCCAATTAGCCTAACATCAATGTCTGCAAGCTATTGGAGGGGATGATAAGGGACTATATACAAGATTTTAGTAATGTAAAAGTATCATTAGCAGTAATCAGCATGCATTCATGAAGAATCGCTTTTGCCAGACCAATCTGTTAACCTTCTATGAAGAAGTGAGCTGCCATCTAGATAAAGGAAGGCCTGTAGATGTGGTTTTGCAAAGGCATTCGATACAGTTCCCCACAAACGTTTACAAACTAAGGTCTGTCGGCATAGACCATAGGGTGAGTACCTGGATTGAAAACTGGGCGAGTCCAAAGGGTGTTGATGGGGGGTACTCGGAATGGTCTGGTGTGGAAAGTGGGGTCCCCCAGGGTTCTGTCCTGGGACCAATCCTGTTTAATGTATTCATAAATGATCTGGAGGATGGGATAAACCGCTCAATCTGTTTTTGCGGAAATGCAATGCTAAGCAGGGCAATAACTTCTACGCATGATGTGGAAACCTTGCAAAAAGACCTAAGAAAAATAATGGGGTGGGCAACTACATGGGAAAATTAGGCTTAATGTTGAAAAATGCAAGGTAATACATTTGAAGGCCAAAAATATTAATGCCAGTTACCCGCTAGGGAGAAGAATCTCTGGGGGAATCTAGGATGGAAAAAGACCTGGGGGTTTAATAGATGACAGGTTCCGCAATGGCATGCAATGCCAGGCTGCTGCAAGCAAAGCCAACAGAATTTTGGCATGCATTAAACACGGGATTCACGCCAGAGATAAAACAATAATTCTCCCACTCTACAAGACTCTGGTTCGGCCGCATTTTGAGCATGCCGTCCAGTTCTCTCCAGCACACCCCTCCTGAGAAGGGCAACAAAGCTAATAAAGGGACTGGAGGACCTCCGCTATGGGGAAAAACTACAAGCATCTGGAGAGGAGACACTTGAAAGGGGATATGATATTAATGTACAAATACCGTACTGGTGACCCTAGCATAGGGAAAAAACTTTTCAGTGGAAGCAACCACTTCAGCCCCGGAAGATTTGGCTGCTCAATGACCAGGCCATTTTTTGCGATTCATTTTAACTGACAATTGCACAGTCGTGTGACACCGTACCTAAACACAATTTATGCCCTTTTTTTCTCCCACAAATAGAGCTTTCTTTTGGTGGTATTTGATGATCTCTTCGGTTTTTAGTTTTTACTCTATAAACAAAAAGAGCGGCAATTTAGAAAATAAAACACTTTTTTGTACTTTTTTGCTATAATAATTATCCCCAATTTTTTTTTTTAACAAAAAGCTAATATTTTTAATCAGATTAGGCCAAAATGTATTCTTCTACATATGTCTGGTAATAAAAATACGCAGTAAGCGTATATTGACTACACAATAGGGGATAGATTTATGGATTTTCTTTTCTTTTACTAGTAATGGTGTCGATCTGCGATTTATATCAGGACTGCGACATTATGGTGGACACATCGGACACTTTTGACACATTTTTGAAACCATTGACAATTATACAGCGATCAGTGCTATAAAAATGCACTGATTACTGTGTAAATGTCACTGGCGGGGAAGGGGTTAACTCTAGGGGCGATCAAGGGGTTAACTGTGTTCCCTGACTGTGTGTTTTAACTGAGGGGGGA
Organism: Lithobates pipiens; assembly: GCF_037356315.1. Classification (NCBI taxonomy): domain Eukaryota; kingdom Metazoa; phylum Chordata; class Amphibia; order Anura; family Ranidae; genus Lithobates; species Lithobates pipiens. Next base: position 419,887,710 of record NW_027507764.1, read on the forward strand.
GGGGACTGACTATAGGAGATGAAAGATCATGGTTCCTAGCTATTAGGAGCTCACGATCTGCCTCTTCTCTCCTCACAGAACAGGGATTTGTGTGTTTACACGCGCACGCGTCCCTGTTCTGCCTCTTGTGCCCACTATTGCCGACGGTTATCACGGCCGCCAGCCACGAGCAACTGCACCCCCGCAATGCAGCGGGCAGGCGTGGGCATGCCTGCTATCCCGCTTAAAGAAGCCGACGTACAGCTACGACTGTTTGCAGGATTGTGCCAACCTGCCGCAGTATGACGCCGGTTGGTTGGCTAGTGGTTAAAAAGACACATGGCCACTCACTAAAATTAGAAGAGAAGCTGTTTAACCTTAAACTGCATGAAGGGTTCTTGGCAGAGCAGTAAGAATGTGGAATTCTCTTCCACAAGCATTGGTATCAGAAGGGAGCATTGATGATTTCAAAAAGCTTTTAGGCACCTTAATGACCACACAAATAGGAAACATAAGGGGAATACAAAGACACTGAATTTCAAAAGAGCCAACTTCCCTAAACCACGAGCCTTGCTGGAAGGCATAACTTCTTAGAAACAAAGCACACGGAGGAGAGATGGGTTTGCTTTAAGCGCATACTAAATAAGAGCATTAGCCAATGCATCCCATTGTGTAATACATTTAAGAGTGAACAAAAGTCCCGGATGGCTTAACTCCAATGAAAATAGGTATGGATGATTCCATGCAAGGAATAAGTACCAGCAGGAAAAAATGAAGTAAATGGAATAAGAGAATAAAAGAATATAAAGAGAACTGCTGCCCCTACTAATTACTACCATCTGAGTGGAGTAAATGATTGAAGAGAAAGTGAAGTAGATATGGCGCTGTTCTGTTAATTCATGCAACATGCAAATTATAATGTGACAAGTGATATGTTAAATTATAATTCTATAACTCAATTGAGAAAGTGATGTAGCCCTAATCAAAATGTCAGATAATCCACCAATATTAATAAATTCATACTAACCATACACAAGTGCTCAGAAAACAATCATGCTGTATGCAGTTGATAATATTGTAGGCAATCACCTGCCTTGAAAGTAAAAAAGTGACAGTAGTGAAAGTATATAAATAAGTAAATGAGTTTAAAAGTTGATGATCCCAAAAAATTCTAAAAATGTAAAAAATTGCAGGATGATAAATATGCCCACATAAATAAAATAAAGCCACAATAAAAAAATGCGGTCCAATTATTCCACGCTAAAGTTCAAAAATTGGTTTTCAATTAAGTGCTCTTGTGAGAAATAACACTGATCTAGTTCACTTTTCAAAAGGTGATCCCAGCATACGTGTCTTATCCATGATCCTATTGTGGCTGTACTCACCAGAATTTTCTCCCACTGTGTAGCACTCTAAAGGCTGGCCGGTCCACGATAATATGACAGTACTCCCATCATATACCATATGCCATGTAAAGGAGAGAGGGATCCCAATAGTGTAATACTATTTCAAACTTTTTATTTCATTAAAAGTGATAAGGTACTCACATTCAATACAAAACAGTAAAGCATATAATGCTGATACTAGCGCCGACAACCGGAAGTGATGCAAAAACATATTCTGACTCTGCTCGTTTCGTCACTGACGTCATCTGGAGCGTGATGACGCCAGAGTGACTTCCGGTCATCGGCGCTTGTGTCAGCATTATATGCTTTACTGTTTTGTATTGAATGTGAGTACCTTACCACTTTTAATGAAATAAAAAGTTTGAAATGGTATTCCACTATTGGGATCCCTCTCTCCTTTACATGGCATATGGTATATGTACCGACCTATGAACATAGATGATGTCTGATATCAGAAAATCACCAGCACTGTTGCACATGTGCCAGGATCCCCTGTATGCGTGCAGACATGCCGCAGGTCTGTGCCAGGTTCCAGATACTCAGAATAGCCCTGTGGCATATCTGCACATGCACTAAATTGTTAAAGATGGTGGCATTGTGGTGATGCCAATTTACATATTACAGGACCTTGCAGCTTTTTTTTTTTTAACATAATTTTTGTCCAGTGCAATCTCTCATGCTGCAGTATGTATGGGGTGGGGTTTCTGGTGACCAAGAAAGAAGGTTGTGCATGAATCAATAATACACACTGACCTGTATTGGACCATTCAGAAAAATAAGACTATCAGCATCTATAGGTATTTAGCTAGCGTATGAGCTAGGGACATAATATGAATGCTGGTGGTTTTATGCTAAACACATTGTATTCCTCTTACTTGCAGGTGCTACACTCTGTGTTATATGTCAGGACAGAAGTTCTCTTCGGCAAACCATTGTACGTTTGGAGCTGGAGGATGAATGGCAGTTCCGACTGCGAGATGAGTTCCAGACTGCTAACAGCATCGATGACAAACCACTCTATTTCCTTACTGGACGACACATTTGAATGTTGGGAGGCTTTAATTTATTTTTTTAATTTTTTGCAATGAAGTACCTGAAAAGTGGCTGTAAAAAGGTCATTCTGAAGCAAGTGCAAAGAAATTGGTGGATTCAGATTTACTTGCTTCTGATTAATGGATGGACCATGTCCACATAACCAAGATTACCTTTTTGTCCATCTGAGTGCTACTGTTGGACAGATGAACACTTCAGTGCTTTTTATTTACATTATTTGCTTTACTTTCATGAATTCTCATCCTGAGTCTTTGGACCAATGCATTTGCAGGCTGATTATCAACTTTTTATGAGCACAAAAAGGACTAGTTGAGCAATCTTTCTTCTTTACTAATGATGTTTTTAATGCAAATTGTGGCCAAGCAAGACGTCCTGCGAGACACCATGCTCAATGACAGCTCTTTATCTGTCAACATTTAAATGCGTTTCCAGAGCCTTTACATTTGTTAAGAGATAAGTGTGCCAAATATATTTTTAGAGTTCATTTTTATTCTTGTATTCTCAGTATTGCTGACGAACCGTACATGATCTCAATGATCAATCTATACATAAAAATCATGATTGTGTCAACATATAAGGACCTATTTTATTGACATCCTGTCCAGCGTGTGCACTTTTCCTTTTTTTTTTTTTCCCAGACAAAATGCATCAATTCGGACATTTCATCTAGCCACTTGTTGCATTTATCTATTACTGCACGAGCGTGCTGTTTACTAAATGTAAAAAAAAGGTTGCAAACATTTTATTCTTGTATAGGGCTGCCGAATGTTAGGATTCCTTATAGTGCCGCCCTAGAGTGTTTACGGCTTCTCCGTAGGGTTCTTCCCTTCCCTCACATAATGCTAGATAAAAGCTGCACAGATTCTTCATCTTAAAAGCAACTTCCTTGTAAAAGACGTAGATTAAAAGGTTATATTTTGTTCCCACTCTTTAAATCACATTCTAAGTGTGTTTCAAGAAAAGAAATGTATTGCTATCCAAGGCAAAAAGAGATCTATATTTTTTTGCATGCCTTTCTGACATTGTTTATATGATTTCATTCATGAGAAATCCAACAGTGAAACACATATTAGATAGGCCTGACTTGAGGCACTTATTAGTTTTATATAACCGTAAATGCACATAAGACAAGTGTACACCTCTGTTATTTTAAAACGGAAGCCTGACATTGAAATGTTATAAAGAAATGCATATCGTTTTAATAGGAAAAAGTATAGTGTATTCATGAATGTGAAACTTTTTTTCCTTTACTTGTCCAAATAGAAGATGCACACACACTTTTTGAAAACACTTAATATAAACCTGTCAGGATAGAAATATGGGCAATGCTGACTTTTTTTTTTTTTTAAATACATGATCCAGGACTAGCATGTATGTCCTTTCTTTGCTGTCTGGAGTGTTTCTGGCCTAGAACAAGAATGTGTACATCAGGTGTCTGCCACAACCTTGTTCTGAGTCACTTACCAGCTAGCATAGGCAAGATGAGATGGAGGGTCCTAAAAAAATGTGCAGGTATGGCAGCATCCACGTGTCTTTTTTATATTTTTTTATTTGTTGTTGTGTTTTTTTATTTTTTTTATTTGTTGTTGTGTTTTTGTTTTTTTTATTTGTTGTGTTCTTCTTCTTTTTTTTTTTTTTAAAGGCCAAAGTGAAATGGGCCAAACGTTTGTATTCCATTTTACACGCTAAGCATGCAGGTAACCATCTATGTTCTTACTATTTCACTTTTTAAGTAACATTTTTAGCTTCAGTTGGAAATGGTGTTAAGCTATTGCAGAAGAAATGTTTACAAATTAGAACAAAATATTTAATATATAAGAAAAGAATTGCGTACTTGTAATATATGTCACATTGATTGGTGTTGCACATATTCGTGTTTGTTTAGCTTTTTTTTTTTTTTTTTTTCTTTAATACTTTGCAAAATAGTCTTGGCTTTGGTGCACTCCTGATTGTGTGTTTTTGGACTGTTAAAGAACAATGGGGTCACCGTTAGTTTTGGCCTGTAAGGCAATCAATTTCCAGACTGGGATTTTTCCTTGCAGGATGAAATGCTACATGGGCCAGGTGTGGCAGAGATAAAAGAACAATATTTTAACTTTCTTTCTGTATTGTGAGAGTATACTGTGTTTGTATTGCATTTCGCTTGGGTCCTTTCTGTTAGTTGTTCCACATAGTTGTATGTTTTTCCTCCAGCCTGTTAGGTTTTCAATTTGCACTAAATTACTTCATTTATAGAGTGAGGAAAAACATTCATCCTGTGGGCCTGTTGTAACACAAAATGGCATCTCTAATCTTTGTAACTTTTTATACCCATTTTCTAATTTTATGATTTGTTTGTGAAACACTACACAAATTGTTTTGACATAACAGATCTGTCACCAAAGAGAGCTTGGACATGCAATGTTTTTAATGGTGTTCTCGTGCTTTTCACAAAACATGGCTTATACTATGCCAAGGTTGCCTCAGTCATGAATGATGCCGATATTGAATGTAATCAGAGTCCGTTATATTAGCACCAAGCTTATTTTGTTATAATGTATACAAATTGTTTTTACGTGATGAAAAATTTAAATATGCTGCTTAAAAAGGGACTTTATTAACCAAAAACTTGGTGAATTTGGCATCACTAGTCAGTCTACCTCATGCTGTATTGTTTGCATATTGGTAATTTGATCAGTTAATTGAACTGTTGTTGTTATTAAAGTTATTTACCAAAATGTCTGTGGAAATTCTTGTGCTGATAAAGTCTGATTTTTATTTACCTGCTTTTTCAACCTCTGTACTAAAAACAGTGAAGAGGTGGGCAGAAATGTACCTAGTGCTCTTTATAAACCACACTGGACAAAGCACTATTAGTCAGTTAAGGAATACAAATAATAAAGCGCTTACAGACAAAAGTAAATATAGTGAGTAGCAGTGAAAACACAGTGGATGACAGGTCTGTCTCTGCTCACTGTGCATAGACGGACCAGTCGGAGCCCTGCTGTCGTCTATGCGTTAAACGGCCCGCCTGTCCAATTTTCATCCAATCGGCCAGCCAGATGGAAAATAGGGTTTCCATCCATCTGGACTTAATGGATCGGATAGCAGCGGGCGTTATTGGACATGTCAATGCTGACATAGAGGTCAACGGAGGCTCCGATCAGGTCCACCTGAAAAACTGACAGGCAGACCTGATTGGAAAGCCAGTGTGAAATCTTGGGGTCCTGCTGGCATTCTAATGTAAACAACTTGCAGGTGTTTCTAAACTATTTGAAACCGACTGAAACCTAACTCTGCTGTGGTCCAAAAAAAATAAAAAATTCACAGCATAAGCTTCTAGAGAGGTCGGAGATGGCATTTGTTACTGCATGTTAATACTTGATTGTTCCTATACTGAGCATAGGTGCGTTTTAAACAGTTCAGACAAGATATTTTAAAATGTAAATTCATCATTTTCAAAGATTGGATGGGGAATCCATTCCCATTAGGAGCACAATGGCTGACCAGGACTCAGTATAAATAGCTGGGGCTTGGTGGCGTAAGCCACAGAGGCAAGGGACGCTGCGAAGACTCCGTGGCGTAATCCACAGAGGCAAGGGATGCTGCGAAGACTCCGTGGCGTAAACCACAGAGGCAAGGGACGCTTCGAAGACTCCGTGGCGTAAGCCACAGAGGCAAGGGACGATGCGAAGACTCCATGGCGTAAGCCACAGAGGCAAGGGACGCTGCGAAGACTCCATGGCCAATGGCACTGAAGTTAATGGAGTCAGTGTGTCTGCCTGTTTAGTAAAGGTGGGAGCCCTTAGGTCAAGGCAGAGGTTCTAAGAAGCCACCAGCAGGCGTCGCATTTTGCTGCAGATGACTCCCAGGTTGCTATCCTCAGACTCACCCAAGCAGGCATCAAGTCTCTTGTAGCACCGTGATACTGGGCTCAGGGGGCAAGTCTGGAGTGTATAGAAGACAGTGAAGAGGGACCAGGTGCAGATATTGCTTACAAGTTACTGGCAGGAACATGCAAAGACTGGCCGGGGTGCACAAGAGCTCTCAGGTTCAGGTACGCTGGTTACAGGCTTGACTGCTGGCTGCAAAACACTGGTACTGGTTGCCAGCCTGGAAAAGGGAAATGCTGGAATCAGGAATATGCAGGAACGCTTTCCTGGTTGCTGATTAGCTAGATGCCAATAGCCTCGTACATTGAAAAGACCAAGTTCTGGAAACAGGTTAGTGTAATTCTCTTTCTCCCCCCCCCCCCCCCCCCCCCTTTTAATGCTTCTCATCACCCTTGCATCTGTATCATTTGTTCACACACCCCATAAACCCTACACAGCCTTTTCCTTCTCATCGCACTTGCTTCCATGTAAAAAACAAACTCCCTTGGGCAAGAGGCCTTGTATAGTAGCATCCATCCCAAACATTCACGTCAGTTTTCTGTTGGCTATATTCTGACAGGCAAAGACATTTTCAGGTAGTATTGGAGGTTGTTGTTAAAGTAGAATTAAACCCTGTTGTAAAAAAGGTGGGGGGGGGGGGGGGGGGGAGATAAAATGGCCCCATGGAAACTTTGTCATAATGTATTAGTATGCACTGTACAGTAGCACATTATGGCAGATGTAGCTACTAAACAATCCTCTAGCACTGTGCTGTCAGTGCTCTCAGCTGTCACAGGAGCGTCCATCTACTCCCAGCTGCTCTCCTCCGATCAGACTCTTCAGCTGCTTGACTGGCTGGGCTTCAATAACATCACTCCTACACATGTGCATGGGAGTTGCATGAGCATAGCAGAGCCGTGCCATAAATGTACGCTGAGCTGCACGTGCACAGCTCAGTGTCTACTAACTCTAAGCCCTTTTACACACGGTTGTCCAAAACTGTTGCATACACACGGTCGGACAAAGTTGTCGGAAAATCCGATTGTACATAACGTGATGACGTTATTTCGTTACGACGGGACTACGTTCAGGCTAGTAGCCAATAGCTTTGGTCTAGGAATTTGATCTGAGCATGCATGGCACTTTGTCCATCGGAGTAGGCTACACATGATTGGAGTATGTCCGATCAGAGCATTTTGTCGGAAAATTTTACCGGCAAGTTGGAAAAGTTGGTCCATCGGATATTCCAACGGAAACAGTCCGATGGAGACCACACACAGTCGGAATATCCGACAAAACGGTCCGATAGGACACATTCCGTCGGAATCTCCAACCATGTGTACAAGGGCTAACAGGTAAAGAGAAGCACGTACACTGGATATAAAGTCTACACACCCCTGTTAAAATGTCAGGTTTCTGTGATGTAAAAAAATTTGACAAAAATAAATTCAGAACTTTTTCCAACTTTTTAATAGGGCCCTTTAAACTATACAACTCAGTTGAATGAACTGAAATCTTTTAGGTGGCGGGAAATAAAAAATAGAAAACTAAAATAATATGGTTGCATAAGTGTGCACACCCTTAAACTAACACTTTGTTGAAGCACCTTTTGATTTTATTACAGCACTCACTTTTTTGGGTATGAGTCTACCAGCATCTTGACTTGGCAATACTTGCCATCCTTTGCAAAAAACACTCAATCTGTCAGATTGCAAGGGCATATCCTGTGCACAGCCCTCTTCAGATTACAACACTGATTTTTAATCCGATTCAGGTCTGGGCTCTGGCTGGGCAATTCAAAAACTGTAATCTTCTTCTGGTGCAGCCATTCCTTTTGGATGTATGCTTTGGGTCATTGTCATGCTAAAAGAAGTTCCTCTTCATGTTCAGCTTTCTAGCAGAAGCATGAAGGTTTTGTGCTAATAGTGACTGATATTTGGAACTGTTCTACCTTGACTAATGCCCCTGTTCCAGCTGAAGAAAAACAGTCCCAAAGTATGATAATGCTACCACCATGCTTCACTGTGAGTATAGTGTTCTTTTAGTGATGTGCAGTGTTGTTTTTGCACCAGACATATCTTTTGGAATAATGGCCAAAATGTTCACCTTTTTAGTTTCAGCACACAATTTTTATTTTTTATTTTTTGTAAAATTTAGCCGGGGTTGGGTGTTTTTCTTTGTAAGAAAATGCTTCTGTCTTGCCACTCTACCCCATAGCCCAGACATATGAAGAATATGGGAGATTGTTGTCACATGTATCACACAGCCAGTACTTGCCAGATATTCCTGCGGCTCCTTTAATGTTTCTGTAGGCCCCTTGGCAGCCTCCCTGACCAGTTTTCTACTCGTCAATTTTGGTAGGGGTGGCCAGTTCTTCGTAATGTCAATATTGTGCCATTCTTTCTCCACTTGATTATCTTCACTGTGTTCCATGGTATATCTAATGCCTTGAAAATTCTTCTGTACCCTTCTCCTGACTGATACCTTTTAACAATGAGACCCCCTCTGATGATTTGTAAGTTCTCTGCGGACCATGGCTTTTGCTGCAGGATGCGAGTAAGAAAATGTCAGGAACGACTTACTAGAACAGCTGAACTTTATTTGGGGTTAATCAGCGGGACTTTAAATGACAGGTGTGTACTGACTACTATTTAACATGAGTTTGAATGTGATCGCTTAATGCAAGAAATAGAGGGTAGCCCAACTTCCTGGTTTGGGCGAAGAGAAGTAAAAGGGGAAAAAGTCCCTTGCCCTCAATTCAACCTTTTCCTTGTGTAACACACAAAGAAAAGGTTCTTTATAGGTTAAAATGGATGTAAACCCTCTCTCATCCTTTCTAAACTACTGACATAGTGCTTATCTATAAGGATGTACATGCCTCCTTACCTGTCAAATGTCTCCCCTCTCTGTTATGAGACCTGAGAAACTGCAGATTCTGTGGGTATGTCTGTTGCCTGGAGCTTGGTGGGTGGAGTCATGATGTCGGTATACTCCCCACCCACCTCTACACTCCCCTTGGCCAGGCATCGATATTTCTTACACTCAACTTCTGTTGGTCTTCTGGATTCTGCCCCATGATCATTAACATTCACTCAAAACCTAGGAAAGTCACCACATGACTTCAGCATGCCCAGGCATGCTGAGGTGTGGAGCAGCCAATCCTGGGAGAGCTGGAGAAGAATGGAGGAGGGGGATCTGAAGTACACAGACTGTGGCGCTCAGGCTCCTGCATGAGATATGTAAATCACCTGTTGCTCACAGCAAGGGGTGAAACCTACATCTATTTCTCTGTCTGAACCTTTTTCATCTCGCTGAAAAAAAGATGATTGCTCAGAGGTGTATTAACGCTTCATGGTAAGACTGGGCCACGGATGACATGAAATCCTATACTATACAAGGTGCAAGCCTTAATTAAAAAAAAAAAGTTGGGCTTGTAACCTTAAAGTAGATGTAAACTCAGTGACTTGCCTTGCAGAATTTAATGCAATGAGAAAGGCAACCTTGTAAGGATGGCCAGAGGAATAACCCAAGTTCAAATGACAAGGTTTTTTTTTTTTTTTTTTTTAAGAGCCAACAGAACTAGGTTGAGCTCACGCCGTCATGACAGGAGGAATAAAGTAAATGTTTGTTTTGTTTTTTTAAATGCCACTTAATACATTGACCTATCTCTTTAAACCCAGTCTGTTTAGGCAGTATAGTTTGCTGACCTGACACCATCCACAGGCAGCTTAAATGGGTTGTAAATCCTTAACAAAAAAAAAAAAAAAAAAAAATATATATATATATATATATATATATATATATATATATAATATATTTTTTTTATTAAACATGCCTATACTTACCCGCTATGTGCACTTGTTTTGCACAAGCAGCCCGATCCTCTTCCTCTGGGGTACCCTGGTGGCGTTCCAGGCTCCACCTCTTGATTGGGTGCCCCTGTGGAAAGTGGCTTTCCTTGGGGGCACCTGTGTGGGCTTGCTCCTGAGTCCTGCTGCTGTGTCCATTGACAGCCCTGCCCCCACATCACTGGATTTGATTGATATCAGCAGGAGACATTGGCTCCCGCTGCTGTCAATCTGTCCAATGAGAAAAGACAGCGGCTGAAGCTGCTACGCTCCTGCACATCGTTGGATCAGATCAGGCTCGGTTAAGAAAAAGGGTGGGGGGTCTGGGGGGGGGGGGGGGGAGCTGCAGCACAGGTCTTTCACCTTAATGCATAGAATGCATTAAAGGAGAAGTTCAGCCTGAGCTTGTTTGTTTGGGCTTCTCCTATGGGTCACAGGAGTGCAATTCGTTTTTCCCTCCTGTGACCCGTTTTCAGCAGAGAGCGGTCGGAAGTCCACTCTGCTGACGTCACTAATATCCATCCAGGTACCGGGTCATCCCGACTCTAAGTCTGGATCTGCCAGGTACCTGGACTGATAGCCGCCTCAGTGGGAGATTCAAAGAAGGTCAATTAAAGGGCGGTGGCAGGAGCCTGGGGGGCCGATTGCAGCCAGTCATGGATATAAGTGAGCTGGGAGGCCAGGAAGTAGTGTGTCAAGTTTGGGCAAGCCAGGCCCCCCATGGACTTTGCAGCTTGGAGGGAGGTCCTGGCTATACGGGGTTGGGAGCCATTCCAAATAAAGGCAAATAGGGCTGAATCAAGTTTTGTAAAGAATTTTTTGGTGAGGAAAAGCAGGGATGCTCTAAAGCAAGAGAAATTTTGGTAAAAAAATGAATTTAAATAAATTTAGTCGACTGATTAAGTTAAGGGGTAGTGATGACCAAGTACGAAATGTTACCGCCTTTTAACAATGGGGGCGATATTAGCATTCTCATATCCAGAGACATCAGCTTGAATCTGAATGCCCAGGTATTTAAACGTAGACGTTAACTGGATGTGTGACCTCTGTAGTTAAACAACAGGGAAGGGAGGGCCTATAACAAACGCTTGGGATTTCTCCCAGCCCACTTGAAGTCCCGAAACTGCACCAAACTCCTTAACGACCTGGAGTAGATTAACAAAATGAGCTTTTGCTGCCATCTAAGTATACAAGGGCATCGTCTGCGACCACGTCTCTGTTTAGTATCACTTTAAGGCACTGGGAAGATCTCGGTGTCCAGAGAAGACAAGTCTCCCAGATGAAGGAAAGCAATGACAGACCAGGTAGATTCTATGCATAATTTTTGTACCTGCAAGGAGGTGTGGTATGCCCGGTATGGGCATGTGGCACCTTTTCCTTTGGGGGGGATGGCAAAACCTCTTTTTTTTTTTTTTTAATTCTAGGACAAGGAACCCTCCTCGAGAAAAGCTATGTCAGAGCTGAGAAAATGTCCACCCATCTTTGCGGGCATGTTGCAAGTTTGACAACAGGAAGCAGAGTATAGACAACCATTTGAGCACAGTGTGCCCAAAAATGTTTTCAAAGAAATTGAGCGTGCCGATTTTATAACAAAAAAAAAAAAAACGTCAACTTCATACTCTCAGGAAAAGGATTTTTTTTTTATAAAGTAAATGCTGTAAACTACTTTAGTAGTGAGAAATTAACGTCATGCCTCAGATCAGTTCCTATTCATGCACCTTCACAGCTCAGAACACTGCAACCCCCCCCCCCCCCCCCCCCGCTCATCTGCCCCACCACTGTAACCCCCTGCACAGCTGCCTCACTAATACACCTGTTTTCACATCTGCCCCACTGCTCTACCATACCCCCCCTGCTACTTTTCTGCCTCAACACTGAAGCCCCCCCCCCCCCCCTCACATCTGTACACCCCTGCTCATCTGTCTTGCCACTGTAATCCCCCTGTACATCTGTACCACCCTGCTCATCTGCCCCACCAACGTTCTCAATTTCTGATCTTCCCCACTACTGTACCTCCATGCACATCTGTTCCACCACTGAACCATCTTCTCCTCTGTCCTAACACTGAACATATCTGCTCATCTACCCCACGACTGTACCTCCTGCACATCTGTCCTACCTCTGTTGCCCCTGCTATTCTGCCCCAACACTGTAACCCCCTGCTCATGTGTTCCACTGACGTACCTGCTTTGCACATCTGTCCCACCACTGTAACCTCCTGCCCATTTGTCCCACCAATGTACCTCCTTTCTCCTCTGCGCCAACACTGAACCCCGCCTGCTCATATGTCCCACCACTGTAACCCACTGATTTTCTGTCCCACTGTTGAACCCCCTTCTCATCCCTCCCACCACTGTACCTCCTGCACATCTGTCCCACCACTGTACCCCCTTGCTCTTCTGTCCCACCAATGTAACCCCACTGCTCAATCAATGTACCCCTTTTATCTGCCCCACCACTGCACATCTGCTCCACCATCATATCCCCATTTGCCGCGCCACTTTAACCCGCTTTCTGATCTGCCCCACCGATGTTCCATCTTTCTGATCTGCCCCACCGATGTTCCATCTTTCTGATCTGCCCCACCGATGTTCCACCTTTCTGATCTGCCCCACCACTGAACCATCTTCTCATCTGTCCCAACACTGAACTTATCTGCCTCACCACTGTAACCCCTTCTCATCTGCTCCAAGACTGTACCTCCTGCACATCTGTCCCAACTGTGTTCCCCCTGCTCCACCACTGTAACCCCCTGTTCATGTGTTCCAGTGATGTACCTTTCTCCCCTGCACATCTGCCCCACCACTGTAACCTCCTGCTAATCTGTCCCACCACTGTAACCCCCCCCCCCCGCTCGTCTGCCCCATCGCTGTACCCCATGATTTTCTGTCCCACTGTTGAACCCCCTTCTCATCCCTCCCGCCACTGTACTTCCTACACATCTGCTCCAGCGCTGTACCCCCTTACTCTTCTGTCCCACCACTGTAACCCCCTGCTTTCCTGCCCCACCACTGTAATCCCCTGCTCATCCACTCCGCCAATACACCACCTTTCACATCTGCCCCAACACTGAACCCCCTTTGCTCATTTGGCCTATCACTGTACCCCCCCCTTCTGTCCCACTACTGAACCCCCTTCTCATCTCTTCCACCACTGTAACCTCCTGCTCATTTTCCCCACCACTGTACCCTCTTTTCATCTATGATATGCAGGGTGGTGAAAGGAAGCAGAGATGAGACTCCTCTACCTGTCCTGGCACACTCATCCTGCTGCTCCACCTCTCACATCCAGCCAACGTGCTCATATGTGATGTCACATACCAGCATATGGAATGGATCTGCAATGATGAGCTCAGGTCAGGGGCATCTTCTGAAAGCATTGGGCCTGTGTGCAGGATCATAAGTTGGGCCCCCGCAGCTGAGAAAAAGTGGTTGAGTGTGATTTTCATTGCACTAAAAAAGGGACACACAGTGCAGGGGTTTAGTAGTAAGTGATGCAAAGTTTCAGGAAACATTTCAAAAAAGTTCCCAGAAGCTGAACAGTAATTCCACAAACTGTCACCTGATTGTAGTTTTCTCAAATCACAGTGAAATCCCTACTTTCTGAGATTGGTAATGGAAACCAAGCGAGTCATCTTCCTCAAGATGGTGGAGGGGCCTAGCAGGACTGTGGCTGGCTTTAGCATTGGCCAAGATAGTACTCCTCCTCCTGGAAACATGGACCGCTCCCCCCTAGTAGAACTGCACCCAATCTCTTCACCTTCACAAAAACTGATGATCGCAGCTACAGCAAAATTAGACAACCAATGTTTACCATCTTTACAGTGTGTGGGGGGCACAGTGCCTCCCCCTCAGTACAGGTGTGGGGAATTCTGAAATTGGAATGCATTAGTGGCTCACTGACACTTACTGCTGCTGATGGGGAGGGAGTCGAGTGCCAGCAAAAGAGGCTTGGCATGCCAGTTGTGGCACCAGTCCCGGGGGTTGCCTACCCCTGGTATAGGCAGAGACTAAAATTCCACTTTGTAACACCTGGATACAATGTTCCAAACCTAAACATTTGAAAGGTCCTGAGAATTAGATGGCTGTGATGGACAACAAACCCCCCCCCCCCCCCTCCCACTCTTAAAAAAATACCCTAATTTTGAGGAGCATGCCTTGGGCCTGAGAATTCTTAGTAGGCTCAGGAGTGGAGGGTTTCCCAGATGGAGATTTTTGTTTCATTTTCTGGTACAAAGGTGTTCTTTTCTTCCCGAGTGACTTTAGCAAATTTGTCCAATGAGAAAAGTTTCCCATCAAAGGGCACATGCAAAAGGCATTTCTTGCACTGGTGCTCCACAGACCAATATTTGAGCCAAATGCTCCTTCGCATATATATTGAAAATAAGCTCATTCTGGATATTTGATGTATAATATCAGCTTGTCCGTCAACATAATGCAGTGGGGCCTCTGGCTCTAGTTGCTGGAGGGAAGACAGATCCATTAGGATAGACCCAGGGTCCCAGAGCATAACCTTGGACTACACAGTTAGGGTCTGGCAGGTAGACACGGCTGCAATGGCAAGCTGCAAGACCGAACCTGCGAGGGAGAATAAGGCACATGGGGGTATCCTCAACAGGGACAGTCAGAATCTTGTTAAGATAAAAAAAAAATGGCTGGATCAACAATGGGGACATGTGAAGACTGCATCAATAAAGACGGAGATGGTGTACTTAAGTTTTAAAGTAATGTCTGTAGCCTGACTCCTTGTGTGTTGAATCCTCACATAAAAAAATAAAAAAAGTACAGGACTTCTTATCCTCAGATGACTTTGCAGAAGCAACTGCAGCCTCAGGAAATTCAGATGGACTCTGGAAGAGAGGGCATTAAAAATGTTCTTGTGGTCTCAGAGTTTTGAGTCAGGTCTCCTCACTGCAATTTTGTCCAAAAAATAGTTGATCGCAGCTGAGAATACTGGGCAAGGCCAGATAAGACACAGTCAGAGTGGCCCCCCTGCACATGCTCAGTTTGGTCTGTATTGCTGTAGAGAATATTTCCTTGTTGAGCTGAACTAGTCAGGTCATATGGTCACATTTGGGTGTATATACAGATCCTAAATGATAGTACAGCCCCTCCCTCTTCCTCCTCCATGCCCAGCAACTAAAAAAAAAAAAAAAAAAAAAAAAAAAAAAAGAACACAGTAGGTAGGATGTCACGTTGATTCATGGGTGATCCACCTCCCAAAACAGCATGAGGGCACAGGCTGTAATGGAAATCTCCTCCTACCCGAACACTCAGTACACGGTCGGCCAAAAAGGTACACGTATATAGTGGCAGTATTTTAATGTAAAAAGAAGAAGATTTATAAGCTGTGGGGGGTGGCAGAGGAACTATTTTCATACTACTAGGTTTAGTAACACGTTAAGGAAACCACAGAGTGCTTTAACCCAGGCAGGAGACAATGACCATGGCAATCGGTATCAAGTCCCATAGAGGGGACACTAAGGCCAACTGGCAGCTGGAGAGACAGTCCACAATGATACTCACAAATTAAATTACTGGAGTAGAAAGGGTCAATGGCATTTGCAATCAAGTCACTTATAAGGCAGCACCCCAGTACTGTCCACTGAATCGTAGAATCAATGCTGGTTGAAGAGGAGATAAACGTGGTGGGGGGGTGAGAGTGGGAGAATGGAGTCAATTGTCAATGAGGTACGTGAATGTTCAAGAGAACATTTGACATGCATGCACAGTATGGCCACCATAGATGGTATCTGCACATGAGCAGAGGGGCCCTAGAAAACCCCCAATTACAGAGGGAAGGCCACTTCCACACCAAATCTAAGACATGGCACAGTTCCTACTTCCCACCACTCACCATGCACTTGATTGTTTTGCAGCCTAGGCCCAATGGATAAAACCCTCAGGCTGGAACTGGATTGCATGCAATGACACAGGCTCCCTATGTAAACAGAGTAAAACGCCCCGTGACACGACTTTCCCAGGCACATCAGGTTATAGAGAGGCAAGATCCAGGTAGTATGCCAAGCTTTGCCCCTTCAGTAGGCATACCTCTCTAAGGGGCCTTCAGGGACACAGCTCTACCAAACAGGTTAACTGTGGCCCTGAACCTGTAAAGCACTCTATGGAGGACTCAACATATTTGGACTCTATGTAAGACCCTCACCCAGTTACCAAAGACACATTACTTGCAGGCCATGCTTCTTTTCAGCAGATTCTGGGTACAGCCATGACAATGCCAAACATCAGCCAATCTGGAAAGCTCCAAAAAAAAAATTGCTTCATCTCTGCATAGGCTAAAGAAACTTGCTAGATGTAAAATAAATCTTGATAAAACTAGCAAGACACTAGCAAAAAAAAAAAAAAAAAATGGCATGCTGAGGGAGTGTGATTATACTGGTCTGGTTTACAACTTTGTGTTGCCTAAAGGCAGCAGCATAACACTTAGGCTGGCCATACATGGTCAAATTTTCTTTTGAAAATCAGAAGATTTGTGCGTTTTGTGATCCGATGGTGCCACCAGTGATTTTGAAATTCGACCAACCGGGCCTTTGATATCCCCTCATGTTCCTACAGAAAATATATTTTTTGTGGCTGGGAATCTTTTCTTTCCAGGAATTTTCCTTTCTTGCAAATGCGCATTTCTTTTTCGATTACATTAGAAAATCTTTTGTTTTTCAAAAAACAATACTGAAATTTGATGGCCACACGAAAATCGGCTGTTGCAGCCCATCAATGCTGTGAAATACGAACGAAAATTCTTAGGTCGAATTTCGAAAGAATTTTCTTTTAAAAATCTTATCTGTGTATGGCTTTACCATAGGTTACATTATATTTTAGATCTTTAGATATTTTTTAGATATTTTTAGGCTCTTTAGAGAACAGGATAAAAAAAGTACAAGAGACACCAAATGTAAGGTTGAAATAATTGGTTTAATTACAGTTAATCGAGCCAAACTGTCAGGGAAAAAAAAAAAACACCATTATTCTACACATTTACAGAAAGGCCACAGCAGTTTATCAACATACAGTATAAAAACCCTTAAAAAAAAAGAGCGACTGTGAAGCAGACAAGTGTCACTCTGAAATCCTCATAGGTATACATACATTGCACAACAAAAGCATATATCTTCACTGTAAAAGGTCATTTACGGGGAATATAGCATGAAGAAATTTACCTATGCTGGAACCCCTAGTTGTGGTAGAAGTCAGTGATTGGCAGTTTCCATCTATGAGCTCCGGGGAAGTGATATTCAGCCAAACAGGATCACTGCTCTAGCACAACTAATTCTGCCAGTGAATTCTGGTAAAGTACTTTGCTTCATGCCAGCTTCCATTTGAATATTTGCATTAATCTAACCATAAGAGATAACTATGATGTCTCATATTCAAGGCCCATTGCCAGTATGATGGGTCTGTACCAATTTACGGAATATTCTGCTTCACGGTAACCAGTTTTTTCCTTTTCATACTCTCAGCGGTAGGTAGAGATAGGTTTTGGTTGCTATGGGCAACACAGTTCTTCCTTAGATAAATAAGGCCCATTCTGTTGTAATAGTGTGTTAATCACACATTTATGAGACATAACACTAGTTTTCCTGGGGAATAAAAGTACTTTTAGAAACTCAAAGAAGGAAAAAAGAAAAAGTAAAAAAAAAAAAATTACTGAAGTACAGCTCAGCCTTTCATTTTCAAGCCTAGAAAAATGAAGGGCATAAGCTGATTGTTAGATGCAGACAGTAATGCACTCTTCCATATGCATGGTCCCTCGTATCAATGTTCTTTCATAAAACAAGAGCAAAGTAACAGCGGTTTAAAAAATAAAGTGCAATGGAATAGTTCACAGATGAAACAGGACTGATGATTTTCCAGCAAACAAACAAAGAAATGGTGAATGCATCTGATACATTGTCATTTTTTTCCCTCATCTATGCAATGCCCTGCTACTTTTCCTTTCAGGTAAAGCAATATTTTGTGTCAGTCATTCATGTACCACCATGGCAACCTTGGAAGTGTCTCCAGGTTTAAATATTTCTGTGTACAATACGGTTTACCATATAAATACCATAAAGCTGGCCACTGACTTTTCTTTTGAAGCTGCCAAATAAAATTGCACCTGTGACCGAAATGAGGAATATTTCATTTAAATTGTTCAAGTGGTTCTAAAGCCTAAACTTTTTACCTTAATGCATGCTTACCGTAGGCATCAGTATCCACCCCTCACCCCCACCCCCCCTTTAATTACCTGAGCTGTCATTCAATTCAGCACTGTGCCCATCTGCAGCTCTTCTCTCCCCTCACCTTCTGGTCTCTCAGACTGTGCTGAGACCGATCCATTGGCCTTTGCTGCTGTCAATCAAAGCCAGTGATGAGGGGGGCAGGGCAGAGTCCCACTATCTGTGTCTATAGATGTATACAGCGAGGCTTGGGTGGGAGCACGCACAAGTGCATGCATAGAAAGCGGCATTCTATGGGGGCACTCGGCAGAGAGGAGGAAGTTTGGGGCCACTCTGTGCCATTCCATGGCACAGATTAGGCAAGTATAATACCTATTTAACTATTTTGTTTTTAATTGAGCATTTACAACTACTTCCATTTCACAATTTTTTTTGGATGATCTTTTTTGTTTAAAAATAAAAACAATCTGTCTGATTTTTTTCTTCTTCTTCTTTTGTTTAAAAATAAAAACTGATGAAAACTGTAGTTCAATCAGAAAGCACTGATATTGGAAACAGCAAAAGAACAGCAAGCGAGTTTTACAGCTACTGGTACACAGTGTGTTAATAACTAGGGCTGCACCGATACCCAAGTACACGTGCAAATGCTCAGATACCTGAAACCAATACTGTTGCAGTGCAATTTGAGCCTGTACAAAAATTAAAAACACTGCAAAGATTGTCATGCAATTTGAACAGGAATGCAGTCTGATTCCTGTCTGAATCACAGGCGGATTCCTGAACCGGATAACTGAACTTGTCATAGTGACTTCAGCCTGGGTACATACAGGAGCAGTGCAGGAAACCATGCGATTCAGACAGGAATCAAACCCCATTCCTGTTCAAATTGCATTTGATTCTTTGAAGTGCTATTTGAGCCTCATTTTGTATGGGCTCAAATCGGACCGCAAAGGTATTGGTACTCAGTATCAGCGAGTACTTGAGCACAAGTATGGGTACTCGAAAAAAAAAAAAAAAACAGTATCCGTGCAACCCTATTAATACCCATAAGATTGAATTTTCAGCCTTAAGTGGAGGTCCATTTAAATTATTAATCTTCCTTCAACGTAATATGCATTTGATACTTCAATATTTGTCCACTGGTTAGTTATTTAGGAGTAAGCTTATCTGCTAAAAACAAGACTTTTCTTTCTTTAAAATTTACAGAACTGTCACTGGTCTAAAACAGAACAAGAGAACACACAAGTCACAGGCAATGCTGTCTGCAGACTCATCATACGCTTCTGTATATACCCACATGAGGACTTCAGTTTACACTCATCAGAGTCTTCGATCTTTACAATTAGTTTAGTCCACTATGAACAAACTCATTTGTTGCATGTAAACATGACTAAAGTACAGTATAGAAAATACTTGAACCATGATTTCTTGGAAGAAAAATATCAAAATACTTGCTTTAAAAATCAAGCTTAAGTGAATCCTTTTATTCCAGTTAAAAATAACATGTGAACAGCCCTTGGGGTGTTCACATCCTGAGTTCATTGGTAGGGGCATCTGAAAACATACAGGCTTTGTCTGTAAACTAAGACGTTATGAAGTCCAATCTTCAACTTGATGGATGAGATCCGCTGATAAAATTATATACTAGAAACTGACTGGTACCACAATAGTTCGTTGCAAACAGCTTGCCATCTGGAGTTGGGTCCGAGAATGCAATTTCATCCTTATTCAGATGAGAGCCATATATAAAATGGTTTCTGTTAGAAAAAAATATTAGAATCATAAATGGATGAGCATAATAGCAGCATACATTTTTAGTTCATTATAGTTACATAGTATGGAGTGGCTGTGGGAGGTTGGCATTCTTCTTGGTACAATCTATAGCCAACTTTTAAAGTTGTTTTAAAGCCTAAATCATTTTTATCTTGCAGCATTCCTTGCAGTAAGGTAAAAAATGTTTAGGCATCGGCATTCCACCTCATCTCCCCTTTTACTTACGAGAGCCTTCATTCACTTCAGCGCTGTGCACATCTGCAGCTCTTCTCTCCCCTTCATGCCTGGTCTCATTCGCTTTGCTGAGGCAGTGGCTAGCCATTCACAGAAAGCCTTTGTATTTTATGAATGATCACAAGGCTTCTGCCCACCTCTTTGCCTCAGCCAGTCAGACGGCATCCTTGTATTCATTCATAAAATACAAAGCTTCCTGAGCAGCACTCAAGCGGACTCAATTTTATTTCAGGATTGAGACAGAAAGTCCCCATCCTGCTGCTGTAACACAACGCTGTATACTTTATGCAGCCGATACATACACAGTTTATACAGTGCTCCTGGTGGAGGCATCAGTTCGTTAACAAAATAGTTCATTCAGTCCAGCTTGATCCAAATGAACTATTTAACCTCTTCTCATGGGCTTTAACACTGAGAGGCTACATATTTGTGGCCCTCTGCACAAATCTTTCTGTGCTGAGTGCACGCTCCCAGCAGTTACCGGAAAGCTCCTGATGCATACTTGCGATTGGGAGCTTTCCAATCATGTGAGCGCTGTGACAGCCAATCATAGCCGTAACGTGATCGGAATATCAGCTTTCACAGCATTTAGAACCACTTTAAGGGTCAGGAGGTGGGAAGGGGTTAATAGGTAATGCCAAGGTAATAGGAAAACTGCATTGAATAAGATAAGAAAGGAATCAAGGATTCAAAAAGAGGCTTCTGAAACGCACCGAATTCAAATTCCAGGGAGTCAGAGGGGATTGGATTGGGAAAGGTAAGGGAATTAATTCACATGAGAACATGTGCACAAAAGGTTTTATTTGCAGAGTGGGAAGCCAATGGTCTCTGAAGCAAAATGGGAAGGGCAGAGGCTTGTTTCTCAATGGTGCTAAATGCCTAATGGTCCAGACCCAAATGCAGGAAAGACAGTATTCATTTCCCACAGAGAAATTCCTGTGGGAAAATCCTTTACTCGCACCAAAGTATACCCACCATTTCTGATGATAGACTTTGTGGAATGTAGTCTTCTGAACGTTGAGCATTGGATGAATCACAGATTCAGAGTTGATCCTGTCCCTTTTCAACAGCCATGCCACTGAAGATAGCGTCAAAGTAGTAAGATAGTAACTAGGCTCTTGAGACAGCAGACCCCATGGAGTGACTGTGAAAAGTGTTTGCGACCTCAGGGGCCCTTTAAGATCAGAGGCCAGGAACAGTACTGGTAGAAGCAACATGTTAAACATATAAAGTGATGTGCACCACATCTATAAAAGAGTCTCTGCAGCTGATAGCTCAGATATCAGCAAGGATGCAGGTAATCACTCTGCTGTCAGTCTAAAACCTACTAATTTGGGCAAGTTAAGTTAAAGTTCTGGATGACAGTAGTAAAAACCTCAGACAAGAGGACAAAACTAAAATACACTCATCAAAGCTGAGGAAATATACACCAATATGACATAACATAAGGATTGAAAATCCATGTGGCTTTGTAGCAGCTGGGAAATGCTTCTTAGGTGGTAAAGATCACAGAGTACACACATGACACTCCAACCAGCAGAAAGAGGTTTGTGTTCTTTCCCACATGAATCCTGTTCATGGCAAATACAGCAGAAAAACAGAAAAATATGGTGCCCAGTGAGTAGACCATTCAGGTCACTAAGTAAGTTTTTAAGAGACAAATAAAGCAATGCCAGCACCTCTGGACCTGGAGAGTGCTCCACAGCAAACGTAACAAGAAACAGACTGGAAAGCACCCAAGCAAGGTTCAGTAACCGAAGGACACTTCTAAGCAACCCTGCAACATCCATTCCAGCAGGGGTAGCATTCCAAAACCAAAGCTGGAGATGACTGCCCTGCATAATTGCAGATCAATGCTCACCTGCTACTGTCTAGAGAAAAGTCTTGATTAAAGAGAAAAAAAATGCTATAAAAAAAAAAAAAAAAAAAAGGTTGTTTGAAAAAAAAAAAAAAAACTGCGCTGAAGAAAAGATATGCATCTGCCTAGGACATGAGCAAAAAGTCTAGGCAAGCTGATAGGATGGGTTGTACCCTGGGCCCATCTGCAGTTTTTTTTTTTTGTTTGCTACTAGCTAATCCACCTCTAGGAGACAATATAACCCCAAGGTTTAAGACTTCCTGTGTTCCTCAATAGACAAGAAAGAAACCATTATTAAATCAAACCGCATCAGTTGTATAGGCGAAATGATTATGGATGACCGAAAACTTGCTCAGTTAACAAGATGGAGACTTTGAAGGTTAATTGAGAAATAAAAACTTTTCATTGGATTAGATACTCCATCCAAATAGCTCCACTAATTCTCACGGTGCTCTAGCACCACCATGTTGTCACTGTGTATTTTTGTACTATCTCCAGATTATTCCTGAGCAAAGAACGGCTTCTGATGAACCTTACTAAAGCAATGAAGGTCATGTGTGTAGGCCTCCTCTCCCCTTCATCAGCAGTGGGAAAAGGGGATTACAGATAAAATCTCAAGTAGCCTTTGGTTCCTTAATAGCCGGACTGTCTGCAAACAGCTTAGCAACTGTCAATTACCAATAATCCTATACAGCCTGGTTATAATTACCTTAGACACTCCAGCATCCTGGAAGCAATCTTCTGCCTCCTCATCATTGAGAATACCCAGATGCGGCTTACTCCACAGATAGCCGGCTCGGGAGTAGTAGCACAGCACCAAGCTTTCCCCCTCTCAGAAAATAACTTCTCTGTGTCAGAGGATGGATTACCTGGATTAAAATCCTCAATTACTCTGTAACCCTATAAAAAAAAAAAAAAAAAAAAAAACACACACCATGACGGATAGCCAAACAGAGGGCAAATAAATACATGTATATGATTTTTGGACATATTAAATTCAGACTAGTGTATATACTCAATGAACCACAATAGATTTAGTTTTAAGATTGCCATTGGCATAATGAGGATTAGCAGAAATAGCCTAAAGGTGGGATTTCAAATGATATGGCTACAACCTACATTGCTTCTAGATGAGCTTTTTCTTCATTGTGCTCCAATAACCAACTTTTCTCTATAAAAGGGGTAGGCCAGAGACAGTAATGCTGGGGTGCAAAGTGCTTGATAATGCTGAATGTCCAGGCAGGAAATAAGGGCTCCATCTCACCTGAGAGGCTCAAAGTGTGCAGTGAAAGCAAAGTAATTTCAATACAGAAGAGGTGTAGCTCAACTTTAACCAGCAACCATCATGAACAGTGTTCAAGTATTCAGTGGAATTTGGTTAAGGCCTGGTTAAAACCTATGCAGTTTGCTTTTGATCCATTTCTGCAGTGCTTTTTGCATATGCATTTTTATTGCATTATTTTTATGTGTTTTGCTTTTTATTATTTTATTTTTTTGATAGTTCAAAAATCACAAAATGTATCAAAAATACACTACATGCTTTTCTACAGCATCTTCATTGAATTCCATTGAAGCAAAAATGCACAATTTTGAGTTAAAAAAAAGTCCTTGACCCTTTCTTGCATTCTATGCATTAAGATCATAAAAAACCTTCTGTGTGCAGCAGCCCCCCCTCATACTTACCTGAGCCCCCTCTCTATTCAGGGATGTTGCAGGAGAGGCTCGGCTGCCCAAGACTCGCCTCCTCATTGGCTGAGACACCAGTAGAGCGTCATTGGCTCCTGCTGCTGTCAAAGTCAGTGAGCTAATGAGGAGAGAGAGGTGGCCTAGCCGAGGCTCCATGTCTAAATGGACACAGGGAGCCGTGGCTCGGCTCGGGTGCCCCCATAGCAAGCTGCTTGCTGCAGGGGCACGTGTCAAGAGAGAGAGGGGCCAGGAGAGCCAGTGAGGGACCTGAGGAGGATCGGGGCTGCTCTATGCAAAACCATTACACATGGCAGGCAAGTATAACATGTTTGTTATATTTAACCACTTCAATACAGGGCACTTTCGCCCCCTTCCTTCCCAGCCCAATTTTCAGCTTTCATCGCTCTAGCGCTTTCAGTGACAATTGCGCGGTCATGCTACACTGTACCCAAAATAAATTTTTATCATTTTGTTCGCACAAATAGAGCTTTATTTTGGTGTTATTTATTCACGACTCAGTTTATTTTTTGCGATATAAGCGCAAAAAAAGCGGAAATTTGGAAAAAAAAAACTATATTTTCTTTTTTCCATTTTAAAAGAAATCCAATAAAATCTAATTTTGTCATAAATTTAAGCCAAAATGTATTCTGCTACATGTTTTTGGTAAAAAAAAAAAAAAAAGTGTATAATAATTGGTTTGTGTGATCACGGACATATGTACGCAAATGATCATGTACATATGTGTGCAGGTGATCACGTACATATGTGTGCAGATAATCATTGGGACATGTGATTTTAGTGGGACATATGTGGGGGACATTTTTTTATTATTAGGGACATGTGTTTTTATTATTTGGGGACATGTATGTTTTGGGGACATGTGTGTTTATACTGTGTGGTGTGTTGTGTGTTTACACTAGACTGATGATCAGTGAGTAAAAATCTGTAAAAAAACAGCTCATACTGACTGATCATCAGCCGGCTGCAGCGATCTGCTCTCCTCTCCTCAGCGATGACTTCTGTGTGAGGAGAGGAGGAGCGGATTGCCTAGCAACCGGCTGTTTGTTTACATCACATGACGGCCGTGATTGGACACGGCCGTCATGTGATCAGGAGGGCCAATCACAGAGCCCTCCTGCCGATCTGAGATGCGCCGTGTCTGGGTGACACGAGCACATCGGGATCGCGCCGCTGCGCGGGCACGCGCGCGATCCCGCTCCTTCTGAAGGACGTTCCTGAACGTCCTATCAGAAGTAGACGGCTCCCACCCGGCCGTATATGTGCATTGGCCGGGTGGGAAGTGGTTAAGCAAAAAAAAAAAAAAACGACTCATCTCATGTGAACACGTCCTAAGGGAAGATGGTCTGGCTTCTTACTTACTCCTAGTTCTTCCACTGACACCAACAATGGGGCATAAATTCCTCCACTAACAAAAATGGGACACTATTTCTCCCACTGACACCAACTTTTTCTTCCCATAATACCAAACATTGAGCATTGGTAACACCAACTGGGCACAGTCCAACCCCCCTAAAGTCTGAAGGACAGTAAAATGGCTCTTTCTTTAAAAAGTTTTGAAACCCCTGCCACATACCAATAAAAGATTTACTTTGAAAATCTTTTTATTGCAAATGTGGAAACATTGTGAAGCAGAAAATACAGCATAGGCAAGATCCAAAACAACGAACCAGGATCAATAATTACCCATTGTATATGTTCTGCAATTAAACACCCAACAACTTTCTTGTCAGAGCTAATAAACATAAGGGTTTTTGTCCTGGAATGCAGCCGAAGTGGAACTTGCTGGAACCCCAAATCATTATCCACCATTTCTCTGATCTCCTCAACCTAAAAAAAAAAAAAAAAAAAAAAATTTAAAAAAATAATTACAAAAATAAGGGAAGAAATGTTAAAAGGTAAATGTGATTACAGTTTACGGCAATAAAAGTGAAAAATACTGAAGTTAAAAGTTGCAACTACCTTTTTAAGTGCATATTTAGGGTCATCTGGCAACACCATTATGATTTTCCCATCTGGATATTCAGCCACAATCCTTTCCTTCTTCCAGCCCTGCATAGCATAAATCAAAGTTAAGAGAAATTGAATCCTAGAAGCTGTGCCCAAAATAAAGCAGGCAGAAGGCAAAGAACTAGTCACCAATATTGCTGTGGGCACCTAATCTTTTCCTAATACTGGCTTACCATGCCCTACTCTGCAAAGTGTCGGTGGGTAGGCAGCCATCCTAGTAGAGGTGGCTTTCTTCCTCATGTCAGAGACACCAAGAAAAAGAACAGTGAGCAGCACAGTAGTGACATCGACAAATCTCACTTCAAATCTGGCAAGACTAAAAGCAGCAGTGCCTTAAATCTCAAATAGCAGATATACTATGAGGCTTAAAGAGTATTTAAACCCAGCATTTCATATTCTTTGCATTGCTTTCCGTGTGTGAAATACCTGGTGTTCCTGCCAGTCCCTCTGCTTTTCTATTTAAAGCTGACCACACTACGCAGAATACACAGTGGTCAGTTCTCTAGATGTGCTGGGAACTAAGCCTGCTATCCTTCAAAGATCAGACTTGTTCAGACACCCCTCCCAAACACACCTGTACAGCCATTTGATAGAAAGTTCAGTGTGCTGCCGCCCCCCCCCCCCCCCCAGCTGTTATGAAGTTGAGAACAAGGGAATGCAATCACGTATAAACACTTTTTTTGAGCCCTTTCACACGGGGGCGTTGGCGGTAAATTAGCAGTGCTTTTTGGCTGCTAGCGGGGTGCTTTTAACAACTGCTAGTGGCCAAAAAAGGGTTAAAAGCGCCCGCAAAGCGCTGCTTTGCTGGTGCTGCCCACTGCTTTCAATGGGCAGGGGCATTTTAGGAGCGGTGTATACACCGCTCCTAAAGAGCCTCAAAGATGCCGCTTGCAGGCAATACAAGTCCTGCCAGTGCACCCCTCCATTGTGACAGGAGGCTATTTTTAGCACTATAGCACCCAAGTATGAAAGGGGTCTAAATATTTTTAAATCTATACAAAAATGTTTTACCTTGTAAATTTGATTTTAAACTCAATGGGTTGTTTTACAAGGTGAGGGTTTACAATCACTTTAAAGCAGAATTGATACTTTTCTTAACATTATTCAGATCCTGATGGTACAAACCTCATGAAGTACTTTGTCCCATTATCCTAGGTGCCCTGTAACACTAGCTGCAATGTCGGACAGACTCTTGGCGCACGGCTCTCCAACATCGCAGCTAGCAAGGAGGTCACTCTTTCACAGCGAGTACCTGTGTCCAGCTCCCAGCACCTGTGCAAAGCAAGCACCAGCAAGAGAAATACAAAGGAATGCGAGGTGCATCAGTCTCTGCAACAAGGCAAATGTTCACTTTTTTGAGCCTAGGTCCACTTTGCGCACAGACACACAGACACACTAAGACATACAGTGCACCTGGAAAGTATTCACAGTGCTTCAATTTTTCCACATTATTCCAAAATGGATTCAATTCATTGTTTTTCAATTCTAAAAACAATACCCCATAATGATGCAGTGAAAGACGTTTGTTTGAAATCTTTGTAAATTTATAAAAAAAAAAATAATAATCACATGTACTGTACATAAGTATTCAGTCTTTGCTTAATGCTTGTTGAAGCACCTTTGGCACCAATTATAGCCTCAAGTCTTTTTGAATATGATGCTACAAGCTTGGCCCATCTATTTTTAAAAAAAGTTTCTCCCATTCTTCTTTGCAGGACCTCTCAAGCGCCATCAGGTTGGATGGGGAGTATCGTTGCAGAGCCATTTTCAGATCTCTCCAGAGATGTTCAAATCTGGACCACTCAAGGACATTCAGAGTTGTCCCACAGCCACTCCATTATCCTGGCTGTGTGCTTAGGGTCATGGTCCTGTTGGAAGATGAACCTTTGTCCCATTCTGGGGTCCAGAGTGCTTTGCAGCAGGTTTTCATCAAGGATGTCTCTGTACATTGCTGCATTCATCTTTCCCTTGATCCGGACTAGTCTCCCAGTTCCTGCCGCTGAAAAACATCCCTACAGCATGATGCTGCCACCACCATGCTTCATTGTAGGGATAGTATTGGCCAGGTGATGAGCAGTGCCTGGTTTCCTCCAAACACAATGCTTGCCACTCAGGCCAAATAGTTTAATCTTTGTTTCATCAGACCAGAGAATTTTGTTTCTCTTGTTCTGAGAGTCCTTCAGGTGCCTTCTGGCAAACTCCACGTGGGCTGTCGTGTGCCTTTTACTGAGGAGTGACTCCCATCTGGCCACTCTACTACACATGCCTGACTGGTGGAGTGCTGCACAGATTGTTGTTCTTCTATAAGGTTCTCCTCTTGGACTTCATGGCTTGGTTTGTGCTCTGACATGCACTGTTAACTGTGGGACCTTATATAGACAGATGTGTCTTTCCAAATCGTGCCAAATCAACTGAATTTACCACAGGTGGATTCCAATCAAGTTGTAGAAACATCTCAAGGATGATCAGTGGAAACAGGATGCACCTGAGCTCAATTTTGAGTGTCATGGCAAAGGCTGTGAATACTTATGTACATGTGATTTTTCTCCTTTTTTTATAAATTTGCAAAGATTTCAAACAAACTTTTTTCACCTTGTCATTATGGGATATTGTTTGACAAAATTTTGAGGACAATAATGAATTTAATCAATTTTGGAATAAGGCTGCAACATAACAACATGTAGAAAAAGTGAAGTTCTGTGAATGCTTTCGGGATGCACAGCATATACACACACACACACACACACACACACACACACACACACACACACACACACACACACAAAATGGCAGTTCTTTGCTTTAAATCTCAAAGGAAGTGTAAGGCCATACAATAAATAGTGCTTACCACATACTTTACCGCACTGATGAACTGGTTATGAAACAGAAGGTGCTGTGTCTCATCTTCAGGATTTGACGCAGTATACAGCATGCCACACACACAGCAAGATATGGCGCCAAACCTTTTCTGTCCAGCATCCTGACGCAAGAAAGATAATGATGTTCGGTAAGTGGTAAAGATAACGTGGCCTTAAAAAGTTTACAATATGCCTGTTGATGAAGTGTTGGTTTTAACTTCTGAGTGATTTAAATAAACACGCTGGTATACATTACAAGGTAATCAGACAATATTTAGGCTGCAAAAGTATTATTGGCCAAAAGTTAGAGTGCAGAGGTTACATGAGACAGAGACCAAGTGGATCATGAGGTGGTCACAGCCCACAAGTTTAGAGAGAAAAAACAAAAACGCAAACGCACGTGCGCGCACACACACACACACACACACACACACACGAGTAGGCAGAATGGGAGCTGAACCTGAAATTAGGTGGGTAGAGGTAGAGCAAAATGTGTGACAAAATGACCAACCTGGCAGAATGTGCGTCACTTCCTATGACATGGAATCAGCTGTAGCTGAAATCCGCACGCACTGCGTCATACATCCCTTCAGTGGCTGATGTCAGTGCACGGAGGAATATGCCTGACAAAATGCTTGCCCGACTACTGCGCATGCACATGGCAGAAATTAACTAACACTTACGAAATTTACGTTCTTAAGGCCATCTTGCTACACCTAATGCCACGAGCAGACTTTTCAACAGCAAATTAAAATCGTGTGTGGGCTCCATTGGACCTTTGCTGTCCAAAAATCTGATAGCCTTTAGAAATAGAACATGTTTCAAAATTTTCAGAGGGACTCGAGTCCGGTCAAAATATCTGTTCGGCTGTATGCTAGTCCGACGGAGGAAAAGCAACGCTAGGGCAGCTATTTGCTACTGGCTACTGGCTATGAACTTCCTTATTCTAGTCCGGTCGTACGTCACCACGTTCAAATCCGTCAGACTTTGGTGTGATTGCTTGTGGCCAAGTCCGTTCATTCTGAAAGTCCATCGGAACTCCGCCAAAAGTCCGTCGGGAAGACCTTCGGACCTAGTCCATTGAAAAGTCTGGTCGTGTGTACACAGCATTACACTCAATCTCATCACACCTACAGTAAGCAGGCAGGGAAGCGGACATCTTGCTACACCAAACCCCGTTTTTAATTAGCAAACTAATTTCAGCAATTGAGTGAGCTTATAAGTATATATTTATGCAGATAAGCTCACTCGATTGCAGAAATTAGTTTGCCAATTCAAAATGGGGTTTGGTATCGCAAGATGTCCGCTGCTCTGCCTGCTTACGGTGGGTGTGATGAGATCGAGTGTAAGGTGTACCAAGATGGCCTTAAGAATGTAAATTTCATAAGTGTTAGTTCATTTCTGCCACATGCATGCGCAGTAGTCGGTTGAGCATTTTGTCAGGCTAATTCCTCCGTGCACCGTCAGGCACTGAAGGGATGATTGACGCGTTGCGCCTGCGCAGTGCGTGCGGTTTGGAGCTCCAGCTGATTCCTGAGGTTGCTCATTATGTCAAAACACTGAGATGACAGAATAGTAGCTTATCTGAGAGGTGGGGGGGGGGGGGGGGGGAAATAAATAAAAAGGGGGGGGGGGATGAGGTGAGGGCAGAATATGAGCCAAAAAGCCAGTATAGAGTGACAAAAAAAAATACCTATAAAACAGATGATCCAAGACTGATATTCGATAAGGGCTGGAGGGGAGAGAGGAATGGCAGCTGGGAAAAGATGCAAAGGGGAAACTGCTCATGGACTGGTGGTTGAATAGAGATGAGGCAGAGGAAGACCGATCGTGAACTGGGGGAATGTTTCTCCTAATATGCGAAGTTGCAGCTGCATGGTACAATGGTGGGTTTAACCAAAGGGGTGACGCTCAGTTGCAAGAATCAGAGCTTAGCACCCACAGGAAACCCACATACTTATGAAATGGCATGTGGTGTTTATCATACAAAAACAAACATGCTGCAGTCATGATGGCATAGAGGAAAATAGATATGCACAATATCAGGCATGCTGTAAAACAAAAATGGTGACAATGCAGCATACAAGGGACTGGCACACACAGCAAGATTTATTTCGCTCAACCTAGCGTACTGAATGGGGAAAAAGATAAAATAAATAAAAAAAGAGACATATCACCGCACCTAAACAAGTGATGTCGGTGCGGCGATCTTCCCCGCTGTTCTACTGAACACCGCCTGCCAGAATCCACAGATCAGCACATGCAGTCATTGGCTGTGAGCGATGATTGGATGCTGGTTTTCTAGCATGTCCTTTCAACAAAAGCCAGTTGTTATTCTGGCTTCTATTTGACAGACAGCTTTACACACTGACAAAAAAAAAAAAAAAAAAAAAAATAATAAGTCGGTCAGCTCTTGCTGAACCAGCTGATTTTCAGCCAGTGCCCAGCTGGCAGTGAGGGAATTTCTGTGGAGAGCAAGAGAAGAGCTGCCAAAGAACACATAGTATGGACAATATAAAAGGGAATTTGTTCCTCTTGTGGGACTAAAGAGAAAAGGATACTCTTGTAGTAAACATAAGTATGCAATGTTTATTAGAAAAAGGTGTAGATATACAGAATCTACAGTTCAAAAAGGAAAATACATGTAAATACAGGATGCAAAAAAAAATGATGAACGGGCAATACAAGATTTACAGTCATATACTCCGTGGCATGTGCAACATATGGTGGTCGTGGCCGGTGTGTACAAACACTCCTGGGCGCAATGTTATATGTTCCACATGTCACGGAGTATATGATTGTAAACCTTGTATTGTATGTTCATCTTTTTTTGCATCCTGTATTTACGTTTTTGAACTGTAGATTCTGTATATCTACACCTTTTCTAACATTGCATACTTACATTTACTACAAGAGTAGCCTTTTCTCTTTAGTCCCACAAGAGTAACAAATTCCCTTTATATAGACTATTTGGGATGTGGGTTAACCCTACTCTCTAGACAAACCTAGCATCGTCTCCTTAGTTTCATAGTATGGACAAGTGAGGAGAAGGAGCCGACATAATTTTGGATTGGAGCTGCCAGCATTGAGGAAGGCTAGATAACATCACAGGATGTTGTTCAGATGCTTGAGGGATCTTTCAAAGAACATAACACAGGTGAAATGTCAGCTTTGCTGTGTAAAGCTCAGGAAGGTGTCAGATCTCAGAAAAAAGACACATTGCTTTGCTGTTATATGTATTTACATTGGAAAAACCCTCCAAAAGTGAAAGGGAAGTTGCAATCACTCTTCGTATCATTTAGGGAAGGACTAAGACTCAAGACCAGTGATGATGTCTCTATAGGACCATACATTGATCCAGAAATCATTTTCATTTCTAATATAATAGCTATCCTATCATTACCACACATACTGTAATACCACTGTGGTAAGTACATGACCTGAAGCCCCCACACTTACTATGATGGGTTGCCAAGGAAGTCAAACGTGATGAACATGTGTAAAATTATAAAATAAAGAATAAGGCGCTATACATGTTCATATAAAAAAAAAAAAAATAAAAAAAAAAAAAAAATAAAACTGTCACAAAGAAAAAAAAAAAACACGACATCAAACTCAAATGTGCACATTAATGAGAAAACAAGCAAGCATAAAGTCCATAAGTGAATAAAACCCAACACCAAAACGGAATGCTCTGAAATAAAACTTCTAGATCTTCTACCACGAGTGCTCAATACGAAGATGTGAAAAAAAAAAAAAAAATTACTAAATCGCTGAAATGAATATTGAAAACCAACTGACTGAAAAATAACGAAATAATTAAGCTGCAATCATTCGAATAGTGATCAGGCACCATAAAAATGTATATACCAAAAATAATGATGCGCTGTAATTAGTGTTGAAAATATTTTTTATTGAAACATTTCAAGTAAAAACAATAAAACAGTAACCATCATGAGGCAAATGCAAGCAGGAACAGTAACAGGAGTACATTTACGGGGAGCCGGCTATAGACTATCAGCCACAGCCGGTCCCTGATGGGGAGCTTGGAGAGTAGGGAAGTCGGCCTGCTCTCCGATCCATGAGGCCACAGTAGTGAAAAATACTCATGGGTTACTACATGAGGCAAAATTTAATTAATAACATAAAGAAGATAAAAAGAGAGAGAGAGGAGAAAAGAGAGAGGAACAAAGTGGTAGAAGGGAAAGCTAGATAGCAAGAGGAGAGGGGAGGTAAGGGGGGGAGGGGGAAGGGGTATAGGGAAGGGGGCAGGGAAGAGAGAGCCCACAATGGCCTTACGCATTCAAGATTTGGGTCTTTAAGGCGTCAGAGGAGGAGAAGCGGAGCCAGATCGACCATTGAGATATAAATTTGGTGTAAGTGTCATTGTCCAGTGCCAACATCTCCTCCATTCTCATGGTGTCATTCATAATCGATACCCACCGCGACAATGGGGGAGTATCTGTCGTCCTCCAGTAAGCAGGTATCAGTTGTCTAGCAGAGGACATAAAAAAGCGGAGCAATCTCTGTCTCTGCGATTTAATAGACCCGGGCAGTATGGAGAGTAATGCGATTTTCGGGGAGATAGGAACCGGAGCATCAGCTAAGAGATTATAACATTCAAAAACCTGTGTCCAGAAGGGGCGGATCCTCTCACAGTCCCACCAGACATGTATATAAGTTCCGACCGATGCTTCACAGCGCCAGCAGGTGGCTGGTGTAGACGGGAAAATCTTGTGTAAAGTAGCAGGGTCTCTGTACCATCTGGACAATAGCTTATAGTTCTTTTCTTGGGAGTAGCAGGAGATGGTAGATTTATGTGTGAAATGAAAAGAGGTTTTCCATTCCGGCCCAGAGATGTCTTCACCCAAATCCGCAGACCACAGCCTAGTGTAATGTGGGAGTTGATCATGTGCTAAAGCCTGCAGTAGGTTATATAAGGAGGATAGTAGGTGTTTGGGAGTTTCTGGGAGCGAACACAGTTCCTCGAAATTGGTAAACTTGCGATGTATTTGAGAGGAGGAGTGTAGGCGTTTGGTAAACATGGACACCTGTAGGGCCGTGAGCCTGATGCGCTGTAATTAACCTTTCAATTAGTGCACACCTAAACTGAGTGAGTGTTCAATCCAAATTCCTCATAAATAATTAACATTTACACACCAGTGCTTAAAACAAATAAGATATGAATATACCTTAGGTGAGGCTCAAACCCTGATGCTTGTAGTACATTTAGTGCTTTAAAATAATCAATAGTAATAATGCGGATCAGCTGTGTGGATGCACCATATATACCCAGTGATCTGAATACTAGTACACAGTATTTGTAAGGAGTTATGTAGTTAAAAAGTATCAGCACTGAATAGCGTAAAACCAATATGATGAACGACATCACTATGGCAACCAGGAAGCTAATACAGTCTTAAATATGGAGGCTCTAGCGCCACAGTCATCCTTGAAAAAGTCACGTGATCTGTGATGCAACATGTAGGAGGAGCCAGTGATGAACGTTACTGGGGCTGTGTGTCAGCACAGTGGCAGCGATGTGAGGAAGTATCACGCTGAGCGGCTGATAGTTTGCACTTCGGTAAAAACAATCTATTCAGCTTAATGTGAGTGAATCTTTGTTGCTGTGCGAATCTTATGGTTATTGTGAACATTGCGCAATGAATTACATCTCTGCTTTGTTGCATGAATCTGCCTGCATCTGAAAGCGGCAACGGAGATCCCATTCACAAACAGTAACAAGTTATATATTAAAGAGATTGGAAGGATTTGTGGTGAATCTTTACTGCGATTTGGATTGGGGATCTACGATGACATTATATACCAGCAGGGACGCGTACTAGTGTTCAGATCATATATATGGTATCGTATATATGGTGCATCCACACAGCTGATCGCATTATTACTATTGATTATTTTATAGCACTAGATGTATTACAAGCATCAGGGTTTGAGCCTCACTAAGGTATATTCATACCTTATTTGTTTCCAGCACTGGTGTGTAAATGTTAATTATTTATGAGGAATTTGGATAGAACACTCACTCAGTTCAGAAGGTGTGCACTGATTGAAAGGTTAATTACAGCGCATCATTATTTTTATTATAATCTATACGAAGATGGCCACTCACCAGAGCTGTTTGACACCTTTTTACAGGATAGTCAAGAAACACTTTGGGAACTCCAATGGCCACTCAGGAAGGAGCTAGAATGGAAAAAAATTACTCCACAGGAGACACAGATGAAAGTCTCATAGTGTAGTAATTTTTAATAGAGTAAAAACAGCAGCAATAATAGCAGTTACACTCACATGTGATAGTGCCTTGCCTGGCACTAGGTGTAAACAGCGTGTGTGAATCAATTGATCCCTGGGGGTAGCGTGTGTTCCACGTCTCCCTCCGAGGGGGCAAAGCCTGGTGTGGTGTATCAAAAATGAACATAGGTTTCGCCGTGAATGGCTCTTCAGAAAGTCATGAAGTTCAAGTGATGAATATGTAGGATGTGAACACAGCACATCTCTTCTATCCATGCGATTGCCAGGCATCCTGGGAGGTTTTCAGTTGGCACACTACAGTTGACATTCTGTTTATCATAGTTCTATGTTACACTTTTTTAATGTGAGTATTTGGATAGTTTTTTTTCTGCTGGTGATGCTAGTAAATGCTACACAATCAGATATGTTTACTCTTTATAATTTCTGGTTGCTGACAATATACTTGGTGGTTCAGCTAAGATCTTATTATGAGGTTTTAGACCCAGTTCACATTGGGTTTTTTAGTATCTTGAGCAGAATCGCTGAGATTGTGCAGGTGATCCCAAATTGCACTGCATTAATGGCAAAATGTATGTTCAGATGGCATTCATTTTGAATGGCACCTAAACGCTGCACGGTTTTGTCCCGACAAATCATGGCAAACTAACACGTGAAGCTTGTCGCCCAAAAAGAAGCAGGGGCTTCTTTAAGGTGACAAGTTTCAGGTGTTGGGGATTGGGCATAATAAATAAGGGCATTAGCCAATGCATCCCATTGGGTAAAACATTTAAAAGAGCGAACAAAAGTCCTGGATGGCTTAACTCCACTGTAAAAATGCATATAAAAGCAAAGGAGAAGGCCTTCAAAAAACAAAAATATATAAGGTTGAGGGATCATCATCAGCATTCAGACTTTATAAAGAATGCAACAAGAAATGTAAGGGTGCAATAAGGATGGTTAAGATAGAACATCAAAGACACAGAGCAGAGGAGGAGCAAAAAAAATCCCAAGAAATTCTTCAAAGTATATAAACAGTAAGAAAAAAGGAGGACAGACCATATTGGCCCCATAAAGAATGAGGAAGGACATTGGGTTACAAAAGATGGGGAGATGGCGAAGGTATTGAATTTATTCTTCTCCTCAGTCTTAAGGAGGGAATCCCGGGGGGGCTTCGGTAACCAAAACTGCAGTGTTTATCCTCCTGACACATCACAGGAAGCACCTCCATGGTTAACAGAGGACAGAATTAAAATTAGACTTGGGAAACTTAACATTAATAAACCACCGGGACCAGATGGCTTGCATCCGAGGGTACTTCGGGAACTCAGTCAAGTAATTGTCAGACCATTGTTCCTGATTTTTACTGACAGACAGTCTACTGACTGGAATGGTACCAGCTGATTGGAGAAAAGCCAATGTAGCACCAATATTTAAAAAGGGTCCAAAATACATCCCTGTGAATTACAGACCAGTTAGCCTAACATCAATAGTATGTAACCTCTTGGAGGGGATGATAAGGGACTATATACAAGATTTTAGTAATGAGAACGGCATCATTAGCAGTAATCAGCATGGATTCATGAAGAATCGTTCTTGCCAAACCAATCTATTAACCTTCTATGAGGAGGCGAGTTGCCATCTAGATAAAGGAAGGCCCGTAGACGTGGTGTATCTGGATTTTGCAAAAGCATTTCACATAGTTCCCCTTAAACGTTTACTGTACAAAATAAGGTCCGTTGGCATGGACCATAGGTGCGAGTACATGGATTGAAAACTGGCTACAAGGGCGAGTTCAGAGGGTAGTGATAAATGAGGAGTACTCGGAATGGTCAGGTGGTGGGGACCCCTAGGGTTCGGTGCTGGGACCGATCCTATTTAAAATTTGTTCATAAACGACCTGGAGGATGGGGTAAACAGTTCAATCTCTGTATTTGCAGGGCAATAACTTCTCTGCAGGATGTGGAAACCTTGCAAAAAGATCTGAACAAATTAATGGGGTGGGCAACTACATGGCAAAGGTTCAATGTACAAAAATGTAAAATAATGCATTTGGGTGGCAAAATTATGAATGCGAGCTATACACTGGGGGGGTCCACCTCTGGGGTAATCTAGGATGGAAAAGGACCTGGGGGTCCTAGTGGATGATAGGCTCAGCAATGGCATGCAATGCCAAGCTGCTAATAAAGCAAACAGAATATTGGCATGTATTAAAAAGGGGATTAATGCCAGAGATAAAAACGATAATTCTCCCCCTCTACAAGACTCTGGACCGGCTGCACCTAGAGTATGCTGTCCAGTTCTGGGCACCAGTCCTCAGGAAGGATGTACTGGAAATGGAGCGAGTACAAAGAAGGGCAACAAAGCTAATAAAGGATCTGGAGGATATTAGTTATAAGGAAAGGTTGACAGCACTAAACTTATTCTCTCTGGAGAAGAGACACTTGAGAGGGTATATGATTTCAATATACAAATACCATACTGGTGACCCCACAATAGGGATAAAACTTTCCCAGAAGGGAGTTTAACAAGACTCATGGCCACTCATTAAAATTAGAAGAAAGGAGGTTTAACCTTAAACTACGTAGATGGTTCTTTACTGTAAGAGCGGCAAGGATGTGGAATTCCCTTCCACAGACTGTAGTCTCAGCGGGGGGGGGATTGATAGTTTCAAGAAACTATTAGATAAGCACCTGAACGACCGCAACATACAGGGATATACAATGTAATACTGACATATAATCACACACATAGGTTGGACTTGATGGACTTGTGTCTTTTTTCAACCTCACCAACTACGTAACTATGAAAATGAATGGAACCAGAACATGAGTTTTGCCATTATTGCAGGGTGATATGGGATTGCTGCGATTATGCCCAAGATGCCAAAATGTGAATGGGACCTTAAATAATAAAAGCTGCTGTCTTACCTCCTGAGGTCTTTTGGTTTGGTGAGTGCATATTGTTCACAGGTGGTGGTAAAGCAAAATGGTGTTTTTTCAGCAACAACATTCAGTTTTGACTGGAGTACTCTCATTTTACTAGTAGCATTGCTTTGTTGGGACTTTATTCCTTAAAAACTTGCTGTTGATACTAATAAATACTACACTATTAGGGCCAGTTCACACATGCAGTCCACTTCCCTTTTTCTTTTCGGCATCAAAAATGCATGGAAAGTAGGTTATATGGTTTCCAATGGCATAGTTAATACCAGTGCAGTCAATTCCAGGGTTTTCCAGTTCCAGAAAAATAAAAAATAAAAACATGCT
Source organism: Lithobates pipiens (assembly GCF_037356315.1). NCBI lineage: Eukaryota > Metazoa > Chordata > Amphibia > Anura > Ranidae > Lithobates > Lithobates pipiens. Next base: position 419,925,981 of record NW_027507764.1, read on the forward strand.
GCATTTTTCCTGCACTGGAACGTGATAAAATGCATCAAAAATGCACCAGAATGCACTGGAATGCATCAAAAACGTACCCAGACCCCATTACAGTGAAAATATATAAAAAAAAAAAAAAAAAAAAAAAAAAAAAAAACGCATATAGAATACATCCAGAAATGCATCAAAAATGCATGGGAACGGCTGGTTCACACCACAAAAGTGCACTCCAGATCCATTCCTGCATGCATGGCTTTAAAGCATTTTTGATGCATTTCCAGATGCCTTTTTTTCTACTTCTCTCCCGTTTTCTTTCACTGCACTGGGGTCCAGTGCATTTTGATACATTTTTGAATGCCTTGCATATACTGGGTCGATGCATCCCAGTCCATTTTTGATGCATTTTACTGCATTCCAGTATAGTCCAGTGCAGGAAAAATGCAGCAGGTTCTACTTTTTTTCCTCTGGAATTGGAAAACCCTTGAACTGACCGTACTGGTGTGATCTATGCCATTGGAAGCCATATAACCTACTTTCCATTTTTGATGCAAAAAAAAAAAAGCACTGGACTGCATGTGGTGTGAACTGGCTCTCGGCCTTTAATATTTGTCTTTTTTGCTTTGATGAACTTCAGTCACAGATATCGCTGGCGGGGCTTCAGAGAGGATATCCTGCTATGATTTTTTTTCTCGTTCAAAAGATTTATTAATTTTAGAAATAATAAATAACAACAAATACAGAATATTTGACAAAACAAAAATATTAAAATATAACATTAAAGTACAAATATTATAAAAAAAATAAATAATTAAATACATATAAAAAAAAAAAAAAAAAAAAAAATGCAAATAAGTAAAAATAAACCCACTAAAATAAGAGAGGGGTGCTCCATCATATACAACCTATGAAGATGCATGCAAATTATAACTACAGATATCTAAGTAAAAAGGGAATAAAATACCAAGGAGGAATAATAAACATTCCAAAAAAATAAATAGAAAAAGTGTGGTTATTATATAATCTAGAGAAGACTAGAGTATACAATTATTTATATCTGAAATGTCAGGAGCTCAATAAACTAGAAAAGACAGAAATATATCAATTTTACATATTTGAGCAAAACGAAATCCTGACCTTAGGTATACTTCAATATAGATAACAAATACTGTAGTATAATTAAAGGTTTTTTGAAGAAGTATGGAAGAGAAAATGGTAAAAGGAGATGGGGACAGAAAGGAGGGGGAGAGACAATTATTTAACTCCAGGTATAAATTATAGTTTATATAGCTAAATATTATACCAGAAAGAGAGAGAGAGAAAGAAAATATATACATATACATATAAATTACCATGACAAGAGCGTTCGATTATCAAAATTATCTGACATATAGTATCTAATCCATGGTCTCCATATGTTATTGAATTTTGACAGACGATTCTTATCTAAAGCATCCATTTTGGCATGTATAAAAGATTGGTTCATTCTAGTTTTGGTTTCTGAAATATTCACAACAGATGTTTTCCAAGCATTGGCTACTGTCTGTTTTGCGGCTATCAGGAACGTGAGGAATACCGTATATACTCGAGTATAGGCCGACCCGAATATAAGCCGAGGCCCCCAATTTACCCCCAAAAAACTGGAAAACTTATTGACTCGTGTATAAGCCGAGGGTGAGACATGGCTGTCCATCCCTGTGTGTCCGTCCATCCCTGTGTGTGTGTCCGTCCATCCATCCCTGTGTGTGTGTCCATCCATCCATCCATCCCTGTGTGTGTGTCCGTCCATCCATCCCTGTGTGTGTATCCATCCATCCATCCATCCCTGTGTGTGTGTGTGTGTGTGTATTCATCCATCCATCCATGTGTGTGTGTGTGTGTGTGTGTGTGTGTGTGTATCCATCCATCCGTGTGTGTGTGTGTGTGTGTGTGTGTGTGTGTGTGTGTGTGTGTGTGTGTGTGTGTGCGTCCGTCCGTGCAGCCTTGTGTGTGTGTCCAGCCTACCTGTGTCCCAAGCCTCCGTCCCGAGCCGCCGTCGTCCCGAGCCTCCTCCGTCCCGTGCCTCCTCCGTCCCGTGCCTCCTCTGTCCCGTGCCTCCTCCGTCCCGTGCCTCCTCCGTCCCGTGCCTCCTCCGTCCCGTGCCTCCTCCGTCCCGTGCCTCCTCCGTCCCGTGCCTCCTCCGTCCCGTGCCTCCTCCGTCCCGTGCCTCCTCCGTCCCGTGCCTCCTCCGTCCCGTGCCTCCTCCGTCCCGTGCCTCCTCCGTCCCGTGTCGTGCCGATGGATCGCCGCTCCAGGATCGCCGCTCTTCTCGGCGGCCATTCTACAATTCAAAAGCCGCGCCTCCTTCTCCGCCTCCGCCTGTGATAGGCGGAACACTCAATTTCCCAGCAGCCTGTGTTCCGCCTATCACGGACATCCTCTCATACTCGTCCGTAGTATGAGAATGAACGGATGTCCGTGATAGGCGGAACACTGACTGCTGGGAAATTCAGTGTTCCGCCTATCACAGGCGGAGGCGGAGAAGGAGGCGCGGCTTTTGAATTTTAATGTCCGCCGTCTGTCTGCTCGATACGCTGATCGAGCAGTCAGACAGCGGTGACTCGAGTATAAGCCGAGGGGGCACTTTCAGCCTCAAAAAAGAGGCTGAAAATCTCGGCTTATACTCGAGTATATACGGTAGTTTGAATTGGTTCTGTGTGAGGGAATCTGGTTTTAGATTAAGAAGAGCTAGCATTGGGTCTGGTGAAATAGAACAATCGAATAGTTTCGAGATAATCAGAAAGACATTTTTCCAAAATGAGTACACAATAGGACAATGCCACCAGATGTGCATATAAGTACCCTGTTCCGGACAGCCGCGAAAACAGAGGCCTGAATTATCAATTGTGAATTTGGCTAATCTGGCAGGAACCAAATACCATCTTGTAAGCACCTTATAAGATGTCTCAATTGCCAAAATGTTTGTGGAAGAAGATTTAGTATTAGACCAGATATGAGACCAAGTTTTGGGATCAATCGTGCGCTCAAGATCTTTTTCCCAAGTGGATGTATATGTAGGTATTATTGTGTTAGATTTAGTAATCAATTGAGTGTAAATTGTAGAGATACAACCCTTGGCGTGAGGTTCTTTGAGGCAGATTTTTTCAAATTGGGAAATAGATTGTAGATTTTCACTAGAGTTAAGGAAAGGAGTATAAAAATTTTTAATTTGTAGGTATCTAAATAGTTCAGATTGGGGTAACCCCGAAGTATCACATAGTTCTGGGAAAGGCCGTATCGAGGACAATGTTGCCAAATCATGTAGGCAAGTAATGCCAGCTTTAGACCAGGCTTTAAAAGTTTTAGGATATATCCAGGCTGGGTAGAAGGATGGATTTTTATGGAAGGAAAGAAGTGGGTTATGCAGTGATTGTAAGCCATGTGAAGTCCTATGTTTATCCCACAAAGATAGGGAATGCCTAGTGATTGGATTTTTTAAAGTCTTGCGAACTGCAGGTTGTAACCATAGTAAATTATTGACAATAAAAGGGTCGCAGTCAATAGCCTCAATGGATACCCATATAGGGATCTCCGTTGTCGGGTGATATTTTGTTAATTGTGCCAACTGAGCTGCTTTATAATATAATGTAAAATCTGGGAATCCCAGACCACCCATACATTTAGGGAGAACTAAGGTATTCTTATGTAGTCGGGGTTTTATTTTACCCCACGTGAATTGTATCGCCTTTTGCTGAATCAATCTGAGAAAATAAGCAGGAATATGAATAGGCAGCGTTCTAAATAAATATAAGAATTTGGGAAGTATGGTCATTTTTATAATGTTAATTTTTCCAAACCATGAGATCGGTAGGGATGACCAGTTTGATAATAGACTGGTGATGTGTTTCAGTAAAGTTGGATAATTTGCTGCAAATAAATCAGAAGGATCAGGAGTGAGTTGGACACCCAAATATGGAAGACTATGAACTACCCATTTAAAGGGTAGAGAGTCTTGTAAAGTTTGTTTAACTTTTTCGTTAAGTGAGATATTAAGTGCCAGTGATTTTTGGACATTAACTTTAAGGCCTGAGATAAGCGAAAAATCCTGTAATATAATCATAAGGTTTGGGGCAGAAGTTTGTGGTGAGGATAAAAATAGCAGGATGTCATCCGCAAATAAGCATATTTTATGATGGCATCCACCTAAATCTATACCTGTGATTGTAGGTTCCATTCTTATTCCTTTCTGCTAGTGGTTCAATTAGCAATGCAAATAATAATGGAGAGAGTGGACAACCTTGACGTGTCCCTCTCTGTATATTAAATTCATCTGATTTGTACCCTGCATATTTAATGTAGGCTTTGGGATTTTGATATAATGCGGAAATCCATTGTAAAAAGTGTGAACCAAAGCCCCATTTATTAAGGGTAAATTGCATGTAGGACCATGATACAGTGTCGAATGCTTTCTTAATATCTAAGGAAAGAAAGCAGGTTGGGATTCGGCGTGCCTTAGCGGCATGTGACAGAAGTGCTGCACGTCTGATATTATCGCCAGCCTGTCGGATAGGTATGAAGCCTACTTGGTCCCGATGTATGAGGCTACCAATAATCTTATTTAATCTATTGGCTAAAATTTTTGCCAGAATTTTTATGTCTAGATTTAATAAAGAAATAGGACGGTAGTTTGACCATATTGTTTCATCCGTATGTGGCTTGGGTATCATGCAAATAATTGCAGACAGTGATTCCCTCCTGAAGGAATGACCCTCCAATAGGGAATTAAAGGTATTCATCAAAACCGGTGATAGGATATTTGCATAAGTTTTGTAGTAGAGAGCAGAAAATCCATCAGGACCAGGCCTTTTGTTTAATTTCAGGTTCTTGATAACTTCAAGCACCTCTTCAATAGACACAGATTTTTCCATCATTTCCAATTGTGTTTTGGATAAAGTTGGGAGGGATATGTGAGAGAAGAAATCATTTGCTTTGGATAGATCTAGCTCATTATCGGATGAGTACAAATCTTTTAATTGTGATTTAAATTTATTTAAGATTTTCAGTGGATTATTTGTATATACATCTCTGGAGGTCTTAAGACGAATAGGTTTAGTTGAGGTATGGCAGGATTTTAGAACCTTGGCTAAAAGTGTGTTTGGTTTGTTTGCGTTCATATAGAAGTTATGTTGCGATCTTTTAATGGTTTTGTCTGCACATTCAGTAAGGAATAAATCGAATTCCAATTTGGCTTTATCTAAATCTGCTTTGGAAGAAGGATTGGGGTTTCGTTGAAATGCCATATGGCATGAATTAAAATTTGTTTCTAAGGTGCGACAAAGGGTTTTTCGTTCTCTATTGAATATATTGGCTTGTTGTAAACAAATGCCACGAATGACAGGTTTGTGTGCTTCCCATATAGTGGTCTGGGAAACATCAGGTGTAGAATTATTTAGTAGGTAATCCTTAAGTGCAAGTTCAATATTGTTTTTATATATTGGGTTTTTGATTAAGAAATCTCTCAATAGCCATGTTGAATCTTTTGCTCTTGGAACTAATGAAGACATAGAATTGAATATTGCACTGTGATCCGACCAAGGGAAGGGGATTATTTTTGAAGTTAGGATTTCTGGCACCATACCTGTGGATATAAATATATGGTCAATTCTTGAGAGCGAACGATGTGGGTGTGAGTAATGTGTAAATTGTCTCATGGTAGGATTCAATTCACGCCAGGAGTCTACCAGATTGTATTTCGTGATGAGTTTTGAGAAAGAATGTTTATCATTTCTTTGGAGCTGTGGAATTGGTGATTTATCTAGGAATGGAAAGATAGTCTGGTTGGAGTCGCCACATAGGACTACAGTACCTATTTTGTGGTAGTCAATGGTATGTAATAGATGGGAGAAAAAGGCGTTAGGCTGTTTATTAGGGGCATAATATGATACAATGGTGATTGCGGTATCCAGTAAATGACCTTTAAGGATCAAATATCGGCCTTCAGGATCTTTGATTTCTTTCAATAGTGAAAAAGGGGTGTTTCGATGAAATGCTATAAGCACACCACGTTGTTTTGTGGAGGCGGAGGCTGTAAAAACTTGTGGATAAGATTTATTAAAGAATTTGGGGGTGGATTGTGTAGTAAAATGGGTCTCTTGCAGGCATACAATATGTGTTTTTTTAGATATACCGTATATACTCGAGTATAAGCCGAGATTTTCAGCCTCTTTTTTGAGGCTGAAAGTGCCCCCCTCGGCTTATACTCGAGTCATCGCTGTCTGCCTGCTCGATCAGCGTGTCGAGCAGACAGACAGCGGCCATTCTATAATTCAAAAGCCGCGCCTCCGGCTCCGCCTTCGCCTGTGATAGGCGGAACACTGAATTTCCCAGCAGCCTGTGTTCCGCCTATCACCGACATCGTCTCATCCTCGTACTACGGACGAGGATGAGACGATGTCCGTGATAGGCGGAACACAGGCTGCTGGGAAATTGTGTTCCGCCTATCACAGACAGGGAGGCGCGGCATTTGAACAGGGGAATGGGCGCCGATGAAGAGCGGTGATCCTGGGACGGGACCGGACGGAGGCTCGGCTCGGGACGGGACGGGACCGGACGGAGTCTCGGGACGGGACGGGACGGGACCGGACGGAGGCTCGGGACGGGACGGGACCGGACGGAGGCTCGGGACGGGACGGGACCGGACGGAGGCTCGGGACGGGACGGGACCGGACGGAGGCTCGGGACCGGACGGAGGCTCAGGACACAGGTAGGCTGGACACACACACACACACACACACACACACACGGATGGACACACACACACACACACAGGGATGGATGGATGGATGGACACACACACACACAGGGATGGATGGATGGATGGACACACACACACACACAGGGATGGATGGATGGATGGACACACACACACACAGGGATGGATGGATGGATGGACACACACACAGGGATGGATGGATGGATGGATGGACACACACACACACAGGGATGGATGGATGGATGGACACACACACAGGGATGGACAGGCATATCTCACCCTCGGCTTATACACGAGTCAATAGGTTTCCCAGTTTTTTGGGGGTAAATTGGGGGCCTCGGCTTATACTCGGGTCGGCCTATACTCGAGTATATACGGTAAAGGTACGAAAGGCTTTAGTTCGTTTTTGCGGAATGTTGAATCCCTGAACATTCAGGGAAAGTATGTTCAATGGAGCCATATTTTTAGAGGAGATATAGATATAATAATGTATGAAAAAGGAAAATGAGAAGAAATTTTTGCCACTGGAGTGTATGAGGAAGGGGAGGAAAGAGGGTAAAAATAAAAAAATTTAAGAAATAAAATATGACAAATATATATCATAAAGATATGGTACAACAAATGTACATTCCTAACATATCCGTTAGGGGGAGAAAAAATCTCCCTCCAAGGGTACATGAGTCACAGTCGACTGTCCGCGGAAAGGACAAACAGTCGAGAGTGACAGAGGGAGCGCAAGAAACATCCCTGCGGAACACGAAGAGCCAACCAAATAAATTGTAATCTTTCAACCAATAACTTTAATTTAATTCAAGAAAGAATGTTCAAGTCAAAAGTGACATTCTGGAAATTTGGATAAAATGCCAACAATGACTACGAGTAAGAAAAAATAAATAAATAAAAGGCCAACCTCAAGAAAAAAAAAAAAAAAAAAAAAAAAAAAAAGGGGGGGGGGGGGGGGAGGCATTCTAGGCATATTATATGAACTTATCATTACTGAATCTGAAAAATAGCAAAATATGTGTAAAAAAGCAATACATATTAAAACAGTTACTCATTTGAGGAGAAAAAATAAATAAATAATAATAATTAAAAAAAAAAAAAAAAAAAAAAAAAATTATATACATACATATATATATATATATATATATATATACATATATTTTATATATATATATATATACACACACATACACATACATACATACACACATACACACACATACATACACATAAAAATAAAATAAAATAAATACATATATATATTAAAGAAATACTCTAAGATAACAAAGGAAGTAGGTTGGATTTGTTGTTTAAAGAAGGTTAAGGATAATATCTACAGTATCCTAAACAGTTATGCTGAGATATTATTAGAATTGCAAGGGAATTGACAGAAGACAATGATGGTATTAAGTCTTTAGACCTGTCTCAAAAAAGGGAGAAAAAAAAAGGATGTAATCCTGTCATATTGCATCTTTCAATCCATAGAATCAACTGGATCTAGGATAGGGGATTGAATGCGGCTTCTCTTATGAGGGCTATGATTTTCGTTAGTTCCGGCGGTAGAAGAAGAGTTCCCAGGAGATGATGATGTTTTTTGGCTTGATTCGGCATAGTCTCTTTTGGTATAACAGACCTAGATTCTGTAGAGTAGTTTGCAATTCTTTGGCAGTGCGACAAGTGTGTTTGTGGCCTTGGTAAGTGAAACGTACCGAAAAAGGGAAGCCCCATTGATAGATTATAGTATTGCGTTGTAAAATTTGGAGAAGAGGCTTCAATGCTCGTCTTTTATTGATTGTTAGTTGAGATAGATCTGCAAATAGCTGGTAGTTGTGCCCTTGGAAAATTAAGGATTTTTTAATTCTTGCTGTATTTAGTATTAGTTCTTTAGTGCGGTAAAAATGGAATTTTACGATAATATCACGTGGCGGACCCTCCGGTTTTTTGGGAGTTAAGGCTCTGTGGACCCTGTCCATCTCAAAGCGATCTGCTGGAATAGTTGGCTGTAGTTCTTGAAAAAGGGCAAGCATAGCTGTCTGTAGGTCTGTCACAGATTCAGGTATTCCTCTAATGCGAATATTCGATCGTCTCGCACGATTTTCAAAATCTTCTAATTTATCTTGTAAAGTGGTATTTTCTTCTTTAAGGCTGTCAATTTCCGAGGAGAAATTTGATGTATGATTTTCCAAATCATCTACTCTGATTTCTAGCGCTGAAGTACGTTGACCCAAATCTCTAATCTCTTTAGTAAGGCTTGTAGTGATATGGTCTGCAGCAGATTTCAATGCATTATGAAGCAGTTCTTCTATTTGTTGTAATGTTACAGGAGGTGACATTTCATTTTGTGAAGGAATATCCAGTAATTTTATTTCAGAAGTGACAATTTCTGAGGGGGAATTAGAGAGTCTGTGTGCCTTTAATGAAGCTACCTCACTATACAATGGAGTAAGAGGAGCTGGCTGCATTGTAGCTTTAAGGTGAGCTGTCTTAGAGGAGGATGGTTTTAACGGCGCTCTGCTGTGTCCCTGAGGTGGCACTTGTTTTCTGTTTTTTGGCTTCATATAAAAGCTACAAGCCCCCAAAATGTCTCAAACGAGACCTAAGATATATCAGCAAACTTTATCTGATGTTTAAATGCGGAGGAGAATGTTACCTCCGCTGTTATCAGGCTCTGAAGTCCCGCTGGAATCGGAGATCTAAGCCGACATTACCGCTCGGCTCAGCTCCGCGCATGCGCCCTGCTATGATTTTTTTAAACATTAAGTGCTGCCAGACCTTATTCTTTTCTGAGGTCATTTGATCTGGTGAGTTTATATTGTTCACAGGGAGGTGGAGAGGCGCAGCGGTGGATTTCAGCAAATCATATTCCCTTTTGACTGGACACCTTCACATTATTGCACAGTTTTGCTGGAATTTGTTTCTTCCTTAAAAGTTTAGAACCGTTTCAGAGGACTTTATTTTTCACAGTGTTTATATCAAACGTTTTAAATTAAAATTTTGTGATGGTTAATTATAAAATTTAAAATGATAAAATTTTCTACCTGATATTTGGAAATTTCCCAATGGAATGGTCTATAGTTAATTTATTTTGTGATACACATTTTTTATACACATTTCAGATGATCGTTTCACAGCGTTTTGGAACAAGCGCTGTTCAATGTAGTTTTTTCATTTGTAAACTTATAGTGGAGTTAGAGCTGCATGATTAATCGTTAAGAAGCAAAATCGCAATCTTTTTCCCTTCCCGATCTTCGATCTTATTAACCTAGTGCAGAGAGTTCTCACAGCTGGAAAAAAAAAATCCAGGCAGCTTGCCAAGTTTCATTACAACAGGCGAACAAGTAGAAACAAAGTATCTTTTCTTTTATCAAAGTAAAAGAACTTGTGTAGATGAGGGAAATTTAACCATTTAAAGATCAAACCTTTTCTGACATTTGTTGCTTACAAGTAAAAATCATTATTTTCTGCTAGAAAATTCCTTGGAACAACCAAACATTTTTTTTTTTTTAGCAGAGACCCTAGAGAATAAAATTGTGGTTGTTGCAATATTTTATGTCACACCGTATTTGCACAGCGGTTTTTCAAATGCTATTTTTTTGGAAAAGATATTTTTTAATAATAAAAAAATAAAAATAAAAAAAATAAAACAGTAAAGTTAGCCCAATGTGAAAGAAGATGTTACATCGCGAGAATAATGAGAGATTCACGATCTTTATTCTAAGCAAAAAAAAATAGTGATTACCATTTTAGCCAGAATCGTGCAGCACTAAGTGGAGTAAGTGTGAACATCTGCTTTAGGGTTTTGGTCTCTTATAATATTATTATTATATATAAACTAAAGCCCTGTACACACAACAGAATGTCGGGCTGACTGGCTTCTGTCGGACGAGCATGCTGGAAAAAAAGCAGCCAACCAGCTCCCGATCAGCACTCTCAGCCAATGGCAGAGAGCGCTGATCGGCGTCTGTCAGAACACAACAGCTCAGCGGGGGAGATTGTGGAACTAATCTTGCATGGTTAGTACAACGGCAGACCGGAGCTGTCAGTTAACGTGCAACGGAGGTTGCAAAAAAAACACAAACTGTAGTGTGTACTAAGTTTAAAGCTCATGTGATGTGTAAACAACCATCACGTCTATAGTAGTGTACATTGGCTACATCAAAGTTATAGGCATCACTAAGAAGTCACTACAGCATTTTCATTTTTGATATAATAGCTATCCTACCATTTCAACACATACTGTAATACCCCTGTAGTGTACACGACCCACACTTACTATGATAGGTTGTTTGTTGCTATCATTGGTGGCCTCTTTAAGTTTTCGGATTTCTTTCTGAATGCTTACATCAGAGGCTGGCTTAGTTGATCTTGTTTCTGGTACATCTTGTTTTACTGTAACCCTGTAACAGATACACATAGCTACAATCAACTGCAAAGAAATTTCTGCTACAGTCCATTTGTGATGTATAGCCATTTTGTTAAAATTCCCTAAACAGACACAGAAAAGCTTCTGGAACTCAAGCACAACAATTTTTTTTTAGCTTTAGATAGAATAATGGTTAAGTCGAGGCACGTATCTGCATTCTTATGACTTTAACATGTCCAGTGTGTACTGGCACACATCTCTAGAAGGCAGACTGAGACACACACTGGCAAAAAAAAAATAAAAAATTCACACACAACACAGCTTGGCTAACCTTCCTGTAACTCAATTTGTTTCCAACATTACTGCCATCAACACTTATAAAAAAAAAAAATTAATACACAGATTATTTCCTTGTGTTGGAAACTTCCCCTCGTCTAGTTCTTTGTATGTTGTATATCGACGTGTAAAGAGTAAATACAAATATTATAGCTATTAAGTTATGTACAATATTAACAAAACTACCCAATAAAACATCTTTTTTTTTAGAAAAACAAAAATGCATCTGTATGTATCCAGATAAATATAGCCCATTTTTCATGATGCTTAGCTTCATCATTTGCCAGTCTGCTACAGCAACACCCGCGCATCACAAGTGAAGTACAGAACCATTAAATACAGACTTGGAACTTACCCTTTCCCAGCAGATGCAGCCATCTGGTCTGTCAGCTGCTTGCAATCACTGCCTAAAATAGATTTCAATATCCACATCTCATTTATTAAGCACTTTTAATCGATTATACAAATCAGCATCTTAAAACCTTTAAAAAAAAAAAAAAAAAAATCCACAAGTGACACCACAGTTCCTGTCACCTACTGTGTGAACTTTTATAAAAGCTGATCAATCAGGTATGCTTTCTTTTATATGCAGCGTTTCCTAACCGACAGTACAACCACAATGGGGGAAATTAAAGAATAATTGCAGGCATCAGCGTGTTCTATATTGGTCCAGCTTGAACCAATGTAACTATGTATTTTCCATACCTGGCTGATGCCACTGGAAGCTGGAAATCAGTGAAGTAGACACCAATTCGCCACTTGCTTCCGGGTCCCGTGATGAGCAGCCCACCCAATGCCTTGTGAATGCAGGAGACCAGCCACTCAGCCCCGGGCACCTTTCAGAGAATGCTTTCTGTCACCAAGACGGCTCTCCACCTCGTCCAATCAGGAAAAGCTTAGCAGTCACTCAGAAAACGTAAAGCATTTATTGACTTGCGCTTCTGCAGAGCAGCCAACCTCTTGTATTCACAATGTGGGAGAGCAGCAACTTGTCGTAGGACTCGGAAGCAAGTGGAGATCACTGATGTAGTGGTGTACTGGACCAAATGTACCTATGTATAACATGCTGATGCCTTGATTTATTATTTAAGAATGGTATAGACATAAGACCACTCTTTTTAGTTGCCTGTAAAATCCTTTTCTTGGAGTACAGTACACAGGCTTTTATTAATCAAGACTATGGTATATATGCTACCACCTTCAGTTGAGGACACTGGCAAACAAAGTTATGACAGCCCATATAACCCCTCCTACCCCCAGTAATCCGCTTTTTTTAGCAAACAATTAGAGGAAACCACCAAGATGAAGGGGAAGGGGGGCATGATTGGCCTGTGTCCTGTAGTATACTCCAAGAAAAGTATTTTACAGGCAAGTCAAACATCTTTATTTCTTAATTGTACATTACAGGATACAGGCTTCCATTAACCAAGACCATGGGAAGTTCCCAAGCAATACAACTGAGGGGTGAACAACACAGCATACAATGCCAACAGGCCCATAACAAGGGAATCAGGTTCCCAACTTTAACAGGATGAAGAAGCTTATGGCCAAAGCTGGAGCCAAAACCGGATAAAACCATGTGAACAGAAGACCAGATGGTGGCCTTGTAACTTTCAGAAAAAGATGAACCCTGAACACACACAGGGCAAGTTTGGGGGACACAATGGCTGTGTCCATGAGGGCCGTTGTGTCCCAATAGACATCAACGGGACTGCCTGCACAGGATGCAAGAACACCTGTGCATCCCCATATGAGTGTAAACAGCCCTGCAGGGGTATACGGTATTGTACTCCCTATGTGAATGTGGCCTTAACACCACCACCAGCAACAATACAAGGTTGTAAAATGCCATCAAGTGGACCGATTCATCAAATATCTGGGCATTTAATAGTCCAACAAACTATCTCATCATGCACAATTTTGCTGGCCTTTAAATGAACTTCATAAACAAATTGCCACAATGGTGCAAACAAAGATGAACCATCATTTAAAAAAAAAAAAAAAAAAAAAAAACCCCAAGCACACATATTGCCTGGATTGTTTAAAGTCATTGTAAAGTCTCGTTTTTTTTATATAAAAATAACAAACATGTTATACTTACATGCTCTGTGTAGTGGATTTGCACAGAGCAGCCTTGATCTTCTTCTTGGGTACCTCTTCGGTGCTCTTGTCCCCTCCCCTCCTGTTGAGGGCCTCCACAGCAAGCCGCTTGCTATGCGGGCACCCGAGCCGAGCTGCAACTCAGAGTGTCCATTCAGACACAGAGCTGCAGTTCGGCCTCACCCCCCTTGGCTGTGTTTCAGACAATCAGGAGGGAGAGAGTCAAGCGACTAAGACACTTGTGGACATAGATGGGACTCCCCGGATTAGGGAGGCCTGGGGGGGGGGGATGCTGCACACAGAAGGCTTTTTATCTTAATGCATTGTATGCATCAAGATAAAAAAAAAAACTTTCTGACTTTACAACCCCTTTAAAGCGGGAGTCCGCCGTTTTTTTTTTTTAAAGCCAGCAGCTACAAATACTGCAGCTGCCGACTTTTAAAATAATGACACTTACCCGCCCAGCGCGCTCGCGATGTCGGCACCCGAAGCCGATCTCTCGATCGTCTCTCGGGTGCTGCCGCCGCCATCTTGGGTATGGGAATCAGGAAGTGGAGCCTTTCGGCTTCATTTCCCGGTTCCCTACTGCGCATGCGCGAGTCGCGCTGCGCAATAAGGATGGTCCCGCTGTCTCTGGGATCCATGTGTTTCCCAGCAGGCAGCAGGGGACCTTCGGAAAGGGGCGTCGATTCTGCGGAAAGGGGCGTACCTTCTGCAGAATCTACGCAGGAAGTGGGTGCAGATACCTGTACTGTACAGGTACCTGCACCCCCCTCCTCCCTGAAAGGTGCCAATTGTGGCGGCGGAGGGGGGGGAGGGTACCAATGAGCGGAAGGTCCACTTTAGGGTGGACCTCCGCTTTAAGCTTCATTCACACGCCAGTAAAAAAAAAAAAAAAAAACTATATACACAAGTTTTTTTTCCATTACGGATCTGAATGCAGCTGCATGGTTTTCAATAGAGCCATTCACACAGGTGACATGTGCTACTTTCAGATCCATCACCGAATGAAAACATTTGATTCTAAGAGCATGTGCATAAACACATATGTAAATGCATTGGTGGGCTCGCAAATAGAGTCTAAACAAAAAGGGGGAAAATAAATTATGTACACACACTCGACTTTACGCAATTAAAAGGCATCTATACTCAAGTATTTTACTGATTACGCAGAAATTTTTTCTCCTAGAAAAACAAAACAAAAACAAAAACCGTGCAGTAACTTAGTCCTACAAACCCACCAACCTCAAACATATATTCTGATCGCTACTTGCTTTGCTGGCGATATTATCAGATGTAACCCAAAAGAAAAATATATATTTATATTAATTTAGTAAAGAAGTAAAACTTGGTAGGTGCTCTAATCCTTCACAACTTTAAAATGTAAAAAGGGGAAATGTGGGAATCGACAGCCCAAGAATTGAGCGATCACGACTGCTGATCGCTCAGGCTTTTAGTGGCACGCTGAGAAACTGGGCCAGCTGCCAATCAGGCATCTGGGTAGATATAGTCATTGTCAGGATCCTTCCAGGGTCTGGAACTGCTCTGTGATGTCAGCCAACAGACTTTAGCCTGCTTTTGGCTAATTTTGGGTCACAGGATAGCACAAGTACACTGTATCCTGTGACCCAAAAAAGAAATAGAAGACCCCAAAAAAAAAAGGGGGGGGGGGAGGGGATTTGGTCATACTTATCCTTTAATAATATGTTCTCAATATGTATAGTTAAAAAGCACTTACTTTGAGTAACTGATGGCTTGAACTCTGGTAAGGTGGACACTGCGGTTCTCTTCATTGGAGAATTTTCAGGACTTGAATCCAAATGTAATCTGAAACCCTATCAAGCCAAAACGAGGGACAACTATAATTATTATTTAAAGCACAAACAAGTCAAAGTACAGTTTGCTGAAAAGAAGGGGAAATGGCTGGCTGAGGCCAAATCTACTTTACAATATTATCTGAGAGTAAAGTCATAAAATGATCACATTATTACCTCATCAAGTGCTGCCTCAAGCTCCTGCTTTATATGGTTTTCTAAGAAGCCATTCTCTGCAGCGGTCTTCTCCAACATATCTCCACTTCCAGCTATCTGAGTATTATTGTCTTTTACCTTTTCACACACAGCAGGTTTGGTATGCTTATTCTCCATTGCTGACATAGTATCAGATTTTCTGGAGTTTACAGAAACAGGGGTACAAGATGCCGACTGTCGTCCTTGTGAAATTTTTGCTTTGATCAAGTCAAGGCTGGGAAGCACAGCTCGTTTTCGGAGTAGATTATTTTGAGCAAAACTATTTTTTAATTTGATTTTTATCCACTTGGAATTCCTTGTTCCTGGACTTGTTTTCTTCTCCAGTTTACATTTGATATTCTGTGGCTTTCTACTGGGAAAAAAACGCTTCAGTTGGCTAACTGGACTTTTTTCAGCAACGGGTGGAGAGACGTCTGCCAGGATTTGTGCGCTCTCATCTTTAGTCTTCTCAGTGGGACTAGTTGGAGAACTTGGGCCTTTAACGACTTCTACTGTGTCAGACTCTATTTCTCCAGCAATTTCATTGCACAAATCCAAGATACTAACTCTCTTAGATTTCTGGTCATCTTCAGAGGGTGTATCCTTTTTCTTATTGGCTTCTGATTGGACAACCTTTTGCTTTTTTGCTTTACTTTTGGTTGTGCTGTCAACAGGTTTTGTGGTCCTCTTACGTTTTAATGGTGCTGTGGATGGCAAAAGGTTTACAGCTTTGCCTTCACTGGATATTCTTTTATTTAAGGATGAATCTAACATTTGTTTAGAACTACTACTGCAGGAAATGGATGGGTTACCAACTTTAATCTCTTTCTTTACAGTACTGTTTGGGACAGACTCAGATTTTACAGAGTTCTTGGTGTGGTTGACAGGGCAAGTTCCCTTAGGCTGTTTTGAGCATGTTTTACTTTTAGCTTCTGAAATTTTTATAATTTCTCTAGGTCTTTTAGAATTCTTTGGAGCAGTTTTTGTAGATCCTTGCTTAGCATTGTCTTTAAGCCTTTTTTTGGACACTACAGGAATAGTTTGCTGTGAAATTGGCGGTGATGGCTTTAACCCCTTTTGGCGCATTCCAGTTGCCTTTTTAACAGCTTGTGCTGGCTTTTGTGCTTTTGTCTTGGGTTCCACATCTGATTTTTTAACCGTTGTTTTCCTAACTGGTGCCTTCTTTATATTGATGACCTTTTTAACTTGTTTATTGCATTTTGGCAGCATATCACACTTCTTTGCAGGTTTGCTTGGAGTGCCATGGTTTACATTCTTGACCGTTTTCTTTATACCTGCAGGCTGTAAATCAGATTTAGGTCTGGTTTTTGTGCCGACACTCTTTTTCACACATTTAACAGTTTTTGTTACTCTCAAAGCAGGATTTTTGCTAGTGCTTTTTGTTATTTTGTTACTTTTATTTTGTGCAGTGGATTCTTTAGCCACAGTTTTTCTGACATTCGACTGATTCTTTTTTTGTGCTTTTGAAGCACTAATGGAAGACCTTTGTGTACCCTTTTTTAAAGGAGTCACCTCTTTGGCTTTACGTGGGTTTTTACCCTTTGCAGGCACAATTTTTACAGCACTTTTTTTGGTAGCTTTTAAAACTGTACTTCTCTTTCGCCCAGCTTCTGCCTTGGATGGTTTGGAGTTCTTAATGGCTTTATTTGTTGGGGCTTTTGAGGTTTTCTTCTTCTGTGCTGAAGACAGATTTGTTTTAGCTTTGCTAGAAACCCCAAGTCTCTTTTTAGGAGTAACAGGTTCTTTAAGCTTCTGACGCTTTGTAGTGTTCTCTGGCAAGGAGGACTTCCTTTTCTGTGATGTCATCACTAAAAGAATAAAAGTAGACATAAGTACATAACCATGGCCATACATTTCAACCAATGTCATTTGAAATAATACACTTTGTGCACATTTATTAGTTGAGTATTTTGACAAAATCATTAGTTTTATGCATATTGTCCAAGATCAAGCTGTATAAGCGTGAATGCTTATTGGATTTAAGCATATCAGGTAATGTGTATTTGTGTAATGAGGGAGGGTGTGGCCTAAGCAGATCAACACCCTGTATCAAGGCGTTTATAAATATTCGGCAGCTTCTTTTCCTCAGGCAAAATGGATCAAAAAAAGAGATTTAACTGACTTTGAAAAGTTAGAAATTAAAAAAAAAAAAAAAAAAAAAAAAAAAAAGGGGGGGGGGGGGGGTGGAAGGTCGTTCAGAGGGATGCAGCACTATGATATTGAGGCGTGATCACAGAACCATCAAATGCTTTGTTGCAAATAGTCAAGAGGACTGCAAGAATCGTGTTGAGAGAAAAATGACACACATTAACTGCCAAAGATTTGAGATGAATCAAAAAATGTGAAGCTACCAGGAACACATTATCTTCCAGAGCTGTCATATGTCAGAACTGTAACCTACCTGGAGTGCCCAGAAGTACAAGGTGTTCAGTGCTCAGAGACATGGCCAAGGTAAGGAAGGCTGAAACCTGACCACCACTAAGTTGAAATGTCAAGACTGGGCCAAGAAATATCTGAATATAGATTTTTTTTTTTTTATGGACTGATGTAGGGCCTAAACAACTAACTGTTCAAAATAGTTGTCAACTATTTTGATAATCGAATAAGTTGGCCTGCATACAGAATGCATTGTTTACATATCAGGAAATACAGTGCAGCACACATACAGAGCTCAGTACACCATCAATGTCAGTAAGTGCCTGAGAACTTGCAAATGTGAATGTGTGAAGAGCAATACCTCATGGGCCATGTAGTCCGGGGCAGGAAGTGAGTGGTTCTAAAGTCTGAAGTTTTTTTTACCTTGCTATAGGGCAGTGTTTCTCAATTCCAGTCCTCATGGCCCACTAACAGGTCATGTTTTCAGGATTTCCCTCAGATGAAACAGCTGGGGTAATTACTAAGGCAGTGAAACTGATCAAATCACCTGTGCAAAATAATGGAAAGCCTGAAAACATGACCTGTTAGTGGGCCATGAGGACTGGAATTGAGAAACACTGCTATAGGGGCACTGTATATTACATTTTGCAGCTTGCCATCGGGGCACTCTGAAGGCAGGAGGAGCCAGAAGTTTCAGTGGGGGACCCCAGAAAAGGAGAATCAAGGCTGTTCTGTGTGAAACCATTACACAGAGAAAGTAGTATGACATGTTAAGAGAAGGTGGAGGAGGAGAGACTGTAGGTAATATAAGGCATTACAATTACAGTCAATTTGTAAAAAAATAAAAAATAAAATAAGAGAGTCTTCCTTGAAAACAATTTTTATCTTAAGAACGGTCGTTCGATTTTCTAATTGATGTTCATTTTCAACCAAAGTGATAGGAAAATTTGGAAATAAATAGAAAATGTCTTGGTCTAAGGAATTTGGTTTTCATTCAGAAATTACATTCATTTTAAAAACAGAATGTTAAAAACCAAGTGAAAATTTCAAACAACATTCTTTCATTCAGCAAACGTACAAAGATTTTTCGTCTAAATATTCTCATCTGAAAATTGATCCGTGTGGCCAGCATAAATCCCTGACCCTTTCCAAATACGCAGCGGCTGAAAAAAGAATAGATGTGAACGTGTAGTGCGTTTCTGCAAAAAGCACCAAAAATACACATGAACCAGAAGTTTAGTAACATAATGAGGTAAAAAAAAAAAAAAAAAAAAAAAAGGGAAATATATGATGTGCTTTCAATATTTTAATACACTCAGGTCCGGTCACGTGATCCTGCAGCCCTGACTCAGGGAGTGCTAGACAATGTCTGGAATTCTAGAAGCCATGACGTCACCCATGGTTTAGCCATTGACAGCGCTCTCTCCTCTCCCTTGCAGCAGCCACTCACTGACCCAGGGGAGCCAGAGCTGCAGGATCATATGACTAGTGTGGTGCAGATTAAAAATACATACAGATCTTTTTTCATGCCAATCGTTTTATTAAAATTATCAAAGAGAGCAAAACAAAGTACAAAAAACAGTACAACCTTTCCTCGGTCCTTCTCAGCACACATTTCTGGTTTCAGAAGACGGAACATTATCAAACTGTAGCATTTAACCCATGAGTAACCTATTATGTGGTCATGTAGCTGAGCTGTAAGCTACATGAAAACTAAACAGGGTATGAATAGCTTGAACACAGTCAAATAAAAGAAATGACTCAAAAATCAAAGAACAACAAAACCATGTTCTGTTTCAATATGTTTATTGTGAGTTTTTGAATAAACAGTAGTAAACAAAAGAGCATAATCATCTCCTTGTGAGCCCTCGCAGGGGCCACTAATCACGAATATAAATCCAAAGGGCTAACCATCACAATATATTTCTCATAAACTCAGGATAATAAAGTGAGATGAGTAAAAAATGGAATCTAGACTGATTCAGTGTCAAACAACTCGTCTCTTAATTATGTTCTGCGAGTAAGCCCTGTTCCTGCCACCCCCGTCCATGGGAGGTAGCAGTTTTTAATTAGCAATGGGAGAGATTACTAATGAGAGAGAAGAGAACTAGAGAACAGAAGAAAGAAGGGTAGGGAGAAAGAGAAGACAGAAAAGAAAGAGAAAAAAAAAAGGGGGGGGGGGGGGGGGGAGAAAAGTAAGGGGGGAAAGCTCGGGCTCGGACGCCCCGCCAGGAGAATTCAGACCAAGCCCAGGCATGCCGCTTGGAGCGTGGGGAACTCATAAGAGATCCACGGCTCCCAGATCTTCAGAAATTTAGCATGAGAGTCATGGACAATACTGGACATACGTTCTTGAAGTAACATAGCAGTCATACGTGTCTTAACCCCTTGAAAATCTACCCGTTGTGACTTCCAGGCTTGGGCAATGGTCCGCTTGGCCGCTATAAATAGATAGGCAGCCAGCTTCTGTTGAGGGCCGCGCAGGCCAGGAACCGGGCAGTGTAGGAGAGCTAGCCTAGCGTCCCTTCGTATTGTTAGATGAAAGAGTGTCTGCAGTAAACCAAAGATCCTAGACCAGAACCCCACCAACCTTGGGCAAGCCCACCAGGTGTGCATGACATCACCTCGCTGACCACAGTTGCGGAAGCATCTGTCAGTACTCCCAGGGAATGCCCGGGCCGTGCGGGCAGGCACCCAATACCATCGGAACATTACTTTATATGCGGCCTCTAAGGTATTTGTGTTGAACGAGCATTTGGCGACCGTGTGCCAGGCTCTGTTCCAATCCTCAGGGTCTACTGGGGCCTGAAGGTCCTTTTCCCATTGAGTCATATAAGAGAGGGGTGCTGATGGCGGGCGACCATTCAGGGAGGCATAAATGGCCGAGATGAGGCCCGGGGACCCTGGGGAGTGATGGCATGTATGTTCAAAAAAAGTTTTTTAGAAGGGATAGGTGGACGTGCGGCGCAATGCCCCAATCCAGTGCTTTAATTGGATAAAGTGATAATGCTCCGTGACCGGCGCCCCCTGCGCTTCCCTGATACTCTCCCAGGAGGGGAAAGAACGTGAAGATAGAAAATTTTGAACTTGTGGGTAGCCATGCGAAGACCACCAGGAGAATGCCTGGGGCTCCACATGACCAGGAAGGAAAAGAGGGTTATGGGTGATGGGGAGTAGGGGTAGGAAGGGGGACATCAAATTGTTAACCGATCGAACTGAGTCCCACACCTGCAGACCATGAAGCAGCATGGGGCTTAGAGAGGGAGGGCGTAGATTCCTGGGGAGCCATAGGAGTGCCTGAAGTGAACACGGGTCAGAACCAGGTACCTCAAGGAGCACCCACAGAGGAACATCCGTGGTTGCATGAAGCATGGTCAATGGGGAGATCTGGGCTGCAACGTAGTATTTAGAGATGTTGGGGACCCCCAGGCCTCCCCGGAGCCTGTGGGTATAAAAGGGTCGCTCTAGGTACCCTAGGGCGTTTGCGCTCCCATATAAATTGGAGGATCCTATTCTGCAGGAGTCGAAGGAAAAAAGCGGGTACCTGGACAGGCAGAGTGCGAAAATAATAAAGGACTTTGGGAAGTATCGTCATCTTTGCCGCCGAGATCCTCCCCACCCAGGAGAGTGAGGGAAATTGCCAGGTTTGCATAAGGGTGGACACCATGCGTAACAGGGGATAATAATTGGCAGAGAATAGGGAGGAGTAAGCTGGGGTCAATTTGACACCTAAATAGTCAATCGAGTGTGATGCCCAACGATAAGGAAAATGGTCTTGAAGTCGCTGTACCAGTTCCAAAGGGAGGTTAACATTCAGCGCTGTGGTTTTGGAGTGGTTAATTTGGAGACCTGAGAAGGCTGAAAATTGATCTAATACAAGTTGCAGGTTGGGCAGGGAGATGAGCGGGTTTAAAATGGTCAAGAGGGCGTCGTCCGAACAGGTTCACTTTGTATTGAGTGCCCCGCGTAAGGAATTCCCGAGATATCACTATTGGCCCTGATCGCCGCCACCAGCGGCTCCAAGGCCAGGATAAACAGTGCAGGGGACAGGGGGCAGCCCTGTCTAGTTCCCCGGAGTATCGGGAAAGGGTCCGAAAGGAAGCTTGCGTATTTTACTGATGCCGACGGTGCGGAATATAGGGCTTGGATCCATTGCAGGAAATGTGGACCAAATCCCCATTTGGTTAGAACAAAATAAAGGTAATCCCACGAGAGCGAATCAAACGCTTTATATATGTCAACAAAACCATGTTCAAGCAAGTATTATCAGGTAATTAACACCAACCTGATGGAAACCATGGGCCTCTTTCAAAACCTTCACCAGTTTATCTGATAAAGAAGCTACACCCGATCAGGAATAGCTTAAAAGGGGCACTCCAGTCGCCAATTAAAAAAAAAAAAAAAAAAAAAAAGGTTTTAAGTCAGCAGCTACAAACACTGTAGCTGCTGAATTTTAATAAGGACACTTACCTGTCCAGCGAGCCCGGGATGACGGCCGCCAGAGGCCGATGCATCCATCGGACCGACTGCCGGCGCCTCCATTTCAATGAAGGGAAACAGGCAGTGGAGCCTTGCAGCTTCACTTCCTATTTCCTACTGCGCGTATGCGCGAGTCGCGCGGCACTTTGTGGATGGCCCTGTTTTCTGGGACACACGCACACATATCCCAGAAGGCAACAGGGCCACTCGCCAAAGAGGAGAAAGCGCAGCGGAATAGGAAGAGGCAGATTAGGAAGACTGCCAACAACAGCGGTTTCAGGTAAGTTAAAAAATGTAAAAATTTTCTTTTTTTTAAGAATTTTAATTACATTTTTTATTTTAGGGTGGCCCTCCACTTTAATAGAAAGGATAAAATACAATAAATAAAAAAGGAATGAGGGAAGAGAGCGTTTGGATGGGGGGAGGGGGGGGGGGGAGTGCGCGAGAGTGAGAGAAACGAAGCCAAAGAAAAGATGGAAAAAAGACGAAGGATGAGACGTGCACCCTCTACAGTGTCTTTTTAAACTATTTTGTTATATTACAGCCTTTAGTTCAATGTTTTTTAATCCGAATCATATGTGATGGATCAGAGCACAATAGTTTTTGAAGTAAAATTAGAAAAATATATACAGTATTTCATACAGGTAGCTCTCTGACCCCATCAGAGGGGACCTGAAAAGGTATTTTATCCAGGGATCCCTGATTTTCTTACAGTAGGCCAGCGTATCCCAGAGAATAGCAGCCATTAGCTCATTGATCATAAAGGATAAGGAAATCGTGGGGGATGTCCAGGTCAGTGCAATAGATTTCTTAGCTGCAGTGAAATTAAATGAGATCAGGCGTTTCAATGTGTCCTCCTGTGTGTCCTCCACCGGCCTACCCAGAAGGGCCTGCTGTGGGGTCTTGGGTAGATTCAGTTGGGTCAGGGAATAGATAAAAATTATATGTGGTGATCGAAAACCGGCTTACTTTGCTGTATGTCCACACAATGTATGGAGGACTATTCCCTCCTGACCACATAATCAGAAACAGGAGAACCCCGGGACAGAGGACGCTAATCGAGCTGTAGGAAAACTTTATAATTATCCTTGTTCAAAGAGGTATGGATATAAGTTTTTGAGTTGAATTGGGTTAATTTCCTCCACGGTACTACATCCAACTCTCCCCCCCCCCCCCCTCTCCCAAGGCCAGTTCCCGTTCTACCATATAAAGGCAGTTTGGTGTGACTTTCATGTAGTATTGTGTAAATTATGATGTGTGACGAGTGTGCTTATCTACTGTTCTACATAGATACTCCATAGGGGTCCAGGAAGCCAGATCATTGAGGGTATTCAGGAAATGTGTTATTTGAGAATATCTAAACGACTCCCTTGTAGGTAGTTGGTGTGGCTCCTGTAATGCGCCTTTCGATGAGATTTTTTTTCCGGGTACTTATAAGATACCTCTGCGATCACATAGATCTGCGAGATGAAGAAAAGGGAGGGGGGTTGGAGGGCACATTTTTGGTCACAGTGTTACAACAGGTGTTACAGACTGGTCAGCACAAAATCAGAAAAATGTTGTTTACACTAAACGGCTAGAATACCAAGAGATTGCCTTTATTTTAGGTTTTTAGACAGAATAAAAAAGCACCCTGGACCAGATGGCATACACCCACGGGTCGTAAAGGAATAGAGCTCTGTCATTTCAAAGCCATGGTTTCTTTCTTTTTTTTTTTTTTTGGGGGACTCTTTAATGGCTGACATAGTACCACTGGCCAATGTGGTGCCTATATTAAAAAAAAGGGATCAAAGCCTTTACCAAGTAACTATAGACCTGCTAGTTGGGAAGATACTGAAGAGTTTAATAAAAGCCCACATACCGTAGATGAGTTCTTGCTGGGAAAAAAAGCATTTTAACCAACAGACAGCATAAATTAATGAAAGGCAGAAGTTGTCAGATAAATCTGATCTATTTATGAGAAGGGAAGTAAAACCTTAGACAAAAGGAGTGGCTGTGGTATATTTTGATATACATTGGTATACTTTGGATTTTGCCAAAGCATTTGACACAGTTCCCCACACACGGCTAATGTGTAAATGAAAGTTTACAGGCTTCGAAAAATACATTTGTAAATGGATAGAAAACTGGCAAAAGGATAAAACACATTCAGAGTACTGGTTAAAGGGTAACTCCACCTTCGTGGTGAAAAAAAATAAATAAAAAATATAGCAAAGAAAAAATATAGCTCATATAATTGCGACACTAATCATTTTGTAATTGAATGTTATTAAAAATTAACTTTCCTTTTCAATCTGCAGCCAATGTCATTTTATGAGAATGCATTGCAATATGGCTACCTGGAGTTTTTTGTACACAGAAGGTGTACTGACCACTCCCCAGAAACATTTCCTGCTTGTGTGATTGGCTCACCAATTTTCCCAGAAGTCTGCCTAAGATACAAGTCAGATTTCAGGCATCCCCTGCAACAAAAATTTTTTTGAGAGATACTTTCAATAGGAACACATCTAAAAAGGGATGAAGGCCCAGCAGATCTTCTCATTAGTGTCCAGTAGCTCCACACCTGACAGTTAATTACGAAACCACTACCATTAGGCTGGGTTCACACTGAAGCGATGCGGGAACGCCGGGAATCCGCGGCGGGTTACCGCATCGCATGCCTCCCGCCGGCAGTTCACACTGCCCTATGCGGACTGCTGGGAGTGTCAGTGAAACCTTAATGACACCCCCAGATCAGTTCGCATATCGCAGTACCGAGTTTGGAGCAGGTGCAATGCGAATTCAGCCATACTATCTGTATGGCTGAACTCGCATCGCACAGAGATCGGATGTGATTTGCACTGCAGTGCGGTGCAAATCACATCCGGGTCTCCTAGCCGCAGCAGTGTGAACCCAGCCTTAGACCTACTCAGAGCAGGGGCACAGAGAAACACACAGGGTTCAGAATAACAAAAAGGTAGATACATTGATCACCCAGGGGAATGTTTTTTTCTCAAAAGTGGAGTTACGCTTTAATGATTTTTACTCTGAATGGTCTAAGGTTATCAGTGGTGTAAACGCAAGGTTCAGCGTTTGACCTTTACTTTTTAATATTGTTTATAAAGGATATAGGATCTGTGATTAAATTAGAGATGCACGATTCTGGATAAAAAGAGAATCACAAATTTTTTTGCTTAGAAGATAGATCACGATTCTCGCAGCATAACATCTTTCACATTAAAACAAACAAAAAATAAATAAATATTGGGTTAACTTTACCGTTTTTTAAAATTTTTTTACTATTAGTTTAAGTGTATTTTTTCCCAAAAAAATTGCATTTGAAAGACAGACGGCATTCTCGTACTGCTGCCAAAAGGGAGAACGAGCAGCAGGCGGCAGTGCGAACATGTTACACGTTCCACCCTAAAAACGGGCAGTACATGTAACATGTTTGCAAAAGGAGAACTTATCCTTTAACCACTTCCAGACCACCCACCGTGGATATACGTCAGTACTTTGACGTTAGCTGCCACAACCCCGTTATTTTTCTCCACAGTGGGCGGCTGGCTTTCAGATAAAAGTGGTATCTGCGGCGGATTTGCCACAAGTTCACTTTTATCTCGGCGCCCCTCCTACTTCCGCCGTGCTCCGGTAATCTCTGTCGGTAGCAGCAGAGACAATCGGGTCTGCTCCCCTCGCTGCCTGGATTCCGAGTGAGGGGAAGATGGCCCCCCACTTGGCTTTATAGCATTGGATGGCGGAAGCAATGTCAAATGTCACTTCCGCCCAATGCTCTTAAAAGGGGGATTTTTTTTTTTTGTAATGACATTTATAGAGAGATTCGAGGTCTTGACCCCAGATCTCACATTAAAAAGTCCTGTCATGTTTTTTTTTCCCCTATTACAAGGGATGTTTACATCCTTTGTAATCAGAATAAACAATCCAAATGAGTTTGAAGTGCAGACTTTCAGATTTAATTCAAGGGGCTATACATAAAATATCAAGTACAAATTTTAGGAATGACAATTTTTTTTTTTTTTTTTTTTTACACACAGTCCCCCTATTTTCAGTGGCTCAAATGTAATTGGACAAATGATATTTAATCATAAATAAAAATGTTAATTTTTAAATATTTTGTTGAGAATCCTTTACTTGCAATGACTGCCTGAAGTCTGAAACCCATGGACATTACCAATCACCGGTTTTCCTCCTTTCTGATGTTTTGCCAGCCTTTAACTGCAGCTGTCTTCAGTTGTTGTTTGTGGGTCTTTCCGCCTTCTACAAGTGAAATGCATGCTCAATTGGGTTGAGATCATGTGATTTGCAGAATATTCCACTTTTCCTTCAAAAGCTCCTGGGTTGCTTTTGCAGTGCGTTTTGGATCATTGTCCATCTGTACTGTGAAGTGCGGTCCAATCAACTCTGCGTTTGGTTGAATCTGGGCTGACAGTATCTCTCTAAACACTGCAGAATTCACCTGGCTGCTTGTCACATTAATTAACACCGATGACCCAGTGCCATTGGAAGCCATGCATGCCCATGCCATCACCACGTTTTACAGATGACGTTATGTTCTTTCAATCACGAGCTGTTCCAAGCCTTCTCTGCACTTTGATTCCCATCATTCTGGTACAGATTCATTTTTAGTTTCATCCGTCCAAAGAATGCTTTTCCAGAAGTTTTTTGGCAAAGTTTAATTAGGCTTTTCTATTCTTCAGGCTTATGAATTGTTTGTGCCTTATGGTGAACCCTCTCTATTTTCTCTCATGACGTCTTCTCTTGATTGTCAAAGTCTACAATGATACGCCCACCTCCTGGGGAGTGTCCCTCATTTCTCTGGATGTTCTGAATAGGTTTTTCTTTACCATTGGAAGGATCCTGCGATCATTCACCACGGTTGTCTTCCGTGGCCTTTTTATGTTGCAGAGTTCAACCTTCTGTTCTTTCCTCAGAATGTACCAAACTGTTGATTTGGCCACTCCTAATGTTGCTGCTATCTTTCAGATGGATGAGTTTCATTTTTTAAGCCTTATGATGGCCTATTTCACTTGCATGGACAGCTGTTTTGAACATGTGATGTTTACAGCAATAGATTCCAAATGCAAATACCACACGGATTTTCAGACGGGAATTGTGTCATTACATGCTGTTGGCGGAAAATCCGACCGTTTGTCCGCTCCATCGGACAATTGTTGGATGGCAGGCTTTAAAATTTTCCTGACAAATGTCTGTTGTCGGATACTCGGACGCAAGGACGAGCTGGAAGTGGTCGGTCTTGTAAAATAGTGCTCATAATGGAGAATTAACATTCGTGACGTGGCAAATTATGAAATCTCGAAATGCAGCGTATATTCTTTTCTTCTTTAATAAGATAATAATGAAGCTGCTTTGCTGGCGATACTGATTGAGTTATTGCAAACAAATTTTCAAAGGCTTTTTTTTTCCTTCTAGTGATAGCAAGAATATTATTATGCTTGTTATTTATTTTTTTTGGTGCAGGTTACCACAACACTATTATCCCATAGTATGTTGGTGTCCCTTGTTAATTTTACATTGTATTTTTTAAAATGTAACTGCAAACTCATTTAAAGTAAACACATAGCCAAGTATTATTCTACACATTTTTTATTGTGCATTAAAAAAAAAATTATAATAAATAAATATACATGCTATCTGCCAATAGAACTTAACCAAAAAGTGCATTCTATGCATCAGAAAATATACCAAAACAAATTATTAAACCAAAAAATAAAAGCCTCATGCATGTGTCCCGATTCTTAATATAGGGGGTCAACCAAGCCAAGAGTTGGTGAAAGCAGGGGTCCATCATCCGGAGAGAATTCCGAAAATCATCTGGGTTATTCTCCTGGAGCTCCCGCAGCAAAGGTATTCATACAGTCACATAACTTGGTCACGATTAATAAAGCAATCAGTTTTTGGTCCAATAAATCCTCCTCCTCCTGTTCCTGGACTGGACTTGGGTCAAAGCAATCATTCCAAGGTCAATAATAAATATCACGTTATCTCCTTCGATTCCGCAACATGGCTGGTTGTCGAACTGCCGCTCAGAAACAAACTGAAAAGCACGAATCAACACTCAAACTTCTACTAACACAAAATTAGCAGAAGGAGTCTAAAGGGTGGCACTAAAGAGCTGAAAAGCCACGTAGAACGTTACTACATTCGTGTTTGTTGACCGACAATTGTGTGCCATTTGTATGCAAAACAAGTTTGGGGCAAATCCCCTTCGGGTTTGTCTGCGGAAAATCTAATCGTGTGTACGAGGCTTTAGAATCAACTCCAGACCTTTTACCTGCTTAACTGATGAAAAAATAACAAAGAAGTAGCCAACACCTGGCCATGAAACCGCTTTTGATTCAATTGTCCAAATTATTCCTAAATCCTTCCTCGGATTTGGATGTACATACCCTCAAATTAAACCTGTGCACTTTTAGCCCATATCCATTAAAGAACTATAGTTTGAATATGTACACTATATATGGACCCAACTTTATTCACATCAGACCCTGTCCTCAAAGAGCTTGCAATCAAAAAGGTTCCTAACTCACATAACTAGGGCCAACTAATCTACCAGCATGTCTTTGGAGTGTGGGAGAAAGCAGAAACAACTGGAGGAAACCCATGTAGGCATAGGGAGAACATGCAAACTCCAGGCAGGTAGTGTTGTGGTTGGAATTCAAACCAGTGACCCCAGTGTTGCTAGGTGGAAGTGCTAACCACTTCGCCACAATGAACATACACTCACCGGCCACTTTATTAGGTACACCTTGCTAATACCGGGTTGAACCCCCTTTTTGCCATCAGAACCGCTTTAAATTCTTCATGACATAGATTCAACAAGGTGTTGGAAACATTCCTCAGAGATTTTGATCCATATTGACTTGATAGCATCACGGAGTTGTTGCAGATCTGTTGGCTGCACATCCATGATGCAAATCTCCCATTTCACAACATCCCAAAAGGTGCTCTATTGGATTGAGATCTGGTGACTGTGGAGGCCATTGGAACACATTAACTCATTTTCATGTTCAATAAACCAGGTTGAGATGATTTGAAATTTGTGACATGGTGCATTATCCTTCTGGAAGTCAGAAGAGCAATGCTCAGGTAGGCCATGGAGTTTAAACAATGCTCAATTGGTACTAAGGGGTCCAAAGTGTACCAAGAAAATATCCTCCATACCATTACACCACAAGCCTGAACTGTTCATGAAAGCATGTATCCATCCTGCCTTGTATGGTTTATGCCAAATGACCCTACCATCTGAATGTCGCTGCTAAAATCAAGACGACTCAGACCAGGCAATGTTTTTCCAATCTTCTATTGTCCAATTTTGATGAGCCTGTGCAAATTGTAGCCCAGTTTCCTGTTTTTACCTGACAGGAGTGGTATCCAGTGTGGTCTTTTGCTGCTGTATCACATCTGCTTCAAGGTGTTGTGCATTCAGAGATGGTATTCTGCATGCCTTGGTTGTAACGAGTAGTTATTTGAGTTACCGTTGCCTTTCTTTATATATTTTCTCTTTTTCTGACCATTCCCTGTAAACCCTAGAGATGGCTGTGATGGTTGAAATACTCAGACCAGCCTGTCTGGCACCTACAACCATACCACGTTCAAAGTCACTTAAATCCCCTTTCTTCCCCATTCTGATGCTCGGTTTGAACTTCAGCAAAGTCGTCTTCACCACATCTAGATGCCTAAATGCATTGAGTTGCTGCCATGCGACTGACTGATTAGCAATTTATATTACCAGGCAACTGAACAGGTGTACCTAATAATTACGTGGCCAGTGAGCATATACGAGGTGCTAGAGATTAAGCCTCAACGTGAAGGTGGAGATTGCCTGAAAGATTTTGGAAACAAATGATGGCAATAAACAATTATGTGGGTCAGCTTTTCAAGCAGGAATCTATAAAACAGAACTGACATGTGTTAATCAAGTACACTACACAGAACTGGCCACTTTTCAAGCTTCACAAGCTGTAAAGTACAGTACATTTGGAGAGATAATGTTCAGCTGAGCTTGCCAGTAAAACAGTGCAATCGAGGCTGAATTCCCATCACTGGAGCCCGTAGGCATGCAACCTTAGGAACCCAAAGCAACATCCCTCTGCTCGCCTCTTACATAGAAGATCTTCTTGTTTTATCAGTGTAGAATATTTGGGTTTTTAAAGGGATACCCCTTTATTGGCTAACATAGTGGAATTATTAAAAAATGTTATAATAGTTATTTAAAATCACTTGAAATCAATCCAGCCCCATTAGCTCTGGTTCACACCAGTGCGACTTTAAAGCCGACTATCAGATTTCATGTGCGTCTTGCTGACATCTGTGATACTTCATTTAACAGACGTCATGGTAAATCGCACAGAAATAGTGCAGGAACCATTACCTGCAAATTTGAATGGTTTTATTGCCACAAATGGAGTGCGACTTTGAACTGTTAAGTCACATGAAAAATCCCGCTGATGTGGATGTCCAGGCCTTAGAGAACAAATATAAACATGGTACTTACTGCTAGCACCTCTCTGATCCTGAGAAATCGTCTGTGAATTCCAAAGGGAATCCAAAAATTTGGGGATTGTGGATCTTCTGGGTCCCCCGCAGCTCTCACTGGCTCACGACCTCATCATTACCGACTCCTGTAATAATAATATTGTAGCTTACTCCACTCCCAGCCACAACCCTACCCAAGTGCAATGTCCATTTAATCCTAGGAAGATTTAGTACTCAAATCAGTAATTAGTCCAGAGCAACAATGTGCTGCAGATGCTGGAGCAAGTGCATGTAGACAGGAAGCAGCCATAAGAGGCTACAACAAGGGTGGGCAACCTTGGAGAGGCTGAGAACATGGAAGAGATCGAAGATCACTGTTGTGCAGTGCACTTACATTTTTTAAAAGGCAATAACCTAGCAAGGTTAAAATGTAAAAAAAAAAAAAGGTTTGAAGAGTTTGTGGGTTAGTGGTAACACAAGAGAGTAGAGTTCAGGAGTAAGTAATGCAGTGTTCAGATATGGAAAGTACCACGCAGTGCAGGGGTCAGGCGTACGTAACACATTCATATAGATCTTTTCCAGAAAAAGCCCTGCATTAAAAAGGTAAAAAGAACTTCCACTACTTGTCCCACAAACCCCCCCAACCCTTACCCAAGTCCTCTCTCAGCACTGTTCCTGTCCTCCTCTCACAGGAAACTCTGAAAGCAGCGGCAGCCATTGGCTCCTGCTGCCGTGAGGAGGGAGCAGGGACCCACACTGTGTGTCTATGGACACACACACAGCCCATCTCGGGAGCTCATCTGCACAAGTGCTCTCTCACTACATGGCTTGCAAAGAGTCCACCCACAGGCAAACAGGTGCAGCCACCGACAGTGGGAGACTGCAGAAGAAGAGATAAGGGATCGCTCTGTGCAATACCAGGTCAGTATAAAAATGTTTTATTTTAATTTAATAAAAAAAAAAACATTACAATTACTTTAAGCTTAAACGTAGTCTGAAAATAGACTTAAGTTCCAATGCTCTGCCTGCCCTCTACAATAATAATAATAATAATAATAATAATAATAATAATAATAGAGGGTTCTGCTATTTCTGGGTGTCTTCTAGGTGTCCTCACCTCCCACTGCCATTTAAGCCTAGGCCAGAATGAAGAGTCATACTCAAGCAACTTCCCTTTCTTTCCTTGGAGAACCTCATCACGTATCCCAGAAGGCAGCAAGAGCCCGTTCACAGAATGGCCGAGGAGCAGAACTGTATGTGTCATTGGGGGGCTGGGCTGCTTAAAGCTGGAAGACTTCAAAAACACAAGAGCAGACGGTGCTGGATTCAGAATTTCTAAGGGTCACTAAAAATGTCACCGGGCACACCAGCCCTGGTTTAGAAGCATTCCCCAAAATGGGGATCACCTACAGGAACAAGTACAAGGACCTAGAGTTGAGAATGCACACACATAACCCAATGCAATCACCAAACAGAGGGCAAGTTCATTTAGTGACAGAATTGATTCATGCCTGTAGCTCTGATGAACGGGGCGGTATATTTGGCCCCCAAAACCCGTTGCCTTTATTTTGCACTGAATTCATTTTATCAGAAATTACTCAGGACTCTTAAAGTAATACTAAAGGCTTTCTTTTGGTTTTAAATAACAAACATGTCATACTTACCTGCCTGTGCAATGGTTTTGGATAGAGCAGCCCCAATCCTACGCTGGCACTCCTGGCTTTACCCACTCCTGCTCAACCCCCCCCCTCTGTGCTTACTCTTTAGCCCTTCTCTGAGTGTCAATAAAACAAAGAGAGCGGGACTTAGCCCCACCCCCTCTTCATTGGCTCTTATTAACAACAGCAGGAGGCAATAAGGAGTGAGAGACCTGACAGAGCCTCAGCTCTTGTGCACGTCACTGGATCCGGCTCAGGTAAGTATTAAGGGGGGGGGGCTACAGTGGAAGCTGCATGCAGAGAGGTTTTTTTTTTGTCTGCCTTTAGAAGTACTTTAAAGCACAGTTACAGTCTTTTTTTTTTTTTAAAACTTCCAATGTTTTGTACAGAGCAGCTCAGATCCTCCTCCCCATGGGGGAACCCAAGCAGGCGTGCTCAAGACCCGCGGCTCTGTGTCCATTCACACATGGAGCTGCAGCTCAGCCCCGCCCCCTCCATCTCCCGACTGGCTCACTGGCTGTGATTGACAGCAGCGAGAGCCAATGGCTCCCACTGCTGCCAAAAGCCAAACAGGAGTGCGAGTCCTTGGAGAGGCAATGCTCTTGCGGACATTGCAGGATTGAGAGGGGGCTCAGGTAAGTATTAGGGGGGCTGCTGCACACAGAAGGCAAACCTTGTGTCTTTAAAACCACTTTTGGGAAGCCTAATAACATCTTGCATTTTTTGAAAATTACATAACAGCCGTGCTTTGTCATCAGTGCTCAGACGCGAGATTGGGAGGCGCACGCTGGGTATCCAGCTGCACCAAGTCCCGGAAAAAGACACAAGTAGGCTTCAGATGCCCACATCATACATGGCCACCTGCCCGCTACCGAGATCAGGTACATTTTTAAAGGTTTAAAACTAACCACCATGAATATTATTCCAATTTAACAACTTCAATACTGGACAATTACGGTATACACCTTCCTGCCCAGACCAATTTTCAGCTTTCAGTGCTGTCTCATTTTGAATTACAACTGCGCGGTCATACAACACTGTACCCAAACTAAATTTTTACCATTTTGTTCCCACAAATAGAGCTTTCTTTTGGTGGTATCTGATCACCTCTGGGATTTTTATTTTCTGTTAAAAAAAAAAAAAAAAGATGTAAAACTTTGTAAACAAGTATGTTTTCTCGTTCACTGATGGGGCTGCATTGAAGGGCACCGATGAGGTGGCACAGATGGGCACTAATGGATGGTACTGATGGATGTCAGTGCCAAACAATGCCTGCCAATCAGTGATCCCCATTGTGGGAACTGATTAGCATCCCTGGTTGTCCAATGTGGGCATTCTCGGGGGTTGGGGGGGGCTGCACTGATAATCAATCAGCACAGCACTCCCCCCCCCCCCCCCCCCCCCAATCAGTAGAGCAGTCGATCAGCTCTCCTCTACTTGCATCTGACAGACACGAGTGAGGAAAAGCTGATCAACGGCTCTTCCTGTTACATCGTGATCAATCGTGATTGGACACGGCTGATCAAGTGGTAGAGAGTCTCTGTCAGAGAACCTTTACCTAGATCGGAGTTGCGATGTGTCACACCGCAACAACTATCGCTGCAATGCGTGGCCGACAGGAGCGCGCAGCGGCCTGATATCCTGGAGACGTCATATGACGTCTGGTCAAGATATATTGCAACCACTTTGCCGATGTCATATTGCTATATGGGGGGGCAGCAAGTGGTTAAATGTACAATAAAAATTATAGGGGAGCTTTTAAAAAAAATAAAAAAAAAAAAAAAAAAAAATTTGGATTACAGCGAATGGAGCTCTGCTTTAAAGGATCTGCTACTGACGGCTTGGTGCCAGATACCACAACATACCTTCAGAGGTCTAGTGGTGTCCATGCCTTGATGGGTTGGGGCTGTTCTGGCCGCAAAAGTGGGACCTACTGAATTTTAGGTGGGTGACCCTAAAGTTACGGCTGATCAGTGTATGTGATGGAGTTTACCAATGGAATGTACCTGTATCCCGGGGGTCGGCTTCAGGGAATATCTATTCTGAGATCTCTTTGAGTGGCATGATCTACATTCCTGGAGGACCAAACCACAAGGCCACCATGAGAGCAGCAAAAAGCATGGTGAACATTGGTGACACATTCCAGGAGTGGAGGATCCTAGGGGACCTCGTAGAGGACTACATTCCCCCACTTCTATGCAGACATGACTCATGTCACCTCGTGCCCCACACTCAGCGCTATCCCCCCCCTTGTACCCCACACTCAGCGCTAATCCCCCCCTTGTACCCCACACTCAGCGCTAATCCCCCCCTTGTACCCCACACTCAGCGCTAATCCCCCCCGTGTACCCCACACTCAGCGCTAATCCCCCCCCGTGTACCCCACACTCAGCGCTAATCCCCCCCCCTTGTACCCCACACTCAGCGCTAATCCCCCCCCCCTTGTACCCCACACTCAGCGCTAATCCCCCCTTGTACCCCACACTCAGCGCTAATCCCCCCCCCCCTTGTACCCCACACTCAGCGCTAATCCCCCCCCCCCTTGTACCCCACACTCAGCGCTAATCCCCCCCCCCTTGTACCCCACACTCAGCGCTAATCCCCCCCCCCTTGTACCCCACACTCAGCGCTAATCCCCCCCCCCTTGTACCCCACACTCAGCGCTAATCCCCCCCGTGTACCCCACACTCAGCGCTAATCCCCCCCGTGTACCCCACACTCAGCGCTAATCCCCCCCGTGTACCCCACACTCAGCGCTAATCCCCCCGTGTACCCCACACTCAGCGCTAATCCCCCCCGTGTACCCCACACTCAGCGCTAATCCCCCCCCCCCGTGTACCCCACACTCAGCGCTAATCCCCCCCCCCCCGTGTACCCCACACTCAGCGCTAATCCCCCCCCCCCGTGTACCCCACACTCAGCGCTAATCCCCCCCCCCCGTGTACCCCACACTCAGCGCTAATCCCCCCCCCCGTGTACCCCACACTCAGCGCTAATCCCCCCCCCTTGTACCCCACACTCAGCGCTAATCCCCCCCCCGTGTACCCCACACTCAGCGCTAATCCCCCCCCGTGTACCCCACACTCAGCGCTAATCCCCCCCGTGTACCCCACACTCAGCGCTAATCCCCCCCCGTGTACCCCACACTCAGCGCTAATCCCCCCCGTGTACCCCACACTCAGCGCTAATCCCCCCCCGTGTACCCCACACTCAGCGCTAATCCCCCCCCCCCGTGTACCCCACACTCAGCGCTAATCCCCCCCCCCCGTGTACCCCACACTCAGCGCTAATCCCCCCCCCCCGTGTACCCCACACTCAGCGCTAATCCCCCCCCCCCCCGTGTACCCCACACTCAGCGCTAATCCCCCCCCGTGTACCCCACACTCAGCGCTAATCCCCCCCCCGTGTACCCCACACTCAGCGCTAATCCCCCCCGTGTACCCCACACTCAGCGCTAATCCCCCCCGTGTACCCCACACTCAGCGCTAATCCCCACACTCAGCGCTAATCCCCTCCCCGTGTACCCCACACTCAGCGCTAATCCCCCCCCTTGTACCCCACACTCAGCGCTAATCCCCCCCCTTGTACCCCACACTCAGCGCTAATCCCCCCCCTTGTACCCCACACTCAGCGCTAATCCCCCCCTTGTACCCCACACTCAGCGCTAATCCCCCCCCTTGTACCCCACACTCAGCGCTAATCCCCCCCTTGTACCCCACACTCAGCGCTAATCCCCCCCTTGTGCCCCACACTCAGCGCTATCCCCCCCTTGTGCCCCACACTCAGCGCTATCCCCCCCTTGTACCCCACACTCAGCGCTATCCCCCCCTTGTACCCCACACTCAGCGCTATCCCCCCCTTGTACCCCACACTCAGCGCTATCCCCCCCTTGTACCCCACACTCAGCGCTATCCCCCCCTTGTACCCCACACTCAGCGCTATCCCCCCCTTGTACCCCACACTCAGCGCTATCCCCCCCTTGTACCCCACACTCAGCGCTATCCCCCACCTTGTACCCCACACTCAGCGCTATCCCCCACCTTGTACCCCACACTCAGCGCTATCCCCCACCTTGTACCCCACACTCAGCGCTATCCCCCCCCTTGTACCCCACACTCAGCGCTATCCCCCCCCTTGTACCCCACACTCAGCGCTATCCCCCCCCTTGTACCCCACACTCAGCGCTATCCCCCCCCCCTTGTACCCCACACTCAGCGCTATCCCCCCCCCCCTTGTACCCCACACTCAGCACTATCCCCCCCCCCTTGTACCCCACACTCAGCACTATCCCCCCCCCTTGTACCCCACACTCAGCACTATCCCCCCCCCCTTGTACCCCACACTCAGCACTATCCCCCCCCCTTGTACCCCACACTCAGCACTATCCCCCCCCCCCTTGTACCCCACACTCAGCACTATCCCCCCCCCTTGTACCCCACACTCAGCACTATCCCCCCCCTTGTACCCCACACTCAGCACTATCCCCCCCCTTGTACCCCACACTCAGCACTATCCCCCCCCCCTTGTACCCCACACTCAGCACTATCCCCCCCCCTTGTACCCCACACTCAGCACTATCCCCCCCCCCCTTGTACCCCACACTCAGCACTATCCCCCCCCTTGTACCCCACACTCAGCACTATCCCCCCCCTGTACCCCACACTCAGCACTATCCCCCCCTTGTACCCCACACTCAGCACTATCCCCCCCTTGTACCCCACACTCAGCACTATCCCCCCCTGTACCCCACCCTTAGCACTATCCCCCTTGTACCCCACACTCAGCACTACCCCCCCCTTGTACCCCACACTCAGCGCTATCCCCCCCCTTGTACCCCACACTCAGCGCTATCCCCCCCCCTTGTACCCCACACTCAGCGCTATCCCCCCCCTTGTACCCCACACTCAGCGCTATCCCCCCCCCTTGTACCCCACACTCAGCGCTATCCCCCCCTTGTACCCCACACTCAGCACTATCCCCCCCTTGTACCCCACACTCAGCACTATCCCCCCCTTGTACCCCACACTCAGCACTATCCCCCCCTTGTACCCCACACTCAGCACTATCCCCCCCTTTACCCCACACTCAGCACTATCCCCCCCTTTACCCCACACTCAGCACTACCCCCCCTTTACCCCACACTCAGCACTACCCCCCCCCCCCTGTACCCCACACTCAGCACTACCCCCCCCCCCCCTGTACCCCACACTCAGCACTATCCCCCTTGTACCCCACACTCAGCACTATCCCCCTTGTACCCCACACTCAGCACTATCCCCCTTGTACCCCACACTCAGCACTATCCCCACACTGACTGAGATAAGACATACACCTCCTAGCAGTGACACTAACCGGACTGATGGGGGAGTGCTCGAGCCGTCCACCCTTTTCGCTCATCAGGTTCTTCTCCCTTCACTCAGCACCTCCTATGGAACAGATAACCGGAAGTATCGAGGTATCAGGGCAGCGCACAGCCCTACCGTATGAATGTACACACTGAGAGATCACCGGCTTCGGTCAGACAGGAGAAACTTCCCGGGAGGAGCAGTAAAGCGTCAGTAAAGCCGATCAAAGCATGCGCACACTGCTACTTCTGTAGCCCCGCCCCTTACTGCGGCTCAAGACTCGTTTTGATCCCATCGCCACTGCTGGGATTTTCCATGATACTGTGAGCTCGCTCCCGTGTGTTTCCCCGGTACTCATCTTGCAGAGCGCGCTCCCGGTCCTCTGGCTGATGGTCATGTGATGGGAGGGCTGTGTATTTTTTTATAATAAAAGCAGTCCTGTCATAGTTCATGGTGTCTTGTCCTATGTGCATGCTGAAATCAGCCTCATGCACAAATGCTGTCAGAAACACAGCATTAGAGGCAGAAAAAACAAATCAGGGCCAGCGCGCTCAGGAGGGCAACGTTTTACCTCAAAAGAACAACCGGCGTACACACGTAAGCACTAGGTGTGTTTATCGCTCGAGCGGTCGTTCATATCAATGGCCTGGATAAATGAACTACTTCAGCCCGGGAAGGTTTTACCCCCTTAATGGCCAGGGCACTTTCTGCGATATAGCACTGCGTCGCTTAAACTGACGAGCAGTCGTGTGACACTGTACCCAAACAACATTGATGTCCCTTGTTTTCACACAAATAGAGCTTTCTTTTGGTGGTATTTGATCACCTCTGCGTTTTTTTGCGCTATAAAAAAAAAAGACCGACAATTTTGAAAAAAAAAAAAGTTTACTTTCTGCTATAAAACACATCCAATAAAAAAATATATAAAAAATAAATTTCTTCATCAATTTAAGCCAATATGTATTCTGCTACGTGTTTGGTAAAAAATAAATAAAAAAAGCGTATATTGATTGGTTTGCGCAAAAGTTATCGCATCTACAAACTATGGGATATTTTTTATGGGATTTTTATTGTATTTTTTGTACTAGTAATGACGGCGATCAGAAATTCTGCGACAATGCGGTGAACAAATTGCACACCCACATGACACTTTTTTGGGAACCAGTGACATTATTACAGTGATCAGTGCTAAACAAACATGCACTGTTACTGTACCAATGACACTGACAGGGAAGGGGGCAATCAAAGGGTTAAGTGTGTCCCTTTTGGGTGCTTGCTAACTGTGTGGGGGATGGACTCACTGGATGAACACAGAGGTCCGTGTTCCTGCTTAGCAGGAACGCAAGATCACTGTGTTTTCCTCTGTGAGAATGGGGATCTGCCTTGTTTACATAGGCAGATCACCATTCTGCCTCTCTGGGGAGCGATCATGGGTGGTCGGCAGACATCGCATCCGCCGGACCCGCTGATTGTCTCCCCCTCTGGCCAATCAGCGTGCGCCCCCCACTGTCTATTGCACGAAATGATGGTCAGGTATATGTACTGTAGCTGGTCGGCAAGTGGTTAATATAACGGCCAATGAAACGAATGAACACCAAAACACTTGACGCGCCTAAATGTATTTGAAAACATGGCTTTTTTTTAACACTGCTTCCTTCTGGCAGAAGAAAGGCGTTTAGAAAAGTTGCAGTGTGCATGAGGCCTTACTAATATACTGCTTGCTTATGAGTCATCACATTTTTAACTGCTTCCTGACCGTATAACATAGACTATTAGATTGTAAGCTCTTCTGAGCAGGGCCCTCTTAATCCTTTTGTATTTTATTGTATTGTAACTGTATTGTCTCCTTTTTATATTGTAAAGCGCTGCGTAAATTGCTGGCGCTATATAAATCCCGAATAATAATAATTTATGGTAGCTTGACTTACTAAGTACGTGATCTGACACCCTTCGGGTAATGGGCACACGCTGCCAGTGATCTGGCCATGCTGTGATTGAATACAGCAGATGTCGATCATCTGGTGCGGCCAATCGATTATCGCCGGCGCCTGGCGATCATCATGAATTTATATAAACAAGGCAGAGACCTGTCCTGTCAGCGGGGAAGTAATAGATTTCTATCTCTTTAAAGCAGGGGAAAAAAAAAATCAATGACTTCTCCCTAGTAAAAGCATCTCCCACAGTACACCAAAACACAGGCTAGGCACACAGTTAACTGTTTGATTGCCCTAGATGTTAACCCCTTTCCAGCCAGTGTCATTAGTACAGTCACAGTGCATATTTTTAGCACTG
Source organism: Lithobates pipiens (assembly GCF_037356315.1). NCBI lineage: Eukaryota > Metazoa > Chordata > Amphibia > Anura > Ranidae > Lithobates > Lithobates pipiens. Next base: position 419,966,186 of record NW_027507764.1, read on the forward strand.
ATCACTATATTAAAGTGGTTGTAAACCCTTACAACATACTTTGACCTACAGGTAAGCCTAGATTAAGGCTTACCTGTAGGTCCAAGAAATATCTCCTAAACCTACATGGTTTAGGAGATATGTGGCGAAAAACAGGCACTGCTGTCTACGGCGCATGACAGCGGCGGAGCAGCGAGACCCACCGAGAATATGGATGCGCCGGACTACAGGGGACAGCGGTGACATCGCTGGCTCCTGTGTCAGGTAAGTGACACATAATGGACTACTATGCGATGCATAGTAGTCCATTATGCTTTACCTTTGCCGGGAATGAAAGAGGAAGTAAACCCATCAGGGTTTACTTCCTCTTTAATGTCACCGGTTCCACAAAAGTGTTAGTGTCCAAATGTCTACCGCAATATCGCAGTCCCACTAAAATTCGCTGATCACTGCCATTACTAGTAAAAAAAATGTGCAAATGCTTAGTATCAGCACTGATACCAGTATCGGAATTGGTGCAACCCTATAAAAATCCTTAAGCCTTTAGAACCATATGTCTATAATGCTTGTTGAATCAGTGTGCAGTGTCTAAAATCTGGAGTGGAAAAGCAACCCCAATAGATAAGTGGACTCCCAAGTCTCCAGTCTCCAAGCAACGATAGATATAATTGTAGGTGTCAATCCTAAAAAAGGAATACAAAATGATTAATAAACTAAGAAAATTTAATCTGCTGCCAATCCTCCTTAGGTTTCTTCAGCCACCTTGCTTGGAGCCTGTTGACTTGGAGTCCACTTATCTAATTTTTTTATCGTGTGTGTGTGTGTGTACACATATGTGTATTTTATAAATCATAGATCACATTTTGTCACCAGTCAGTATCCCTGATCACTGCTACACCAGTCATGTGATGACTCTGTACTACACTGGGGACAGTATGTTAAAAAAAAGGTGAAAAAAAAACCGGAAAATTTATATCAAATACTTACCGTAAATTACCTTCCTGATAGGTTCCATGTCAGCATACGTGTGGGTTGACCCCCCCCCCGCCCCGCCTCCATAACTACCTAATATATAAATTTCAGCTATGAGCTCCTAGCCATGTTTCATAACTAGCCTACTCCAAGCATTGGGAGGGACTTCTGCTGCTATGGAGCCTATCAGGAAAGGAAAATTACGGTAAGTATTTGATATAAATTTTCAGTTTTTCTGATAGGCTCCATGGCAGCATACATGTGGGAAATAACTTGCCAAACACACCCAGGTGGGCACAATGCTGAGCAAAGAAAAATTTATTAATTTAACACTGTCAGCTGACAGCACTTTCCAACCAAAATTAACAGATGACAAAGCGGCTGGTTCAACACAATAGTGGGAAACAAAAGTATTAATAGATGACCAGGAAGCCTCTCTACATATAACTTGAGGCGCGACATGACGAGAAGCCACCCAGGAAGTTGAGATACTCCGAGTTGAGTGTGCAGTCACTGTCTCTGGAGGAGCCAAGCCCTTCGCTTTATAGGCCATTTGAATGGTCTGAACTATCCAAGCAGAAATGGATCTGATTGAAGCCCATTTTCCTCTATTTTTTCCCTGTAGAAGAATGAAAAGGAAGTCCGTTTGTCTAAACGATTCTGTAGCTTCCAGATATTGACTCAAAGTATGTCCCGCATCGAGGGGATGGACATCTTGACCCTCTGTTCCCTCAAAAGGTAGGCAACACAATTTCTTGATTTTCATGAAAAATAGATGTTACTTTAGGGTTTGAGCCCAGCATGGGGATTAACACTGCTCTATCTGGGAAAAAGGTCAGGAACGGTTCCTTGGAACCTAGGTTTCTGATTTCAGACACTCTTTTGGCTGATGTTACTGCCACCAGGAATACAGTCTTGAGCGTAAAATCTTTGACTGATAAAGGTTTGTCAGGATCTGTTGTGTGGAAGTGTGGAAAGGAAATCTAGAACAAGAGGAAAATACCATGTAGGAAACCTTGGTTTTCTTTAAGGTCTAAGTTTGATAGCACCCTTGAAGAACTGACGAATCAGGGAGTGATTAGCCCATGAAATTCCTGTAAAGCAGAGATGGCTGATATTTGTACCCGAAGAGAGCTTACTGCTAGAGGCAAATCCAAACGTGATTGCAGAAAACAAAGTATATCCTGGACCTCTGGAGAACCACACGGATTAGGTCTAGATGACATCTGTTCTGAAAACTTGGACCAAAACCATTCGTAAACTCTATTCGTGCTCTTCCTTCTGGCATTCAGAAGAGTCGCAATGGCTTCTTCAGGACAACCTAAGGCTTAAAGCCTTCCCCTTTCAAAAACCAGCCCTGAGGTGTAGCTGAGTTGGGCCTTGTGATAGAAGATTCGGCCTGAGAGGCAGAGGAACTGAGTCCCGATAACTGAGTGTTGGAAACCATGGCCTTTTGGGCCAGAACGGTATTACTGCTATGAATTCCACCTCCTCTGTTCTGAGCCTGTGGAGAAACTGGAGTATCACAGGTACTGGAGGGAAGGCGTATGCCTTGTTGAACCTACACCGATTCATGAGGGCATCTATCCCATAGGCTTGGGGATCCCGAAACCTCGAATAATACTTGGTCAACTTGTAATTGCATCGGGATGCAAAGAGATCCACTTCTGGAAACACCCCCAGAGTTAGAAGCCAATTGAACACCTCTTTGTTTAGGGACCACTCGTTGTCCATCTGGACACGAGATAGAAAGTCCGCCTGTACATTCTGAACCCCTGGAATGTAGACTGCCGAAATGATGAATAAATTCTGAGCCCTTTTCTTGTGAAAAAAAAATTCTTCTGAGCCCAGTTCATGATTGGCTCCACCTCTCGTAAGAGAGACCAGCTGCGAGTTGCACCTTGCTTCCTTATGTAAGCCACAGCGGTTGTATTGTCCAGCCGGAGCATCACTGAAGCATTCACTATCAGATGGCAGAAGGACCTGAGCACCTGAAAGGCTACCCGCAGTTACAGTATATTGGACACAATCCTTTGGGGTGGTGAGTTCCATCTGCCCTGAGCCACTTCCGCCCCAGCCCCAATTGCTGGCATCTGATGTTATTTTAACCCATGTGATGGGAAGGATCGAATGGCAGTTGCGAAGATTTTTCCCTTGGAGCCACCAAAGGAGAGACTCATGGACGGAGTGAGAAGGATGCGCTGATTCTTGCTGGGAGAATCCCATTGTTGGAGAAACCCTTTCTGGAATGTGGCACTTCACCATGGGAATGGATCCTATCCCAGATCACCACAATCTTCTCCTCAGGTAACGAGATGGTGCCTTCAACCATGTTGAAAAGGGCACCTAGAAATACAAGAGACTGAGTTGGATTCAGGTGACTTTTCTCCAAATTCAGGAGCCATTCAAACTCTTGAAGGGTGGAAATTACTAGACTTCTGTGTTCCAGAAGTTGACCCTCGTCCTGGCCTAGAAGGAGGAGGTCGTCTAGATCGTGGTGAAGACAAACTCCTTTGACTCTGAGCAGAGCAACAACAGCTAGCAGAACCTTGGAGAACACCCGAGGTAATGTCGTGAGACCAAATGGAAGGCAGGTAAACTGTAAATGTTTATCGCCTACTGTGAAGCGAAGGAACTTTTGGAAGTCTGATACCACTGGAACGTGAAAGTTGACATCTTTCAAGTCTATTGACACCAACCAGTCCCCTGGATGGACTGACTGTTGGATCGTTAATAGTGATTCTATCTTGAATTTTTGCTTTTGGATAAATCGATTGAGATGAGTCAAGTCTATGACTGGCCTCCATGTGCTATTCTTCTTTTGCACCAAGAATAAAGGGGAATACATGCCTTCGCCTCGTTCGCCATCTGGAACAGGAATGACTGCGCCTTGAGCCAATAAAGAGCTTAAGTAAGCTAAAAGAACTTGTTTCTTTTCCTCTGAACTTGGAAGATTTGTAGGCATAAATCTTAGACTGGAAGTGCTGTTAAACACCCAGGTGTGGCCTGAGAAGACCGTCTTGATGGTCTAGAAGTCCCGAATTGAGGCCGCCCAAACATGCCGGAAGTAGAGAAGGCGAGCCCCCACCTGACATGTTTGAGCGGGCCCAACTTCAAAAGGACTTAGTGGAGTCCTGGTTACCAGAGGAAGTCCCTTTTGTGGGTTTTTTAGAAGAAGACTGCCTGGATTTCCATGATCTTGAAAATTCACGACCAGGCCTGTAACTGCGTGCTTCCCTTGCACAATCGGAATTCTGTGTTCTTGAAAAGGTGCATTTCTGGTTCTGTAAGCGCCAATCCTGAGGGAGGAACCCCGACTTACCACCCATGGCCCGGGTTATGGCGCTATCAAGCTTGTTGCCAAACCCTCTCAAAGGGAATATGGCACCAAGCTTGTTTAGAAGCTAGATCCGCCAACCAGGGTCAGAGCCACAAGGCCCGATGGGCGGTGACCGCTGACATCATCACCTGAGCCACTAGGCGAATAACATCAATAGAGACCTCCCAGAACGCTTGGCTACTTCTTCAGAGATACCTCTAAGAGACTCGTTCACATTGTCTGACCATGCCTCTAAGGCTTTAGAGACTGCTGCTAAGGCCAGGACAGGTTTGCAAACTGTGCCGGCTGTCAAATAAATCCTTTTCAAGACGGAATCAATCTGTCTCTCCAAAGGATCTTTAAATGAGACTGTATCTTCGAGAGGAAGAGTCACATACCTAAGAAGCCTCATTAGTGCTGCATCCACCAAGGGAGCTGACTCAAGGTGTTTAACCTCTTCTTCCTTGAAAGGGTATAGTTTTGAGATCTTAGATTGCATAGAACTTTTTCTATCCATCTTGCCCAATTCTCCAGAAATGATGGCTCCTACTTCAGTGAGAAAAGGGAAATAATGATGCTCCTTACTGAGCTGTTTGAAAATTTTTCTCTGCTTAGGAGGAGAAATTACTGGGTCTTCCCAGTTTGGAGCTTCTTTAACCGCTTTCACCAGAGAAGGAACCAAGGTGTATTCAAAGCACATCCCAGGATCATCTTCTTCTGACCAACTATCCAAAGCGGGAGCTGACTGGTGACTAGGTTGGGAAGACTCCCATGTCTCATGGACTTGTCCCTCCCCTGACAGGGGAATCAGTGGATCTGGAGGGGAATCGTGAGACATTTCAGCGTCTTTCTCCTATAGCGACTCTTTCACGACCCGCTTGAACAGTGTTTCCAGGTGTTGGTCTGCACCTTCCCTTTCATTAGCTGCTTTGAAGAAACAGCGGTCACAGAGAGACTTGCTGGCAGGAACTGGGGACCTGCATCCCCAACATGATCTCTCCGGGCTCCAACTGTGAGATGAGGGGGGGGGGGTGAGGAGAGCCTCTACTATGATCTTTGGACTTAGAAGAGGAACCATGGTGTCTAGAACCAGAGGAGGAGTGCCGGTGGTGTGATTTAGAAGACCTGCTACTTCTGCGGGAACTAGTATGACGTTGGTCCCAGACCTAGAAGGGCTGAGGAAAGGGGAAAAGACAGAAATAGAGAGAGAAAAGGCACAAGGCACAAGTCAGGAATAATGCCCATACTCCACTCTCTCATCCTCCCCCCCCAACAGGCAGGCAAAGAAAAACAAACGCTTTCTTACCTGCTGCGAGAGGACTGGCCACCAGGATGCAGTGAAGAGTCCATGACTGATACTGAAATCGCTGCAGGTGGAACAGGCAATATGTCAGACATCCGCAAGCGAAAAGACAAAATTCAGACCCATCTGAACTTGCACTTGGGGTAGGCTCTGCAGATGCTCAGGAAAGTCGCTGCTGTGCCCACGATCGTTCCTGAGATCTGAAGGCATCCCCAGGCTTTTAAAATTGGTGCCACGTGATGTCACGGCCGCAGCAGGCCCGCAATACTCACGCGCATGCGTGAAACCAAGCCTCGTTTTCATTCCGGAACCGCTCATGCACAGAACGCAGATGGAACCTGGAAGTAAGAGAGAGAGGCAGCTGGAACGCACAGGGAGCCAGCAGCTGCATAGGCAAAAGTTAAAAGGACAGGCAATGCAGAAAAAACACAATACAACAAACAAAAACACTACTGCCATGAAGGCGATCTCTTACCACCACCTAGCATCGATTCGGCCAGGAACGTCCGTAACACACACCGGGCTTTCAGGGCAGATAATGGCCACCTGCAAACTGCTAGGCAAACAGGCCTGTGCACGCTTGTCTTCCAATAGACATGATTCCAGCTCTTCAGTGCTTACTCTGCAATACACTCCATACCCTGCTAACAGTCAAGGCTTATCAGAGGGACGTGACACCATATCGTTCGGCTGACCATGATCGTAGGACATCGTCTTCGGGTAGGAGGACCAAACATATGGTCCTATGGAGGAGGACAAAAAAAGGAACATGGCTAGGAGCTCACAGCTGAAATTTATAGGGAGGGGTCCTATTGGGTAGTTATGGAGGCAGGGTCAACCCACACGTATGCTGCCATGGAGCCTGTCAGGAAATGTTGTTTTATTTAATTTAATTCTTTTGTCCACATTGCGACAAAAAAAGACAACTTCAAAAAACTAGCCATGCTCCTTTGTGCCAGGCAGAGGCCCCTTTATTAGGTTTAAAACAATTTTAAATATGAAATAAACTTTAACTTTAAGGTCTCATGCCCACGGATGATATTATAGCCGCTTTTAGGAGTGTTTTTCCCAGCTTAAAAATGGCTCTCCATGTTAGCCTATGGCCTCATGCCCACCAAGGCGTTTAGGAGCTGTAAGTGACAAAAAAAAAAAAAACAGGACCAGCAAGTTTTGAGGCTCCAGCACTAGAGCTGTAAAAATGCCAGGTGCTGGTAAAAGGTGTTAAATGCAATTTAACTAGGCTTAACGCTGCATACACAGCGTTTCTCTATCTCTATTCAAAATCAGTGGTTCCCTATGGGAGCCCATTGATTTGAATAGAAGTCGCACCAGAAGTCGGATCAAGATGGTCGTAGCCCGGAAGGTCAGGAAAGGGGGGGGGGGACGAGCGAGCGCCCCCCTCCCTCCTGGACCATACTAGGCCACATGCCCTCAACATGGGGGTGGGTGCTTCAGGGCAGGAAAGATGTTGAAAAATATATGTAACCTATACAAAGACTAAATCCAAAATTAAACCAAAAATATACATATGCACATGTAATATGTGCAGAATATATTAATTATATCTCAAGAAAAGGTGACTAACCCGTAATAGCAGATAGATAAGGATGTGGAGGAAAGTATATTCCTACATGACTGTGTTTTGTGCAAAAACCTATATGCAAGCACCCACTGATCACAAATACTTAAAAAAAGAATCCAAAAAAAAAAAATTATATACAAAAATGCACAGTACATGGTTCCAGAAAAAGCTGTATCTTGTACAGGAGCGAAGAGCATCAGATTTAATATTATTTATAAAAATGGCTCACATACCATTAAAAATTTAAGCCCTGGGAATGCATGTCTGTAAATGAAATATCCAAAACACTTCCCTCCGGCACAATGTCTGGAATGCATCACCAGATCTGCACTTTTGTAGATTCAGGACAGGTGAGACATCAGGGGTCTTTCAGATCCCTGCTGTTTCATTAAAGAGAACCTGTCACCAATGCATCACATAGGGGGCTTTTTGTCCCCCTATCTGATGAAAACAAAATGTAGTAAAAAAAAAAAAAAGGGTAATAAATTAAAGTTACACTTAAAATCCCCCTCAATTTTTTTTTGAGACTCCCCCCCTAAACCAACATGCATGTAAATGCAAGCATCAGGGTAGCCTACCAGCAAAAAGATTGCCACACATATGTCACCAGGACAAATAGAGATGTGAATCTCATCAACAGGGAGGCAGACAGAAATAAGGATCTGAGAGGTGTTCTAATCCTTCAGTTATACTTTAATGCCTTAACCACTTGCCGCCCGTCCTATAACAGATACACGGCGGCAAAGTGGTTTCAAAATTCTAGACGTCATATGACGTGATCAGGATTTTGATCAGGATTTTGAGCCGCTGCGTGCCCCCGGGGGCGTGCATTGCGGTGATCGTTGTTGCGGGGTGTCAGTCTGATACCCTGCAACTACGATCTCGGTAAAGAGTCTCCGTGATCAGCCATGTCCAATCACAGCTGATAACAGTGTAAATAGGAAGAGTCGGTGATCGGCTTTTCCTCACTCGTGTCTGCCAGATGCGAGTAGAGGAGAGCCGATCGGCTGCTCCTCTGACAGGCGGGGTCTGTGCTGATCACACTGGACCGCCAGGGACACCACCAGACCACCAGGGATGCCCATGACAAGGTATGCCACCCTAGACCACCAGGGATTCCAGTCAGTGCCACAATGGATGCCAATCAGTGCCCACAATGCCGCCTATCAGTTCCCATCTGTGCCCCCTATCAGTGCCCATCTGTGCCGCCTATCAGTGCCCATCCATGCCACCTATCAGTGCCCATCCATGCCCATCTGTGCTGCCTATCCATGCCCATCTGTGCTGCCTATCCATGCCCACCTGTACTGCCTATCCATACCCATCCATGCCAATCCGTGCCAGCAATCAGTGCCAATTTGTGCCACCCATCAGTGCCCATCCGTGTCGCCCATCAGTGCCACCCATCAGTGCCGCCTATCAGTGCCACATATCAGTGTCCATCAATGCCACCTCATCAGTGCCACTTCATTGGTGCCATCTCATCGGTGCCCATCAGTGCCACCTTATCATTGCCCATCAGTGTAACCACATTAGTGCCCATCAGTGAAGGAGAAAACTTACTTATTTACAAAGTTTTGAAACTGAAACAAAAGAAAACATAATTTTTTTCAAAATTTTCGGGCTTTTTTATTTGTTTAGCAAAAAATAAAAACCGTAGAGGTGATCAAATACCACCAAAATAAAGCTCTATTTGTGGGAAAAAAATGACAAAAATTTCATTTGGGTACAATGTAGCATGACCGCGCAATTTTCATTCAAATTGCAACATCGCTGAAAGCTCAGAATTGGTCTGGGCAGGAAGGTGTTTAAGTGCCTGGTATTGAAGTGGTTAACCACTTGCTGACCATATACAGTACATATACAGTGGCAAGGTGGCTCTCCTGCGCAGGATCACATATCTAGTATGGGATCCGCATGACAATCAGCTCTGGACATTACCGAAGAGAGCCCTGTGTAGGTAAACAAACACAGGGCTCTCTTCTGACAGCAGCAATGTGCTGTTATTTCTTCCTGCAATGCACGGAGTTAAAAAAATAGCACATTGCTTAGTAAAAATAGCACACAGCACACACAGTAAAACATGTTGTCCACACATTTAACCCCTTGATTGCCCTAGTTGTTCCCTGTCAGTGTCATTAGTACAGTGACAGTGCATATTTTTAGCACTAATCACTGTATTGAGGTCACTGGTTCCTAAACAAGTGTCAGTTAGGTGCCCAATTTTTGTCCCGCTATAAGCCCAGTCCTGCTACAAGTCTCTGATCACCATCATTACTAGTAAAAAAAAAAAATCTATAAATTTATCCCATAGTTTTTGGATGCTATAACTTTTGTGCAAACCAATCAATATACGCTTATTGGGATTTTTTTTTTTACCAAAAATATGTAGCAGAATATATTTTGGCCTAAACTTATGAAGAAATTTAGATTTTTACTTTTTTTTTTTTTTTTTTTTTGGATTTATAGCAAAAAGTAAAAAATAATATTTTCATTTGAAAATTGTCGTTTTTTTGGTTTGGTTATAGTGCAAAAAATAAAAACTGCAGAGATGATCAAATACCACCAAAAGGAAGCTCTATTTGTGGGAAGAAAGGGACATAAATTGTATTTTGGTACAGTGTCGCACAATTGCCAGGTAAAATAATGCAGTGCCATATTGCATAAATTGGCCTGGTCATGAAGGGGGTAAAACCTTCCAGAGCTAAAGTAGTTAATGCTGATATTTAACCACTTAAGGACTAGACACTGTACCGAAACAAAAATCACATCCGTTTTTTTCCCACAAATAGAGCTTTCATTTGGTGTATTTGATCACAAACAAAGAGCGACATTTTTGAAAAAAAAAACTTTTTTTACTTTTTGCTATAATACATATCCAAAAAATAAAAAAAAACACATTTATTCATCAGTTTAGGCCGATATATATATTTAGGTAAGCAGAGTCTGGGTAAAGCGGATTAGTGTAGGGAATTTTTCACTAAGCAGGAGCTAATGGCAGGGCATTTTATTCGGTGGTAACATGCCTACTTACATTGATAGTGCTGAAGTGCCCTCATTATGTTGGTTGTTAGTGGTCAAGTACCATTGAAGGTCATTTCTGTAGGTGGAAAGGGGTTAAGTTCCTCCTTACATTGACCGGGGGTGAAGTTCCCCCTTATGTTGATAGTGGTGAAGTACCCTCATTATCTTGCTGGTTAGTGGAAAAGTGCCATTGATAGTTATTACTATAGTGGCTCTCCATGTTGAAGGACAGTGGTGAAGTTCCTCCTAAGGATGACAGTGGTGAAGTTCCCCCTTATGTTGATATTGCACTGCCCCCAGAAGTGCCAATGAGAATATACCCATGTTTCTCCTACCCGTTCAGAGGCTGCCAGGTCCATACACCTGTTTCATGCACCAACAAACAGGCTCAGTCTAGAGGTGTCTTTTCTATAAGCTTATTGCAGAAATATTGAACAAGAGAAGGATAAGGGTGCAGGATATTCCAAACCACAAACAGATGTAGAGGGACAGTCTCTTATTCACAAGTCCTCTGGCAGCAGCCTTGATTGTAGGTACAAGGGTTAGCCAGTTAATCTAGGGTTCTTTATGCGCAATCATAGTGCATACAGCAACGTCTTGTATGCAACTCCTAAAGCACATGCACAGTCTTAAGCAAGGGCCCTACTCATAATGTCCAAGGATAGCTGTCATCTACCAGCTTCCATGCAACAGTCTCCTGTGATAAAATATTCCCTCTTCTGGTCATTCTCTGCAGGTGATGTCCTCTGGCCAGTATCTTTCAATTCAGATGTCTTCAAGCCCTTAGCCAAGCACATGCTGAGGCCAAGCTGCATCCCAGGGGCAGCAACCCCAGGACAAACCTCTCTTCTATTTATCTAGTTACTTCTTGTTAGCCCTTCCCAGGGACTGGCTAAGTACATAAATATTTATAACTTCAGTTTTCTATTCACAGGAAGGCTCCTCCAGGGGCAGGCAGGAGTAACCAATGACCAAGCTTAGGGAAACCTGATCAGATCTAGAAAACAAATCATTACTCCACCGAGTACAGCAGAGCCAAATACTAATTTTAGCCTGACAGGGTGCTACATCAACAATAGTGAAGTTCCCCCTTGCAGTGATAGTGGTGGCGTTCCCTTTTACATTGATAGTGGCTAAGTTCTCCCTTACGTTGATAGTGATGAAATTTCCCTTTACGTTGAGAGTGGGAAGTTCCCCCTTATGTTATGTTGTAGTGATCTCTTACCCTTGTACACACGGTCGGAGAATCTGTCGGAATGTGTCCTATCGGACCGTGTCGTCGGATAATCCGACTGTGTGTGGTATGCATCGGACTGATTCCGTCGGAATATCCGTCGGACCCAATTTTCCAACATGTTGGAAATATTTCCCGACCAACTGGGCCGATCGGACATACTCCGATCATGTGTAGCGAATTTTGATCGGACCAAGTGCCACGCATGCTCAGATCAAATTCCTACATCAAAGCTATTGGCTACTAGCCTGAATGTAGTCCCATCGTAACGAAATTACGTCATCACGTTCTGAAAGATCTGATTTTTCGACAACTTAGTTCGACCGTGTGTATGCAACAGTTTCGGACAAGATCCGACGGAGAAAATCCGACAGATTTGGTTGTCGAAATCTCTGACCGTGTGTACAGGGGCTTAGAGTGTAAGCTCTAAGGAGCAGGACTGTATTAAAGTGTATTGTATTTGTACTGTCTACCCTCGCGTTGTAAAGCGCTATGTAAAGTGTTGGCGCTAAATAAATCCTGTATAATAATAATAAGGAAGTTCTCCTTTATGTTGATAGTGGTGAAGTTCCTCCTTACGTTGACAATGGTAAAGTTCCACCCTACGTTACAATGGTTTTATTCCCCCTTACGTTTCTAGTGGAGAAGTCCCCCCTTACAATCATGGTCAGTGGTGAAGTGTCTTCTTATGATGGAGGAAAGCAGAGAAGTGCCTTCTCATGTTAGTGGTCAGTGGTGTAAGACCTCTTCATGTTGTTGGTCTCTGGGAGTTAAATAGATAACAGTGGCTCTTTCCATTCCCTTCAAATGAAACAATACAAAAGCCAGTGGGTGGCAGTGTAATTACATGAAATCCTGATTCTTGCTTAACAATGTTGGTGTGGCCTATGAAAGTTATACATTGTAAAGGTCACATTGAGCTAGCAGTTTTGATTCTGTATTTTCCATACATATATTGGTATATAAAAGATAATAAGGATCTAGGGAGTGTAACAGAAATCTCTAAACAGTGGCTTAATACAATTTTGGTTGGTGATTTATGCAAGGGCTGTCACTGTAGATCTATTCAAATTGTATATACTTTCTTCACTACATGGTGAGTTATTCACCTAGAATTACAGTATACGTGCAAATCATGGGTCAGGGCACCTAATAAACACAGGCTTGTTCAAAACAGTAATGCCGGCCATACACGGTTCGAATTTCGAAAGAATTTTCTTTCGAAAATCGTATCTAAGAATTTTCGGATGAAGTTCGCACCATTAGTGGGCTGCAGCAACAGCCGATTTTCGTGCGGAAATAAAATTTGAGGAATCGGACATGTTGGAAACTTTTAGAAAAACGAACGATTTTCTAATCAATGCTGGGAGAATCGTGCGAGAAACGTAATAAGAAAAGAAAATGTACGGAGATAAAAGAAAATGTACGGAGATAAAAGAAAATTTACGGAGAGAAAAGAAGATTCCCAGCCAAGAAAATTCTTTTCTGTAGCAACATGAGGTGAAATTGAAGGCTTGGTCGGCCAAAAATCGAAAATCAATGGTGGCATCATCGGATCACAAAAAAACCCGAATTTTCTGATTTTGAAAAGAAAATTTGTTCGAAATTCGACCATGTATGGCCTGCATAAGTCACTAAGGGTGAGGACAGCCCCAGAACTTCCTCCCTAAAAACAAGCAAGCCTGCCTTCACTCTTCTCTTGTTTGCTTCTTCATGTTCTCTCCCTGGTTCCCTTTATTTTTGCCCTTTAAGCCTTCTCTCTTTTACCTTAGCACCCCCCACTTCTTCTTTTCTTCTTCCTTCTCGCTCTGTTTTTGCTTCCTTTTGAATCCCTTAATTTCCTCTCTTCTCTTGAAGATATTTCACAGCCTATCCATGCCACTTTTTCAGTTCTAATGAGTGTCAGGAACATATCTCAGCACTTATATTAAATGAGTGTTAGGAACATACCCAGCACTTATATCCAAATAGGTGACACAGTCACCTTATTACAGGCACCATAGAATGTGTCAAGGCAGACACTGATAGAACAAAACAGGATATTTGAAAGTTCTGCCTTCACCCTTTTTTCTAGGTATATAATCTTATCCCTTGTTGTCAGGATGTCTGCATAGGTGTTAACCCATCGATTTGCATGGTTGAAGGTGTAAATTGTTGTCAAATCGACAGAGTAGAGAGGTTAAAATGACAGTTACAAACTCTTCTCTACATATCAACCACATATATTGATGGAAGAGGCTGAACAACTCCATATGAGGGTCTCGGAGACAATATCCAATGCCAAAGCAACTCTTTCCAACTTGACGCTAGAATCGCTAGACTCCACAACTTCACTAGAGAAGGCTCTTACATCAATTAGTAAGGTGCTGAGCATTATCATGCTGCCAGCAGGCAAAGGGAGATGCACCATGGTCATGACTACACTAAACACGACCCTGTTACAAGAAAAAGGTGTAGAGTGTTTACAACTGCTAGAAAAGGTTACAGCCTTTGACTGGACCTTGCACCGCAGTCGCTATTCCAGGGAAACTATACCATACCTGTAGGGACTGCTTAAGATGCCCGAAGAAGGTGCACCTATAAAAATGGTTGATGCATTCTCATGTCTTTGTCAAGGCAATCACTTCCTTGAAGTCTGCAACTTTGTTTGTACTTCCCAAACACATGGTAGCTATCTTACGTTCTTCATTCCTCCATTCATTGCCAACATCACTTCCTGTTGAACCAGCCTTTTTTCTAAGAAAGCCCGGCTGCTGAAACTCACTGGAAGCACGATGAACTCTTTATCTTCCAGGTGATAGTGAAAATCTAATTTGCTATTAAAAAAAAAAAAGAATGTCCATAGCGACACAGGCTACTGACTGTACTAAGTGGTACTAGCATTTAGCATTCTATGCGTAATGCGGAATATCTGGAATCCGTGTATACATCAATGTACTCATACAGCACTAAATGCATGTAATGTTTGGTGCAGCATCCAGCTTCATCCAGCCGCAGCATAGAGGTCTTAGGAAGGTTTGAGGCACTTAATTATTTATTTTGATCTTGAAGGATTTGCCTTGCCCAGCACAGCCCCAATGCATAGACAAGGCAATTTGCCTTGTTTCCTATGGTGTTAGGTCATACCACTGATTTACTGTGGTGTGTGGTAAAAAAAAAAAAAAAGGACTCCATGTAATTCTTTTTTCCAGTGCCGAGGAGTTTTGGCACTGTGTGTGTCAATCCTATTTGCTTGTTAAAGTGGTTTTAAAGCCTAAACATGTTTTAACTTAATGCATACCCTGCATTATGGTACAGTGTTATGACAAAGTGTTTAGGTAACAGCATCAGCCCCTCACCCCACCATACTTTCTTGAGTCCTCACTCGATCCAGCGATGTGCCCATCTGTAACGGCTCTCCTCACTCTCACAGGCTTTGCTGAGGCAGTGGAAGCCATTGGCTCCTGCTGCTGTCAGTCAACCCCTTTAAGAATGGAGTGGGGGGGGGCGAGCTGCATTGTCTATCTATAGACGCAGGCAGGACAGCTTTGGAGCAAGCTCCCAGGTGGTACCCCATAGAAAGGTGCTTCCTAGGGGGTACCACAGAGAAAAGTAGAAGCCAGGATTGCCAGCGGGGAACTCAAGAAGATGAGGTTCGGGTCTGCTCTGTGCAAAACCATTGCACAAAGTAGGTAAGTATTACATGTTTGTTATTTTAAAAAAATATCACTTTACAATCACTTTACATTTTTGCAAATACGTTAATGTCCATAGTCTGGGCACAGATGCACTTTAATTTTCCTGTAAATCTAAAATTACCCCATCCACTTCCACCTTCTTAACCTCTATGTAAAAATTTAAATGTTTCAGTTTCCAATTAACTACTCTTATCTTTTTATTTCGTTTTTTATGTGCGCTTTCTACAATTATCTTTTTTTTTTGTATAATCAGTATTTATTTGCAGAACAACAAACAGAATAGAAACATTAAAACAAGACAAGTCCAACAAATTGTAAAAGTGCAAAACCCATCGGCTACATAGAGCCGTATAGAAGTTGTTTTAACAATACATAGGTTGAACAGGGACATATACACAAAGAGGGAGATTTCTGAGATAGGGAGATTGTTGTGTGCTCACTTGGAATGGGCAGCCATGTAATGACAAGAGGGTTTCGGGGGTGGGAGGAGTCTGGGAGGTGCTGAGACTAATCTACTGGCTTCCTATCCCCAAGATAGATTGTGGACTATGCTGTCACCAAAAATAAACTGAGTGTGTGGTCCAAGACCCGCAGCTGGGGCAGAGGGGGGGCCCAACGGCCTCCAGCTAAATGCCCTCTACCTCCCTGCGTGTCAGGGAAACCTTGTAGCAACAGCAAGGGTTCAGCCAGGACGTCCAGACTCTCTAATAACAATAGTATTCCACCCAAAGATTCTAGGATTAAAAAGGTCAGAGTCTGCTACCAATCCAACTCAGGTTTACCAAGCTCCCACGACATTCGAGCAAAGGAGAAGTTTAAGATAGAAGGAAAAAGGAAAGAAGCAAAAAAAGGAAAAAAAAGGAAAGAAAAAAAAGGGGGGGGGGGGGGAGGAAGAAGAAGAAAGGGGAGATGTAAGAGTAGAGGTAGTAAGATGAGGTATGAAGAGAGAGTTTCCTGCTTACGCAGTGGACTAAAGGGGAGGGGGTATTTTGGGGGAAGGTAAGGAGGGAGAAGGGGGGTAGGGTGGAGGGGACAGATAGAGTAGGTCAAATTACCTGAGCGTTGAATTTAAGTGTCTTCTTTATCTGCCCCGAGCACACCACATCCGAGCATAGGGTTCTGCGAGTAGAAATACCTCTCTATGGTCTCCTAGGGGGCAATATCGTCACCCCTTGAGCCCTGGCCAGCCTGATGGCTTTAAGTGTAGGATCTGACAGTTCTAGTAATGCAATATCCAGGCTAGAGGGTACCTGGTTAGGGTCTGAGGCATATTCAGTCCAGGGCATCCAGATATTGTGAAATCGGCCTTCAAGGCCCTTACAGGTTGCTACCCAGTTCTTGGCCTCTCTCACCGCATTCACCCCTCTGCACCACTCTTCCTGAGTGGGAATTCTAGGCTTTTTCCAATAAATTGGAACCAGGTGCCTTGCTGCATTCAGCAGATGGGCCAGCACATTCTTTTTATATACACTGAGCAGGATCGGGGGAACCTGCAGAAGAAAGTGTATCGGTGAGAGGGGGACCTCTAGCCCTGTCACTGTTTTTACTTGACCCTGGATATCTTCCCAGAAGGGCTTAATTAGGGGGCATTCCCACCATATTTGAATTAATGTTCCTTGGTGTCCACATCCTCTCCAGCATAGCACCGACGTGGAGGGGTAGATACGGCCAGGTCTGCTGGCACCCTGTACCAACGTGACATAAGTTTAAAGTTGGTCTCTTGAGTTTTGGAGTTCATAGAGGACGAGTGGGTGAGAAAATATAGGTGGGATAGCTGCGTCTCTGTGAGTATTAGCCCTAAGTCAGCCTTCAAGTGACTAATATAGGCGGGGGTATTCTGGGGACCAGCGAACCCAGAAGCTGGTATAGTTCAGAGACCAAGTGTGGTGTTGGTTCATCCGCAATAAAAATACGTTCAAATGGAGTGAGGGTCAAGGGATCTCTAATAGTTTGACCATGTACCTGAAAGAAGTGGTGTAGTTGTCTTTATCTTCAAAAGTTCATCCGTGAACCTTGACTTCCTACTGGCAAGGCTTCGTACCTCAAAAGCCTGCCGTCCTTCATGAGTTTTCCACAGCTAGCGTTTCCATCATCTACCCATGTCTCAAAAAAAGCCATCTGCTCGCCCCGGTGGAAACCACAGGAAGCCTCCCAGTGGGGCCAGCGGGGACATAGGGGGAGCCAGCTTCAGGAGCGGATTAATCCTGTCCCAGACCGATAGCACATGGGTCGTCAAGGGGGAGGTCATCTCCGAAAGGCCCCTATGCTCCCGAGGCAACCAAGGCACGTAAGACAAATTCCTGCACGTTATACATTTCTCAGGAGCGACCCAAAGCTTTGTTCGAGAGTGGAAATGCCAGTCAAAAATCTTGTGAAGGGCTATGGCTTGGTAGTACTGCCTAATGTTTGGAACCCCTAGGCCACCCTTCTGCTTCAGACGATGTAGTACCTGCAGAGCTATCCTAGGTTTACGTGCGTTCCAAATAAAGCGAGATAGCAGACTGCGTAGGCGGTCGAAGAAGAGTCTGGGTAAGGGGATCAGTAGCATCTATAAATAGAAAAGTGTACGGGGCCGGACGTTCATCTTTATAATGTTCACTCGACCTAGCCATGTAAATGCTGTCTCTGTCCATTGCGAGAGGTCTCTCTTAGTCATGGTTAGCAAAGGGGCATAATTAGCGGTATACAGGTTATCAACGCGGTCTGTAAGTTGCACTCCTAAGTATCATAGGAACGATGTAGTCCAGACAAAGGGGAAGGTCGTTTTAAGGGTCGCTGTCATGTGAGGAGCTAAGTGGATGGGGAGTATTTCCGACTTTGAGAGGTTGATCTTAAAATTTGATAGAGACCAAAAAGCTTCAGTTCCTTCATCAGATTTAGCAGAGAGAGCAGGGGGTCTGAGAGGTGAAACAGTACATCGTCGGCATAAGCCGAGAGTTTGTGCTCTGTATTACCCACTCGGAGGCCCTTAATATCAGGGCTAGCTCGCACCGTGCGGAGAAGTGGCTCCTGCACCAGGACGAACAATATGGGTGAAAGGGGGCACCCCTGCCTCATGCCATTTCTAATGGGGAATCGGCTGAGAGGGTCCCGTTAACCTTGACCTAAGCGCATGGTGTAGAATATAGAGCCGCGATTGCAGTCATCATTTGTGGGCCTAGCCGTATTGACGGAAGCACCTCTGTCAAGTAGGACCAGTCTATGCGGTCAAAGGCCTTTTCTGCATCTGTTGATAAAATAATATACGGTTGTGGGCCCGGATGGGAGCGAGCCCAGTGTATGAGGTGTACTGCCCTGAGGGAATTGTCCCTGGCCTCTCTACCTGTTATAAAACCGGTTTGGTCTGGGTGGACAATGTCAGGGATGAGGTGCTTCAGTCTGTTCGTCAAAATTTTTGCCAGGATCTTTATGTCCAAATTAAGGAGGGAGATGGGACGGTAGCTCTGAGGGATGGTGGGGTCCTTGTCCTCCTTCAGGATCACAGTGATGTGGGCCAGAAGGGCCTCCGGAGGGATGTCTCCACCTCCTGCTATTGAATTAAAGTAAGTACACATGGGAGTTACCAGCTGTGGTAGAAAGGCTTTGTAGTAAGCCTAAGTAAACCCATCGGGGCCGGGACTCTTCCCATTAGGCAAGGAATCCACCATGGCCTCAAGCTCGGCTGTGGTGATTGGGAGCTCCAAAGCTAAGGATTGGTCATCTGTTAGCGTTGGTAGGCCAGCTGCCATTAGGTAGTCTCGGGCTGCTTTTTGTCTAGCTTCTCGTGATGCGGGGGGGGGGGGCAGAGTCTAAATTATATAGTATTGTGTAGTAATCTCGGAACCCCGCTGCTATTTTAGAAGATTGTACGGTTGGGACCCCCGCGGCGGTATGTAATTTGTGGATGTAAGTTTGAGCGTGTCTTTTCCGGAGAGCACGGGCCATCATCCGTCCACATTTCTTACCGTGTTCAGAATATTTATGTGCTATAAAGCGAAATTGTTTGCGGGTTTGGCGATCTAGTAGACACAGAAACAGTTCCCGTAGCTCTGTCAGGTCTTTCAGTGCCCCCGGACTTCCACTAGCTTTATGTTGGAGTTCAGCTTTCTGAAGGGCTGTATGTACCCTTAAAAAGTCAGCCCAGCGCTCAGCTCATCTGTTGGGTTTTCCCTGAAGTAGTTAGTTAGTGTGTCCGCGACCTCCTTCACCGCGACCACATCATCTAGTAAGTTAAGCCGCCAAGTCCAGGCCCTCTGCATGCCCGATTGCATGACAAAGGCTACTGTCACTGGGTCTTGCGTGGGATGTGTCTAGCTGAGGGTCAGGGCTTACGCTAAAGTCGCCTCCTAGAATCAGGAAGCCTTCTCTAAAATCTGCCAAATAGTCTAGAGTGCTATCAATGATGGTGAGTTGGTCGGCATTGGGGGTATAAATTGTCGCAAACGTATATATTTTTGCATCTATACTACCTTTCAAGAAAACATACCTGCCCTGGGGATCTACCTTGTGATCGGAGGGTTGAAAGTGGCACGACTTGTGTATGCCTATGGCCGTTCCCCTCGACTTAGGTGTTGGGAAAGTGCTCATGAACCACTGGTTAAAAAGGTGGGTGGGTAGTTTAGGTAACGACTTTGACGTAAAATGAGTCTCCTGGAGGAAGATCACCTGTGTCTTCAGCCATTTCAGTTCCCCCCCACAGCTTACTACGCTTATGAGGGGAGCAGAGTCCCCTAACGTTGTATGTGCTCATCTGTAGTGTAGCCATAGGTAGGAATAAGGACGGTCCATGCTCGCAAGTTGGTGGTGCGCTCGGTGCAGACGGTAGAATGGCAGAATTGACCTGGAGAGGGAGAAGTCAGGAAAGAAAAAGCAGAGAAGGAAAGAAAGGGAGAGAAAAGGAGGGAGAAAAAACACACGTGAGAGACATATATAAAACATATCTATTGGAACAAGGTGGCCGCAGCCACCAAAGGTTATAAAACAACTAAGAGTCATGCCTGGGATCCCTCCCCCCTTGGGGGGAGGGAACTGGGGCCACAACCCAAGATCCCAATAAGGATTCAAACCCATAAAAAAACGGGTATCCTAAGGGGGGTACGTGGAACCATATAGTGAAGAGGGAAGGGGGTCCCCGTCTCTGTCCACCGCATCTAACATGGTGTGGAAGAGGAGGGGAAAAAATAGAAGAATCTTAAAGGGCTAAGGTGCACCTGGTCCCCAAAAAAAGGGGAGAGAGGAAAAAAAGAAAAAAAAAACTAGTGCCTGAAGGAAGCCCTATTTATGACAATCAAAAATAGTCAGATCTCGATAGTGCTTCATTGACAAGAAAGAGCAGGTCTCTCAGGTTCCCAAGGGGGCAGGGCCTGTGGAGAGGTCCATAGATTGCCTCCTGCGGTTCTGTCTGCAGTTCTGGCTTCTGGTGGGTTGCCACGGTTGTGGTGCTGGCAATCTGAGAGTTGCAAAATCTGAGGAGCCTCTCCAGTCAGGAAAGTCCACCTGTTCCAGTTCCAGGGAGGCTAAAAAGTGTGGGAGGTCATCTTTAGTGCGGAGACTCACAGTTCTACCTTCTTTGGTGACCTGGAGGGCAAAGGGAAACCCCCATCGATATGACAAGCCTGGATCTTGAATGGCAGTCAGGAGGGGGCGCAATGCTCTACGTTGCATGAGGGTGCGTCTAGAGATGTCCTGGTAGAAAGCCAGGTGCACTCCATCGAAGTCAAAATAGGGTTTTCCCCTCATTTTCTGCATAATGCGATCCTTGAGTGTATACTTATGCAATTTGCAGATGATATCTCTCGGGTTATTCACATCTTGAGAGGGAGGTTTCAAGGCCCTATGTGCATGGTCAATTTCAACAGTAGCAGTGGCAGGCAGTCCTAGTATTTCTTTAAAGACACCTTCTAGGGTAGGAATAATGTCCCTAGCACCAGTGGCCTCAGGGAGGCCTCGGATCCTGATGTTAGCTCTGCAACTTCGATTCTCTGTGTCATCCAACTGGCAAAGCAAAGCCTCAATCTGATGCCTTGCATTTCGCATTTGTCCTGCAGCATAACATAACAGGGAGGGCCTCCTCAAACCTCTGTTCCAGGGATTCCAGCCTACCCCCCAGGTGCGCTGTGTCAGTTTTAAGCTGAGCAATGTCCTTTTTAAAAGCACTTTCCACTCTGTTAGCAAAGCGCTCCAGGTCAGCCTTGGTGGGTAGGGACATAATATTGCGCCTGATGTCAGTGTCAGCCAGGGGGTCTGGTTCATCTGGGGCCTCTTACATTAATGTGGGAGAACGCGGGGAGGTTGGGGGAGCTGAATCACTTACCGACCAAGGGGAAGGTATGGGTGATGTGTCCTGCCGGTTTAACTTTGTGGCTGTGGACGGCGCGGCTCTGTTTGTTTTCAGGGCATTCGCGGCAGGCACCATTTTGGAGGCCTCCCGGCCTTTCCCCTCCTGCCCCGGGAAAAAGTTATCCATCTGGGTTTGCCACGATCAATCTGTCCGGCGGCTGGGAGGATGTCCGGTTCCTGTGGGACATGTCTGCCAGCAGATGGGGAAGATTTCACCCTCCTAGCGCTGATTATGTGCGGCGGTGAGACGGAGCTGAGGAGACACACGTCTTCACTCCTCCATAGCCAGGCCATGCCCCCTACAATTCATGGTGGAGATTGGTGGAGCTGGGGGTTCAAGTACAGGATAGGGGGGTTGCAACAATAGTGAGGGCTTTTATTTACAATCCTCCTGCAGGTCTCTTGCAGCAGCTTAATCCAGTGGGAGGGGAGAGGAGGAGAAGCTGGCAGCAGGAAAGTCGCAGATAAATCGGTTCTGGGGGAGGCGGGAACCGGAGCTGGGGGGGGGGGGCAGAGAAGAGCAGTGGGGGGATGTTGAAGAGGGCGCAAGGAGAGTCAAAGCAGCAAGGAATTGTGCAACCACTGTTAGAGAGAGCACTGTCCCAGCAAATCTGGGACAGTTGGCAACTATGTAATTATGTCCATAGCCTGGCCACATTTCTCATTCAAAGTTTATGTATAGCAAAACCTCTTCCGTTTTGTATAGTGTAGAGAACCATTAAAACCACTATAATTTTTTAATGCTATCTGTGTTAGGGCTTATTCACAGGTACATCTGGGGTCAGCAAAAGCCTATGGTTGAGCTACGCTTTTATTGGCCCCCAACATCTACCCACTTTTGCTACTGAGGAAGTGGCTTTGAGTGTACACATGCCACAGCTGCGATACCTTGCTTTGTGGCCATGACAGAAACAATATCCCCTGTCACTTTTGGCTAGCGTAGAGCCCACAGAATGAGACCCATTCAAGTGAATAGTATGCAAGCGCTCTTGGCTTGGCATGCTATTATAATTCAAGGGGTAAAAGCGATACAACACCTCCTTACCACCTGTCCAATGCTCTCTGAAAGCGACCCACAGGGTAAGATAAAGTGTTAGGGGGATGTAAGAGTTCAGGAAGATGGCTTTGCACAGTTGTATTTTCAGTCAATTTAGGTGCCAAAAGCTTTGCTACAAAAACTATAAACACAACTTCTGGCACCAAAACCTAATTTACTGCTTATATATATATAATTCACTTAGTTCATCAAATGGTAGAGTAAAATTTAAAGTGTGATTATTTCATTTAATAACAGATACAGTGGGGCAAAAAAGTATTTAGTCAGCCACCAATTGTGCAAGTTCTCCCACTTAAAAAGATGAGAGAAGCTTGTAATTGTCATCATAGGTATACCTCAACTATGAGAGACAAAATGTGGAAGCAAATCCAGACAATCACATTGTCTGATTTTTAAAAGAATTTATTTACAAATTATGGCAGAAAATAAGTATTTGGTCAATATCAAAAGTTAATCTCAATACTTTGTTATATATCCTTTGTTGGCAATGACAGAGGTCAAATGTTTTCTGTAAGTCTTCACAAGGTTGTCACACACTGTTGCTGGTATGTTGGCCCATTCCTCCATGTAGATCTCCTCTAGAGCAGTGATGTTTTGGGCTGTCGCTGGGCAACATGGACTTTCAACTCCCTCCAAAGGTTTTCTATAGGGTTGAGATCTGGAGACTGGATAGGCCACTCCAGGACCTTGAAATGCTTCTTACAAAGCCACTCCTTAGTTGCCCGAGCAGTGTGTTTGGGATCATCGTGGACCCAGCCACGTTTCATCTTCAATGCCCTTGCTGATGGCAGGAGGTTTACACTCAAAATCTCACGATACATGGCCTCATTCATTCTTTCATGCACACGGATCAGTCGCCCTGTTCCCTTTGCAGAGAAACAGCCCCAAAGCATAATGTTGCTATGCCCATGCTTCACAGTAGGTATGGTGTTCTTTGGTTGCAACTCAGCATTCTCTCTCCTCCAAACACGACGAGTTGTGTTTCTACCAAACAGTTCTACTTTGGTTTCATCTGACCATATCACATTCTCCCAATCCTCTTCTGGATCATCCAAATGCTCTCTAACAAACCTCAGACAGGCCTAGACATGTACTGGCTTAAGCAGGGGGACACGTCTGGCACTGCAGGATCTGAGTCCCTGGTGGCGTAGTGTGTTACTGATAATAGCCTTTGTTACATTGGTCCCAGCTCTCTGCAGGTCATTCACTAGGTCCCTCCGTGTGGTTCTGGGATTTTTGCTCACCGTTCTTGTGATCATTTTGACCCCACGGGGTGAGATATTGCGTGGAGCCCCAGATCAAGGGAGATTATCAGTGGTCTTGTATGTCTTCCATTTTCTAATTTTTGCTCCCACAGTTGATTTCTGCACACCAAGCTGCTTGCCTATTGAAGATTCAGTCTTCCCAGCCTGATGCAGGTCTAAAATTTTGTTTCTGGTGTCCTTTCACAGCTCTTTGGTCTTCACCATAGTGGAGTTTGGAGTGTGACTGTTTGAGGTTATGGACAGGTGTCTTTTATACTGATAACAAGTTCAAACAGGTGCCATTAATACAGGTAATGAGTGGAGGACAGAGGAGCCTCTTAAAGAAGAAGATACAGGTCTGTGAGCCAGAAATCTTGCTTGTTTGTAGGTGAACAAATACTTATTTTCCACCATAATTTGCAAATAAATTCTTTAAAAAATTAGACAATGTGATTGTCTGGATTTGTTTCCACATTTTGTCTCTCATAGTTGAGGTATACCTATGATGACAATTACAGGCCTCTCTCATCTTTTTAAGTGGGAGAACTTGCACAATTGGTGGCTGACTAAATACTTTTTTGCCTCACTGTACATTAAAGAGAGAGAGAGAGAGAGAGAGAGAGAGAGCGAGCACTCCGTCCTCATTGGTTCACTGGCTGTGATCGACAGTAGTGGGAGCAAATGGCTCCTGCTGCTGTCTCGGCCAATGAGTAGGAAGAGACCCAGGAGAGTTTCTGCTTTCATGCACATCACTGGATTGAGAAGGAGCTCAGGTAAGTATTAGGGGAGACTGGGGATGCTGCTTTGCACAAAAGTTTTTTTTAAAAAAAACCTTAATCATTGTTGAAAGGCAACATGATTTTTTTATCTTTCTGGCTGATACAACCAAGCCTTTGCTTTCTTTAAGGGGGTCTGGAATGTAACAGGTTGCACATCAAAGCTTTGTAGCATATCTGAAAGAAGAGATCAGGTCTCCATCAAGGCTGAACAAGTTTGTCTCTGGACCGTCTGATGTTATAATGCTATGCAAGCAAGCTTGAAAGGGACCATAGCTGACAAGATGATTGATGAATGTGCTGCTACAGAAGATCAGAGGACCAAAAGGCATTAAAGATTTATAGACATGATACATGGACAATGCTGCCCCTAGAGGCCAATACAGTAGGGTGGACAGTAATATAATATATTGAGGAGGACTGCCCCATAAGTACTGTGATTCGTTAAAAGTCTAGATGGATGGCAATGGGGTTGGGTCTGGATGGTGTATGATTGAAGTATAAAGGGCTGAACAATACAGAGAGCTCTCTCCCCTTTTCACTCTTGGCTCAAGCCTGGTGGCTCTCTGAGCCGCATGGCTCCCTCTCTTCCATTCTGAACCCAGCCAAGGAGACCGTGCGATAAGTATCTTTGACATTCTTGTGTTATATGTTTTGTTGTTATATGCTTGGCAATATCTTTCTTTAGTATTTTCATGTTAGTGTTTTAATATTTATTTTACCATTTAAGCATTTACAACCACTTTAAACAAATGTCTGTAACAAACAACGTCATCACAGACAGGTATATACATAGATTGACGCTATAGTAGCGCTCTTTCATATTTCATAATTGAACATAGAAGACCATACATCTCTCTGATCCAATATAGTAAGGCTGCTTTGACACTGCTTTTACGCCGCTTTTCGGTAACGGGGCACTTTTAAACCCAAAGAAGGGGTTAAAAACTCCTGTGTTGCGGCGCTTCCAAAACGCTTTTTAGGCACCCATTTATTGGGCAAACCGCCCCAAGGATGCTGCTTGCAGGACTTTTTCCAGTGTCCCGCAAGCGCACCATCCGGGTGTGAAAGCACCTATAGCAATGAATGGGAGGAAGCTTTTAGGCACTATTTCTATCGCTAAAATGCCTGAAAACTGCCTCAGTATGAAAGGGGTCTAGGTAAAACTATACAATATTTGATATTTGTATGTCAACACAGTGATTACATTGAAGAGCAATTTTCACATAAAACTGTAAATGTGTGTGTTGTTTTTTATATTTATATATTTTGGTATAAATATTATATATTCAGGCTCATTTTAGCTAAAAGTAACTCACTTTAGTATACCAGCCTAATTGTACTTGATGGTCACATTTTATCTAAATGCATTGTATAGGATATAGTTTCACAAGTGTAATGATTGCATCTTTTCTATGGTCCTTTAGAGGCAGAACTCCCAAGCAAGAAAGTCAAAGTGGAACTTATACATTATACTAATCAATGACCAATGAATATCTGTTTGTTTTGAGTTGTATGCTTTTCATTCCAAATATGTACTCCCATTATTATTCCAATAGTAATGCCGAATACTAAACATCATGCTAAATGTAATGATGTCAGTAAAGTGGTTCTATTGCCATCTATAGCCCTTGCTTACTCTGGCTAATGAGGCTGAAGTCAAGAACATTATGTTCTCTAAGGGTCACCTGCAGCTGAATTTAGCAACAGAACATACTGTATATAGTTCCAGGAAACAATACTGCATTCATTTGTGCTTCATCCAGCATTATTTGGGCTGCTTTATGGTGGTGGAAGGGGGCTATGTTACAAGTCAAATAATGGATTTCATCCTTTCAGGGTTGCAAGTCTTGGATTGGCTGCTATTTATTACCTAAAACTGTAGCTGTCTGTGTTATTTTTGTATTTGTACAAAGTGACTTTCATTTAGGAAATATAAAGAATAGCAATACAACTAAAGTATTGTATATATGCTAATTAAAGCAGAGTTCCACCCAAAAATGGAACTTCTGCTTTAACCACTTCAATACAGGACACTTTCGCCCCCTTCCTTCCCAGCCCAATTTTCAGCTTTCATCGCTCTAGCGCTTTCAGTGACAATTGCGCGGTCATGCTACACTGTACCCAAATTAAATTTTTATCATTTTGTTCGCACAAATAGAGCTTTATTTTGGTGGTATTTTTTCACGACTCCGTTTTTTTTTTTTTGCGATATAAGCGCAAAAAAGCAGAAATTTGGAAAAAAGACAATATTTTCTTTTTTCTATTTTAAAAGAAATCCAATAAAATCTAATTTTGTCATAAATTTAAGCCAAAATGTATTCTGCTACATGTTTTTGGTTAAAAAAAATTCCGTTAAGTGTATAATAATTGGTTTGTGTGATCACGGACATATGTACGCAAATGATCATGTACAGATGTGTGCAGGTGATCACGTACATATGTGTGCAGATAATCATTGGGACATGTGATTTTAGTGGGACATATGTGGGGGACATGTTTTTATTATTAGGGACATGTGTTTTTATTATTTGGGGACATGTATGTTTTGGGGACATGTGTGTTTTGGGGACATGTGTGTTTTGGGGACATATGTGGGGACTGTGTTTATACTGTGTGGTGTGTTGTGTGTTTACACTAGACTGATGATCAGTGAGTAAAAAGCTGTAAAAAACAGCTCATACTCACTGATCATTAGCCGGCTGCAGCGATCTGCTCTCCTCTCCTCAGCGATGACTTCTGTGTGAGGAGAGGAGGAGCCGATTGCCTAGCAACCGGCTGTCTGTTTACATCACATGATGGCCGTGATGTGATCAGGAGGGCCAATCACAGAGCCCTCCTGCCGATCTGAGATGCGCCGTGTCCGGGTGACACGAGCACATCGGGATCGCGCCGCTGCGTGGGCACGTGCGCGCGATCCCACTCCTTCTGAAGGACGTTCCTGAACGTCCTATCAGAAGTAGACGGCTCCCACCCGGCCGTATATGTGCATTGGCCGGGTGGGAAGTGGTTAAGTGCAAGTGACACCCTGACATGCCATTTGGCATGTAATTTGTTTTGGGGGGGAGCGGGTACCCTGGTTTTACAGGCTCCTACTTCCTCCCCTGGATCCGTGGCGCCGGAAGGCAGTTCATCTCTTCCCCCTCCCTCCATGCAATTTTCTGGGACATGTCACAGGTCCCAGAAGATTGCCGGCCATTCACAGTGTGGCTCGCGCATGCACAGCGTGTGCCCGGCTGTGAAGCCACAGCCGGGTGCCCACAGTTAGAATGCCGGCACCTCGGAGAGGAGGGGTAGAGGATTGTGGCTTTGTGCGCCCCCATCGCTGGACCGTGGGACAGGTGAGTGTCTGATTACTAAAAGTCAGCAGCTACACTTTTTGTAGCTGCTGACTTTTAAATGGTTGGAACTCCGGTTTAATGTATGGATTTAATATTATCTTTGTAAACAGATTACATTATTGTATGTCCTATGCAGTTAGTTGGTGAATAAAAAAATACATTTTTATACATGCTAACAAAGGAAATTGTTGTAAAAATAGCCATGTGTGACAAACCTGGCCACCCCTACCTACAACTGGTATGCAACAATGCCACTCTCAGCCTCACCCTGCACAAGGATTTGTCAGCTCGCAGAACCACAATGTCAGCAGACTGAGAGCCAGATAGGGCCACACTGCCCTCTGATAGGGTTCGGCCTCATAACGTTCATAACAGTAGTGATTACACTTATGCAATATTAAAGGCAGAATTTCTTAATTTTAAAAATAACAAACACGTTATACTTACCTGCTCTGTGTAATGGTTTTGCACAGGACCCCTCCCTCCTGCCAAGTACCTCCACAGCAAGCAGCTTGTTTATTGGGGCACCTGAAAAGGCTTGCTCCCGAGCCACTGCTATGTGTCCATTCACATACAGAGCACCGCTTGGCCCCGCTCCTGCTCTTTCCTCCTCGGCTCACTGCCTGTGATTGACAGTAGTGGGAGCCAGTGGCTTCTGCTGCTATTTTGGCCAATGAGGAGGAAGAGACCCAAAAAAGCTTCTGCTCTCATGCACATTTCTGAATTGAGATGGGGCTCAGGAAAGTATTAGGGGGGCTGGGGGAGCTGCTGCACACGGGTTTTTACTTTCATGCACAAAATACATAAATGTATAAAACATTGAGCCTTTACAACCACTTTAAAACATAAGTGTCTATAACACACACTATCACCACAGACAGGTGTATCCAGACATTGACACTATAGTAGTGCTCTTCAAAGAGACAGGATTTTTTTTTGTTCTGCGTTAGTGCATTAGAGACTATATTAACACTTTTCAAAATATTGTTTAATAATAGAAAAATAAAATCTTGCAAAAAAAAAAAATACAGTATGTCCATAAAAAGAGTATTAAATAAACGTGAAAGAGATACCACACAAATGGTGAAAGCTAATTACAAATAAGCTGTGGCAAAAATGTATAGGATAATATAAATAACATACTGTATGTCAATCACTAGCTGCACATTTATGTTTATGGTTTACTTCATTTGAGGTAGCACGGCATCTTACAAAGAAAATAAATAGAGTATTAAAAAAAAGAGCCAATAATGTAACAGCAAAGCAAAAAGGTTTAAAGAATGAAAATCCTTAACAGAGTGCTAGTTCTGTGCATTCAGCAGTCCAATCAATGAACATAAGATGGGCTAGTGGCTCTCATAGATCTTAGCTGATGTTCCTTGAGCTGATGGTTCATAAGTAGGGTGTTGACAGAAATGATCTAACCAATAGGTTTGAGAAGTGGCTAGAGGGAAGTTACAGGTTTATGTCCATGCAGCTTCCCTCCTACAGATAAAGTTTTCTATCAGTTATTATCTTTAAATACATACAGGTTACCATCTGGTAAATCTATATTATTGTCCAGCATGAAATTACTTTTTCAATGAATACAAATAGGATGGGTATGTTAAATGGCTATTTTACCTAAGATAGGCAATTGCTTCCGGTATTTTTTATGATAATGGAGTTTGGGCTTAAAATGCTGCTAATTAACTGATATGGGTAAATATGTCCTTATTCTGGTCGTACTACTATCAGCTCAGGAGTTATGAAATACACTGAAGCTTGGATACTTTGGCTAATAACAGCCAGTCAGGAATATGTATTTGACTATTCCATCAGCTGAGCTGATTTTGACAGGTGATGAGTCTGAGACAAAGAAGATTTTAGTTACTTAAGCCTGAAAGCATGACTGTTTTATGATGGCTATTAGAGTAAGACTGGATTGTCCTGTTAATTGGGTGTAGCTAGGATAACTCAAATGTTATCTGATTTCCCTGCTTTGTTTTGATGTTAATTAATAGTGTGGAGAGGGTGTGCAGTGTCCTCACAATGAACTAATTGTAAAGGATGAAGTCCTAATGTAGCCAGGTTCTGAAGAGGGGGGTCACTGCTGCTAAAAAATAAATGTCTTGACCGTTCATGATTTTCAAACAACATGGCTGCCCTGGGCCCTCTCACACAGCATTTTAAGGTGCCCAGTCTGCATTAGCATCACACCATAAACTTTCCTAAATTAATGGCATGTGCTTCGGCTGTAGGAAAACACTTTTCTGTTGTACGATATAATAAAATGATGAAGTGATTAACCAGAGGTTTACTAAAGATCTTTATTTTTTATATGTCTTTATATATAGCAGCTCAACTGAATCAATGATTAAATAAATTCATAAATAAAACTGTGACAAAAAAAGTGAAAAAACGCCCGCTAGCTAGCTCCCGAAAAAGCGCAGCTAAAGCACCGCAAAAACGACTTTAGCACTGTTTTAGCATCACTTCATTGTGAAACGGGTCTAACTTCACATAGGATTGCCACGGATTAATTTGAATAATAAAAGCATGAATCTTGGGTGAAAGTTGTGTGAATGTTAAATATATACAGTGCCTTGAAAAAGTATTCATACCCCTTGAAAATTTTGCACATTTTTTGTCATGTTGCAACCAAAAACATAAATGTATTTTATTGGGATTTTATGCGATAGACCAACACAAAGAGGCACATAATTGTGAAGTGGAAGGAAAACGATAAATGGTTTTCAATTTTTTTAATTCAATCTTATTTTTATTGAGATATAGAAGCAAGATAGGAGGGGAAAAAAAATACAGAATATTCCAACATATTCGTTTTACATTGTTACATAAACATAAAAAAAGAGACCACAGAGAAATCCACTCTACTACAGTGGTGTCGAACTGTCACGAGGTTAAAGTGTTTGTTTTGAGCTTCGATTTAGGTAGTATGTAAGAGAGCCTGTAGTCCTACCATGATTAGTCTAAGTTAAAGTGGGTGTGTGTGCACCACTATCCTCTCAGCGGGTGTTGCCCACTCATTACAGGTAGACTAGGGCTATTGTGTTCATTCTGGCAACGTTCACTCTGGGGGGGAAGCTCTGTTTGTGCCACCATGCTGGTCTAATGAGACTAGAGGTCATAACTTAAGTAATCGGGTATTACTGCAACTTGTATAGGGGAGGGAAGAAAGGGGGAAGAGAGTGAGGAAAGAGGGGTAGGACAGTAAAGAGCTTAGGGATCAAAAGATATACATTCCACCCTGATCACACAGGTGTATTGGTAGAGTCCTCTGTGGCCCATGAGATAAACTCTGAGGAATATCGAAACATCGACCATGAGGTCCAGGTCTTAGAGAATTGTTCCTCCCTACCCGTTTCCTGCGACAACATTCTTTCCAAACTATTAATTCTGTCCACTTCAATTGCCCAATCCCCCAGGGAAGGCATGCTCGTTGACTTCCAATGTCTGGGCAACACCGTTCTAGCAGCCGCCAAAAAGTGACGCAGAACGTCTTTCTTGACTGACTTAAGCGGTCCTGGGAGCAGAGATAGCAGAGCCATCTCAGGAGAGGGTGCGATGGAGGTCGCAATGAGTTTGCAGTACAAGTCAAGGATCTTTTGTCAGAACTTCCTCACAGGGGGGCATGCCCACCAAATGTGAAGTAAGGTTCCCTTAGATGACAAGCAACGCCAGCAAGTATCCGGAAGTGTCGAGTTGATTCGGTGCAAAGTCGAAGGGCATCTGTACCAGCGGGTCAACAGCTTGAACCCCTTTTCTTGAGAATTGGAGGCTATGGACATTTTGTGGGTCAGTATTAAGGACTTTTGCCAGTCTACAGGCGAGATGGAGTGGCCCAGGTCTTCCTCCCATGCCTGTGTGTATGGGGGAAGGTCAGGATTGTAAGCCACATGTAAGAGGGAATATAATTGAGAGACTACATGTGTAGGAGGGGTGGCCTGGAGCAGCATGCCCTCCAAGTCTGTCAAGTCAGCGAGTACATTAGGTAACGATGGGAAAGTGCGAATGAAGGAAATCACCTGTTGTCTCTGCAGCCAGTGCGTAGAGGCATGAGAAGATGGGTCAGAGGGAATGTCATGAGTCAGAGAGGGGTCTGAACGTAGGACTTGGGCAAGTCGCCTGTGGTCTTCCTTACACCAAGGTCCAAAACTCGCTCCCTGTAGGGCCGGTGGAAAAGCCGGAGTTCCAAACAGTGGAGCCATGGGTCCCTGCATGGGAGATAGGGTCTTGGAGGAATTCATTCGGGTCCAGATTTGTATGGTTTGTCGGGTGAGGTCTCTCAGTGGTACCTCTCCTTTCAGGAATTCAGTAGGTGTCCACGGCAATGCACAGAGATCTATTGGGTTAATATGGCTCTCTATCTGTACCCATAATTTGGAGGAGGAATGATGGAACCAGTTAAGTATACGCGTGAGCACAGCTGCTCTATAATATAAGGAGGCATCCGGGGCTCCTGCTCCACCACGAATCTTGGGGAGTGATAAGGTCTCGTAGCGTATCCGGGGACGAGCCCCTCCCCAAATAAAGGAGGAGAATAGTTGGCGGAGCTTCCTGAAAAACCAGGAGGGTATGGAAATGGGAATTGTTTGGAACAAATAGAGAAACCGAGGGATTACGACCATTTTTAGGGCATTTACTCTGCCTAGCCACGATAGGCATTTCTTTGCATAGTTTGAGAGATCCGTCTTGGTTCTAAGCAGCAGGGGTGCATAATTCAAAGAGAATAGATGGGACCTTTCCGTGGGTATTTGGATTCCGTGGTAGCGGATGGAGGTAGAGCCTGTTTTAAATGGGTACCTAGCGGATATCTGGCGGAGGACCTCTTGGGACAGTGAGATGTTCAGGATTTCTGATTTAGTATGGTTTACTTTGAAATTGCTCAGCATGCCAAACCTCGTGAATTCCTGCATTATATGTGGTAAGGATAGGTGGGGTTGGGTTACAAACAATAGCAAGTCATCCGCGAAGAGCGCCAGCTTAGAATGAATGGGGCCTATCGATACACCTGAGATGTTGGGGTTATTGCGTAAGGCTATTGCTAGGTGTTCCATGACAAGGACATATAGAAGGGGAGATAAAGGACAGCCCTGTCGTGTCCCATTTTTAATGGCAAATGTAGGTGACAGTGAACCATTTACCCGAATTCTAGCGGAAGGGGAGGAGTAAAGGGCCATAATTCGGGATAACATTTTGGGACCCAGGCCTATCTGTTGCAGAGACATCCGAAGGAATTGCCAGTCAACCCGGTCGAACGCCTTTTCTGCATCGACCGTCAAAAGGCATAGAGGGATTTCGTGGGTGCGGGCATAGTCGGTAAAGCCCCGTACACACGAGCGGACTTTTCAACATCCAAAGTCCGTCAGACCGAGTCCGTCAGACTATCCGATTGTGTGTGGGCTGCAACGGACTTTAGCTTCGCAAAAGTCTGACGGACTTTAGAAATGAAGCATGCTTCAAATTTTCCCGACGGAACTCCGCCGGACCCGGTCCCCTTCGAAAAATTCGCTCGTGTGTGTGCTACTCCGACGGACTAAAACCGACGCTAGGGCAGCTATTGGCTACTGGCTATGAACTTCCTACGTCGAATCCAGTCGTACGTCATCACGTTCGACTCCGTCGGAGTTTGGTGTGATGGTGTGTGGTCAAGTCCGTTCGGTCGAAAAGTCCGCCAGAACTCCGTCGGAACTCCGGCGGAACTCCTTTGGAGGTCTGTCAGACTTAATCCCTCTCGTGTGTACGGGGCATTAGAAGCAGGGTTTTCAGGGTGTTATCCCTTGCCTTGCGGCCACTTACAAAACCCACCTGGTCCAGATGTATAAGGCGGGGGAGTAGCGGTTGCATTCTAGTAGCTAATATTTTGGCATATATTTTCAGATCTACTCCAATTAATGATATGGGCCTATAATTTGCACACAAGGTAGGGTCTTTGTCTGGTTTGGGGATAATGGCGATGTGGGCTTCAAGCGTTTGTGGAGGAAACGCTGAGCCTTCTGATAGAGAGTTAAACACCTTAGCCATAAAGGGGGTCAGTAGAGGAGCAAATGTTTTGTAGAATTTAGGGGTAAAACCGTCGGGTCCTGGGCTTTTACCTGAAGGAGTGGCCGCTATTGCTCCCACTACCTCGTCTGCTGTGATTACTCTCTCTAGCTCTTCTGCAGTATCGCCATCTAATATAGGGAGCTCAGTTTCCTCGATATAGGACTGGCCATCGGGCGCAGGAGTGTGGGATGGGCTAGATGGGATACCGGTCGGTAGGTTGTACAGTGTTTGATAGAGATCTCTGAATGTTTGTGATATCTTGGAGGGCTCATTAAGCATTTCTCCAGAAGGGGCCCGAATATGAGGTATAAATGTGGAAGGCGTGCTTGGATGGAGGGTGCAGGCCAACGGCCTACCACATTTATCTCGAAATCGGTACTGATGTAAAGCAAGTCTGTCCGCATAAGTACGAGCTGAGGCCTCGTATAGGTCCCTGAGTTGGGATCGGGCCAGTGAAACCTCTGTCAAAGTCACCAGCGTAGGGGCTCGTTTATGCTGGGTCTCAAGGTCCCGAAGCTTTTGTGTTGCTGAGGTTATTGCAGCTGAACGAGTCTTTTTCAAGCGGGTTCCCACCTGAATAAAGAGGCCTCGCAGAACAGCTTTAAGCGCCTCCCATTGGAAGGGTAGCGAGGTGGTGTCTGTGGCATGATCTAGCAAGAAATTAGAGATCGTTTCCGAGACCTTGTGGGAACACTCAGGGTTCGTGAGGAGGGAATCATTCAGCATCCATGTCCATTCCCTCACCGGTGTGGAAGGGATAGATAATGTCAGATATATAGGCGAGTGGTCAGACCAGACCATTGAGTCTATGTCACATTCAGGTGACCAATCTAAGCAGCTATGGTCAAGAAGGAAGTAGTCGATACGACTATAGGAGTGATGGACCTGTGAGAAATGGGTATAATTCCGATTTGTTGGAAACAGAACCCACCAGATGTCGATTAGACGGAGGTCGTATATAGCCCGTTTAAAAGCCCTCAACTTAGTAAAGGAGATGGATGAGCGAGAGGTGGACGAGTCTAAAAGCGGGTCTAGGGGGGCATTAAAATCCCCGCCTATAATTAGTTTACCTTCCGCAAATTCTGACAAGAGCTTCATGTATCGCAGAGCAGTTGAGATTTGGTTAGTGTTTGGTAGGTAGAGGTTGGCTATAGTAAATTTGGTGCCCCATAGGGAGAACTTTACGAACACATACCTTCCCTGAGGATCCGACAGCTGGTCTATCAGATCAATCGGGAGCGTTTTGTGGAAGGCAATAGAAACGCCTTTAGTTTTCTGAGAGGGGTTTGTACTATGGAACCATCTGTTAAAGTACCTGTTGGAGCAGGAAGGGGTGGAGTTTGTGTGGAAATGTGTTTCCTGTAACAGTAATACGTTGACCTGCTGTTTATGCATGTGGTAAAGGATTTGTCCTCTCTTGGATGCAATATTGAGGCCATTTACATTCATTGTACGAGCAACACGTCAAACGAGGACGAGATAGTACTGTGTGAGCCATAGTGGAATGCGGATAAGAAAATCAGGTTATAGACAGTGGGGGGGGGGGGGGGGGGGGAGTAGGAGAAGGAAAGGGGGAACTTATAAGATAAGGTAGCAGAAAGTGTACTAGTAAAAAACTAAAAAGGGAAAAGAAAAGAAAAGGGAAAAAAAAGGGGGAAAGAGGGCTCCCAGGTAAGGAGCCAGGTAAATCTAAGGGGTCCACGAGAACGGGACACCACGTGAAAGTTCACGTATACGAGCACTATTCGTGCCTGGCCTATTGAGGGTGAAGGGTCGAAACGGAGAACCTGAGCCATGAGCCCAGTAGCATGACAGGCATGTAAAACTTCACTGAGGCACATTAGTATAACAAGATATTAATACAGAACACACAGCAGATCCTCCACGAAGGGGGAGACGGTCCGCATGGGCAAATAGCTCCACACCAGTCCCGTCTCCCCCCTCCGCAGAGGAGACAACAGTCCGTGAGACACCTCACGGGAAGGGAGCAAACATTGTCAACATATGTTTCCACATACCCCAACGGGGGGCCAGAGATCCATCCGTGTAATATGACAGAGAGCACATTAGGGTGAAACTACCTGGTGCGTAAGAAACTGTGAGTATATAACTAAGGAAGCCCACGTGGTTAGCAGCAAGGGACCGTGGACCCAACCGGTCCATCAGTCGCCCCTCCACCCATATCCAGGTGGGCCATTACCGCTAAACATCTAGAGAGTAGACCTGTATATTAAAGTAGATTAGGAACTCAACATTTACATAACTAGATCAAGCATGAGCAACCCGCTGTTTCATTGCCTCTCCCGAACCCCAGCCAGTCACAATACACTAGCAAAGGGCAGGGAGAAGGTCCGTGAATTAAGTGCACCAGCTGTACTGAGGTATTTAGTATGCGGTCTACCACCCCATCCCCCATCATGGCATAACCAACAGAGTATATGGAGAAACAAGTAAGATGAAAGGATGGGAGAAACCACAAAAAAAAGAATAACATCCCCAAAAAAGAAAAATGCTGCCCGTCCAGGAGACAAGGGATAGGTATAATACTGAGATGGCGCTAGTCATACAATGTGCGTCGAAATAAGTCCAAAAGGTTTCTTGAAGTTACTTTAATCTTCCGGAGAGGTAGGGTGACGTGGTCCAGGATCAACAGAGTGCGATGCATACCTCGGATGTCTGCGGCGTTGCGGGAGGGGATCACGTATTTGTACCCTAGTGCGGTCGTCTGGGGAGTCCAGCCAGTTAGGTACATCAGTTGGATCTTGCTCCAAAAAGCGGAAAAAGGCTGGAAGTTGATCTGGATCAGAGAGTACAAATTTATGCTCGGCCATGGTCACCTTGATGCTGAAAGGGTGCCCCCAAGTGTAGGTTGCTCCGGCTTGGCGTATCAGGTCCAGCAGTGGGCGGACCATTCGGCGCATGTGGAGAGTGTTGCGAGAAAGGTCTGGGTATAGGTGGATAGTTGAACCGTCAAAGTCCACAGGGCCCAAACGCCACGCTTTGCGCATAATTTCTTCTTTAAGGGTGAAATAGTGAACCCTGCATAGGACATCACGTGGGTGGTCACTATGTTCCCTCCTAGGCCCCCCCACTCTGTGCACCCGGTCTATCTCAATAGGGGACATAGTCTCTCTTCCCAGGACTAGGTTGAGGATGGCAGTGACAGATGGTTTCAAGTCTGTACCCGCCGTGGCTTCCGGTATGCCTTGTAGTCGTATATTATTCCTGCGGCTCCTATTCTCCCCGTCTTCTATGCGCAGTTGATGTTGACGAATACGGTGCAAGTGTTCTTTGGAGGCCCGCTCAAGAGACGTGATGCGGGCAGCATGGTCAGATTGAGTATCAGTTAGGGTAGAGATTGCGGTCTGATTGGTAGAGACCTGCTGTTGGATGGCCTGAAGGTCCTTGTGGAGTGAGGACTCCATTTTGACTGCCCAGGATTCAAACTCCGCTCGGAAGGCTGCCAGAAGAGTCGAGGCTTCAGACCTAGGTAATTCTCCTGAGGTTGGAGGGGCCACGGCTCCAGGAACTGCACCTGGAAGAGGGACAACAGTGGAGCCGGATCTGGACGCTACACTTGAAAGGACCGAGTGCTGGGTCGGGGGGGTCATCTGATTCCTCGCCGCTGTCCGTTGTCGGCTGAGTAGGAGGAGGAGGTTTGCTCTTTCCTGGATTACGCGCTGGTGCCATCTTGTCTCTGGGAGTGCGGGGATCAGACTGAGACGTACGGAGCAGGTATCGCTGGATTGTACCCTGTTGGAGATCCACAGACTCAGTAGATCGAGAGCTGTGTGTGGACATGCTGTTCAGGTATGTGCAATGTCTGAGGTATAGCCTGTCCGCTACGGGCGATCACGGGACTCAGCTGGACATTTCCTTAGCCAGACATGGTCGTTCCGTGTCTCTGCGGAGTTGAACGGACGGAGACCCCAGGTGGGCACTATCTGGTTGGGCTGCTTTGGTGGCTGTGTATGTAGAGATCCAGGTTTGTAAGAATGAGGGAGCTCAGGAGTGTGGGTGCATACAGCAGCCTGGGTGAACCAAGATGGCCACCTTTCTGGGTCTCTGGATCTGTATCAGCAGCCTATGTAATAAGGGGGGGTTGGTCCTCAAGGATATCCCCGTCTAATTCTGAAGGTGCCCGGCCAGGATTTCCAGGGGGTCAGTGAGTCTAGAATGGGGCCCAGAAGACACGGAGGTGTAGCAAGATGGCCGCCCCTCTAATTCTCTGAAGCCAGAGCCTTGTCAGCAAATGCAGCCAGAGAAAAGTACATGCCCCCTTAATAACCCCTTTATGGGTCTCTGGTGGTCTGGCTAGAGTGTTCCTGAGGGTGGATGGGGACGGATTGAGCCCAGAGAGAACAGAGAGGCCTCCGGGTGTACCAAGATGGCTGCCGTCACTTACCAGGACCGTTTTGGATGATCCCAGGGCCACTCAGGGAGGACTTCAGGCTCTAGATGGCAGGCTGGGTGTCCCCGGCAACCTGCAGGTTGTAGAAACAGCCGCTGGGCTTTGTAGTGCGCCGGAGCTCGGCCTCCGGGTGGAGCAAGATGACCGCCGTAGGCCGAAGCCTCGGACTGTCCTGCCGGGCGGCCGGAGCTCCGCGAACAGCGCACCCGTGCTAGAGGTATGCCCCAGCTCCTCCTGGTATGCCCAGGGCCCTCCGGTGGGGTCCGTTCCGCTCCGGTGGACGGGAAGGCTCTGGGTGTGCGCTCTAGTAGCGGAGCTCACCCCAGGCACGTCCACTCGGGTCTCCGCTCGGCCACGCCCCCTTCAATTTTTTTTACAAATAAATATGTGAAAAGTGTGCCGTGCATTTGTATTCAGCCTCCCTGAGTTAATACTTTGTAGAACCACCTTTCACTGCAATTACAGCTGCAAATGTTTTTGGGGATGTCTCTCCCAGCTTTGCACATCTAGAGAGTGACCTTTTCCCCCATTCTTCTTTGCAAAATAGCTCAAGCTCTGTCAGATTGGATGGAGAGCATCTGTGAACAGCAATTTTAAAGTTTCCACAGAGTCTCAATTGGATTTAGGTCTGGACTTTGACTGTGACATTCTAACGCATGAATATGCTTTGATCTAAACCATTCCATTGTAGCTCTGGCTGTAAGTTTAAGGTTTTGTCCCCCCCCCCCCCACACGAGTTCTCGCAAACTGCAAACCGGACTTCTTATGGCTTTCTTTCAACAAAGGTATTCTTCTTGCCACTCTTCCATAAAGGCCAGCTTTGTGGATACACGACTAATGCCACGTACACACGACCGGACTTTTCGACATCAAAGGTCCGACGGAACGATTCTGGCATACCATTCGATCGTGTGTGGGGCTGCAGCGGACTTTTGATTTGCAAAAATCCGTCAGACTTTAGAAATGGAACATGTTTCAAATTTTTCCTCCGGAAATCCGCTCGTGTGTATGCTAGTCCGACGGACAAAAACCGACGCGAGGGCAGCTATTGGCTACTGGCTATGAACTTCCTTATTCTAGTCCGGTCGTACGTCATCACGTTCGAATCCGTCGGACTTTGGTGTGATTGTATGTGGCAAAGTCCGTTCATTCGGAAAGTCCGTCAGAACTCTGTCAGAACTCCACCGAAAGTCCGTCGGACCTAGTCCCTCGAAAAGTCTGTGGCCAGATGCTCCTTCCTGAGCTGTGGATCTCCGCAGCTCCTCCAGAGTTACCATGGGCCTCTTGGCTGCTTCTCTGATTAATGCTCTCTTTGCCCGGCCTGTCAGTTTAGGTGGATGGCCATGTCTTGGTAGGTTTGCAGTTGTACCATACTCTTTCCATTTTCAGGTGATGGATTGAACGGTGCTCTGTGAGATGTTTAAAGCTTGATATATATTTTTTATAACCTAACCCTGCTTTAAACTTCTCCACAACTTTATCCCTGACCTGCCTGCTATGTTCCTTGGCCTGCATGACGCTGTTTGTTCACCAAGGTTCTCTAACAAACCTATGGGGGCTTCACAGAACAGCTGTATTAATACTGAGATTAACCAGTTCCAGGCTACCTTCTGCACATTTCGTGCAGTAGGTTTTTGGGGAGCACACGCACTCCGCCGAAGGCACAATTGTGCACTGATTGGCCATAGGGGGATCCTTCCTGGAAGAGGAAGATTGGGGATCTGCCTATGTAAACAAGGCAAATCACTGTTCTTTCAGTAGGGAAAGAGAGAGATCTTGTATTTCTGCTAATCAGAAACACGGATGTCTTTCTTTCCCCAGTCAAACCATCCCCCACACAGTTAGAAAGCACCGCCTAGGGACACGATTAACCCCTTGATTGCCCCTGGTGTTAAACCCTTCCCTGCCAGTGTCATTAGTACATTAACAGTGCATATTTTTAGCACTGATCACTGTATTAGTGTCACTGGTCCCCAAAAAAGTGTCAAATGTGTCAGGTGTCCGATTTGTCTGTCAGAATGTTGCAGTTCTGCAAAAAATTTCTGATTGCCACCATTACTAGTAAAAAAAAAAAAAAAAAAAATTTTCATTAAAATATCCCATTGTTTTTAGACGCTAAAACTTTTGCACAAACCAATCAATATACACTTACTGGGTGCAGTACGGAGGACAAAGGAGACGCCGAAAGTCTCCGAAGTTGAACAGCTGATTATCAGCTCTACACGGCACCTGCGCACTTAATAGTACATTTTGTCAGACGCTGCCGATGTTGTAAGCACTTTGTAAGAGGGCCCCTCAAGGGCTCGCTTTGCTTGCCATGCTTCGGGCAGCGCTCGGCATATTTATATTCTAACTCTATGTCCACTTGGATGGTGGGGCTGGAACCTGGAGTCAGGGCAGAATGTAGTGTGCATGCGCTGTGTAGTGCTGACCATCAGCTGTTCATCTTCTGAGACTTTCGGCATCTCCTTTGTCCTCCGTACTGCGCAAGCGCAGTATAGGGCGGACACTATCTGATGGGGGACATTTCTCGACAGGACACCGATATCCATACAATTCTGGCCAGGACAAAGCTGCAGAAGGTCAGGATCATGGGCATAGCATGAGCAGTGCGACCCCGTCCTTGCTTCAGGGGGTCCATGTGGCTCCCTCTTACCTTTGATTTTATGTTGCTGTGTGTGAGCAGCAGGCTTGATTGAGGAGTCGGTATGTTATGGGACAGACCATTCCCCTCCACTGCACATAGGTGCAGTTGGAATGGGGCTGCTGAGTGGAGGAGGCAGGTCATCTGCTAAGGGGCTGTTCTCTTGCTTAGAATGACGCTGCCTCCCAACCACCTGTCCATGCACCTCTGTGAGTTGGCCCCGCCTCCTTCATTAGTTGGCTCTACCCCCACCATGGGCTTCCCTGCCCCCTCCGGGATCTGGCCCACCCCCTCCCTGAGCGGGTCCTGCCTCCTCCTCGCTGGTCTTCCCACCTCTCGCTCCAATTCATTCCTTGCTGATCTCTCCTGGTCTTGTTTTTTTCCCTCCCACCCCCACCTGTCCCCAGTAATGGCAGGGGGTCTGGCTGGGGGAAGTGCTCTCTAACCGGGAGCAGTAGATCCTACAAGCAAGCATGTTTATGGTGAGAGCGAGGATGGGGGATGACTGAGTACATTCTCCGGTCCAGGAAACTGACAGGGTTGGGGGCTTCTATTAAAAGGGAGGGGGACTGAGAATTCCCTGGATTCCCCCTGGAGTGGCAGGAGCCAACATGGGGAGGGGTAAATTCTGAACATGCTGGGACTTGTAGTGTGCAGGCAGCAGCGGGACCCCTGTGGACATAAAGAGACCCCAGCACTGGCATAGTGCTGGGCCCATGCTCCAGGGGCCCGTTCCACCTCCCTCACATTATGTCAGGGGTGCTCAGTTGCTGGCCTGTGGGCCACATGTGGGTATGGCTGGCTGGCTTGCTGTCCCCCCAGGGTTGGTATAACTGCCTTGGAGACAGCAGCAGCCACCAGCCATACTCGTCCTGTGGGACAGCAGCCGCCAGCCATACCTGCAGGAATCCTGAGGAAGAAGTGAAGATTGAGGTCAGTTTTTAATTAAATCAAACAGCAATGGATATGTCTGTTTTCTACACTGGTAAACTAGCTACACTGGGCTGCTTTCAAACGGATCTGCAGGTGCAGCTGCAGGTTACCTGCACTAAGCCATAGACTTCTGTTTATTACCTGCAGGTTTGGTGCACTTTCGGAAAGTGCATCCATCATACCGGCAGTATAAAATAGGGGTGCTCAGCCGCTGGCCTGTGGGTATAGCTGGCTGGCTTGCTGCCCCCCCAGGGTGGCTATAACTGCCTTGGGGACAGCAGCACCCATCAGCGATACCCACCCTGGAGGACAGCAGCCGCCAGCCATACCTGCCCTGGAGAACAGCAGCAGCCGCCAGCCATACCTGGCCTTGAGGACAGCAGCAGCCAGCCATACCTGGCCTTGAGGACAGCAGCAGCCAGCCATACCTGCAGGAATCCTGAGGAAGAAGTGAAGATTGAGGTCAGTTTTTAATTAAAATTAAACGCCAATGGACAAACTGATCCGCAAGTGCAGCTGCGGGTTACCTGCACTGAGCCATAGACTTCTGTTATTACCTGCAGGTTTGGTGCACTTTCAGAAAGTGCATCCATCACAACTGCAGGATATAATAGAATTCTATGACTGCCAAGCACACAGGAATGACTGGCTGTTGGGACTTATCACACAGACATTCCCAAGCAAAGATGGACATGTCAGGAAGGTCGAGGTTAAAGAGGAAGTAAACCCTGATGGGTTTACTTCCTCTTTTTTTCCCTGCAAAGGTAAAGCATAATGGACTACTATGCATCGCATAGTAGCTCATTATGTGTCACTTACCTGACACAGGAGCCAGCGAAGTCGCCGCTGTCCCCTGTAGTCCGCCGCATCCATCTTGCTGGTGGCGTCTCGCAGCTCCGCCAAATGACAGCGGCTCCGCCGCGATGACGTCACTCCCGCGCATGCGCACGGGAGTCGCGTCTCGCAGCTCCGCCGCTGCCATTCGGCAAAGCCGCGATGACGTCACTCCCGCGCATGCGCACGGGAGTCAACAAATTAGGCAGCTCCATTCTTGGACTTGCCGCGTTTAGTGCGCCTGCGCGCCGCTGTCTACGGCATATGCGCTGTAGACAGCGGTGCCCATTTTCGGGCAAATATCTCCTAAACCATATACAGTGGTGTGAAAAAGTGTTTGCCCCCTTCCTCATTTCCTGTTCCTTTGCATGTTTGTCACACTTAAGTGTTTCGGAACATCAAACCAATTTAAACAATAGTCAAGGACAACACAAGTAAACACAAAATGCAATTTGTAAATGAAGGTGTTTATTATTAAAGGTGAAAAAAAATCCAAACCATCATGGCCCTGTGTGAAAAAGTGATTGCCCCCCTTGTTAAAACATACTATAACTGTGGTTGTCCACACCTGAGTTCAATTTCTCTAGCCACACCCAGGCCTGATTATTGCCACACCTGTTCACAATCAAGGCATCACTTAAATAGGAGCTGCTTGACACAGTAAGGTCCACCAGAAGATCCTTAAAAGCTACACATCATGCCGAGACCCAAAGAAATTCAGGAACAATTGAGAAAGAAAGTAATTGAGATCTATCAGTCTGGAAAGGGTTATAAAGCCATTTCCAAAGCTTTGGGAATCCAGCGAACCACAGCGAGAGCCATTATCCACAAATGGCGAAGACATGGAACAGTGGTGAACCTTCCCAGGAGTGGCTGGCTGCCCAAAATTACCCCAAGAGCGCAGCGACGACTCATCCAAGAGGTCACAAAAGACCCCACAACAACGTCCAAGGAACTGCAGACCTCACTTGCCTCAGTTAAGGTCAGCGTTCATGCCTCCACCATCAGGAAAAGACTGGGCAAAAATGGCCTGCATGGCAGAGTTCCAAGGAGAAAACCACTGCCGAGCAAAAAGAACATCAAAGCTCGTCTCAATTTCTCCACAACACATCTTGATGATCCCCAAGACTTTTGGGACAACATTCTGTGGACCGATGAGACAAAAGTGGAACTCTTTGGAAGGTGTGTGTCCAAGTATATCTGGCGTAGAAGGAACACTGCATTTCATAAAAAGAACATTATACCAACAGTAAAATATGGTGGTGGTAGTGTGATGGTCTGGGGCTGTTTTGCTGCTTCAGGACCTGGAAGACTTGCCGTGATAAAAGGAACTATGAATTCTGCTGTCTACCAAGAGATCCTGAAGGAGAATGTCCGACCATCTGTTCGTGTACTCAAGCTGAAACGAACTTGGGTTCTGCAGCAGGACAATGATCCTAAACACACCAGCAAGTCCACCACCGAATGGCTGAAGAAAAACAAAATGAAGACTTTGGAGTGGCCTAGCCAAAGTCCTGACCTGAATCCTATTGAGATGTTGTGGTATGACCTTAAAAAGGCCGTTCATGCTCGAAAACCCTCTAATGTAACAGAATTAGGACAATTCTGCAAAGATGAGTGGGCCAAAATTCCTCCAGGATGCTGTAAAAGCCTCATTGCACGTTATCGCAAACGCTTGGTTGCAGTTGTTGCTGCTAAGGGTGGCCCAACCAGTTATTAGGTTTAGGGGGCAATCACTTTTTCACACAGGGCCATGATGGTTTAGATTTTTTTTCACCTTTAATAATAAACACCTTCATTTACAAATTGCATTTTGTGTTTACTTGTGTTGTCCTTGACTATTGTTTAAATTGGTTTGATGTTCCGAAACACTTAAGTGTGACAAACATGCAAAGGAACAGGAAATGAGGAAGGGGGCAAACACTTTTTCACACCACTGTAGGTTTAGGAGATATTGCTTGGACCTACAGGTAAGCCTTAATCTAGGCTTACCTGTAGGTCAAAGTGGTTTGAAAGGGTTTACTTCCTCTTTAAGATTTTCAAACAGGGTGAAGTAAAGTCATTTCTCAGACCCATATCGGACTTG
Organism: Lithobates pipiens; assembly: GCF_037356315.1. Lineage (NCBI taxonomy): Eukaryota > Metazoa > Chordata > Amphibia > Anura > Ranidae > Lithobates > Lithobates pipiens. The sequence goes on from NW_027507764.1 coordinate 420,010,968, forward strand.
ATTTTACTAGTCCCCAATAACGCTGTTAGTGGTGTTGGCTAACGCCAGACGGGGAGTGTTATGTCTCCAGGATACCTTTCTCTCTCCTGAGGTTCAGAAAAGAGAATTCACCTTATCATTTAATTTGTATATTGTGTTGTTGCATTATTAAGCTATAAATTATGTTTGTTCTAGGTTAGCTGTTACGCTTGCGCCACCTACTGGCCAAACATTAATATAGTTTATAAGAGAAACTATCCAGCCACTTAGGAAGTGATGTAAAAATCATCATATCCTCTTTAGTCAGGAAGTGAAACAACCACAGGGTTAGCATGATCAATATCATGGCAGCAGCCTAGATGCTATCTCTCCCCATCTATGGCATCGGATGTAAGCAATATTCCCTTTCCTCCTCCACAGGCTATCAGGGAAAGGAGTTAGTCATTTCAGTTATCATTTTATATGATGTTTACTATTGTATGGTAATGTTATAGTATTCCTGTTGTTTTCAGTTTTATCGCATATCACATGTGTCATTCACGTGTATATTAAAATCTGCAATGTGCCAATAAAAGAGACAGACAAGAAACAGCAGTCAATTATTGTGTGCGCAGAAAAAGGTTATCTGCATGGATAGCTACCCATAGACTCCGGGAGTACGGGGGGCGAGGCCAGGACATATAATTCAGATTAAAAAAAACATTGAACTAAAGGCTGTAATGTAACAAAATAGGTAAAAAGCGAAGGGGGGGGGGGGTGAATACTTTTGCAAGGCACTGTACATGTTAACTTGACTGAAACACCTATGACTATTACATAGCTATGGTTTACAACGTTTTTTTTTATATAAGCAGACAAATGGACAAAAATGTAAACAACAGAACTATACAACGGTTTTAGGAAGGTGTGAAGAAATGCTGTAAAGTAAAAATGCTTTCAAAAATATATATTTTAATAGTTACTTTTTGTCCGTTCACAAAATGCAAAGTGAGTGCACCGAAAAAAAAAATCTTAAATCAAATCAATATTTGGTGATTACCCTTTGGCTTCAGACCAGCATGAATTCTTTTAGGTACACTTGCACACAGTTTTCTAAGGAATTTGGCAGGTAAGTTGTTCAAAACATCTTGGAGAATTAACCACAGATCTTCTGTGGATGTGGGCTGCCTCAAATCCTTCTGTCTCTTCATATAATCCCAGGCAGACCCGATGATGTTGAGATTCGGGTTTTGTGGGGGCCAAACCATCACTTCCAGGACTTGTTCTTCCTTATGCTGATGATAGTTCTTAAATACATTAGCTGTATGTTTGAGGTCGTTGTTCTGCTGCATAATACATATTAGGCCAAACACCCACCTTCCTGATGGTATGGGATGATGGATAAAGTGGTTCTAAAGGCTCAAGGTTTTCTACCTTCAGGAATTTTATGCATGAAGGTAAAAAAAAAAAAAAAAAACCTCTGTGCAGCAGTCCCCTCAGCCCCCTCTAATACTTACATGAGCCCCAGCTCAATCCAGCACAAGAGCAGCGGTTCTCTGTGACTCTCCCTGCTCATTGACTGAGACAGCAGTGGGACCATTGGCTCCTGCTGCTGTTGATCACAGCCAGTGAGCCAATAAGGAGAGAGAGGGGACGGGGCTGAGCTGCGGCTCTGTGTGTGAACGAACACACAGAGCCATGGATTGGGAACAAGCCTGCTTTGGTGCCCCCACTGCAAGCTGCTTGGGAGGGGCCAAGAGCACCAGCAAGAGACACAAGAAGAGGGGGATAGGGACAGCTCTGTGCAAAACCACTGCACAGAGCAGGTGAATAGGACCTATTTGTTTTTTTTTATTGTTTTTTTTTTAAGAAAGCCTTTAATATGACTATAAAAGTATCTGCCTGTATTTCTAAGCACTATGACACCATTGATTGGGCAATGTTGATGACTGTAATTGGTCTGTATTTATGATAGTTGTGTACTAAGACCATGTTTTCTAGGTCCTAAATGACATTAATTTATGTCACAGAATTTTAGAAATCTTGGGACATCATTAGGTCTTTCTCAAATTTCCTGTCATTTGATCTCCTTTAGTTGTAACGTCTTTAACATGCTAAAGGACCCTTCATCTTAGTTGTTGAATGGGCTTATCATAAAAGCAACTAGCTACATCTATGACACCCACTGACCTACAGTTAATAAAATATTGCCATATCTTCCTTGAAATTGTGATGAATAATAAACAATTTTGTTGTTTGCTTGACATGCTTTATCACGCCTGTAAGGGAGTAATCTTTTTCCGGTGGGTGGTAATAACATCTGAGCAAGTCCTCTGAGAACAGATTACCAAGGAGGCCTCTACCATCCTTTGTATCCTGCTTGTTGTTATTTCTTATGCATGTATCTTCACGGTATATCCCATTATACAGTTTTATGAAATAATATGAAACTGATCTGATCGACAAGTAATAGCGCATGCTACGAGATTAACGTAATCTTTTAAAAAAAAAAAGCCTGTAAACACCAAAACAAAAATGATAATGTATTTATTACAGCTTACCCCTCCTTAGATTGGGTGGCTGCATTAGTTCTTTTTTTCCGTGTTTTTTTCACCTGGTTATCTTAGGAACACCCTGTTGTAGGGTGGCTATAATCAATCACTTCACTATATCTATGTACAGAGCCAAAGTTATCACCCCAGGCAGGAAGCCCATGTGAGAACCATTGGGTGGTACAAAAAAAGAATGAAATTGCTTAAAAAAAAGCAGTAGCTAAGAGGTAGTCTCTTGGTGCACATACTATATCAAAACAGTGGTGAAAAAGTTTCCCAAGAAGCAGGGCATAAGAGAGAAAGAACAGGATTCTCTTGGAAGGAAAAGACCACCTTAGGAATAAAGAAGGCTTTGGGCTGCAAGACAACCTTGAAAGGTTGAGGAAGGGCTCCTAACAGGATAAGGCTGCTTACTCACAGACGCCAGAGGCGATAGCAACAAAAAAGTCCACCTTGCGAGTGAGGTCAGGCAAAAGAATATTCCGAATAGGTTAACAAAATCAGCTACTGAAGAGTTGAAAAAGCGAGATTAAGGTTCCAAGGAGACAATGGGGAACGTACACAGGGATAAATGTGAGAGAACCCCAGAACAAAGGTCTCAACCAGGTAGTGAGAGACCAAGGGTCTCTGAAACAGAACAGCAAAGCCTGATTTGTTTCAAAACCAGATGCTATTCTAGGGCAGACTGGAAGGACATAATACGTCCCACGGGATAGGGCACTGACCCTTGAGACGGAAGATACAGATGATCTGGAGGTGCCCACAGAAAGTCTGTTAGGAGTCTGAATGTGTCTGGATACCATGTCCTCCTAGACTAATTCAGTGCAAAAAGAATCACCAGAATGTCCTCTGTCTTGATCTGCAAAACAGACAAGGAAAATGTAGGTGAATGGAAAAGTGTAGATCAGTCTTATCTAAATCCCACTGGGGTCACAAGAATGTTCATTGGGAAGGACAGATGCATAGAGCAGTCCAAGAACCAAGGCTATTTGTTCCACGATGCCAGAATGTTGAGTTGCAATTGTCTGGAATGAAACTGAGTGTATGGCACAGACTCGAGGGAGACAAACATGAGACCCAAGACCCCAAAGCAGGCACAAAGTGAGGTATTAGAACAATTGGACAGAAACTTTTTTCTGAGGTAGGAATATCCTGGCCAGGGCAGTATCTAATGTCAGGCTCAGGTACGCCAATCTGAGATGGGTCCAGCAATGACTTCCCCATATTGTGGATTCTGGATTTTAGGGATATAAAGAAATGCTTCTTGAGCAGGAGGTTGTCCTGGTAACTCACAACATAAATCCGCTGACGATGGAGCAGAGCAAGTACTTTGGTGAAAACCTGGGGGACGTAAAAAGAAGGTCGGGGGGGGGGGGGGGGCAACAAATTGGTAATGCTGTTCTATCATTGCTAACACACACAGTGCTGATGGGCTAGAAAGATGGGAATGTAAAAGTAAACATTGTGGTTGTCTTTTATGGACAGAAAATCGCCTGGAAGGATGGAGGCAATGACTGAACTGGCAGTCTCCATTCTGAACTTTTAGCACCCGTAGTGAGAAGTTTAGAGTTTTCCTTGGGCTGCACTGCTTTATTTGTTTTGGGGACTTAAAAGGTTTGATTAGAAGCCTTGCAAACATTGCTAAATGGTTAATGACCCTGTAATGTGGATGTGGATGACCTTGGAAGAAGCCTTGGAACCAGCCTTGACTGGTTCAGTGGGTCATGTCTATCTACAAAAGTATGTTGCTGCATTAGATTTGGAACTGGAAGAGGGGTAAAAGGAAACTTTCTTAGCTTCAGGAGTAGAAGAATTACTGGTAGAGGCATAAGCCTTCCCTTCCTAGTGGAGAAGGGTACTATTATCTCCTGTACAAGAAAGTACCTATCAGGAGTTCACCTTCAAGGGCTAACTGCTTAAGGAGTTTCTTGCATGACAGCTTAGCTAAATGGCATCTAAGCCAAAGAATCCTGACCATTGGTTGGAGAGAAGACTAATCTTAGAGATCTGAAGAAGTGTGCCTGCTAATCCATTAATTCAGTAATGTAAAGTCATGGGTAAAATGTTTGACTGTGGACCGAGGCATCCATTAGTATGGAACTAGGATCTCAAGCCATGAATTTATTTCAGATAGTAATGGGCTGCCAACTGTCAGAGAAGCAACTGCAGTTTGCGTGGTGGGGTCCACTAAAGAAAAGAGAGCATCTAACTTCTTGTCCTGGTCCTTGAACATAGGATTATCTTCCAGGGGGGTCTTGAAGAAAGGAAATATCAGTATCGACCACAGGAAATGCCCACCACAGAATAGCCAAAGAATCTTAGGAGTAGGATTTTTGGGTAACCATCAGAATAAAGGATACTAGGGCCCTAAGTGGATAAACGACCACCACCACAATTGGAGCTAATTACTGTGCCTGAGCTAGTGAATCCATCTGACCCTTTTCCGTTGCTTTTGTGATTGCCATGCCTTGTGAAATTTAGTGAAATGTTGTCTTCAGAGGGAGAGAGAACTCATAACCTCCACTGCTGTGTAGAGGGAGGGGAAAGCCTTGGTACCAAGCACTGTGAGTTGATTTAAACCAAAATAGTGGGGTGAGAGAGATGTGCTTTGCTAATAGAGGAGAAGCACCCAGAAAGAGGCAGGGCACGCAGCCATAGTAACCAATTTCAGAATGAGGTGGCGCAGTGAGTTCAAGGTCACACTTTTAGGGGGAGGGTCACAGACACACAGTAGCACCAATAGCATGTGAATCAATGCATGGAATTTAATCCAATAAACCATGCTGCGAGCCACCGGAGGGGCGGTCACGGGCTCTCACACACCTAAAGAGGTTTAGAAATTTCAATGGCACCCTGGTCATGAACGTTTAATTGCCTTCCACCCAGTATTCAAACCTCACCATGGCTTTGCCCTCCACACTGGACATACACCCTCATAGGTTTTCAAGGACAGGGCTCTGTTGTTGGCAGACCACAGCCCTGGAACTGTAAAGCACCCTGTGGCTCACTCCACAAGTATGAAGCTTCAACAGGATACAATGCATTCCAGCAACATTACAGCCTTGCTTCTTCCAAGGCTCAGCTGAGGAGTCAGGAAGCTGCAGAGGAAGTCACAGTGGCTATAGTACAGACAGAAGGTTTGATAAAAAAAAGGATCATAAGAAAGGAAAAATTCCATGTGAAAGAGTAAAACTTCTCTTAGTGGAGAGAAGTGGTCCATCATCTTTCCCATTAGTAAAAAATGGGGCTACCTGGGAGTGGGAGGGATTGTATAGAGGAATGTCCTTGTAGATTTAGATTTTTTTTTTGCCAGTGTATAATCATTGGAAGGGAATCTCATAGAACCCATGGTAAAGTTCCTGTGCCCCTTACAAAAGGGCTAAGATGTTACAATTTTGTTCTGGTGTTTAGATATCTTTTAACATAATATTGACCATCATGCTCATAGAATAACATTACTGGACACAGCAGCAGCCAGATTAAAATTACACTATTTATTTGAAGATAAACTAAATTATATACACTTTGGAATGCATTGGAAATCAGCCAATTATAAAATAAATATGCAAAAAAATGGCTTAGAACAACATAAAATAAGTTATACATTGGATGTCTTACAGGCTATATGCAATAAGTTAATAAAGAGTCAGTCTAATACTGCTACAATCCATGCTTTCCTTCATTCTGTAGTATGCTTTGTGAAGGTTACATTATCCATTCACATATGCTGTGTTACATTTGATTTGTACAGTGCCTTCATGAGCATGCATTATGTTAACACAAATCAGGATCCGATAATCCTTCAAACTGTATTATGGTAATGCTTGCAACTCTAGGCAGAAAAACTGGTCTATATGAAAACCCTGAGGAATGTGTATTTGTGTACATCATGATTCTGGTTAAGTGCAATTCAGTATATGCAGAGCTTAAATACACTTAAGGTCATTCTTGGTAACACTTAAAAATTTAAATACAAAATGCTAACATTCCTGTATGGAAATTCTTGCTACAAAATTTATATATATAATTGCTATATATATATATGTATATATTTAAATATTTGCTAGTTTTGAATACGAGAGAATTCAATTCTGTTCGCTGGCTTGCCTGCTTGTTCCAATTGGTTGTTAACCCTTGTACTTCTTTAGAGGTATAGTTTCATAAGTCATTAGCATCTAGAGGGTTAACTTGTGCATAAGCTGTAATGACTTTTTTTTTCAGAGTCTGACTTTGTATAACAACAAATCGAAGACAACAAAAACAGCATAATCTCAAGAAGCTACATGCTTGAAATTTCATTGCCATGCTCAAAGATTGCTTGAACAAACTGCTTGAAAATACGATCCATGTAGGTTTGCTGTCTTGGCCAAATGCCTTCCAGGAATCCAATGTGGCCTCCATAGGCGGTAAGCACCAGAGCAACGTTTGGATTTTGTTTGGCACATTCCACTGGTATTGCTAAAGTGAAGAAAAAATGGAAAACGTTATTACTAGATAAGTATTTAGTGTTATGTTCTGTTTCTTATGTGATAGTCAAACTAAATTTGGCCATATACACCTCGAACTACGTTTGGTTCCTGTTGAACGTGACCAAATTTGAGCTGTTGGTGGCTTTATAGAAATCACTGAGTTAGCCAAAACTCAGTTGAAAAATCAACTGAACCAGGTGGAACATTGTTGGCCAGTGGTGCTGAAACTGATTGAATACAATAGCTATTGGTACAGATTCCTCCATCCATGCTGTTTAGTCTGGTTGAAGGAATCTATTGATTTGGCAGTTGGCTGAACGAGAGAAATATAGCCATATATGGATAGCTTTACTTTTACTTACACTATGTTGGCGTAAATTGTGTGGTCAGAATGCCAGAAAATGTAGTTCTGATGAAAACATAACAAAAAAAACCAACATGGCTAATACAGTAAAAAAAAAAATATATGTTTCGGGGACACACAAGCCCCTTTCTCAAGGTGAGAGCCAGCTTGGCGTTTTTGTCCAAGCTACTGATGTTGGACAGAAAGACCTGACCAGCAATTGGCATTCCAATGTTCATCAAATGCACTTAGTAGGGTTTAGGTCAGGGCTCTGTGCAGGCCACTTCTTCATATAAAACGAAGTCTTTATGGAGTTGGCCTATGCATGGGACACAGTCATCCTGGAACAGAAAGAGTCCTTCCCCATATTGTTAACACAAGGTTGGAAGTGCAATTGTCTAAAATGCCTATGCTGTAGCATTAGCAGTACCCTTCACAGAAAACACCTAAACTCAGTAATATGAACAGGTGCCATATGCTTTTGGCTATTTATTGTATTATTGTTATTTATTGCACTTTTAATGAGAGAAATACAGGGGTCATCTTTCCTGGACTCTTAAGTCCTGTACACACATGCTTCAATAGAAACCGGCTGAAATTTGGCCTGTGTGTAGGGCATGACTAAAAAAATGTCTGGCAACCGGCTTCCATACAGCACTCTCAGCCAATGGCTGAGAGCATTGACCAGAGTGTTCTGGCAGGGGGGCTGTCCACCTGTCAGAACACAATACAACAGCAGGGGAGATTGCTGTACTAACATCGGACCTAAGTCAGTTGAACAAAACCCACTGGGTTGCACGAAAAAAATACTAGCAGAGTGTAGTAGGCTTCACAGAATGTCAGTGTCAGTAAGAAAGCAAACCAGTAAGTGAAAGTAAAGCCTTTTCAGCACATTTCACAGTTCTTAATTTAAAGAATCAGTATGACAGTCAGCCTTTTGGAGAAATACGTTAGCAAAGACAACCTCCATGTTTTGTTGTTTTCATGATAGATTTCACATGATTACTGCATGCCATTTCAGGTGTGCATGTTATATGCGTTTTTATGTTCTAGTATATAAACTGCATCTGTATCTTTGCTAGTAAATAAAATGCATTTTTGAGAGAAAACGTACTCTGGTATAGGTCCAGTTTTAAGCATATTAAAACGTGTTTTATGGGAATTTTTACTTTTCCTCAAAATGGAATTCCAGGAAAAAAACGGAAAATTCCTATCAAAATACTTACCGTAATTTTCCTTTCCTGATGGACTCCATGGCAGCAACGTGTGGGTTAAGTCCCGCCTCCACTACCCTATAGGACACTACTCCCATAAATCTTTGCTCCCTGCCCATGGCCGTGTTCGATAACTAGCCTACTCCAGCCATTTTGGGAGGGAACTCCTGCTGCCATGGAGTCCATCAGGAAAGGAAAATTACGGTAAGTATTTTGATAGGAATTTTCCGTTTTCCTGACAGACTCCATGGCAGCAACGTGTGGGAAATAACTCGCCAAACACACTCGGGTGGGCAAAAATGCTGAACCAAGATTTATTTAACACTGTCCACTGACAGCACCTTTAAACCAAAATCAACAGAAGATAAACTGGCAGGTTCGACACAATAGTGAGCCATAAATGTATGAATGGACGACCAAGAGGCAGCCTTGCAGATAACCTCAGGAGCCACATGACGTGAAGCTGCCCAAGAAGTAGAGAGACTTCTCGTGGAATGTGCCGTAACCGCCTCAGGAGGAGCCAAGCCCTTCTCTTTATAAGCCCACTGGATCGCCTGAACCACCCACGTGGAGATGGATCTGACCGAAGCCCTAAGGCCTTTGTTTTTGCCATGAAAAAGAACAAAAAGGTAATCCGATTGCCGGAAAGAAGCTGTCGCCTCCAGGTACCGTTTCAGAATAATTCCCATGTCGAGAGGATGAAGATCCTGACTCCCAGCAGAATTAAAGGTAGGAAGAGTAATGTCCTGATTTTCGTGGAAGACCGAGGTAACCTTTGGGTTTGAACCCAGCATTGGCACTAGGACCACTCTGTCAGGGAAGAATGTGAGGAAAGGTTCCTTTGATCCTAAAGACTGAATCTCAGAGACTCTCTTCGCTGAGGATATGGCTACCAAAAAAGATGTCATTAGGGACAATTCTTTGACTGAAAGTGATCTGTCCAGTTGAGAGAAGAAGTCGAGAACTAAGGGTAAATCCCACTTGGGGAATCTGGGTTTCCTCTGTGGTCTAAGTCTAATTGCTCCTTTAAAAAATTGCTGAACCAAAGGATGTTTAGCCCAAGATATTCCAGAAAAGGCTGAAATTGCCGAGACTTGCACACGAAGAGCGCTGACAGATAGGGGAATGTCTAGTCCGGACTGTAAGAAACTCAGAACATCCTGAACCGTCAAATTACCATCGGAGCAAGACCTGGAAGATAAGTGATTTGTGAATCTAGACCAAATCCTCTCATACACCTGGTTGGTACTTTTCCTTCTAGCACTCATGAGAGTAGGGATGGCCTCCTTTGGACAACCCAGAGCCTCTAACCTTCCCCTCTCAAAAACCAGACCCTCAGACATAGATGGGCCGGGCAGGGATGGAGCTTCGAGCCCTGGGACAGAAGATCGGATCTGAGAGGTAAGGGAATCGGATCCCTGACACTGAGGAGCATTAGAAGCGGAAACCATGGCCTGTTGGGCCAATAAGGTATTACAGCTATCACCTCTACTGCTTCTGATTTGAGTCTCCGCAGGAACTGTAGAATAATAGGAGTTGGAGGAAAGGCGTAGGCTTTGTTGAAACACCATCGATCCGTCAGAGCATCCACTCCGTAGGCCTGAGGATCCCGAAACCTGGAATAGTATCTTGCCAGTTTCTTGTTGCAAGGGGAGGCAAATAGGTCGACCTCTGGGACGAACCACAATGTTAGAATCCACCTGAAAACTTCTACGTGAAGGGACCATTCGTTGTTGTCCAGACTGACTCGAGACAGAAAGTCCGCCTGGACATTCTGTGTTCCTGGAACATAAGTTGCTGTAATGTTGACCAGGTTCTTCTGAGCCCAAGACATGATTGGCTCTACCTCCTGAAGAAGGGAGAGACTCCGAGTACCTCCTTGTCTCCTTATATATGCCACTGCTGTTGTGTTGTCTAGTCTGAGTAGGACCGAGGTTCCTGAGACCAGATGACGAAAGGCCAGGAGTGCCTGAAAGGCTGCCCTCAATTCTAGAATATTCGACACCGTCCCCCTGGAAGGGAAGTCCCAGGTGCCTTGTGCTACTTCCGACAAACAGTGGGCGCCCCAGCCCCTGTTGCTGGCATCCGAAGTTATTGTTATCCACGAGATGGGGAGAATGGAATGACAATTGAATAGGTTCACCTTCTGAAGCCACCAGGGCAGAGAGATTCTCATTGAAGATGTGATCCGGATAGGTTGAGTCTTGTCGCCTAGCCATTGGTGAAGAAAACCTTTTTGAAACGGTCTCATCTTCCATTGGGCCCACTTCACCATCGGAATCGTTGCCACCATGGTGCCAATAATTCTCAAGCACTGAAGAGCCGGAAGATGGGAGGCTGAGAGGGCCGGACGGATTCTGTCCCGAATTACCACTACTTTCTCCTCGGGTAATGAGATGGTACCCCTCACTGTGTTGAAGAGTGCGCCTAGGAATACCAGAGACTGGGAAGGAATTAACTGACTCTTTTCTAGATTCAGGATCCAACCGAATTCTTGAAGAGTGGAGATGACCTGCTCCTTGTGCACTAACAGACGGTCTCTGTCCTGGGCTAGCAGCAGAAGATCGTCTAAATAGTGGTGAAGACGAATTCCCTTGGTTCTCAATAGAGCCACTACGGCCAACAACACTTTTGAAAACACTCGGGGGGATGTTGAAAGTCCGAACGGGAGACAAACGAACTGGAGATGTAGTTTTCCTACTGAAAATCGCAGAAACTGCTGAAAATCTTCTGCCACAGGGACATGAAAGTACGCGTCCTTTAGATCTATTGAAATCATCCAGTCGCCTGACTGGACTGACTGTTGTATTGTCGACAAGGTTTCCATCTTGAACCTTTCCTTTCTGATAAAATGATTCAGATGTGTAAGGTCTATGACTGGTCTCCAAGAACCGTTTTTCTTTTGGACCATAAAAAGAGGAGAATAAATTCCTCTCCCTCGTTGATCGTCTGGCACGGGTACGGCAGCGCCTTGAGCCAATAAAGATTTCACGTAGGCCAACAAGATCTGCCTTTTTTCTTCTGAGGATGGAAGGGAGGTGGGAACAAACTTTAGTCTTGGGGACCTGCTGAAGGTCCAAGAATGGCCTGAAGAGACCGTTCTGACGGTCCAGAAGTCCTTGATTGAGGCCGCCCAGACATGCCGAAAATGTAGAAGACGAGCCCCCACCTGGCCTATCTGAGCGGGCCCAATCTCAAAAAGATTTGGTTGGTTCCCTCTCTCCTGTCGCACTGCTCTTGGCAGATTTCTTGAAGGATGACTGCCTTGATTTCCATGATCTAGAATATTCCCGACCCGGTCTATAGCTACGGGCCTCCCTGGCTTGCTCCTGATACTGTTTTTTAGGAAAAAATCTCTTCTGGCTTTTTAGACGTCTGTCCTGAGGAAGAAACCCCGATTTACCACCAGTGGCCCGGGATATGGCGCTATCCAATTTATTCCCAAAAAGGGAAGAACCTTCAAAAGGGATACGGCACCACACCTGTTTTGAAGCTGGATCAGCCAGCCAGGGACGGAGCCATAGGGCCCGCTTTGCGGTTACAGCCGAAAGCATAACCCGGGACACTAGGCGGATGATGTCAATCGAAGCCTCCCCCAGAAAAGCCGAAGCAAGCCGTAACTCCTGAATAGGAGAACTTTTAGCGACTTCCTCCGAAATGTTTCTGAGGGTATCATCCACACCGTCCGTCCAGACTTCCATGGCTTTGGACATTGCCGCTAAAGCCAATGCTGGCTTGCATGCCATACCGGCAGTGAGGTAGACTCTCTTTAAATCGGAATCAATCCGTCTATCTAAAGCATCCTTAAATGAAACTGTATCCTCCAAAGGAAGGGTCACGTGTTTTACTAGTCTCATCACCGCTGCATCCACAAGAGGAGCCGATTCCAGATGCTTGACCTCATCCTCCTTAAAGGGATATAACCTTAGGACTTTTGAGAGCATACTATTCTTTTTCTCCACTTTACTCCATTCATCCGTGATGACCTCACCAAGTTCAGACAGAAATGGAAAGTTAAGACGCTCCCTTTTAAGTTGCTTAAAATACTTCCTTTGCTTGGAAGGATTAGCCACCTCATCTTCCCAGTTCAAAGCCTCTCTGATGGCCTTCACCAAGGGGGAAAGTAAAGCAAAATCAAAACCCACACAGGGACTATCTTCCTCAGATTCACTGTCTGAAGCAGCAGCTGAATGATGGCTGGTTAAAGAGGATTCCCAGAGCTCTTGAGCATGCGACTCCCTGACTGGTGACTGAGGTGACTCTGATTGAGGCACAGGGGTCTGATTGGCCCTGATCCCCTTGAGGGACTCCTTCACCACTTTTTCCACAAGGGATCTTAGTTGCTGGTCCGTACCCCCTCTCTCACTAGAGGCTTTGGAAAAGCAGAGGTCACACAGGGATTTTCCAATGGGAACTTGTGATCTGCATCCCCAGCAAGAGTTGATAACTGAGTGGCTGGAATGAGCCCTGGAGGAGCGAGATCGATCCTCGCTACGGCGCCCAGATCTAGAGGGTGAGCCGTGATGCTTAGACTTGGAATATGAGTGCCGGTGGTAAGATTTAGAAGAATCGCTTCCTCTGTGCGTTGAGCTGCGTTGCTGTTCTGATCTAGATGGGCTAAGACAGAGATAGAAGAGACATACAGATAAGGAAAGATAACAGACTGACTAATACCGGACCCCTCCCCCCCCCCCTTACTTCCCCCCCAGACAGTACCTATTATGAGAGGGCTGGCCACATACAGGCGGAGGTGAATCCGTATCTCTAATGGTCTCCATAACTGCTGCAAAGACATATAAGTAAGGCTGAGGATGCTATAAACACACACACATGCCCACCCCCATCTTCCCAGAAGGCCACCTACCTCCACAGCAGAGAACCTGGACAAGGGGAAGTCACGAAATAACCTGCAAGCATTCCCAAGGCTTGCAGGCTATATCCCATGTTTAAATAAGGCGCCTTAATGACGTCATCACCGCGTCCCGTGCGCCGCTACCGCGCATGCGCGAATAGCGTCACTTTGCCGCTATCGCGCATGCGCGAACCAAGCCTCGATCCTGAGTCGTACTCGCGCATGCGCAGAACGAACGTATTAACGAAAACCAGGAAGTGAGCGACGGCTGGAACGCAGGCTAATCCGACCGCAATGTCTAAACCCATATACCTATACACAGGAAAAAATGAACAGAAAAGAAGGGAAGAAGGCAAAGAACAAACACAAACTGCTGCCATGAAAAAAGAGGAACAATCTTACCGCTCCCACACGAACGTCTCCAGGCCGAAGGTAAGCACAATACATACCGGACTTCTTAGGGCACAATAGGTCACCTGCTATTTAGCTGGGCTATCCGACCAAATGCGCAGCCTGCCTGCCAGTGGCTAGGCTCCTGGCTTTCCTCCAGCGCTTATATCCAACTGCCCACTCCATACCCCGCTAGTAGCTAGGGCTTAACGGAGATATGCGACAACTTCGTCCACAGTCGCTTTTCGGCCAAACCAACGACGGAACCGTGTGGGAGCAATCTTCAGGTAGAAAGACCATACGTCTGGTCCTACGGAGGAGGACAAAAAAAGAACACGGCCATGGGCAGGGAGCAAAGATTTATGGGAGTAGTGTCCTATAGGGTAGTGGAGGCGGGACTTAACCCACACGTTGCTGCCATGGAGTCTGTCAGGAAAACATTTTTTTCTTACTATAGGTCCATTTCTAAAAGACGTTTTTTTTCTTAGTATAGGTCCAGTTCTAAAAAACATTTTTTTTCTTAGTATAGGTCCAGTTCTAAAAAAAACATTTTTTTCTACTGTGTGCTGTGTACAAACAAGTTTCCTCTAATAATGTTTTTTTTTCGTTTCATAGATTTTTTAATTGAAATTTTAAACATAGTACAAACATGATACTTTTAAAGTGACAACATGAAAATAAAAAAAGGTAGGAAAAACCATAAAAGAGTCATACAACAGCACAAGTGGCCATTATGGCCCTGAATAACAGTAGAGGACTATCTCAGGAGAAAGGTCAACTACATTTCCACATAAAGAATTATTTTATTTTCATAATAGAATTATATGCAACCAACTATGGCATCCAGATATACAATCATCTCTAATGATGTTTATCCTAGATGTGGATTCCTGCTGTATAGGGTAAAAATCATAGTTTCATTCACGCTGAAAAGTACAAGCAGTGCCGTACTTCTGGCTCTGCAAAGATGGGGGTCACAAGAGATGCAGTTTTCATAAGGTAAGGGATGCCATTATTTACCCTCCCTTTGTTCTCCCCTTGTTTATTAACAAAACATCTTATATACTGTTCACAAAATACAAGACGTTCTGTGAATGGAGACATGGAGAGGAGGGTCAGGAAAACAGCAGTATCTCCCCTTGTCCATTCACAGAACTGTCTGCACTCAGTGATCAGAATACAAGGTGTTTTATGAATGGATACAAATCAAAATGTGAGACTGCGCTACAGTTAAAAAAATGACACGAAATAAACCATGTGCAAAAAGCAAACTTAATAAATAAAATACAAATTTGATGACACACAGAGACTGTAATTTCATATGTGCTGAAACTTTTCATATCAAACTATTCCTTCAATGTCCATAATTCATAAAGTGTCTAGTGCGATTTTGTGCAATGTATAATAGAAATAAAGTGCCAAAGTGCATCCAAATATAGTGACCACGTAAATGATCCTCCTTTGTGATCTTCACCATACCCGTTGCCCATCACCTGTCTCACAATTCGCACACTAGACAAACAGGCTTTCCTCTATACAAATCCTCCTTTCCAGAGACAGGCTTAATCTCATATAAAATGGTCTCCACCACAGTATATAGAAAGCATGTCTCAGAACATGTAGGGGAAAAATATGACAGAGTGTCTATATTAGGGCTTGTTCACGCTTGACTAAATTTCTAACGCTTAACAAATGCTCCTATGGCGTTTGTATGGGCATCAATGAGCTTTAGTGTGGGCATTAGTCAAGCGTTTTACAAGCATTAATGAGGAGTTAAAAATGCTCCCCAAACGCCCTGTTGGCAGATTTGAAGAATTTTACGAGTGTTAAAACTGCTCCACAAACAAGTATTCCATTACAGTATATTAACTAAGCTTAACGCTCCGCAACCGCCCCACAACTGTCTATTAGAGCACTTGTGAGGCATTACCATAGACTTGAATGGGAGGCATTGAAAGGCTTCAAACGCCTCCTGACTCGACATGGGGCTTCAATTTTGAAGCAACGCAACACGTATGCCCCGTACACACGGTCGGATTTTCTGATGGAAAATGTTCGATGGGAGCTTTTTGACGGAAATTCTGACCGTGTGTAGGCTCCATCGGACATTTTCCATCGGAATTTCCGTCACACAAAATTTGAGATCTGGATCTCAAATTTTCCAACAAAAAAAAAATCAGCTGTCGGAAATTCCGATCGTGTGTACACAATTCCGATGCACAAAGTTCCACGCATGCTCAGAATCAAGCAGAAGAGCCGCACTGGCTATTAAACTTCATTCTTCTTGGCTCGTCGTACATGTTATACATCACCGTGTTCTTGACGTTCGCAATTTCCGACCTACTTTGTGTGACCGTGTGTATGCAAGACAAGTTTAAGCCAAAATCTGTTGGAAAAAATCCATGGATTTTGTTGTCGGAATGTCCGATCGTGTGTACGGGGCATAAGTGTGAACAGCACTATGGGCTGTCTATTATATCTTGTGCATAGGCTTTTGAGGGGCCTTTTTAACGCCTCTCAAACGCCTGCTCATAGCCCCTGTACACACGGTCGGAGATTTCGACAACCAAATCCGTCGGATCTTGTCCGAAACTGTTGCATACACACGGTCGGACTAAGTTGTCGAAAAATCAAATCTTTCAGAACGTGATGACGTAATTTCGCTACGATGGGACTACATTCAGGCTAGTAGCCAATAGCTTTGATGTAGGAATTTGATCTGAGCATGCGTGGCACTTGGTCCGATCAAAATTCGCTACACATGATGGGAGTATGTTCGATCGAACCAGTTGGTCGGGAAATATTTCCAGCAAGTTGGAAAATTGGGTCCGACGGATATTCCGACGGAATCAGTCCGATGCATACCACACACAGTCGGATTATCCGACAACACGGTCCGATAGGACACATTCCAACGGATTCTCCGACCGTGTGTACAAGGCTTTAGACTGGATTCACACCTATGCAGTTTTAGTGCTTTTTGCATTTTGCAGATTTGCACTACAGAACGTGTTCCATAGGAAACCATGGTAAATGGACTGCAGTGCACATCTGAAAAATGCAAAAAGCACTAAAAATGCATAAGTGTGAATCCAGCCTCAATGCCAGTGTGAATTCAGCCTTAGCGGGATACGCTTAGATTATCAGTAGCGTAGTAGTATTTATTTTTAACTTGGTGCAGACTTTATCCTGTATTAGGCTGGATTCACACCTATGAAGTTTTAGTGCTTTTTGCATTTTGCAGATTTGCACTACAGTCAATTTAACATGGTTTCCTATGGAACACGTTTTGTAATGCAAATCTGCAAAATGCAAAAAACACTAAAACTGCATAGGTGTTAATCCAGCGTTACAGCATACCTCCCAACTTTTTGAAAGATGGAATGAGGGACACCTATTAGCAAAAGTATGTAGGCATAGGACACGCACCCTGCCACATCCCTTTAAGGAGAATTATACAAAAAATTATTAGTTAAAAGAGAAGTATGGGAATTTTTTTCCCCATAATCATCCTTACCTAGGTGGATGCAGCAACAGTCCGATGCTGCATCTGTCCCCGGCTGTCTCTACTCTGAGAACTGAGCCACTGAATACCACCGATGGCGTGGTTCTCTCACCTCCCCGAATGGAGAGCTGCTGCCTGTCAATCAGCAACTCTCCTGCTCTGCTCTTCCATGCTCACTGGAGCGCCGAGCTGTGGAGGGATAGGGAGAGCGGCCATCTCAGCCTTTCAGCGGTTCGCTGAGAGGCTGAGATCAGTCCAGGCACCTGGCAGATCCAGACTTCCAGAGCTAAGGTGACACGGTGCCTGGACTCATCTGTGTGACGTCAGCAGAGAGTGGACTTCAGACCGCTCTCTGCTGAAAACGGGTCACAGGAGTGCAAAGCGAATAGCACTCCTGTGGGCCAAATGAGCTCAGGCTGGACTTCTCCTTTAAACCCACCCGTACTTTTTTTTTTTACCACTACTATTCCTTTTATACTGGCTTTTGAAATTTACAAATGCAACAATTTAGAAATTGGATGAAAAGTTTAGCACTGGCAAACACTTTTTGAAAAATAGTGTGTTTTATATACATCTATATAGATCAGACCAAAATGAGGAGGAAAGAGGGACAGAGGGATTTTTTTCTATATCAGGGACAGTCCCTTGAAATCTGGGACAGTTGGGAGCTATGCTATAATTTTGCAAAGAAATAATGGGATAGGGAAAGGCGGATAAATGACAGGATCCCTTCTCTGTATAGGAGCCGCTGCTCTTATACTCACAACACCAAAGGTATAGCTCTGGATATACTTTCCAACGTGAATTAAACTAAGATTTTTACCCTACACAGCAAGTGTCAGGACCTATGAGAAGCATCTTTAGAAGTAATATGCTTGTACAGAGCACAAGTCAGAAAAATATATTTTCCTGAAGGCTGTTTTTTTAATACTAGCAATCACTGATCAGATTCTAGCAGAGGTGCTCCAGAGAGGATAAAGCATTGGGCTGGCTGATATAGACCATTCTTCCAGCCTATTTAGAGCAATCACTCATTTTTAGAGATATGCATTGTTATTCTGCTATCAATATACTATATATGCACATTTTACATATGTTTTGAACATATACTCACCATGACCAGGAGAAAAGACATCATCTACGGCATTCAGACACAATACTGGTATCTCAATTGATTTCACCCTGTGGCAAGGACTGGCATCCTTATAATAGTGATCATTTGTAGGGTAACCAAACATCACTGAGGTAAATCTTTTATCAAACTCTCTAATTGACTTAGCCTGCAAACAGAACATAAGGAAATAACGCATATGGCCAGCATTCTCAGTCATCACTGGATCTTCAAGATGATCACCAAAACTAATATGGGAAACAATGGTTACCTTGAAGTGGTTGTAAACCCTAGTCATGAAAGTTGAGCAAACCACATATATTTGCAGTGTTTACTTATCTCCAAAGCTCCAAGTGTCATTTCTCAGTGGTGCTTCTTTCCTCTGTTATCAGCATGAGTCACTTCTAAAAAGTTTCCCAACATACGAGATAAATTTGTGTCGGCAGGGAGAGCTCAGAACAGGGCTAGTCTATTCATAACACAGTTCTCCTGCTGTGTGGAGGGGGGATGATTTTGTTTCCAATCAGCTTTCACACACTAACTGTAGTCTCTCCACCCCCTCTTCTGTGCTCTTAACAGATGAATAAAGATATTTAACACAATCTGCACATTTGAAGGGGTGTAGGCAATAGAAGACTGCAGACACACAAGTAAAACCTATGTTGGAAGATTTGTTAAATCTCTGTGTTTAATCTGAGGCTATTCAATTCACTGGGTATATGTGAGGGTTTACAGCCACTTTAAGCATGTGATGCAAATACATTTATTTGAATAACTTCAGTTTTTGAGTCAAAGAAAAATTTTATTTTTCTAATTTTGGGTCCAATGGTGAAATATTAGAATTGCTCTCTGTGTCCCCTAGTGGGACGATTTATTTTCTCATTCTGGGCTGTTGTCATAGCTACAAAATAATGGATATCCACCATTTGACAGTTGTCTCCTGCATAGAAGGAGATGGCAAATTTGATGGGGATGCCTGTTGCAGGGACAGATAAAGACAGAAGGAGAGCAGCGCCATCTAAGTTCAGCATTATTCAGACATTTTATTCCATAAAAGACAATTGGTAACTCACAAGATGTATGAGATGTCAGCGCATATGGGATTAAAAATGTGGTTCATCCACTCGTGGGAAAGACGATCTTCTCACTGATGAAGACGCAGCTGATGGGTCCAGGGAGGCCGGTGGTTGCCAGCTCTTCAAGACACTCAGGACAACTCACAGACAGCGGTGTACGTCACTTCCAGTTGGAGAGAGAGCAGGGAGGAGCACGCGTTTGAAGCATGCATGCTCCTTTATCAGGCTATCCGAACGCGCGTTCCTCCCTACTCTCTCTCCAACCGGAAGTGACGTACACCGCTGTCTGTGAGCCGTCCTGAGTGTCTGGAAGCGCTGGCAACCACCGGTTACTGATAATTCAAGCTTCTATCATCATCCTAGCACAGCAGTTGGTGACATTTAATATTTAGATCTGTATTCAGAATACTGTAGTATTGTACTGGATTTGTGTACCGAAGTCTGAGCAGTTAAATTCTTTCTGATTAAGCTTCTATATGCTGAAGGATCAACTACACCTGCTACTTCATATACAGCATATGGATATTTTTTAAATATGTTTACTTTTATGCTGCCTAGTGAAGATTGGGATCTTATATATACAGTATCTCACAAAAGTGAGTACACCCCTCACATTTCTGTAAATATTTTATTCTCTTTATGTGACAACCCTGAAGAAATGATACTTTGCTACAATGAAAAGTAGTGAATGTACATCTTGTATAACAGTGTACATTTGCTGTCCGCTCAAAATAACTCAACACAAAGCCATTAATGTCTAAACCGCTGGCAACAAAAGTGAGTACACCCCTAAGTGAGTATGACTATGTCCAAATTGGGTCCAAAGTGTCAATATTTTGTGTGGCCACCATTATTTTCCAGCACTGCCTAAACCCTCTTGGGCATGGAGCTCACCAGAGCTTTACAGGTTGCCACTGTAGAACTCTTCCATTTCTCCATTACGACATCATGGAGCTGGTGGATGTTAGAGACCTTGCGCTCATCCACCTTCCGTTTGGGGATACCCCACAGATGCTCAATAGGGTTTAGGTCTGGAGATATGCTTGGCCAGCTGACCACCTTCACCCTCAGCTTCTTTAGCAAGGCAGTAGTCCTCTTGGAGGTGGGGTCATTTTGGAGGTTGTTATTAAGGAATACTGCCCTGCGGCCCAGTCTTAGAAGGGAGGGGATCATGCTCTGCTTCAGTATGTCACAGTACATGGTGGCATTCATGGTTCCCTCAATGAACTGTAGCTCCCCGATGCCAGCAGCACTCATGCAGCCCCAGACCATGACACTTCCACCACCATGCTTAACTGTAGGCAAGCCAAACTTGTCTTTGTACTTCTTACCTGGTTGCCGCCACACACGCTTGACACCATCTGAACCAAATAAGTTCATCTTGGCTTCATCAGACCACAGGACATGGTTCCAGTAATCCATATCTTTTGTCTTCAGCAAACTGTTTGTGGGCTTTCTTGTGCATCATATTTAGAAGATGGGATGACAGCTATCTATGCAGACCAATTTGATGCAGCGTGCGGCGTATGGTCTGAGCACTGACAGGCTGACCTCCTACCCCTTCAATCTCTGCAGCAATGCTGGCAGCACTTATACTTCTATTTCCCAAAGACAACCTCTGGATATGACGCTGAGCATGTGCACTCAACTTCTTTGGTCGACCATGGCGAGACCTGTTCTGAGTGAAACCTGTTCTGTTAAACCGCTGTATGGTCTTGGTCACCTAATTGCAGCTCAGTTTCAGGGTCTTGGCAATCTTCTTATAGCCTAGGCCATCTTTACATAGAGCAACAATTATTTTTTCAGATTCTCAGAGTTCTTTGCCATGAGGTGCCATGTTGCACTTTCATTGACCAGTATGAAAGCGTGAGAGCGATAACACCAAATTTAACACACCTGCTCCCTATTCACACCTCAGACCTTGTAACACTATTGAGTCACATGACACCGGTGAGGAAAAATGGCTAATTGGGCCCAATTTGGACATTTTCACTTAGGGGTGTACTCACTTTTGTTGCCAGTGGTTTAGACATTAATGGCTGTGTGTTGGGTTATTTTGAGGGGACAGCAAATTTACACTGTTATACAAGCTGTACACTCACTACTTTACATTGTAGCAAAGTGTCATTTCTTCAGTGTTGTCACATGAAAAGATATAATAAAATATTTACAAAAATGTGAGGTGTGTACTCACTTTTGTGAGATACTATATATTGTTGCTGTGGTATTAGGATACTAGACATGACCAGCAGTCTCATTGTAAAGAATTTAAATGACAGATACTTTAATATCAGTTGTTCTGCAGTATAGCACAGCACAGCATGCTGCAGAGAAAATTCTGTTAAAAAAATAAAATAAAAAAAGAAGAGTACAGTGAGAGGATTTGTTAGTAGTTTAGGTTCAGGTAAATATCTTCATGCTAAGTCAGCTATAATACAAAAATATATATTAATAATAAAAAATACAACTCTGCTTAGTCCACAGATTAAAAAGATTTACCTTCATAATATAATCAATGTCAAATTGCTTTTCCAGTACACGGCGATGCCTGCAATGCAAAACGCACATTTTTCATTGTATATCAGACACAGATTTACAAAAGGTACCCTGTACAGGTATGCCAGTGCAGAATCTCTAAGGCCCCTTTCACACTGAGGCGTTTTTCAGGCGCTACAGCGCTAAAAATAGTGCCTAAAAAACCAGCCTCTTTCACTCCAGTGTGAAAGCCAGAGGGCTTTCACACTGAAGCAGTGCGCTGGCAGGACGGTAAAAAAAAGTCCTGCTAGCCGCATCTTTGGAGCGGTGAAGGCGCGGTGTATTCACCGCTCCTAAACCGCTCCTACCCACTGAAAAAAAATGGGGCAGGGTGGCTATACCGCCGGCAAAGCCGCCGCGCTTTACTGCCGACACCCGCACCACCCCAGTGTGAAAGGGGCCTCACTGTCCCTGAATGCAGACAGTGTGTTTTCAGGGTCGGCATTTCTGCAGAGGTCTGGATGCACACAATAGGACTGTAGCTAATCTGTCAGTTTGCATGCAGCCATAGCAAAGAGTGTTGCTGCGTCCAGCGACCTCTGAATGCAGAAAGTTATCGGCCCCCAAGTGCTTGTGTGAATGTAGATTATTCATTATCAGCAGACACTCTTTATGGAATTTGATTGAATATTATGACTATAAATCAATACATAACCCAGGAATCTGCAAATAGAGGACCTCCAGCTGTTGCAAAACTACAAGTCCCATCATGCCTCTGCCTCTGGGTGTCATGCTTGTGGCTGTCAGAGTCTTGCTATGCCTCATGGGACTTATAGTTCTGCAACAGCTGAAGGTCTGCTAATTGCATATCCATCATAGCCCATCGAGTGAAGACACACACAGCACAGACATACTACAAAGGTACCACTGCTGTACAAGAGAAGCATCAAAAGTTTATTTGCTCTCAAGTTACTAAACTCTTCAGCTTTTTGGTTCTTTTGTTGTGCCATTTCTAGCAACCTACCCCCAACCCTTGAACATCATCTCTCTGCCACCATGGCAGCTCTGTTAACAATAGATCTCTAGTAATGTGAATCCTCTGGTAACATGCTCCCCTAATCTGGCAGCTTGGTGTCTGATAACATGGTCCTTTGGTAACAATGTCCCTGATAATATCATTTTCTGTAAGGTTAGCTCCTGCTAACTCCCTAAAGCGAAACTTCACTCTCCAAATCAACATTGACTAGTTTTAATCCTTATGCTGCTAGCATTCGTGAATATATAAGAAAGTTTTAACGTTTTTTATTTATTTTTTTACATTTCTTCAGTTACTTCCTGGTTTCTGGTCTAGGCAAATGATGTCATACATTCCAGAAGTCTTCAGGAGGAGAGGAGGGGTTTCTTAGCTAAGCACACCCTCCTGCATGCGTGCCTGAGGTAAAGGCAGATAGATTCCAGGTAGTAAACTCTACATGAACCATTTGCCCTCACTCAAGATGGCCACGGTTAAAAATGCTATTTGGTGTTTTCCATGGTGATTTTTCAGCAAAATAAAGCACGGATGGACAGATAAGTTTGCTTTAAATATTAAAAATGATTTAAATAGCAGTTTTGGTTTGAGGCGCTCAGATGCAGTGTCGTTCCGCTTTAAGCCCAAGAAGTCAGTGCCAATTCCCAGGGCGTTTTCTGTTTTGTATTCTGCGCTGGTTTACTTGTTAATACATTTCATACTCTAATATGCAGATTATTTGAGGCATGTTTTCCCAGTAGAGCTATAGCAAATAGGCTGTTCACCTTGACTGTGACTTGTCTGTAAGTGTGGTGAAAATCCACTTTGCAATGACAATCCAATCTAATGTGAGGAAAACGACAACAATTTGTCTCGGCATGATTGAATGATGAAATCCGTGACGCTTCACTTCATTTACTAGGCTAAAGAATTCCCTTTCAAAGTGAACAGTCCTTTTGCCTTTAGCTGATCAGCCCCATAGAGTTCATGTTTATATTTGAATAACCAATCCATGAAAAAGTTTTCTTCTTCCTAAACCAAATTGCCTATCTGTAGTCAAAGTTAAAACATGTAAAACCAGTTAATCAATTCGTCCCTTTGGTAACAAAACTTTTTATTTTATTTTATATTTATTTGATCTTTGTGCAAATAGAACAGTAGAGGGAGCATAAGGGCCCTGAGAAACTCACATTATATTGTCAAAAGTATTGGGATGCCTGCCCTGTAAATGAACTTTAATGGCATCCCGCTCTTTAACCGTAGGGTTCAATATTGAGTTGGCCCACCCATTGCAGCTATAATAGCTTTGACTCTTTTGGGAAGGCTCTCCACAAGGTTTCAAGTGCATTTGTGAGGTCAGGCACTGATGTGGATGAGAAGGCCTGGCCAGTAGCCTCCCCTCTATTAAATCCTATAGGTCTTCTATTGGATTGAGGTCAGGACTCTGTGCAGGCCAGTCAAGTTCCCCAAACACACTCATTCCCATTTCCCTCCCCCTTCTTTCCCTTCCCTTTCTGTTCTTGGTTTCCTCCAGTTTTCTTTCATTCTCCTTCACTTATCTCCTCTTCCCTCCCTTCTCGGTTCTCTTTTGTCCCCCTTCTTCCCCTTTTCTTTCCCTGACATTTTTTATTCCATTATCTAATTGTCCACTTTCATCCCTTTTTCTTATCCACCATCTCCCCACTTTCCCTGTGATGAGTGGATTGTGACTTTCGTTATCATCTTTGACATATTATCTTTATACATTAATTATTATATTTTTATACTGAGACTCATATTGCATTCACCCCCCCCCGTCCGCTGCAGGGGGAGTCTATAGTCCGGCCTAGTGGTCACACATGGGCTGTGCTGCAGCCTGGTCAGCAAGTTCATGATTTTCATTCTATTATTTTGTATACCCTACTGAACTTTATTGTGTGCAATTTCGAATATGTTGTATTTGAACTGTGCCTTATTTCATTATCTATTTTTAGATTTAGATTTAGATTTAGATTAGTTCTCCTGAAGAAGCGGTCTCCCGCGAAACTAGTAGAGAACCAAATCAATTCTGAGAATTGCTTTAACAGCAGACACTTGCCAGGAGTTCCCCGAGTATTTGCTATTTGAAATACAATTTATTCTTAATTGTTGTTTTAAATGTACCTTGTATTTATGTAATAATTATTTTTTTATATATATATTACTTATTTTGTTTGTTATCAGTACCGAGATAGCCCATCACTTTTTTTTTTTTAACAATTAAAGCGGTAGTAAACCTATTTTTTTTTTTTAACACCTGCAAAGCAAAAGGCATAATGAGCTAGTATGCACCGCATACTAGCTCCTTATGAAATACTTACCTTAGAACGAGGCCCCGACATCTGGCACGATCCACGCCGAAGGAGCTGACATGCTCCCTCTGCGTTTCTTCCGGGTATCGCGGCTCCGGCGCTGTGAGTGGCCGGAGCCGCGATATCGTCACTCCCGCGCATGCGCGCGGGAGATTTCATTCCGGCCGGCCGGACACTGCCGGATTTTCAGGCCGAGAATCCCCTCGTGCGCATGCGCCGCTGCAGTCAGCGGCGCATACCGAGGGGAATATCTCCTAAACCGTAAAGGTTTAGGAGATATTTTTTTTACCTACAGGTAAGCCTTATTATAGGCTTTCCTGTAGGTAAAAGTTAAAAAAAAGAGTATACAACCACTTTAACTTCTTGTTTTTTTAAGTATAAAAAAAACCTCATTGATCATATCAGAAACTAGAGCTGCACGATTCTGGCCAAAATGAGAATCACAATTTTTTTGCTTAGAATAAAAAGATCATGATTCTCGCAATGTAAAATCTTTCACATTATACAACAAAAAAAATGGGCTAACTTTACTGGTTAGTTTTTTTATTTTATTTTTATTCATTAATTAAATTGCATTTGAAAGACCGCTGCACAAATACAGCGTGACATAGAATATTGCAACAACCACCATTTTATTCTCTAGGGTGTCTACTAAAGAAATATAATGTTTGGGGGTTCTAAGTAATTTTCTAGCAAAAAAAATGATTTTAACTTGAAACCAACAAATGTCAAAAAAAGTTTAGTGTTTAAGTGGTTAAACTTTTTTCACTTACACAGAAGTCTATTCCTTTGACAAATTGTTACAATGTTTATACTTGGGTTCAACTGATAAAGAATGTTTTGATTTTTCAATTTTTTTCTCTTCCTTTCTTTTGAAGGCTGTGGTTTCAGAAGAGCAGAGAGAATTCTTTGCATAGAAAGAATTGTGAAACACTTTAGTCAAGATCGTGATAACGATTCTTGGCGATTAATTGTGCAGCTCTATCAAAAACTCACTAAACAGTCTGTAGTGCACTGTCTACCATCACCAAATTGTAGTAAGGAGGGTGCTCGGTCTACAGTGGCACCACTTACACTCCAAAAGAGTCAGCAGCGTGTGAAATGTAAAGGAAGCATAGACACTGTACAATGAGTTTACTGGAATCCCTTTAAACCCAATGTTCCAGAGACACACAAATCTCCTTTAACAAGGTGACAAGACATAGCAGCAAAGTTCTAGGTATGTCCCATCAGCTTGATAAAGGAGGCCCGTGTGTCCCTGCAACATTGATTGCTATGTCATTGCTGACACGTACACATTATTTTTTTAGCCAATGCTCACCGCATAATGGACGCTTGTAGGCACGTGGTTAAATAGTAATTAAAGAGTATCCAGTTAATCGGTTTCTCAAGTATGATCGCAGATTCAAAGACTTCCCAACCGGCAGAGAATACAGCCGCTCCCTGGAGTGGGGTCTGGCGACCAGCTTTACCCAAGTAATTCAGCAGGAGCATTCTATAAAGAAGGAAAAAAAAAGATTTAACTGAAAGTGCCATTCTGTCTATGTGGTATTTCAGGTATAGGTAGCAATTAAAAGCATCTTGGAGACTCCTACTGCTAGAGCGGCTTCACAGACGGTTTCCCTACTGCGCATGTGCAAAGTGCGCTGTGCTTTCTAATTGGCTCAGCGACGGAGGAAGAAGGGGGGGGGGCAACCTCCGAGGGGTGGTGCTGCAGGGAGAAAGCAAATAAGTGGAAGTTTCACTTTTGGGGGGAACTCCGCTTTAATGAGGTATTAATCCCATTAGTTTTCTGCATTCATTTTCTTTTTAGGCTTTTTTCCTTTTTTTATTTGATGATCTGACCATAAGTCTTTTATTTTTCACAGACCAAACTGTCTAAAAAATAGCAGTTAGACCCCAGCGTTTTTCAGGCGCATCTATATAGAGCCTGAAAAAAGCGTCTCCTTTCACTCCAATGTACAAGCCCGAGGGGTTTCACACTGGAGCGTTGTGCTGGCAGGGCGTCACAAAAAGTCCTGCCAGTAGCTTCCTTGGAACAGTGAACTCACCGCTGTTCCCCACTGAAATCAATGGGGCAGCGCTGCGATACCTCTGCGATACATTCGAAAACATTGCTTTGACCCCACCAAAGATTAGAAAATTGAAGTGGGTGGCAATTATGTGATTAAAAGAGGTGTTGTAGGAGCGTCACATCACCTCTGAACAGCTCTAAAAAGTGACACAAATGTGGGTCACTTTTCAGAGGTGCAATGGTTTCAACGCAAGTCTAAACTTAGCCCAACAGACTTCCTGTGCTAAAGGGGTTTATTTACTAAAGTTGGAGAGTGCAAAATCAGGCTCACTTCTGCATAGAAACCAATCAGCTTCTAGGTTTTATTGCCAAAGCTTAACTGAACAAGCTTAGGCTTGGAGGTTAGAAGCGGATTGGTTTCTATGCAGAAGTGAGCCTGATTTTCCACTCTCCAGCTGCTTTAGTAAATAAACCCCTCTAGCAAAGGAAGTGTGTTGGGCTAAGTTTAGACTTGCGCCTAATCCGCTGCACCTCTAAAAAGTGATCCACGTCTGTGTCACTTTTCAGAGCCAATCGACCAGCCGTGAAAAGGTGATGTGAGGCTTCTACAATGCCTTTTTTAACCACATAATTGCCGCCCACTTGAATGGGTCACGTTTGGCAGTCTTAAGACAGGAGCCATAGTTTTTTCTGCAGGCATATGGCAAATCCTCGCAACTGCAGGATGCAAACACCCCTGTCTGCTCCCTTTTCTGCTGGGGGGGGCAGTTGGGGTGAAATGCTTAAAATGTGGTTTAACTGCCCTCCCAACCACAAGCCTAAATGAGCCCTTGCTGGCCAGATCATTTTGTGAAAGTAAAGCACCAAAAAAAAAAAAAAAAAAAAAATCGAAAAAAAGGAAAATAAATGCAGCCACCACATTAAGGCTCAGTTCACACTTCTGCGATGCGGGAACATTTCTAATCCACTGCGGGTTCCCGCATCGCACCCAACTCGCACAGCCGTTCACACTGCCATATGCAAAGTGCTGGGAGTGTCAATACAATGTTAATGACACCCCCATTTCAGCTCGCATATTGCACTGAGAACTGACAGTTCGGACATGAATCGGATCGCATAGGTGTGCTGCGTTTTTGCAAAAACTTAGCTAAGCTGCTGTTTTTGTGCAGGTTAGCTGTGCTTTCCCTATAGATTTCTACGAGGTTCTACCATTTTGGTGAGTTTTCAGAAAGTGCACTAAAACTCTTGAATGATGCATCTTTGGTGCGCTTTCTGAAACCACACCAAAACCGCAGGACATCATAGAAGTCTATAGGAAAGTGCAGCTATTCCACACGTGACCTGAATGCAGCGGGACTGCACCTAATACTGCTTTAACCAGTTAACAAATCATACAAAAAAAAAATGCAACATGTGTGATCTGCATCCATTCAATTGCCAAGATGTGAAAAGGAGATGTAAGCACTACTGAAGAGTAGAGCACAGTATAGCAGGGTACAGTAAACACAGAGGACCATATACAATGGGAAACCTAATTGTTACTGACATCACATCTCATCCTGCATGGTTACTGGTATGAAATCTACTTGTCTATGAACATCGTTAGTCACTTCATGGGGAATTTTACATAAACACTGAGATTAAAATGCATAGTTCACAAAACGTGACCCTGACCTGTCTTACCTGATTTGTCTATGCCTTACTATTCTTAGTTGTTATTCTATACAGTTGTACCTGCGGAATTCCATAACTGACTGCACGTGGGACTATAGGACTAGTTTTTTTTCAGTATGACCCAAATCTGTCTGCATACAATAAACACAAGGTGACACCAACATTCTATGAGCAATGTAAACTGGTGTTGTACACTCACACACAATGTACAGCCTTATTTTTATCTTTTAACCACTTACTGGGCATTTAAACCCCCCTCCTGCCCAGACCAATTTTCAAATTTCAGCGCTGTCACTCTTTGAATGACAATTGTGCGGTCATACAACGCTGTACCCAAATTAAATTTCTATCATTTTTTTTTCACACAAATAGAGCTTTCTTTTGGTGGTATTTAATCACCACTGGGGTTTTTTATTTTTTGCTAAACAAACAAAAAACGACGGAAAAAATTATGAAAAACAAAAATCATGTTTTAGAATTTGTTATAAAATTTTGCAAACAGGTAATTTTTCTCAATTCATTGATATGTGCTGATAAGGCAGCACTCATGGGTACTGATAGGCTGCACTGGTGGGCACTGATAAGTCAGCACTGATGGAGACAGATAAGGCGGCACTGATGGCCACTGATAAGATGGCACTGATGGGCCCTGATGGGTGGCACTGATAGGTGTTACTGATGGGCAGCACTGTTAATGAGGCACTGATTGGTGACATTAATAGGTGGCACTGTAGGCACTGATAGGTGGCACTGTGGGCACTGATACATGGCACTGTGGGCACTGGTAGGCGGCACTGTTGTGCACTGGTAGGTGGCACTGGCAGGTGGCACAGAAGGGGAAAGATGAGCTGGCAGCTGCTCTCCTGGGTCGGGACTGATACCCCTCTGACAGCTGCTGGTGATCGTCTTTTTTTGATAGCGTGAGGAGAAAAAATAGCGGATTACCAGCTCTGTTTACATCACATGATTAGCTGTCATTGGCTGACAGCTGATCATGTGGTAAGGTGTCAGAATCGACCCCTTACTCCGATCTGTGATCCAGCGAGTCTCAGACTCGCTGATCACAGAGCGCATTGCACACGCCCTGCAGGGGGTGCGCAGGCCACTCAAGCACAGGAGGACATCTATTGATACCCTCCCGGCAAAGTAGGTCCGCGCTGTAACCGTCATTAGGCTATAGCGCGGATCTGAACTGGTTAAACTGTAAGAAGCTGAGAGATCTGGAGGAAATGAACAGAAAATCCCCCTTCGTGTCCATCCCAAGCATATCTATGATCCAAATTTTAATATCATTATTCAAGATATCAATATTCCACATTATGTTTTATTTCTAGTCTACTCCTATTAAGCTGAACGATCTTTAAGTTTATAAACTTACTTTGGGAAGATCCCTGCACATTTACTACCCTGAATTCTTTGACACATATTCACTATGCCCTGCGATTAGGCACTCATGTGTCCCACATCTCACTGAACCTGCCTTCTGAACTACAGAAGCCCCAAGATGAGGAGTTTTAGGAGGTGGAGTCACTGGTTGCAGGCAGCAAGGTACCATGGGATATGTAGTCCTTAGAAATGGAAAGTAAACAGCACAGGAGAAGCTGCAAAGCATGCTGGGAATACAACTGTGGAAAGAGATGGCCAGCAGACAGGCAGAACTTACAACATGAAAGTAGATCTTATATTGTATTGTCAAGTATTGTTTGTATTGCTATTACATTGCTGATGTTATAAAATGAAAAAGTGTGCCTTTGACTATAGATTTCCTTTAAGTAATCCACATCTATAAGATATTGGTTGTTTATTACTGGCATTATTTACTCGGTAGGTGTCAGGGAAATGGCCGAAGGACTGGATATTCCACCAAGATAATCATGGCCGCCATGGTGCACAGTCTGACTAATGTGGGCGGTATTTTTGCCTTGTAAACAGATCACATGACTTACTTCCTGTTCTATTTAAGCCTGCTGCTGGTGTTGCTCATTGCTGGATTATCTTCAGCTTCTCCTTGATCTTATGTATCCTGATTGAACTTCTGTCATTGACCCAGCTTGCTCTGACCTGTGATCCTGATCTCCCCTTGGCTTGTATTTCTGACTTCTCGCTGGCTTGCTCTACTGTGTCTTGGCTTGGCTTAGCTTATCGACTCTGCTACAGATCCATCTTCCTGTTTATGACCCCAGATATCAAATCTCATCATCTGAACTGATCTTACCATGTATGACCCCCGGCCTGGCTCTCGTTTCTGTCTCTGGTTGCTATTCCGTCAAGCTTACCTGGTACTCTGCAAGCACACCAGCTTTAGTTCATCCAGCCTGTTCCATCTACATCACGGAGACTAGTTCATCTCATCACCTGGCAAACTGTGCTTCTCTGGGCACTGCTCTCCCTATACCACTTTCAGGGAAGTACTGCACTTAGCCGCAAGGGGAGCCCTCTCAGCATCTCTGCCTCACAAATGGTACGTGACAGTAGGCTTCATGCACACTGTGCCACAGTTTTTACAGGCATTTGATGGTTTTCAGCCCGTAAAAGCACCTCTATATAAGCCATGGGGGGAGGGGGGGGGGGTTACTAAGGCTGGGTTCACATTTGAAAATGCAGCGGCTCACAGCAGGAGTCTGGGGTGCCTCCATTCACAGTTTCAGGTTTGATTGTAGCTCGACTTTTGGGCTGTATTCGGACCTAAAAATGGACCAAAAGACGGACAGGTTTCCTGTGCAATTTGCACCAGAGCCGCTTTGGAGATGTGCAAACCGGCTCCATAGATAGCCGGTCACAATCTCCTGCTATGCGAATTGGATGCGGAACCCACATCCAATTTGCACTGGTGTGAATCCAGCCTAACTGGTGCACACAGAATCTGGTACAGCTGTGCATAGTAACCCATCATGTAAATAAAGGAAAGCTAGCAGCTCAATCTTCCGCAATGAATACATTTATTAATCCGGGTGTGGTGCAAAATACAGGGCTTAAACGTTTCGGCATGTAGCTTTAGACATAACCTTGGATATGAGAAAAGCTACACGCTGAAATGTGTAAGCCCTGTATTATTTTGTACCACACCTGGATTAATGTATTTCTTGTGGAAGATTGAGCTGCTGGTTTTCCTTTACTTACATGTTTGCTTGAGTGCTAGGAGGACACTACAAGCCAGTGCATCGACCGCTCACCACCTCAGGGAATTACTACAGGTGTTCTCCACCATAGTTACCAATCAGTTTCTAACTACTAGCTTGTTCTGTTAAGCTTTGACAATAAAAACTAGAAGCTGATTGGTTACTATGCACAGCTGCACCAGATTTATTGTGCACCAATTTTAGTAAGTCTCTCCCTATGACCCCTTTCACACTGGGGCACTTTGCAAGCACTACAGTGCTAAAAATAGTGCCTGCAATGCGCCCTGAAAGAGCTGCTGCTGTCTCTCCAATGTGAAAGCCCAGAGGGCTTTCACACTGGACTGGGCTGGCAGGACGCTTGAAAATGTCCTGCTAGCAGCATCTTTGGAGCATTGTATGGAGCATACACTGTAGCATCGCTTTGCGGTTGTTTTTAACCCTTTCTCGGCCGCTAGTGGGGGTTAAAACTGCCCTGCTAGTGGGCACATAGCGCCGCTAAAATGACCGCCCCTGCCCCAGTGTGAAAGGGGCCTTAGTGTCCATGTACACAGGTGTCTACAGTTGTATTAGACGAGGTGTGTTTACAGGCAGAAAAAAAAACCACTAAAGGGATGTTCAGGAAAGGAGCTGCAGAGCAGAAAAAAGCTGAAGGCAACTAACTGCATGCAAACGTGCCTAAACGCTAGTGGTTGAGTGTTACTACATTCCAATGGCTAGAATAAATTTATATTCTGACTCATGGAAAGCATTAATGCCTAAACTATTGACAAGCTAAATGTGTCTAAACAGATGCCAGAACATCTGCCAGGAGCTGTAGAAACATCTCATGGATGATCAGTGGAAACAGGATGCACCTGAGCTCAATTTTAAGTGTCATGGCAAAGGCTGTGATTTTTTTTTGTTTTGTTTTGTTTTTTTTTTCTTTAATTTGCAAAGATTTCAAATAAACTTCTTTCACGTTGTCATTATGGGATATTGCTTGTACAATTTTGAGGAAAAGAATGAATTTAATCCATTTTGGAATAAGGCTGCAACATAACAAAATATGGAAAAAGTGAAGCGTTGTGAATACTTTCCGGATGCACTGTACCTCATTTGGCTATATACAGCAGGTTTCTGTGATGTCACTCCTCCTGGCTGAATTTCAGAGTTCTCTGACTTACTGTTTCCTTCTTTTATCAGTCCTGATACTACATCTCCCATGAGTTTCTGTAGCTTCAGGGCGGGCTATGGGAGTCACTTGTAGCAGTTCTGGGAGTTGATGTGGGTGGGTCTTAAGGGGGCTCCCGGATTCCGATAAGCCCCCCGCCCGCAGACCCCGACAACCAACGGCCAGGGTTGTCGGGAAGAGGCCCTTGTCCTCATCAACATGGGGACAAGGTGCTTTGGGGTGGGGGGCCGCGGGGCCAAGGTACGGCTCGGGGGGGGGGGGGGGGGGGGCGCTCGCTCGTCCCCATCCCCTTTCCTGGCCAGCCGGGTAGCGTGCTCGGACAAGGGTCTGATGTGGACCCAGGGTGGACCCCCACAACGATTTTTCGGCATAGGGGTTCCCCTTTAAGTCCATACCAGGTGACGGGGCCAGAGCCGCCTCCTTCGCTGGCCCCGGCTACCTGGATACGCGCTCAAAATGAGCGGACTTTCCTCCGCGCGTGTGGGCGAGTCCGTTCATTTCAAAAGTATGGCGGATAGTCCGGCGGACTTAGTACGCCGCATTAGTCCGCTGAAAAAGTGCCGTGTGTGGGCAAGTAGCTCGTTCGGAAAGTCCGGCGGACAGTCTGGCGGGAAGTCCGTCAGACTAAGTCCGCCGGATAGTTGGCTACGTGTGTACGCGGCATAAGTGTCCACCTGAGCACTGGTTAAAGTAGAAGTCTAGCCTGAGCTGTTTAGCCAGGGCTTCTCCTATAAAACAAATTGCACTCCTGTGACCCGTTTTCAGCAGAGAGCGGTCTGAAGTCTGCTCTCCGCTGACGTAACCAGGATCAGTCGAGGCAGTGCGTCATCTCGACTTAAGAAGTTTGGACCTGCCAGCTGCCTTGACTGATGGCAGTCTCAGCGAGCTGTTTAGATGGACATTCCCCGCCCCTCCACAGCTCAGCGCTCCAATGAGCGTGGAGAAGCAGAGCAGTCAACAGGTCTCTGCTTGGGAGGTAAGAGAACCGAGCCATCAGCGATATTCGGTGGCTCTGTTCTCGGTGCAGAGACGCCGGGTGACAGCTGCAGAATATGCAAGTATGAAACCCCCCCCCCCCCCCAAAAAAACACACTTCTCTTTTAAAGCTTGTAGGAGGAGTTTTTTCATTCTTCTCTGACTGTCCTGTGAGGCTGCATGACTCCTGATCCTCTGTCTGGACAGTGCTGATTGGCCCTGTGCTGATCACATGCACCCTCCCAAAAAAAAAAAGCAAAAAAAAAAACTCAAGCAATACACACCAAACTGAGCATGTGCAGAGTGTCCCCAAGGCTCTGTACTATAAGGAGATACTGGGGACTGCGGGAGAAGAGGAAGACCTGATCAAACAGCCTTTTTACACAATGCGTAGGATTAACCCTTCAGGTTCCACAGATAATATAGCATGCTTTACTGCATATACAGACTGATTTCACTGTTGTGGGTTTAGTAATACTTTAAAGGAAACATTTTCATATACTGTATGTATAAGACCTTTTTTAATGCTGTCCATACTGCTAAATACATGATTACTGAATTTGGCGGAGGCTGTACTGCACTCACTAAGTTCTATAAGCCATGTTAACTCTTAATAGTTCTTATAATGACATGTAGCTATATTAATTTGTACCGAGGAGCACTGGGAATTAGGCTTGCTATGGGAATTAAGGTTTCCTAAGAGACAACTGTACGGCTCATCTTTTATTTTATTTAGCCACTAGAGTATAAAGCGCAGACACTACCTGAAGCTAGTCTACTATTAAAGTTCTAGTGAAGTTTAAATGCTCATTGATATGGCAGAACAGTTACCTTTTATTCAAGCCAGGAACTCCAAACATGCAAGCCCGGAACTATAAAAACTAGATTGTAAGCTCTAACGAGCAGGGCCCTATGATTCCCCCCTGTATTGAATTGTATTGTAATGTAATGTCTACCGTAATTTTGTAAAGCGCTGCGTAAACTGTCGGCTCTATATAAATCCTGTATAATAATAATACGGTAATAATAACTATAAATGCAATGGAACAAAATCTCAACCACATAATTCCATTTTCATGCATCACTTAAATACAGTGGACGCACTTAAAAATGCACAATATCCCAAGGGTTCCTGTATTAAATAGACATCCCAGTTTGCTAATGAGGGTGGAATTTTGTGAAATGGGTATTTCAGGGACTGGCACCATTGGATAGGTGTATATGTATTGTGATTTTTGCTTACAGCATTGCGGAGTAGGTAAGATGCCTCTGAACATTTACAATATTCTGCTTTACTTTTTGCTGACAAAACTGAATTTCAAATCTCTTACCCTCCCATGGAAACACCAGCTGCTGTCATTGGAGCATCGGGGTACATTGTGTGCACATGCTGAATGACCGTCTCCAAATCCTCAGTGTTGGCGGCACAATATGTCCTTGGTGTCTGCAAGGAGTAAACAAAGCAATATGAGATGGTGTAATGAACCTTTGTACAATCACCATTTAAAATGACATTGTATGTGTTTTATAGAACGGCCCCCCTGTACCTGTTATAAAGTAAAACTCAAACTTATTTATTTATTTTTCTTTTTTGTATAGGATGATGCAACCTTGGCTAGGTTTTATTTATGCGCATAAAGCCATTTTAGTAGGTGACAGTAAGTTGGCTTGCATACAGCACAACCAGGAATGGACACTAAAGCTCCTTCTATTCTCATCACTTCTCCATTCTCTTTCATTATACATTAGGCATACTGTATGCTTGGTGGGAAACAGCTGTGGTTATGTCTACAGCTGTTGTAAAGGACTGTCATGCTGATAAAGATGGAGAGAGGACATTTTTAGCACACAGGAAGAGGTCTTATCCAAAAAAGCCACAGAAACCATTGAGGAATGTGAAACAGGATGTGCAACTGTGGTTTTTAATTTCTTTGTACATAGAGAGACGTCTAACCTGATCAATGTTAGCAATGGGCCATGTCTGCCTAAGTAAAAGTTCACCCAAAACTAATACAAAAAAAAAGGGGGCCTTGACAAAGGGGGGATAGTCCCTAGGGATGGAAATACGTGACCTACCGGCCATGGCTTCCTTAAGCCCCGTACACACGAGAGGACTTTTCAACATCCAAAGTCCGTCAGACCGAGTCCGTCAGACTATCCGATCGTGTGTGGGCTGCAACGGACTTTAGCTTCGCAAAAGTCTGACGGACTTTAGAAATGAAGCATGCTTCAAATTTTCCCGACGGAACTCTGCCGGACCCGGTCCCCTTTGAAAAATCCGCTCGTGTGTATGCTACTCCGACGGACTAAAACCGACGCTAGGGCAGCTATTGGCTACTGGCTATGAACTTCCTTATTCGAGTCGGGTCGTACGTCATCACGTTCGAATCCGTCGGAGTTTAGTGTGATCGTGTGTGGCCAAGTCCGTTCGGCCGAAAAGTCTGTCAGAACTCCGGCGGAACTCCTTTGGAAGTCTGTCGGACATAAGTCCTCTCGTGTGTACGGGGCTTTAAAGTCCCTAATAAACCCCCCCTTTTTTTTTCAAAACCTAACTCTAAAGCCTCCTACACACGATCAGATTTTTGGCAGGGAATCGTGTGAAGACAGACTGTTGGCCTAAAATCCGACCATTAATACGCTCCATCAGACAATTCAGTCAAACTTTTCGACCACCAAATGTTGGATGGCAGGCTAGTAAATTTTCAGTGGACAATGGTCTGTTGTCAGATTTGCCTATCGTCTGTACACAAGTCCGGCACGCAAAAGTTGAAAGGACAAACATGCATGCTCAGAATCAATGCTCACCAAACATGACATTAGCAGAAGGTGCCCAAAGGGTGGCACTCAAGAGCTAAAATTCCTCGTAATATGTCACTACATTCGTGTTTGTTGGCTGACAATTGTGTACAGTTTGTATGCAAGACAAGTTCCTGGCACACGCCCTTCAGACAAAAATCTGACATTTTGTTGGCCAACAATCTGATCGTGTTTACGAGGCTTTAGGCTAGGTTCACACTATTGCGAATTGGATATGGTTTCTCCGACCGGCTCTCACACATCTCCGGAGCAGCTCTGATCGAATTGCACAGAGGACCTGTGCGTCTTCTGGTCTATTTCGGGTCCTAATTCAGCCAAAAATACGGACTGAAATCGGACCTGAAACGGTGAAAGGGACGCACCGGAACCCTGCTGTAAGTCGCTCTGTACGGCAATGTGAATCCAGCCTAAATCTACTTGCAACCACATTCTCAAACAAATAAATATATCTAGCCCTGTAAAGAAGAAATTGCTATACATACCTTTTCTGAAGCCAGTCCAGTCTGGTCTCCAGCGGCGGATGCTGTGTGCAGGAGAGAACTGACGGCTGGGAAATAACTGGGAAGTACCAAGGGGCTTCTGCTGTGAGCTGCTTCTCCTGCACACGCTCACACAGTGAAGCCGCCGCTGCCCAGATAGCAAACAATTGTGCTACAGGGTTGAAAATGACTTGCTAAGCTATTGCTAGACTTGCCAGGCTTCACAAGTTTTTTGCACAATTGCAGCAAGTCCGCATTGCATGACTCCAGATCAATTTTCTTTGCAAACATTCTGCAAGTCTGCTGTAATTTCTGGTTCAGTTATGTTGTGCAATAGTCATCCCACCACAGGGGTCACTGTGGCTGAATTTTCATGCTAAAGACTTGCAGAGCTCTTGCTGTAGACTCACCACTGCAACTTTGCTCTTGCTAGAGACTTGCCATGCAGGTTTTCTACAAATTGGAAAAGTGTTAACTTGAACTTGTGCTTCATGTGCTTTGCAAGTGTACAATTTGACAGTGAAAATGTGCAGCAGGTTAACAGACTTACATTTCAACACTGCCACAAAATTGTGACACGTTATCCCGGCTTTCTATGTGGCATCTCAGTGTGGGACTGGAGTGCTGCAGAACAAGTTCTGTAATTATATTGATTTTTTTTTGTTTGTTTACAGGGCTAGATACTGTAGATTAGTTTTAGAATGTGGCTGCGAGTAGGTTTAGAGTTAGTTAGGTGTTAGCTGAACTTCTATTTTAAGTTCTGTCCCCCTCCCATGTTCAAATTCAAACATTATGTACCTCCAAACATGGAACATTAAAGCAGAATTAAACTTTTTATTTTTAGAAATTGTTTGCTACGTGTTTGGAAAAAATGTACATACATGCATATACATATTTATCCTGGAACTGCAGGTAATTTCAGTAATCTTTAAGACCTCTGTATTCAGCTTTACTCACAGGATTTCCACAGAGGTGCCTGCTGTACCATGTACTTGTATGAAAAAGTCCTGTTCTCTTTGTTTCCTTTACGTGAAATCCCTGGTGTTCAGCCAGTCCCTGTGCTTTCCTAATCAAAACTGACCACACTAAAGCAGGAGAACACACCATGGTCAGTTCTCTAGAAATGCTGGGAACTCAGTCTGCTCTTCTCCAATGATCTCACTTGACCAGTGTGATGTGGTTCCTCTTTCCCCAGCTCTCTGAGCTCCTTACACAGCTGGGAATAGAGGTTATGTGATCACTCTTAAAAAAAGGTAGTCATAAATTTTTTTTTAAAATATCCTTACGCATATGTTTTGCCTTTTATTTCTGAATTGGTTGTTTTACAAGATGAGGGTTTACAATCACTCCAAAACAAATGTATCTGGCAGCTCCACGGTTCTTTAGAAAATCCATATTTCTACAGAATAGTCAGTATTTAAAAAAAGAACGCGTTTTGATATATAGCCCTGATCAGATGTGGTGATCAAGGCTATATGCCAAAACGCATTCATTTTTTTTAATATTGACTATTATGTAGCAATAAAGATTGTCTAATGGACCCTGGAGCTGCCAGGCACATTTGTTTTGGAATGATTCACATAATGAATGGAGGCCATTTGAGCCAGAGCGCCCAGTGAAGGATTCCAAAAAAAACAAAAAAAGGGTGGCAATTTTGAAAAAAAACTCTATATTTTTTACTTTTTGCTATAATAAATATCCCCAAAAATATATAAAAAAAACGTTTTTTTCCCTCAGTTTAGGCAGATACGTATTCTTCTACATATTTTTGGTTGAAAAAAAAAATAAAAATCGCAATACGCATATATTGATTGGTTTGCACAAAAGATATAGTATCTACAAAATAGGGGATAGTTTTATGGCATTTTTATTAATAACTTTTTTTTTACTAGTAATGGCGGCGATCTGTGATTTTTATCGTGACTGTGACATTATGACTGACAAATGGGACACTTTTGGTGCTATTTTGGGACCATTTACATTTATACACCGATCAGTGTGATTAAAACTGCACTGATTACCGTGTAAATGTGACTGGCAGAGAAGAGGTTAACCATTAGGGGGCGCTGCAGGGGTTAAGTGTGTCCTAGGGATGTGTTCTAACTGTAAGGGGGATGGGCTACCTGTGACACAACACTGATCACCACTCCCGATCACAGGGAGCTGTGATCAGTGTCCTGTCACTAGGCTTGTATACATCAGCATTTCCCCATTCTTCCTCTCCGTGAGATGATCGCGGGTATCCCCGCGGACATAGAGTCTGCGGGAACTGTGATCACACTCATGGAACTTGCGGTGTGCGCCCACAATGCTGTGTCTTAAGGGGCAACATACAGGTACGTTAATATGCCTGTACGTGCCATTCTGCCAACGTATATCGGTGTGATCTGGTCGCCAAGGGGTTAAAGAGGAACTGCACTCTGCTCACATAATTTGTAATAAAAACATCTTCCCTTCCCTCCAACCACTTTGCATATTATTTTATATATACTGTGATTCTGTACTTGCCAAATATGCTGCAAAAATCTCCCTCCACCGAGCCTGGCTGCAACCATTTTAACTGTGGGTAGCTGAAGCTGCTGCCTGTTCACTTCCTGGATTGGCACAAACACCTCAATCTCTGCAGCTCTCATTGGCCCTCTTATGACTCATCC
The DNA here is from genome assembly GCF_037356315.1 of Lithobates pipiens. Classification (NCBI taxonomy): domain Eukaryota; kingdom Metazoa; phylum Chordata; class Amphibia; order Anura; family Ranidae; genus Lithobates; species Lithobates pipiens. The sequence goes on from NW_027507764.1 coordinate 420,051,155, forward strand.
CCCCACCCTTGACGGCAAACTCTCAGGAGAGAGACAGAGACGTGCATGATATAGTTACATAGTAGGTGAGGTTGAAAAAAGACACAAGTCCAACCTGTGTGATTATATGTCAGCATTACATTGTATATCCCTGTATGTTGTGGTTGTTCAGGTGCTTATCTAATAGTTTTTTGAAACTATTGGTGTTCCCTGCTGAGACCACCCCCTATGAAAGGGAATTCCACATCTTTGCCACTCTTACAGTAAAGAACCCTCTATGTAGTTTAAGGTTAAATCTCCTTTCTCATAATTTTAATGAGTGGCCACGTGTCTTGTTAAACTCCTTTCCGCAAAAAAGTTTTATACCTATTGTGGGGTCACCAGTACGGTATTTGTAAACTGAAATCATATCCCCTCTCAGGCGTCTCTTCTCCAGAGAGAATAAGTTCAGTGCTTGCAACCATTCTTCATAACTAATATCCTCCAGACCCTTTATTAGCTTTGTTGCCCTTCTTTGTACTCCATTCTTCCCGTGCATCTCTTCTTCCCTTCTGCATCCCTTCTGCGTCCAATAGGATCACCTGTGCCTTCAGCCAATCAAGTGATGGGTATTAAACCCACGCTTCCTGACTGCCGGAGAGACGGTTCAGTGTTAAAAAAGCAAATATTAATTTGCTTTCTAACACACCGTGATGGGCTCCAAGTCCACCTTTTTTGAAGCCTATTAGAGCCTATGGCTCTAATCGGGTGCTTCAAAAAACACCCCCGCCGCTGTAATTCAGGTGCCTAGCATCTGAAAAGGGGCTGGACACCTGAATAGGGGATGGCCACAGCAGCCATGGAAAGATTCATGCTATGCATGAATCTGTCTATTTTACATATAGGGGTGTGGCATGATAGAGGGGGCGGCGCCTGTGCACCCTTAATAGATGGGCCTGCCCCTGATGCCCAACCTACATATTATATTTTCTATAATTTCTATATAAGTCTGCCCTTTTTCTGTAACCCTACCTCCAGGAAACCTTGGCCTGCGGTACCACCCAAACAAATAGGAAGAGTTTCCCACAAAGTTTAGTGGCCACAAGGCTACAAAAGGGGGAATTAACAAATCTGAGAAATGACGAAGTGTTGGCTGTAAAGTGGAAGGATAAGAGAGATGTGTACATCCTGTCCACCATCCACAATGACATCTCCATGAAAATTTCCCATCCAAGATTATAATCTCTATACAGGGGATGGATTTCAATGATCGATAGCCCTATTTAGGAACAGGAAGGTCCGGTTTCTGGTACAAAAAGTTGCAATTTACCTTATTCATTTGGCCATTTATAATACATATGTCACCTACCACAAATCCATTGAAAATCCCACCACCTTCCTCAAATTTATAGAAGAAACCATCACGTCCCTTATCTACCAGCAAGGATTCCACCCCCCCCCCCCCCCCCAGCAAACATTTGCTCTGATTCTGTGAGCAGCATGAGCGCCATTTCCCTGAGAGCATTCCACCAACAAAAGCAGGCTGAAGACACCAAAAAAGATGCTGGGTATGCAGCAGAGGGGGAGTTAGCCCTTGTACACACGTTCGGACATGTCCGACGGAAAATGTCCGATTGGACCGTGTTGTCGGATAATCCGACTGTGTGTGGGCTCCATCGGACTGTTTCCGTCGGAATATCCGACCGACAAAGTTTTAGAGCTGGGCTATAAAAATTTCCGACAACATGATCCGATCAGACTTTGTCCGATTGTGTGTAGAGAATTCCGATCGGACAAAGTGCCACGCATGCTCAGATCAAATTCCTAGACCAAAGCTATTGGCTACTAGCCTGAACGTAGTCCCGTCGTAACGAAATAACGTCATCACGTTACGTACGATCGGATTTTCTGACAACTTTGTCTGACCGTGTGTATGCATCACAAGTTTCGGACAAAATCCGACGGATTTTGTTGTCGGGATGTCCGACCGTGTGTACAAGGGCTTAGAAGAGACACCATTTTCCATTGTCCCCAAAGTCCCTCCCAACCGGACCTATGCATCGGAGACTGCTTCCGACGTTATCACGCGTCCCTAAAATATTATCATATTTCTAACAGCCTGCCATTTCCCTGTTTCTAATATCTGCTAATCATTTGCCCGCTGCCTCGACTGACCTTAACTGACAATGGCCCGTTTATCGACTATGCCTCTGCCTGCTGTCTTTATTGTTTATCAACCACGTTTCTGCCTACCACCTGAACTGACCCTGGCCTATTTATCAATTTTGCCTCTGCCTGCCATCAGGATTGTTTACCAACTATGTTTCTACCTTCTACCTGCACTTACCTTGGCCTGTTAATCGACCATGTTTTTTGCCCGCCGCTTGGACGGGTCTTTTGCTCTGCTATTGTAGTATTGGGAGTCCAGATAACACAGAGGTCTCACATACACTATATTATGAAAAGTATTGGGAGAACTTCCTTTAAACGCACGTGAACTTTAATGTCATCCCAGTCTTAGTCCATAGGGTTCAATATTGAGTTGGCCCACCCATTGCCACTATAACAGCTTCAACTCTTCTGGGAAGGAGGTCCACAAGGTTTAGGAGCGTGTCTGTGGGAGGTCCACAAGGTTTAGGAGTGTGTCTGTGGGAATGTTTGGGCATTCTTCCAGAAGCGCATATGTGAGGTCAGGCTCTGATGTTGGACGAGAAGGCCTGGCTCGCAGTCTCCACTATAATTCATCCCAAAGGTGTTCTATCGGGCCAGGCCAGTCAAGTTTCTCCACTCCAAACTCACTCATCCATGTCTTTATGGACCTGGACCTTGCTTTGTGTACTGGTCCAAATCACTCTATAACTGTCACACAGAATACATAATATACACTGATTTGGGTTACTTTTACCAAAGAAATGTAGCAGTACAAATTTTGGCCTAAATTTTCTATGCAAAACTTTATAATAGAAATGAAAAAAAAATACAATTTTTGGTCTTTTTGTGCTTATATCGTACAAAAAAATGAAAAAACTGGTAATTAAATCCCAGCAAAAAAAAGCACTATCTGTCTGAAAAAAGATAAACATTTTGCTCGGGTACAGTGTTGCAATGACTGAGTAATTGTCATTCAAGGTGTGAGAAAAGCTGAAAATTGGCTTGGGTAGGAAGGGGGTAAATGTGTCCATTATTGAAGTGGTTAATTAATGAGTTAGACCCCTGATATCTCTCCTGCAGTCCACTAAAGCTAATGGAGTGCAGATCACACTTCATTAGCTTTTTTTCTTGGCTGCTGTGACAATGGAAACAAGTAATGAAATCTTTGTTGCTTAATTCCTAAATCCTTCGTTCTTGCAAGCTAGCATATATCAGTGAATGGACATTCACTGGTCTCTCTAACCTCTACTCAGGACAGCCACCATGTGGATCCTGGGTCCGCATGTAGATAGCGGAGCCCGGGAAACATGGCAGCTGGGGCAGCGGTGGTGGTTGGGGTAATGTACTGAGTACTGTGGTAGTAAATGAGTTAAAAGATTAAAAAAAAAAAAAAAAAAAAACAGATTAGGCTTCAATATTTATGGACTACAGAGCCAATCACTGTCTTTAGATCTCTTCTATGCTACTTTTTTTTCTTGCAAATCGTTCCTGTTTACTGTATGAAGTCACTGCTGCATGCGTATAATGACCTCCCTTTACGGCACACTTCTCGTCCCATTAGTCCTTGTGATAACATGCCGTGCTTTGATCATGTCCTCTCTGCAGCATCGCTCCATAATCCCATGAGAGGAGGAGAGTTTGACTGCATTGAATACAGACACTGTACTCACTGAGCATGTGCAAAATTTCCAACAGGGAGAAACAGAAAGGGCGGAAGCCCAAAGCGCTGCGGACATGGAAGACAGCACTCAACATGGCGCTGGCTTCTAAATGGCACCAAACACAAGTAAAAGACTTCACAAGTGGTCACCAACTGGGCACAATGTATTAGAGACCTTGAACGTACTGGCTGCATTAATAAAGAGTGCTGGAGAGGCAGAGTTTACGCTTCAAGTAGGGGATGTGTATTGATTATTTTTGGAGAATAAGGATACTACTTAGTGTTACTTCGACTGTCTTTATATTGCAGCTTATCAATTCTTAGGCCGCGTACACACGGGCGGACTGTCTGACGGACTTGGTCCGCTGAAACGTGTTTCAGCGGACATTCCGCTCGTGTGTGGGCTTCAGCGGACTTTTTCAGCGGACAGTCTGGCGGACTAAGTCTTTCGGAATTTCCGTAATATTGTCCGTCCAACTTTGGTTTCAGCGGACAGTCCGCTCGTGTGTAGGCAAGTTGGACGGACTAAGTATGGCGCATGCTCAGAAAGGATTTACACGGCCGAAGGTTGCATTGCAGTGTATTGGACGTCGTATTTCTAGTCCCGTCGTACGTGCTGTACACGTCATCGTGCAAGCTTTCAGCGGACTGTCTGTTCATCGTGTGTGGTCAAGTCCATTCATTCAAAAGTAGGACGGACTGTCTGTCGGATTGTCTGACGGACTTAGTTGGACGGACAGTCCGCCCGTGTGTACGCGGCCTTAGATGTGATGGCTGCATTCATTTCAGTTTTTAGTTTTCCCTTCTTCAGTTTTCATCTGGTGATCCAGACAGCAAATCTGTTGCTTTTCAAAAGAACAACCTCTCCAGCAAAATGTATCAAATGTACAGACATGAGACAAACCATTTAATACTAGCAGGGGTGCTTACAATGAAGGGGTGCAGGGGTGCTTACAATGAACAGCCTTTATGTAAAACCTTTATTCCACCCCCCCAAAAAAAAAACAGTTTGCTGTAACTGTTCCTAAAGTACTGGCTGGAGTCTGGCTTCAGTTTGTTAGTGCATCTAAATCTGCTAGTTAGTACATCTAATGCCGCGTACACACGATCAAACAATCGGGTGGAAAAGTCCGGCAAACTCAAGTCCGCCGGACAATCCCCCCGTGTGTAGCCTCCGGCATACTTTTTTGACCTTTTGACTTTAGAAAGTAGTTTTGCACTCCAATCTTCCCGCCGGACTCGCATTGCGGCGGACAATCCGGCCGTGTGTGTGCCAGTCCGCCGTACTTTTGAAATGAACAGACTTTTCCCGCCCGGAGAAAAGTCCGCTCATTTCGAGCGGGTCTCCAGGTAGGCGGGGCCCGCGAAGGAGGAGAAGTCGCTGGCCCCGCCACCTGGTATGGACATAAAGGGGAACATCAGACCCTTGTCCGAGCACGCTACCCGGCCGGCCAGGAAAGGGGGGGCGAGCGAGCGCCCCCCCTTCTGAGCCGTACCAGGCCGCGTGCCCTCAACATGGGGGGTGCCTTGGGGAAGGGGGGGGGGCGTGCGGCCCCCCCACCCCAAAGCACTTTGTCCCCATGTTGATGAGGACAAGGGCCTCTTCCTGACAACCCTGGCCGTTGGTTGTCGGGGTCTGCGGGCGAGGGGCTTATCGGAATCCGGGAGCCCCCTTTAATAAGGGGGCCACGGATACCGGCCCCCACCCTATGTGAATGAGTATGGGGTACAATGTACCCCTACCCATTCACCTGTGAAAAAAGTACAAAAAAAACACAACACAGGGTAAAAATAGTTTATTGCACAGCTCCGGGGGTCTTCCATCTTCGGGGGGGTCTTCCCGCCGGACTCCTCCGCTATCTTCTTCTAGCTCTTTTGCTAGCGGAGGAGCCCGGCTTTCTTCCTCGCCGCCGCCCTTCTTCCGACTTCGGGGGTCTTGTCCCCCTCTTCGGTTCTTCTGCCGGGCCACCGCGCCTTCTTTTAGCTCTTTTACAGGCGGTCTTCTGTCGCCGCCGCCGCCGCCGCCGCCTTCTGTTCTTCTCCTTCTTCAGATGTTGACACGTCGAGTCCTCCGCTCACAATGGCTCCGACACGACGCGCGGCGACTTATATAGGGACATCGTCGGATGATGTCCCCGCCTATTATGATGTCGCAGTCCCAGCATCCTTATCTCTGATAATCCATCAATCTCAAAATTGTGTTCTCCCAAAGATAAGGACCTCCACTGAATCCCAAAGGGTGTCCTCTAACCTTAATTGTTGACCCTTAAACACAAACACAACACTTTTAGGACCCAGATGGCAACAAAGTTATTCAAAGTAGCAGAGATTCTCAGCCTAGCTAAAACTACCATACAATAGATCATTGGTTTGATAAAGGGGCGGATCCCTAAAACACATAACCACACCCCCTTCATGTCACCATGCCATCCTTGTGGTCTTCCGTACCTACCAACCCTTTCCGAGCGGACTGACAGATCAGGGATGCCGATGCACTGCAGGGCAGTCAGCGTCCCTGCTTTTTGGTCAGACTACAGCTCAACTTAGTTTCCACCTCACCAGTATACACTGCCATCACACCTCCCAAGGCAGCCCCACGACCTGCGAATCATCAGCGGTCACCCCCAGCCTCCATCATCTGAGTAGCCTGACAGCTCCAGCCACAACCATCCTCACTCCCGTCCAGTCTTCATCCGGATCCACGGTTACCCCCCATCTGCCTCTACCACCACTCAACACTCAAGTCTCGATCCCCATCTGCTTCCAATGTCCCGAGCAGCCTGAAACTCCATCCATAGCTGCTGACACACACCCGCACAGCTGGACTACCTGCAAGCTGCTGACATCAACTTGAACAGCCGGACCTCCAACCTGCAGGCTTCACATCACCGCACCACAGGCATCTGCATTACACCCATACTAGCCACCCTCCTCAGAGCCTGAGCAAGATGTACTACTCTCCAGACGGCCTACACCCTCCTTACTCCCAAAAGTGAATTTTATCCATCTTTTTATCATCTTAATTTCACTCTGTGTTTTTATCTCTCCACCTGAACTTCAGAAGGCTGGCGCCCTCTTCCTCCACTTGCATAAACTACCATACGCTGCTGAGTCTCCAGCAGTCAATGCTTCTCCCATGACAGCTTCTTTCCGTGCACCTGATGTCACGATTGACGAAACATGTTGGGCAGAGCCTGGGAGAGCTGGCTGTTTACTGAGTGGGGGTAAACTCTGCTTTTGGCAATGAGCAGCTTATCTTCATTGCAGCACTGCTGACTTTTTGTACAAAGTGATTCTGTCTGCAACACTATGTGGGTGCATTTTTAATTTTCAATTAATAAATAGCAAATGGAGTACACTATGGTGGAGATGTTAGTTTTTTTTCTTTCATCATACTTACCTAGATTGATGCAGCATTGGTCCAATGCTGCATCTGTCCCCTGCCCGCTCTGATCACTGCATTCTCTGTGCTCCATGAGCTCAGTGCTGGTGACTGTCAGTCATAGCTGTCTGCTCAACCCCTCCACTCCACGCGTTTACTGGAGTGCTAGGTTGTGGAGGGGGCGGGAGTGACTGGCCTAGGCTTTCAGCGGCTCGCTGAAAGGCTGAGCCAGGTTGCTGGTCCAGGCTCCTGGGTGGATCCCAGCCTGGACCAGCTCTGTGATGTCAGCTGACAGTGGGCTTCAGCTCGCTGTTTGCTGAAATGGATCACAAGAGTGCAGAATGGACTGCACTCCTGTGATCCACAGTAGAAGTACAGCCAAACAAGCTTTGGCTATACTTATCCTCTAATCATGCTCATGCTTGTGCTGCAGAGCATCCATGGAGGCTCAGCAGTGGATAGTAGTTTAATTGGGCTGAAGACCTCTGCTGCTTGGATAAATTTTGTTGCCATCTGGGTCCCAAGAGTGTTCTTAAGAGCATTTGATCTTTGTGATCAGAGTTAACTACTAGGGATATTGAAAACAGCAAAAAATAGACCCAGCAGACTTTTAAGACACTAACACACAAATATGTAAAAAAAATATTTTATTATTGTACATGACTAAAATGTAAAAATTATAACATTAAAAGCACATTCACATAGGACATTAAATGACTAGAATCCAGAGGGTATGTCACACTCCACTACAATATACTTTGTGTATATATATATATATATATATATATATATAATATATATATATATATATATATATATATATATATATATATATATATATACACACATACATATACACACACAATCTATATATAATCAGGACCAATCCATGCAACACATACGAGATGTGACAATTTAAATCCCAGAATGCCCATGGCATAGCACTATGGTCACACAGCCATTCGCCACTGAACGTGTTCTGACATGTTCTAACTTGCACTCGCCTGGATCGCAGACCAGTTGACTCCAGGCTTTATGGAGTAGTAGTAGAAATAACACATGTATGTTGAGCTGTTGGTGGAAAATAAGTGACAGAAACCTGGAGCAGCAGATTAACATCAGCTTTTGTCTGAAAATTGGCAACAGTGAGAGTGAAACTTGCTCTGTTGCAATGGGCTTATGGTAAACATTCCATGAAGAAATCAAATGTTTTTGAATGGCATAGGGGGTTTAATGAGGGATGGGAAGATGTCCACAATGAACTAAGAAATGGGCAGCCAAAAATGCAAGGGACGGATACGAACCCTCATAAGCTCATGCTGGTGTGTTTTTTTTATCACAAGGAGATAGTTCTCTACGAGTTCATAGAACATGGTATAACAATCACCCAACATTATTGATGGGATATTCTGAACATGTTACAGGTATCTATTCAGAGGAAAAAAGACTGGAACTCTAGCCTGATAAGTGTATTCTCCACCAAGACAATGCCAAGGCCATCCAGCTGGATCAAGGGAGGGCATGTCAGGGGTGAAAAGACCACCATTCATATATAAAGCAATTATATCTGGGTAGCTGGCCTAAAAGCAAAAACTATAATCACACATAAATATAGATGGATCCATCTGGGAAAACCCCTCTGACAGTGTCAGAACCCGGACACGAACCTGCAACCTCTGTTGTCTCTGGCTGTGTCTCTTCTTGCTAAGCCATCTGAGATGCTGCTCAGATCCCTGGACAATTTCTTGGACAATCTTGCCTTGAATCTTGTTTTTGGAGACCCTTGAATTCTGTTCTCCCATGAACTTCCTATTTGGGCCATGCCTTTGGACTTCCTGTTTGCCAGATTAGTGTGCTCTCTCCAGCCATTATCTCAATATTGTCACTCCTGCTGCCGTCTGTATGTTCGCTACCACTTATTACCGACCTTTGGCTTGTTCCTCAACTACACTTCCACTTAATCCTAACCTGCAACCACTTATCACCAACATCTGTCTTGTTTACCGATTATGCTTCTGCTTGATCCCTACCTGCTATATCTGCTACTGGACCCCAGCTTGCTCACCTCCTGGTGCGGGAACTGAGGACCTGAGGCTTTGGTAATAAAATGCTGAAAAATACATCTTCTTCATCAACCCTGCAAATCAGTATCGCTTAACATGGTAAGATTGCAACTAAAATAAAACAAAAACTGAACAATGGCAGGCACAACGTTCCATGGGTAAGACAGAATTCGGGGAGCCAAAAGGCAGGGTTTAAAGTGAATAACCTCATTATGGAAATTGCGTTACATTTAGTTGTTGTATCCAATGTGTCTCACTCTGGAGGTTTTTTTTTTTTTTGGGCTTGGATGCATCCTATCGAGTGCTAGAATTGTAAGACAAGAAACATCAGAATTATGGTTTAAATCCATGACGACTAATTGGTAGTCATTTTCCCATTTGTGGAGCAGTATACATGGTTGTAAATCCACTGTCTAAAAAGTTGAACAGTTTTTCCTACATAAAGGGCACCACGGTTATGTAGCATTAGCCATACAGTATAATGCCCATGGTCCTGCAGTCAACGTAGTGATATGGGTGAAACAGTTTGTGATTAGATAAATGCACAGTAGTATACTCTGGGGGTGTGGGTGCTCAAGGAAGAAAAAAAATCTTTACTCATATCCCTGCATAGTGTGTTTGCTAAGATGCGCATCCAAGAGTTTTTTTGAAACTATCAATACTTCCAGATGACACCACCGATTGTGGAAGGGAGTTCTACATCCTTATCACCCTGACAGTGAAAAACCTCATATGTAGTTTAAGGTAAAACTGCTCTCCTACAATTTTACTGAGTGGCCCTGTGTCTAGCACTCCCTGAGGCTGAATAGCTTATTCCCCATGCTAGAATCACCATTAAGATACTTGTATATCACCATCATATCTCCTCTCAAGTATCTCTTCTCCAAGGAGAATATGTTTGAGGTTTGTACTTGTTCCTCATAACTGTGGTCTTCCAGTACCCTTATTAGCTTTGTTGTCCTTCTCTGGATTCTCTCCAGTTCCAACACATCTTTCCTGAGGACTGCTGACCAGAACTGGACAACATACTCCAGATGTGGCTGAACCAAACTGGCAGAATTATAGTTTTATCCCTTGCGTAAATCCCCTTTTTTTAATGCACGCTAATATTCTGCTACCGGTGCTTGCTGCAGCTTGGCATTGCATGATATTTTCTGAGTCTGTCATCTATTAGGACCCCCAGATCTTTTTAAATTCTGGTTTCCCCCAGGGGTTCTCCCCCTAGCGAGTAACTTGTGATCATATTTTTAGCCCCCAAATGCATTACTTTCCATTTTTCTACATTAAACCTCACTTGCCATGTAGTTGCCCACTCCTTTATTTTTTTAAGGTCTTCTTTTAAAATTTCTGTATCCTGCTGTGAAGTTATTGCCCTGCTTAGCTTTGTATCATCAGCAAACACTGATATTGAGCTATTTATGCCAACTTCTATATCATTTATGAATAAATAAACAGAATTGGTCCCAGAATAGAGCTTTGGGGTACCCCACTTACCCCTCCAGACCAATCTGAGTACACGGTATTTATCACCACGCTTTGGACGTGCCCCTGGAACCAGTTTTCTATCCATGAACAAACCCTATGGTCCATACATACAGACCTCAGTTTGTAAATTAACAATTTATGGGGGACTGTATCGAATGCTTTTGCAAAAAACAGATACACCACATCCACAGGTCTTCCCATATCTAGTTGGCAGCTCATTTCCTTATAGAGTGTTAACAGATTGGTTTGGCAAGAATGTCCTTTCATAAATCCACGCCAATTACTACTGATACTGTTTTCATCAGCAAATTCTTGGATATAGTCCCTTATCACCCTCCGACAGTTTACTATGGATGGCAAACTGACTTGCCTGTAGTTTCCAGGGATATATCTGTCATTATTTAAATATTGGTACCACGTTGCCCTTCATCAACCAGCTGGTACAATTCTTGTCAGTATGCTGTCCATAAAAATCAGGAATAATGGTTTGGCAATAACCTGACTGAGTTCTTGAGTCTTTTTCGGACACTGGCTTCTGTTAGCCACAAGGGTACATTATGTAATGCATTTCAAATGATAGCCTTGATTACTATACCCCTCCTTTTCCTTGGTACCCTGTTAATAATTTCTCGTTTTGTAATTTCAGATTTTGGAATATTGTATGCACTCAGCACTTTATAACAGAGTCCTAAATACTTTTATATATTTTTCATGTATGCATAATGTAATTATTTTTGCAACACTTCAGCACTTGATCTCACGAGTCATCTATATATATTTTATGTATATATAATGCACATACAATTCTGTATGCAACTGGCATTTTGCATAACAGAGTGCTAGAGGGTTTATGTTTAGTTGACTGGCCACTTTTTAAAGATGAGCAATTCTGTGGAAATGTTCACTCATTTATATTCATTAACATAGCTGGTATCTTAAAGGGCCAGCCACACTATAAATTCACTTTAGGGATTTATTAACGTAAGATTTGCATGTTACCTCTAGAGTTACCCCAATTCAGGAGGACTTCTGAGATATTTTTGTTTCATGCGTTTTTCTGCCTTTTGTTAGTGTCCTTGCACTACCCTTGTGCCTCATTTTCCTATGATTTATGTTAAAAATTATCCTGTTATTGCTGGTTCCCAAGCTGTCCCTTATTTCCACATCTGTGATCAGATCTGTGTTATTTATAATTAAAAGATCCAGCAATGCATTCTTTCAATTGGCACATGGATTTTTCCTGAAATGACGAGCCTTAAATTGGTGAGCTGTTCCTTCTACTCAGTCAGTATCTATAGCAGGGGTGTCCAAACTTTTTTCAAAGAGGGCCATATTTGATGAAGTGAACATGCACGAGGACCGACCATTTTGCCTGACATTCTTTTTAATTTAATTGTTTTTTATTGAAAAAGAAATTTCACTTATACATACTTAAATAAAACATGATTTTGCATAGATAGAGGGGGTATACATATCAGCCGAAAATACCGAGTTTTCCTTCCAAAGAAACTGCTTAACGCCAATGACGTAGTCATATCTATCCCTCTAATTATCGCTAACGCCCCTGTAGGACTAACCCCTCCTCCCCCCCATACCCCTGTTCTTCGAACACACGCTGCTAAATCCAAACAAGCTTATCTGGATAGCCGATAACGGAGTGGCGAAACCATTCAGGGACAGAAATAAGGAGCTTCCAGTAGGCTCCCAGGCCGCCCCCGGCCTGCGACCGATAGGTGCACTCTAGGTCCCATCCTCCACTATCTCATCTAGGGGGAAGCCGATGTCCCTCAACCATGGATTCCATAGCAGCTTGAATTTTTTAAGGTTATTTTGTCTAATATACATTGCCCGTTCGCACCAAATTATGGAATTGATGGCATTTATCCATGCTTGCAGTGCTGGAGGATTCTTTGCCTGCCAGTTCATCGCGATTAAGCGTCTGGTCTGGTACAGGCATCTTAATATAGATGTTTTTGTTAGATTCCACCCCTTTCCATAATCCCTAATAGACAAGTCCTAGCTTCAGGTTCTAAGGTGGTATTGAAGATTCTATTTATTCTGTGCACAATTTTTATCCAGTACCGATACAATTTTGGGCACTTCCATACCATATGGAGCAGATCTCCTGGTGCTCTACATCTAGGGCACTCCCCGTTGGACTTATTGCTTATCCTCCGCATTTTTTTGGGGGTATAGTATGCCCTATATAGGAAGAGCTTATGGGACATACGCTGCGATGGGGAGATAGACACCAAATTCCCCTGTGCTAGGATCTCGTCGCATTGTTCCTGCTCAATTGGTCCCAGGTCTTCCTCCCATCCCCTCCTGCTCTTGTCCGGTCCTTCTCCATTCAAAACTTTATCCCTGAGTTTTGTATACAAGCTAGAGATCTGGCCCTTTGTTTGTCCTTGCTCAAGAAATCTCTGTAACAAGGGGTTCTTTGTCCTCTCAATAGTAAGTGTGCCAAACTGTGAATGTATCCCATGCCTCACTTGCAAATATATATAAAATGTTTTATTAGAGATGTCGTATTCCCGGCGGAGGTCTTCGAAACATTTCATAGTGTTCCCCTGATAGAGATGCACCAGTCTTCTAATCCCCCTCCTCTCCCACTCCTGGGACCGGGCTATACAGTTTAGTTCAGCCAGTTCTCCGTTGTTCCATAGGGGGGTATACTCAGTTACCCCCCCATTGGCCAAGAGTTGCTTAGCTATCTGCCATACTTTCCTCGCCAAGGTATTGGTGGGGCATTTACAAGCGAATGAATTAGCCTCCAGAACTTCAACTAGAGTTCTATGATATGCCTTATTAATCATCAATTTGTGATTTGGACAGCCACCCTCTTCCAGTCCAGCCCCAGTCAAATGCTGGAGCTGGGCTGATAGAAAGTATGTTCTTAAATGTGGCAGCGCTACTCCTCCCTTTTCCACCGGGAGCTGCAGCGTCCGCAGCCGAATCCGAGGCTGTCACTTTTTCCATATTAATTCTCGAATTAATCCCTCCAGTCTGTTAAACCATTTCTGGTTGATCCAGACCGGGGAATTGTGGAGGATATATAGGATCTGTGGCTGCCAAATCATTTTTACTAAATTACAATGCCCCGCCACCGACAGGGGGAGGCGACACCAGCTATTAACCTTCTGTTTCAGCTTTGCCAATAATGGTACCAGATTCTCCTCAACATACTGGTCTATCTCTCTGGGAATCCAGACACCCAAGTATTTCAGCTTGGGTACCACTTCTAGTCCCTCAACTATAGACGATGTTTGGTCTTCAAACTCCGATAGTGGCATAAGGGCTGATTTACTCCAATTGATGACCAAACCTGATTGCTGCCCAAATTCGTCCATCAGCCATACTACCCTATTCAGAGTGGAGCGCACATCGTCAAGGAAAAACAAGACGTCGTCTGCAAACAAAGCCAGCTTCTCCTCCTCTAGTCCGCGCCGGAATCCCCGGATGTCCGAGCGTGTTCTCGCCATCACAGCCAGGGGTTCCATAGCTAGCACGAACAGGAGGGGAGACAGCGGGCATCCCTGCCTCGTACCTCTTTCTAGATAGAACACTTCAGAAAATAGGGTCCCCATTTTAATCTTGGCCCTGGGTCCCCTGTATAGTAGTTTTACCCACTGGATGAATTGGGGGCCAAAGCCGAAACGTTCTAATACACCCCAAAGATAGTCCCACTCCAGGCTGTCGAAAGCCTTGGCGGCATCCAACGCTAGTATGGCACCTGGGTTATCACTATCTCTAGGTATTTGTAGGTTTAGAAAAACCCTTCTAATATTAGTATTAGTTGTTCTGCCTGGGACAAACCCAGACTGGTCTGGATGTATTAATTTATGTATACAACTGATTAAACATATTGCTAGGGCCTTGGCTAGAATTTTTATATCTGAGCATAGCAGAGATATCGGCCGGTATGACGAGACCTCATGTTGGTCCTTCCCCTCTTTAAGAATTAAAGTGATATTAGCCTCGCTCATTGAAGCGGGGAATTCCCCCGCCTCTAGTGCATAGTTTAACGTTTCCAGTAGTGCCGGGATCAGCTGTTCGCTGTATCGCTTATAAATTTCCACTGGAAGGCCATCGGGACCAGGAGATTTACAATTGGGCATACTATTCATTGCACCTTTTAGTTCTTCCAAAGTAAGTGGTAGATCTAAATTCAATTTATCCTGGTCTGAAAGCACAGGAATACCTGTTTGCTGCAAAAAGTTAGTGTCCAGAGCCTCCCGTCCCTGTGTGTTTGATTTGTATAAGGTTCTGTAATACTCACCCAGCACCTTCATAACCTCGGAGGGCCTAGAGACAAGGTCACCCTTCTGTGTTTTAATTGCCTGTATTCCTGTGGGGGAGCTATTGGTGCGAGTCAATAAAGAAAGAGCTCGACCCACCTTCTCCCCTTCGCCAAAATAATATTGGCATTGGAAAATGCGTTGATTTTCTACCCTTTTTAGAAGTGCCATTTTATATATCTGTTGGCTATCCTCCCAAATCTGTTGTTTCCCCGGCGATGGATCCTCTACGAACTCTCTCTCAGCCTGAATAACGTCATTTCGGATTTTCCCCTCTTGGTCTCGGGATTCCCGTTTTGTCCTTGCAATATTCTGTATGAGTATTCCTCTAAGAAAGGCTTTTAGGGAATCCCAAACCACTTCAGATGCCGCTGTCCCCCTGTTAGTCTGGAGAAATTCCCCTATTTGATCTCCTAAAAGATTGGATCTATCAATTAGTTCCAGCCAAGCGGGGTTTATTCTCCATTCTCTCAGTGGGGCGCACTCTCCCGTGTTCAAAGTTATAACCAAAGGGGAATGGTCTGAGATCCCCCGTACCCCGTATTCTATGTCTACCACCACTCCCACTGCCTCATCGTTCCCCAAACCCATCTCTATTCTTGACAGCGTCTGATGGGTACTAGAGAAACAGGAGTACTGCCTATCCTGGGGGTGTCGCATACGCCAGATGTCTCTTAAACCAACTTCCATAAGAAGTTCGTGTAATCGACCTGTTCTATTCCCAGTTGGACAAGGAAATCTATCTAGGCGTTTATCTATAGTTTCATTAAAATCCCCAGCAATTATCCATGGGACACCCATTTTACCCAGGCTGAACATGAGAAATTTATCCATAACCTCTAATTTGAAAGGAGGGGGTATATAGATATTTGCTAGAATACATTCTTGCCCAGCCACCTGACAGTGCAAGAAAACAAATCTCCCCTCCCCATCTATCTGGGACTCTTTACATAAAAAATCCGTGCCCTTCCATACCAACACGCTCACGCCGTGGGAGTACGATGAATAAAAGGAGTGGTAGTATGCCTGGAATTTCCGATCATGGAGCAGAGGGGCCGTAGTTGGAGTCAGATGGGTTTCCTGCAAAAAGAGTAAACCAGGTCCTCTTCCCTCCAACTCCAACATCACAGACCTCCGTTTCTTAGGGTCTCCCAAGCCCCTCACGTTCCACGAGGTTATATTCCACCTACCCATCGACTCCAATGATATTCCTCCCACTCCTCGACTCCAGTGGTTAATATGCCCATGAAGGGGAGGGGGTAGGGGGAGAGGGAACCGCTTCCTCCCCCCATCGCCACTCCCCTTCTCAACCTGCCCCTCATCGCTGCCCCGTTACTCACAGCGTGTGTTCGAAGACTCCCCTCCCTCCCACCCCCCACCCAGCCCTGCCCATCTGAGCCACCCTTAGGGGTCTCAATTGTAGCCGGTATAATCATACCCCATTCAAAAAGTGTCCGAGCTCACCATCCCCCCACGTGATCTTATCACTCCCCATCAAAATTCTTATAGGGTGGGATCATAATCCCTCCGTAGCACCCATCATGCCCTACCGAAAAAAAAAAAAAAAAGGCTTATATATAGGTCCCCCCCCCCCCCAAATCCCACACACCCAACTCAACTATAAAGTCTCATTACCCCTTCTAGTGTAGAATTGTGTGTGCTATTTTTTCGCCATATGGCATCACAGTGTTCTATATCCATAGTACTATACCTCAACTTTAATCATTTCATTTTTCCCCCACCCTGCTCGAGCAGCGGGCGGCAACAATTTAACCCCCCGTCCCTTTACCAAGATGGGTTCACAAATAGAATTGTTTCCAATAGCATACCTACATATAATTATATTCTCTCATGCAACCCCCCCTCCAACCCCCACACCCCCACCTTCCCACCGTGTCTATAACCGTGTCTTTATATACAAAACAACTCATCTTATAGTACTCAATTTCTCATAATGCAAAAAAAAAAAAAAAAAAAAAAAAAGGGGGGGGGGGATGTATCCTCTTCCTTTTTACTCCTCCCCCTCCCTCAGCCCCCCCCCCCCCTCACAACTCTTCCATAACACCTCGTTTACTGCTTCAAATGTGAAATTATATAGGCTATTAATTTACTTTGTGATATCACAGTGCTCTATACTCCATAGTATTTTACCCCATTACTAATCAATTTATCATATCGTTTTGCCCATCTCACCAAAGCAACCAGTTGTAGCACTAAGGCTCCCCAATCCTTCAGCGAGATGGGTACATAAACAAAATTATTTTCAAAAATACATATACAAAAATTTACATTCCCCCTTACAACCCCCCCCCCCAACCCCCACACCCCCCTCTTCCCGCCTCTCCGGAAAAAAACAACCTCTCCTCTCCCCCCCCCCCAAAAAATAAAATAAAAAAGGGGCTAATACAGGCCGACTCTAAGTATCATTAAAGGGCCTCTTTGTGTTCCTCCAGCCAGTTCACGGCCTCCTGCGGGGAGTTAAAGAAAATTGTTGAGCCCAAAGCAGACACTCGGAGTCGGGCTGGATACAATAGGGCATACATTATCTTATGCGATTTCAGGGTGCGTTTAACAGGAATAAACTCCGCTCTCAGTTTCTGTAAGTTCGGTGAAAAATCTGGATAGAATGACACCCTAGTCTCCTTGTAGAAGATGTCTCCCAATCCCCTAACCCTCCGCATCAAGATCACTCGATCGTTATAATTGATAAATTTCAATATCATTGGCCTACAGCGTCCCTCCGAGAAGTGAGATCTAGGAGGAACTCTGTAGGCTCTTTCGATGCTGGAGGGCGAGGAGAAGGAGACATCTCCCAGTAATTCCTTGAACCAATTTTCCAAAAAAATTACGGGGTCTGAACCCTCGCTTCCCTCTGGCAAGCCAATTAGTCGCACATTGTTCCTGCGGTTCTTATTGTCCATGTCATCAATTTTGGATGCCTGTGCGACAATTTGTTTGAGTGGCTATTTTTTCCTGGAGGGGAGATAATTCATCTTCCACCGTGCTTAATCTTCCCTCTAGGGCGTCTATTCTGTCGATGGTATTGCTTAATTGTTGACTCATAGCGTGCAGTTCATTTTGGATATTACTCAGTTGACTGTCCAGCCCAGAAATAGAATTCTTACAGTCATTAACCGCCAGCAGTATCTCTCGTAAAGTCGGTTCCCCACCCCCCCCCCAGGTTTTTGGGCCGTACTACTGTCCTCCTGGGATGGCTCACCTACCCCACCTCCCGGCAGTGGGGTACCAGGATCCAGTGAGGGGCGACCTGCACTCCTTCTGTCCCCCACTGGCCCCTGCGTTTTAAATTGACCTGGTGGATGGTGTTGAACTTTCCTGCCTGGAGAAGTTGCATGAGCAAAGCGCTCGAGTTTCAAGGCCGCAGAGGCTTGATTTAGCTTTTCTTTGGCAGCACGTGTTTGATTTCCCTCTCCATGGGATGTATCTTCTATCGCTCTTTTGCTAAGCATGGTAAAGTCCACGTAAAGGAGTCACCAAACCAGCGGAAGGTAGTAATAAAGCAGTTTGTATCGCTAAATCAATTCTCCCAACAAAAAGGCCCGATTTTTCAACAAAAGGACCTTGAGGGGGGGCCAGCCAATTCACCAAGCGCGCGGAACCTGAATCCTACATTAATTGTATTTACATTTATGGGGTAGACTTGCTTCAGCCAGCGATTATCAGAAGTAAAGCAGATAGGGAGAGGCAAACATTAAGAAGTAACCAAGTCTCTACTACACAGGTTCTTAATTTTCATCCCGCTAAGTTATATAGCGTTTCTCACCACACTGCAACCAAAGTTCTTTCATCCATAGAGCTGGCGGATGTCTCCGGGAGATTTGCTCGTCCGAGGCGATCGTAGTGCTCTCTCCGCGTGTCCTCGTGCGGCGTTGTAAGCGTTCGTCTATCCTCGGATCTCCGGTCGGATCTCCGACCGGGCTCCCGCGGTAGCGAAACCTAGCGCGGAATCCTCCTCGGGTTCTTCCAATGATCTCCATCCGTGCTGTGCAGCCGTCGTGATAACGCACGCTCCAAGTCAATCGTTCGTTACGGAGCTACGATAGAGGGAGCCAGGGAGCGGCAGCTGTATCCACCAGCGAGCTACGTTCCTCGCATCGCAGGGCGGAGGCTAGGAGCTCGGACACACTCGCACTCCTGCTCACTCACTCACGCCCATCTCCCTTGCCTGACATTCTTTGAACCATTAAAATTCGGTCTAAGTGTGTTCGTTCGAACACTAATACAGGGCCCAACAAAAATTCTCTTGCCTTTGTGGCTGTGTGTGTTGAAGAGATGAGCTTGGGCCTGTTATTTGGATATATCATATTTATTGGCGAATAAGAGGGAAGTTTCAGGAAAAAAAACTTAAAATTTTAAATAAAAACTGTGAAGCAAAATAAGGGTCAGTGCCCATCTGCGCGCCCACCATTGCCGGGAATGCAGCCCCCACCATTGCCAGGAATGCAGCCACCATTAGCCAGGAATGCACCCACCATTAGCCAGGAATGCAGGCACTATTAGCCAGGAATGCAGCCACCATTGCCAGGATTTCCCTCACTATTAGCCAGGAGTTCACTCACTATTAGCCAGGAAAGCAGCCACCATTGCCAGGATTTCACTCACTATTACCAGGAATGCAGTCACCATTGCCAGGATTTCACTCACTATTGCCAGGAATGCAGCCACCATTAGCCAGGATTTCACTCAGTATTAGCCAGGAATTCAGCCACCATTAGCCAGGATTTCACTCACTATTAGCCAGGAATGCAGCCACCATTAGACAGGATTTCACTCACTATTAACCAGGAATGCAACCAACATTAGCCAGGAATGTACTTACCATTGCCATCAGTGCAGCCTTGGAGGGGACATGGAGGGGGCAGGACGAGCGCCAAAGAACAGGAGAATCTCTTGTTTACACAGCGGCCTCTTTAAGAGAAAGTCCCGCCTTCTTTGATGGACAGAACAGTCGTCCAATGGCGGAGATGGGACTTCCTATTACAGAGGCTGCCGTGTAAACAGGAAATACTCCTGTGTGCACGGCGCTCATACAGCCTCCTATCTCCGATGCAGCCAGACTATATATCTTTTGTGGCCCCGGCGCTGGGAGATCGTCGGGGGCCACAAAAGATATATATGTTTAGATTACCAGGCGGGCCGTTCAAAACTGGACTGCGGGCCAATCCACTTTGGACATGCCTGATCTATAGTATACCGCAATTCTAAGGCGGTATCTCCTGCATGGTTATATGTGTTTGACATGCATGGATTGGTCCCAATATATGTTATGCTAATGTTTGTTTATGTACAACTTGTACCATATTTGTTATTTTGGTTTCGGATTAAAAAAATCTGGACTCCTGAAGAAGTGGAACTTTAGAGTCTAGTCCAGGGCTAGTCTCACCTTTAGTTGATATGCTATACATACAGTCCTCTAATATTCAGAATATTGGTTTTATATACTGTAAGAATATGGTTTTGTATGCTGGATGAGTTCTAGTTATTTGATGTCATATGCGAATGTGCTATACTTTTATAATTTTTACATTTTTATCATATGTACATAAAAAAAAAGTTTTTACATATTTTTTGTGAGTACCTTAAATATCCACATGGTCTATTTTTTGTTGTTTTCAATGCCTTTCAAAGTAGGATGTTGCACCTTTGTAACAGAAGACCCTAGTCAATTCATTATTCTGAGGGTCAGCTATTAAGATGAGCGGACACCTTTTGGGATTTAGTGGAGGTCCTTCTCCTTGGGAGAACACATATTCCCTTGCATGTATTGGAAGCACTGCAATCAGATTCATGGATTATCAGAGATGGACAGTTTTCACTAATTGATATTGTTTGATGTTTCATTGTTTATTTGTAAGTTTATTGGTTATTTGGTAACAAACATGTGACGGACCTGCTTGGGTGCTTCCTTCCACCAAACAGTGCCTTTCAAACCATTCCAGCAGACAGAGCGCTAATACCAGCCCTTTTACCCCAAGCATCGTACACAGACAAGATGTTGGGATAGAAACAAAGGAATGACTGTTTATTGAACAGAACTACAAGTTTTTATATACTTTAAAAGTAGGTCAGTCACCACGTGCACAATAAAACCAAATATTTACCCAAAACATCACACAATGGGGCTTAGACAACACGGTAAAGCTGATACAATCCCATCATAGATACCTCCAGGAGTTTGCCAAGTTAGCCAACAGACAAAAACAATAGGTGACTAAATTAGCTTTAAGTGGATGTAAACCTGATTCATGAAATTTGAGCTGGGCACATATATCTGCAGCGTTTTCTTATCTCTCTTCAAAGTTCTAAGTCCCGTGGCTTTCTCCTGTTATCAGCATGATAACTTCTGACAAGTTCTCTGACACCTGTCATAAAGCAAGCCTGAATTTTGTGTCAGGGTGGGTGCTATAAAAAGATTAGCAGGGGGCTGGTCTATTCACAGCCCAACTCTGCAAATCTCTGCGTGGGGGGGGGGGGGGGGTGGGGTGCCTTTCCTCCAATCAGCTGTCTCACAGTGTATGACAAGAATCCACACCCACAGGTGAATCAGAAAAAGAAAATTCTAACAGAACGTGCAGTTTCTAAACAGTATATTAAGCTTAATTAAGACAGCAGATAAGATATACATCTAAAACGTTTGTAGGGAGATTTGCTTCATCTCTATGTATCATCTGAGGCTATTCACTTCACTGGGTATATGTGAGGGTTTACTCCACTTTAACAATGAGAATGCACACAATAGGAGAAAGACACTTAACACAGAACACCTTAAACAGAGACACATTTCTCCATCTAAGCTCGTCCTGTGCAGAAACAGGTTAGTCAAGGTGAGTCCGATGCATCCGCCATAAGAGCTGCACTTTTAGAGCACACTGTTAGGGCCGGTTCACACAGCGGGCGATGCGAGGCGACACGACTCGCCTCGCTCCCGCAAGTCGCCCCCGTTCTGTACAATGGAACCGTTCTGAGAGGAGCGACTCGAGTCGCTCCGACTCAGAAAAAAGGTTCCTGTACTACTTTCGGGCGACCTCGGGGCGACTTGCATTGACTTCTATACAGAAGTCATTTGCAAGTCGCCGCCGAGGCCGCTGCAGGTCGCGGCGAGGCAAGTCGGAGTCGCCTCGCCTCGCCTGCAGTGTGAACCGGCCCTTACTCTACCCCATTGCTGACAATTCAGCCCAGATTTCAGAGCTGTTGCCTGGCACTTTCTGATAGTCCTGGGCAAAGTGTGCCATGCCCTGCCCCTGACCCTAGCAGCCGTCTGTAGATGCTCTCCAGCTCCCAATCCTGAACGGCTAGAAACTCCAAATCTTCCTGTGCCCAGAGCACTTCTGAGACGTTCAGCCTCCAGTCTCTGTACTCCATGATTTCCTCCAAATTCCACTCCAGAAGTCAGGGTCCTTGGACAGCCTCCAGTACAACAGCCCCAGGCCGCCGTAGCCAAAGCTTTCCCCTGGGCTGTCGTCCGCTGTCTATGGGCACACTTGGGCTACATACCAGCAAAGGGCTCTGTATCTCTTGTCCAACCACATCTCTGCCTGTACCAGCCTGCTTAACTCAGCTGTCCACTCCTTGTGCTGTTGTTTCCCCAATAACAGCATTTGCACTTTGTACTGTGACCAGTATCTTTCCTGGATGGAAGGGATACTTTTTTCCTGGCGGCGCTGCTCATAGGCTAGCACTTCCTTCCAGAGTTGCTGGTGGACAGAGCCATGCCTTCCCAGCAGGACCTGCAATGACACTGGTCCCCTGTGGTGCATCCACATCTCTCATAGCCTCCTGAATTCCTCTTCCATGGCGGCTGGTATCATTCTGCACCTTTCCTCTTCTGCTATCTGGACCTCAGATCCTGGTGGTGGTTTGAATGTCGCAGACTGCAGGAAGCACACCATTGCTGCCACCAAATGTGACGTTACTGCTTGGGCACTCCACTTGGGTGCTTCCTTCCGCCAAACAGTGCCTCCTGCCCTTTAAACCGTTCCAGCAGACCAAGAGCTAATACCAGCGCTTTTTACCCCAAGCATCGTACACAGACAAGATGTTGGGATAGAACCAAAGGAATGACAATAACAAAGGAATGACAATAAAACCATATTTACCCAAAACATCACACAATGGTTTAGATAACGAGGTAGAGCTGACACAAGAATAATCCCATCATAGATACCTCCAAGAGGTAGCCAAGTTAGCCAACAGACAGAAACAATAGGTGACCCAATTAGCTCAATTAATTTAGTGAATGCACACAATGGGAGAAAGACACTTAACACAGAACACCTTAAACAGAGATCCTAGAATCAGGTTGCTTTGAGCTGATGATATTAACATGTCCTCTGAGTCTCGCAGTCTGAAGTAGCCCTTGCTGGCTTGGGCCTAGGGACCCCAAATATGTATACGGGTCCTCCCAGTTCCCAGAGTTTGTGTGTTTTGAAGAAACATGGACTTGAACCTGAAGCAAGACAACTCCAAAGGTCCCCCAAGCACACACC
This sequence comes from Lithobates pipiens, assembly GCF_037356315.1. Taxonomy (NCBI): domain Eukaryota; kingdom Metazoa; phylum Chordata; class Amphibia; order Anura; family Ranidae; genus Lithobates; species Lithobates pipiens. The sequence continues at coordinate 420,074,659 of NW_027507764.1, forward strand.
TCCCAAAGAGTAGTGTTCCCTTAAAAGCCAGGGCTCATAGTCAGGATGTAAGAGGCTAGTCTGCAGTCCCCTCCAAAAGCCTCTGTCCTAGTTGGCTCTGTCACCTTACACATATTGTTTTGTGGAGATTATATATATATATATATATATATATATATATATATATATATAGTGCCTTGCAAAAGTATTTACCCCCCTTGGCTTTTTTCCCATTTTGTTACATTATAGCCTTTAGTTCAATGTTTTTTTTTAATCTGAATTATATGTGATGGATCAGAACACAATAGTCTAGGTTGGTGAAGTAAAATGAATCACCCAAAGAACACCATGCCCACAGTGAAACATGGTTGTGGCAGAATCATGCTGTGGGGATATTTTTCAGCAGTCGGGACTGGAAAACTGGTCAGAGTTGAGGGAAAGATGGATGGTGCTAAATACAGGGATATTCTTGAGCAAAACCTATACCACACTGTGCGTGATTTGAAGCTAGGACTGAGGTTCACCTTCCAGCAAGAAAATTACCCCAAACACACCGCTAAAGCGACACTTGAGTGGTTTAAGGGGAAACATGTAAATGTGTTAGAATGGCCTAGTAAAAGCCCAGACCTCAATCCAATAGAAAATATGTGGTCAGACTTAAAGATTGCTGTTTACAAGTGCAAACCATCCAACTTGAAGGAGCTGGAGCAGTTTTGCAAGGAGGAATGGGCAAAAATCCCAATGGTAAGATGTGGCAAGCTCATAGAGAATTATTCAAAGCGACTTGGAGCCGTGATAGCCACAAAAGGTGGCTCTACAAAGTATTGACTTTAGGGGGGTGAATAGTTATGCACATTGACTTTTTCTGTTATTTTGTCCTATTTGTTGTTTGCTTCACGATAAAAAAAAATAAAAATCTTCTGAGTTGTGGGCATGTTCTGTAAATTAAATGATGCAAATCCTCAAACAATCCATGTTAATTCCAGGTTGTGAGGCAACAAAACAAGACAAGCGGGCTGAATACTATTGCAAGTCTCGTGTGTGTGTGTGTGTGTGTGTGTGTGTGTGTGTGTGTGTGTGTGCGTGTGTGTGTGTGTGCGCGCGCGCGCGCGCACGCACACTCTTTAAAGTTATACACTTATTGTGGGTAATATAGACAGGGTTGACTTTATACACATATTTTAATATGTTGTGATATAAGTGCAGCACAATTTGTTTATTGAATACAAACCATACATGCCATTATTTAGTATAGTTACCAGAATATTTTTTCCATGGTTTTCATTGAAGAATTAACATCACTTTATTAAATAAGGCTGAAAAGTCTATAAAAAGGTGAACATTTAGAAGAACGTAATCCATATTTTTGTATATTTTAACACCATACAGCAATTAACTACACTTTACTGACTGTTACTGTGCAAGTCATTTGGAGAGGAAGAAGGAAGTCTAAATTTAATAAGGAATTAACACCTCAGATCACTAAACAGAGGGCCCCCGCTTAACATACCAAGATATTTAAAGCTGATTATACCGTATCTGCACATACTGTGGATTTATTTAATTAACGGCCTGGAGCTCTGTTAATAATGATTTTGTACCACTTGTTACAAAAGCGCATTGTTGTTATCGCTAAAGCAACAGAGAACAAATTGTTCCCACTAAATTCTCTGAAGGGATCTGAAACACGCTGGACAGTTTTAAGATTTTCTCCAACAGTAATGGAAGGTAGTATTGATTTTTTTTTTTTTGGATATGTTACAACTAGTTAAAGCGGTATTAAACCAAAACCAAAAATGTAGTGTTTTGCAGCTTACCAATCATTAGATGTGGTGGCTGCATCAGTTTTCTTTTCTTTGGCTTTTTTTCACCTCTGTTTTCACCTGGTGATCTGGCCAGTAACACACCTCCTGTATTAGTGAGACAAAACTCTGGATCAATGAGAACCGGAGGCACAGCAGATAGCAGCATTTGGGGGGGGGGGGGGGGGTATTTCATTTATTAGCAGATTTAAATACACTAACAAATTGAAGCTGGACTCCATCTCACACTTTATAATCAGTTACTTTTTTCGATTTTGAGATATGGGTTTACAGGAATACATAAAAGTTGTTCCATTTATACACCCCTGCCAGTGTTAAATTCTCATGTCTCATCCATGTAAACTGATACATTCCACTGCATAGCTTATTCTTTTGAGAGAAAAAAAACAGACTTACTGGCAGGACCACCAGATGAAAATAGAAGAAAGAAAGCCTAAAAAATAAAACAAATGCAGCCATCACATCTAAGAATCGATAAGCTGCAATATAGTCAATGTTTGCTTTTGGGTTTAACCTCCTTAGCGGTAATCCCGAATGTGGCTAGGGGGGGATTTTCAGTACCAAAAGCAGTAACCCCGAGCCACACTCGAGATTGAGTTGCAGGATCCAGGCAAAGTTACTTACCTTGTCCCCAGGATCCTGCAATGTCTCCCCACTCTGTGTGCGAGCCATGTCCTCCGCCGGATCTATCACAGTGCCAAGCTCCGTTCCCTGCGAGCAGGGCTGGACTTACCATTGGGCTTGACTGGGCTCAAGTCCATGGGCCCTGCCCAATAGGGGGCGCCGCTGAGATACATAGCTGAGTGTACTCGTCTCCGCTCACAGTCACGCCCAATCCTGCCCTATGATGAACATAACACAGGGACTGGGCGTGACTGTGAGCCGAGCCAAGTACATTCGGCTACTCTCAGCTCCGCTCGGGTCTGCAAGAGAAACCGAGAGCCGCTGTAACGACATATTCGGCGACCCATCAAAGTTTGCTACGGAAGTGATGTTCCGTCGCCGCCATCTACCTACACCCCACACTCATCCACAGTAAGGATACACTAAGAAGGGGTAAAGCGGACATGTTGTTACACTCACCGGAGTTTTGCATTTTAGACGTATTTATAACATTAAAGTTAGTATATAGTGAAATACAGTACTTAGAACTCCGTCTGACTACTTAGATGTTGAATTTTAAAAGCAGCAAACTTCTGTCAGATTATCAAACCTGTAAGATGAGCAGGGTTGCTGCTGATTTTAAAATTCAAGATCCAAGTAGTCAGACGAAGTTCTAAGTCCTGTATTTCACTATATAGACTGACTTTACTGTTATAAATACGTGTAAAATGCAAAACTCCGGTGGGTGTAACATGTCTGCTTTACCCTTTCGTAGTGTATCCTTACTGTGGACAAGAGTGGGGTGTACCAAGATGGTGGCAACGGAATGTCACTTCCGTAGCAATGTGCGATGGGTCGCCGAATATGTCGTTACACCGCCGGGAGGACCCGAGATACACAGGAATCTGTATCTCGGCACGCCATTTATAAACTTCAAGACTGCAATGACAAGGCTGCAAATTACACTGGGGCAAGGCTGCAATGACAAGACTACACTGACAAGGCTGCAAATGACACTGATAAGGCTGCAGATGGACACTGATAAGGATGCATTGATGGGCATTTAAATGTACGTTTTTTTCCTTAAACTTCCCACCTAAACTTGGGGTGCGTGTTATACGCCGATAAATACTGTAATGTATAGAAGGTAGGGCCCGAAAGTGACTCAAGCCCAGGGGCCCCCACCACCCTAAGTCCTGCCTGCGAGAATTGCGACGCACGGGGACAGAGAATGGCACCAAATTCAAAAAGTAAAAGACACAATACATATACAGTTCACTGTAATCTTACACATTACATTACTGTATCAATTTATTTCACCTCCCTTTTTCCCTAGTGGTTTCTTCAGTGCCCTGCATGTCGTTTTATATTATATATACTGTTCTTTCTGCCAGGAGCCAGAACCGCTGGCAGGGGACACATTTTTCAAAACGAATCCATACACATCCACTACTTAATAGACCTGTAATCTATTTTCATTAAATAGTTTTTTACGGTGTTTTTAGGTTTCCTTCTAACATCCTCTGTGAGCTACTAAACTTCTCTTATTAACCCTCACTACCATATGCTTGAAAGGAGCCGTGCACATTAGGTGTAGTCGTGTACTGCTCTATGCATACTATATGTCCCTTAGTATATAGTTCATAGTCCATCTTGGGAGTGAGAAAGAGAAGGTGGCTACACTCTTATTTACAGTGGAACTATAAAGAACCCACTGTTGACTCACCGTCAGTCCCATTCACTTTAATGAGACGGCTGGTGATGCGGCAGTGAAACAACAAGGCGAGGAACGTGGCGGCAGCAGGTGATTGGATGTCCGCTAACAGGCCCTGCCATTATGGATCTGAAGTGACAGGCACTCTTTAAATGTAAAGACTTATTCTTGTTGGTATTTAGAATCTTTAATATTTGCAAACAAAATGAAGGTTTTCTATTTAGAATAATAAGCTGTCAGGTTAGTAAGACAGCGATATCAGAACCAATACAATCATACAGTTTGTAGTGTACATAGATTTGCAAAACAATAGGATAAAGGAATATTCCTGAACTTTGTTTTATCTCATGGTTACTGTGAAATTGTATGAATGCATCAATGCAGTGCATGTTATCTTAGCGTGTAGAGCTTAGATTCATTGAATGAGTTTACCAAAAATGTAAATATTGCAGAATTTACAGCATCATGCTGCAAAACTAAGCACCATTTCATGCTGAATATACTCAATTATTAATGTATGTTAAATAGAAAACTATCTTTAGATAGATTTTTATTCCAAAAGCATTTTATTAAAATATATTTGATTAAAAAAAAAAAAACGATTTAAATAAAAAAATCTGATTTTTTTTTTTTTAAATCATCAATTTATATCCACCCTGCCACCCTCTAACAGATCAGATCATGGCAGCAAAAAAAAAAAAAAAAAACAGGAATTTGGAACCATGCACGCATTTCCAACAATGTTATAGTTGGCTAGTTGGCTATAAGTAACATATGAAGAACAGAAGATGACTAACTTGACTGTCAAAAGACCTTCACTCTGACCAAAAACAGCAAACCACTCTTTGAGATATATGCATGTATAGGCTCTGACCAATGACACTGGCTACCATGATTTACAGTGGTGTGAAAAAGTGTTTGCCCCCTTCCTCATTTCCTGTTCCTTTGCATGTTTGTCACACTTAAGTGTTTCGGAACATCAAACCAATTTAAACAATAGTCAAGGACAACACAAGTAAACACAAAATGCAATTTGTAAATGAAGGTGTTTATTATTAAAGGTGAAAAAAAATCCAAACCATCATGGCCCTGTGTGAAAAAGTGATTGCCCCCCTTGTTAAAACATACTATAACTGTGGTTGTCCACACCTGAGTTCAATTTCTCTAGCCACACCCAGGCCTGATTATTGCCACACCTGTTCACAATCAAGGCATCACTTAAATAGGAGCTGCTTGACACAGTAAGGTCCACCAGAAGATCCTTAAAAGCTACACATCATGCCGAGACCCAAAGAAATTCAGGAACAATTGAGAAAGAAAGTAATTGAGATCTATCAGTCTGGAAAGGGTTATAAAGCCATTTCCAAAGCTTTGGGAATCCAGCGAACCACAGTGAGAGCCATTATCCACAAATGGCGAAGACATGGAACAGTGGTGAACCTTCCCAGGAGTGGCCGGCCGCCCAAAATTACCCCAAGAGCACAGCGACGACTCATCCAAGAGGTCACAAAAGACCCCACAACAACGTCCAAGGAACTGCAGGCCTCACTTGCCTCAGTTAAGGTCAGCGTTCATGCCTCCACCATCAGGAAAAGACTGGGCAAAAATGGCCTGCATGGCAGAGTTCCAAGGAGAAAACCACTGCTGAGCAAATAGAACATCAAAGCTCGTCTCAATTTCTCCACAACACATCTTGATGATCCCCAAGACTTTTGGGACAACATTCTGTGGACCGATGAGACAAAAGTGGAACTCTTTGGAAGGTGTGTGTCCAAGTATATCTGGCGTAGAAGGAACACTGCATTTCATAAAAAGAACATTATACCAACAGTAAAATATGGTGGTGGTAGTGTGATGGTCTGGGGCTGTTTTGCTGCTTCAGGACCTGGAAGACTTGCCGTGATAAAAGGAACTATGAATTCTGCTGTCTACCAAGAGATCCTGAAGGAGAATGTCCGACCATCTGTTCGTGTACTCAAGCTGAAACGAACTTGGGTTCTGCAGCAGGACAACGATCCTAAACACACCAGCAAGTCCACCACCGAATGGCTGAAGAAAAACAAAATGAAGACTTTGGAGTGGCCTAGCCAAAGTCCTGACCTGAATCCTATTGAGATGTTGTGGTATGACCTTAAAAAGGCCGTTCATGCTCGAAAACCCTCTAATGTAACTGAATTAGGACAATTCTGCAAAGTGAGTGGGCCAAAATTCCTCCAGGACGCTGTAAAAGCCTCATTGCACGTTATCGCAAACGCTTGGTTGCAGTTGTTGCTGCTAAGTGGGCCCAACCAGTTATTAGGTTTAGGGGGCAATCACTTTTTCACACAGGGCCATGATGGTTTGGATTTTTTTTCACCTTTAATAATAAACACCTTCATTTACAAATTGCATTTTGTGTTTACTTGTGTTGTCCTTGACTATTGTTTAAATTGGTTTGATGTTCCGAAACACTTAAGTGTGACAAACATGCAAAGGAACAGGAAATGAGGAAGGGGGCAAACACTTTTTCACACCACTGTATACCATGGCTGCTACAACAGGGTCTAAGGTTCATGTGTTTTTTTTTTTTTTAGGATGTACTCAAGCCTGGTAAATGACAATGTCTTTATAACTATATACAACATTGGTTTCAATGTACTGCATTTCAAAGTATCGCTTCCGTCTAAAACCTGTTATTTACTGTATGTAAAAAAATACTTTTTGAACTCTAGTGCATTAAACAATCTTACTTCCTTCTTCACTTTTATAGAATACCTACAGTAGATAATTTACAACATTGCTGTCCCTGGAAATGTCACATATTTGCAAGCTGTGGGAGGGGATCACTACTACAAAGTATTTGTTGCCAGCTTTTTTTTCCAAAATCCTGCTGAATGAAAAAGATTCCAGGCTTGGTTCTGTTTGAATACTAATAAATGCTCTGAATGGGCTACAGTGCGCAGACAATAAAGGGTCTACACATTACTCAACCAATGAACGTATCTGGACTACTAACAAGCACAGGTCGCCAAGGTCCAATCCATTATATATACACACCAGTGTAAAGCCCGAGAGACCACATATCATTACACCAGCAGAATAACAGAATAAATATTATATTTTTTTCTTGTTAAAAAAAAAATATTTTAGGTTTGCTTTCTTGTTTCCGTCAAAGCAAAATTAATATAAATTATTTGATGACAAATCCTGTGTAATAAAACAGCATAATCACATTTCCGTTCATGTAAAGACATTAACACTGCAGTGGGTAAAAGCCCAGGTACATGGGTGACCAAAATGCAGATTTCTGAGTCTAAAGCCCCATACACACTATCAGATTTTCTGCTGATTTTTTTTGTCTTCAGATTTACCAAAACCATGTAGTGCAAGGGCCTGTCTGATTGCATACAAATTGAAAGATTTGACCTCATATTATATGGTTTTGGTAAATCTGAAGGAAAAAATCTGCAGAAAATCTGATAGTGTGTATGGTGCTTTAGACCCCAGTCACACCTGTGCGATGAATGGTTTTCACACTTTTCCTGCATGTTTCTCACATGATAGCATAAGGCAGTCTTGTTCACTTGAATGGGCTGCCATATGTGCAACACATGTGCCAAAGTAGCTCCTGCACCTTTTTTTGGCAATGAATCTTGTGTGTTTTGGTGCACAACTGCTAACCATGTTTGGAATCTCATTAAGAAATAATAGCACTGCAATTGCGATGTGCGTTTTTGCATTCTTTTTCACACATTTCTGGGAACAGCAAAGCTGTGAATGCAGCTTAAATGTGCCCAAAAACATTTGATGATTTGGCTGGTTGGGGTGCAATTCAGAACCTACAGGGCAACATACAGCCTCAAACAACAACAAATTCTGTAGAAGCAAAATGGTAGGGTGGGCTAAGAAAACTTGCTTGATCACTTTTATCCCTGGTACTGGGATTTAGGACTGCTTTAACCAAAATAAAAATGGGGCCATAGCCCCAGGCATACCAGGATAGGTAAGGGTCCTTTCACACAAGGTGGACTTCGCCTGCAATCCACTTTCTCAGAGTATCTGTCTGATGATCTCCGCTGAGCAGGCGGATGACCGGTCTGTGTCCATTCCGCTTATGCAGTAGACACAGACAAAGTCCGCTCTCCTTTTGGGCGGTCGGATGTAAATGGACCACCTATCCATTTATACCCGACTGCCATCCGATCCAATCCACTGGACAGAAGGGGAGCGGATCCCCATCCATTTGTTTTTAGCCTACCGTATATACTCGAGTATAGGCCGACCCGAATATAAGCCGAGGCCCCCAATTTACCCCCAAAAAAACTGGCAAACTTATTGACTCGTGTATAAGCCGAGGGTGAGACATGCCTGTCCATCCCTGTGTGTGTGTCCGTCCATCCCTGTGTGTCCGTCCATCCCTGTGTGTCCGTCCATCCCTGTGTGTCCGTCCATCCATCCCTGTGTGTGTGTGTGTGTCCATCCATCCATCCATCCCTGTGTGTGTGTGTCTCCATCCATCCATCCATCCCTGTGTGTGTGTGTCTCCATCCATCCATCCCTGTGTGTGTGTGTCTCCATCCATCCATCCATCCATCCCTGTGTGTGTGTGTCTCCATCCATCCATCCATCCCTGTGTGTGTGTGTATCCATCCATCCCTGTGTGTGTGTGTGTCTCCATCCATCCATCCATCCGTGTGTGTGTGTCTCCATCCGTGTGTGTGTGTGTGTGTGTGTGTGTGTGTGTGTGTGTGTGTGTGTGTGTGTGTGTGTGTGTGTCCAGCCTACCTGTGTCCCGAGCCTTTGTCCCGAGCCTCCGTCCCGTGTCGTGCCTTGCCTTCGTCCCGTCCCGTCCCGTCCCGTCCCGTGCCGTGCCTTGCCTTGCCTCCGTCCCGTGCCCTCTTCGTCGGCGGCCATTGTAAAATTCAAAAGCCGCGCCTCCTCCTTCGCCTGTGATAGGCGGAACACTGAATTTCCCAGCAGCCTGTGTTCCGCCTATCACGGACGTCGTATCATCCTCGTCCGTAGTACGAGGATGAGACGATGCCCGTGATAGGCGGAACACAGGCTGCTGGGAAATTCAGTGTTCCGCCTATCACAGGCGAAGGCGGAGCCGGAGGCGCGGCTTTTGAATCATAGAATGGCCGCTGTCTGTCTGCTCGACACGCTGATCGAGCGGGCAGACAGCGATGACTCGAGTATAAGCCGAGGGGGGCACTTTCAGCCTCAAAAAAGAGGCTGAAAATCTCGGCTTATACTCGAGTATATACGGTATTTGGATTGGATGTAGGTGGGTGTAAAAGGACACATGTCCGTTTACACCTGCTGCTCTAAAGAGGAGAATGGAGGTTCCAATCGGGTCCGCCTGATAAATGGACAGGCAGACCCCATTGGAACATTTGTGAGAAAGGGACCTTAGGTCATCTGAAAAGTTATGTACATGGGTTTTTGACTGTGTCTGAGCTGCTTTTTCTTGATACAATTTATTGTGAATGCAAAAGCAACTAGAAGCAGCAAAGGCAAACCAAAGCAACTCAGAAGCACCTAAAAGCATAATAAATTTGACTTGCTTTCTTGAGTTTGATGCCTGCGTACATAAGCCATAGCCCTTTACAGCATAAGGCCCAATGCACACGAGATGCCGATGCAAACTCTGCTGAACGCATGTTTTAAAAAGCAGAAACCTGCGTTTAAAAACGCGTGCTTTGCCACATTTTCATACCGCGTTTAACTGAGTTTGCGTCTATAAGCGTTTGTAAAGATAACATCATATAGACCCTCCCCAAGCTCAGAAAGCATGCATTATTAGATATTTCAGCCATTTTGATCAGAGTGAGCAGCAGCAGCAGAGACAGCAGTTGTACACTTGCATTTGCCTCTCTTTCTGTTTTTTTTTTTGGAAATGGATCCAATATATGTCAGGAAATGCTCCTGATGTTGCTCTTGATGAGGCAGAAACGTTGTCGCAAATTCCGTGAGAGGTTCAGAGTCAGAGCTCTTCGATATTGGACCCATCCGTTGATGGCACAGTGAATGTCCGTTGGATATTTCACAAACATGGTGGGGGGTTGGGGCTGACTAGACATTGGTAAGCAGGTTTTTCTTTGTGAAAAAAAAGACATTGCTATGCCTTGGTCAGACTAGGTGGAGTCATTGATTAGATTAGAAATTGGATGAAGGGTTGGGGCAAAGAAGTGGAGGCATTCCTCATTGTCTAAGCTACCTAAAAAAAACTAGTTTTTTTTATGGCATTGCATCAGTGAGTATATATGCTCTATGAACTAGCTAAAGTAATTACGACATTTTAAACCAATTTTCTTAGTATTTGTTATGGTTTACCATCATATTTCTGAGTTTTCTGGTCCAAAAAATTGGGTTCCTTTAAAAACGCTTATACGCAAACGTGTCTGAACGCATTTTTTTTGCTTCTGGAAAAACTAGATTAAACGCAACTGCATAAAAACGGGAAAAAACGAGACTGTGTACATGGACACATTGGATAACATTGCATGCGTTCAGGGGCAGTTGAAAAAAGTGTCCAACTGCCTCTGAACGCGCGTTTAACAGCGTCTCATGTGCATGGGGCCTAAAAGGTCATTGCTGAAGTAGTAGTAGTTGAGCAAATCTGTAGACAATAGGGCAGAACTATTCTGCTTGGGTCAAACAGACTTGATACCCCTTCAATTACTCAGAAAAGCGATCAAATTAACCAGTAGACAATGTATAGAAAACATCTCCTCTCTCTCTATTTGTATTTTACAATAACCATACTGATAAAAAACAGGTGAAGAGCGTATGGGTAATACATTTTCTGCTGCAACAATTTATTGTAGCTTCTTAAATTGCCACAAATGTTTCATATGCCATTTTCTTCTCACTTATGCTAATTAAAGAAAATAGTATAGCAGAAGAGGTGGGTTTTCATAGGTTCTTTGACAACTTACCAAAAGATCTTCGCCAGCAACACCTCGATTATTGAAAACGACACACCTAAAACAAAAAATATATATTTTAGACGATGAACCAGTTAGGAGTAGCTAAGAAAGTTCAGATAATCTAGAAATGATTTATTACAACCTGAGCAAGTCTTGTTTAGAGCAGTCATTTTTGATATTTCATTGTTGTCCCACCTCAGACTCACAAATTAAAGTGTTAAAATAAAGTGAATAGAAAAAGGCAAACTTTTTTTTTTTTCTTAACTTGGATAAAGTAGAGAAATATTAAAACCCCATTCAGAGAAGTGGAAAACCAAATTTTACAGTTGTCACCAACATTGGCACAGGGAATAAATATTCTAATAAGGACACCTGGTCTATTGATGAAAGCAGGCAGCTGAGCTGCAGTTTTACCTCCTCCCCTACTGACAGTGATGTATTTTGGTTTTCTGCTGCCCTAGGCAAGACTAAAAATCTTGCCTAGGGCAAGATCTAAATTCGTCCCACCTTAGCTACGGTATACCGTTCTTGTGGGGAAGCTGACCCATACATGATTCGGCCAAGTGCCATATATAGATACTGCCCATGATCTGACGTTCATAGTTACTTTAAATTTATTTATTTTTTTATTATTCATATTTTTTTATGTTTACATCGTTGCTTGAATTTTTTTTTTTCGTGATCACTTTTATTGCTGTCACAAGGAATGTATTGTAAACATCCTTGTGACAGCAATAGGCATAAGACAGGTACTCTTTATGGAGAGATCTGGGGTCTATAAGACCCTCTAATCCCTCCTCTGCACTTAAAAGCATTAACAAAAAAACACCAAGATCAGTGTTTTTGAATGCTTTAGATTATTAAAAACTAACGCAGTGTAAACCAGAAGTGATGTCATGTCATCACTTCTGGTTTACTACGAACAGCCGATCCCGGCTTTGCTTGGCTGTCCGGCCAGGCAGCGGATGCGCCGATCCCTCGAGTTTTCCAGTGGGACAGCCAAAATTAGAGCAGTCGAAGGTGATGGGAGATGTGGGAACATTCCCTCCTGCTGCTTGTAATAGCAATTGAGCTAATGGTAAGCCGCTCCGATTGCTATTACAAGAGAGCCAACTGCCAGCTTAAAAGAATGATACCGGATGCTGCCTGCAGCTGCAGACATCCCGGTACAACCGAAAGGTGGTTAAAATGGGCCACCTCTGCCTGGGGGCGGCGACGCCACCCCCCTGTAAAATCCTGCCCAACGTAAATGCCTTGTTTGCCTTGCGGTAGATATGTCATTGCCTACTGCCCACCTAAATAAAACAATGCAGCCAATCAGGGCTGTACATGTCACAACCAAATTTGAATGTCTTATTTGGCAGGTGGTATCACTGCCAAACCCAACCCCTTCAAGTTAATAGGGGTTAAAAAAAATTAAGAGGGTGTACACATGGAGGCTAAAATATTGCATTTTGCATAACATATTGGGCAAGTCAAATCATCGATAAAGCCCTGTTTATCGTGGTAAGTCACAGACGCAATAACAGCATGCAATGCCAAGCTGTATTTTCAAGAGCAAGCAAAATACTTTCATGTATTAAAAGAGGTATTGACTTAAGAAAGAATGGAATTATCTTGTCCCATTTACAAACATTAGTTAGATAGGTAGACCACATCTTCAATACTCAGTTCAGTTTTAGAGACGATTGACAGCAGCGGGAGCCAATGGCTGCGCTGCTATCAATCTATCCAATCAAGATCTGAGAACCAGGCCAGAGAGGTAGAGAGCGTCTCTGGCAGGGGGTATGAAGGGGCTCAGGTGAGTAAAACGGGGGGACTGGGGGGCTGCTCAGTGACAGAAGTTTTTTCCCCTTAATGCATAGGATGCATTAAGGTGAAAAAACACGAGGGTTTACAACCCCTTTAAGGATGCTGGTGTTTCACCTATTTATTTTGTCTTTTGGTTAAGCTTGATGGAAGTGTCTTTTTTTTCAGGCTGATTATGTAACAATGAACAACTCGCTGCTAAGCAGATGGAAAATAAGGTATGAAGTTACCCATACATAATTACAGGTAGAAATTAAAGTAGTATAATATAATGTACAACCATAAAGAAAAATAATCCTTTAGGGCCAATTTTATGGTATTTTTTTTTACCCAAGTTTAAAGGATTTTTAAATTGTTATATTTTTTTTCTTTTGTCAATACACGTTTACGATCTTTGTTTTGCATGTAAACATTTAATACATGGCAAATGATTCTCAGAGCACTATGGAGTATCTAAAGATATCTCAGCAATTTCAGCCTACCCTATAGCACAATAAAATCCAATAAAAGAAAGGTCACTGAAAGGAGCCATTTGACAATGTGCATACATTTTTAATTGCGCTATTGGACTCTTCAGCAAAGGTGATGATGAAACATAGCTTAACACATAAATGATTGACTAGACTAGAGATCTATCTGCTGGCTCTAAAGAATGCTAAATGTTCATATGCAACACTACATGTTTACCAAACTAAAATTAGTTTAATTTATTAAGAAAATACAGTATATACAAAAGTGTATGCTTGACATGTGGATGTACATGTCAGAAAAAGGTCTATCAAACAGAGCATTACTAATTGTTTGAGAATTGTGATAGCTCAAATAGATACTGGCACAATATGTATTTTTTTTGTTCCCCAGGACACTGAAAAAGCTGCAGACTTCCCCAATGCACTGTTATCATACCAAAGGCTTTTTATAATGTGCGAGCCAGAAATTTGGTAAGGTGCTGCTAATCACACACACATTTTCAGGAGCTAGCAAATTATATAGTAATAATTGACTCCAGGCAATTATGTCTGAAAAAATGACTAGATTGTAGGAAACGATCTTACAAGTTGGCAGAAAAGACATTTACTGAATCATGAGGCCATGCTTGTCCCTGAAAGGTGCCAAAGAATGAAGAGGTTGGATATCACTCCACCATCTGCTATGTGGGAGTAATACTTGATTTGCCAACTTCTCTCCTCCATATTAGGGAGCTATAAAGAACTCCAAAAAAGTAAGATCTCTGGACTGGGAAGAGGCAAGTGTAAAGCCCCGTACACACAATCAGATTGTTGGACAACAAAACCGTGAAATTTTGTCCGAAGGGCGTGGCTCAAAGTTGTCTTGCATACACATGGTCACACAAATGTTGGCCAACAATTACGAACGTAGTGATGTACTACTTGGTTTTTCAGCTCTTAAGCACCACCCTTTGAGCTCTTTCTGCTAATTTCCTGTTAGAAGTTTGGTGAGTGTTCATTCGCACTTTTCTTTTTGCGTTTTTCATTTATCGGTTTCCATTTCATGTTTTTCAGTTCGTTTCTGGCCGTTCGTCAGCCAGACATGTTGCGGAATCTGAGGAGATAATGTTTTATTTATTATTGGCCTTGGAGTTATTGCTTTGACCTTATTTTTTTGGTTGAATAATGATTTGATTTGGTATACTTTCTATATTTTTGGATGCATAAAATGCACTTTGGTTAAGTTCTATTGGGAGTGTCATGGTTATGCAGTGATCTTCCTGTTTGCTTACCTCCCCTCATGTGTTCAGACTAAGAGGCCAGCCACTTCCACCTGGTGGTTTTTATAACCTCTCCTCTAGCATGGCTCCACCCCAGGCCCTATCAGGGAACCTTATATTAACCTGTGCACTGCAAGCCAAGGGTGCTGATCAACCATTGTGTATTCCTTTGTGTGTTTAGCTTCCTGTTACCTGCCGTGTGCTCTTCTGTTGTTCCGTTACCGACTTTGGCGTGTCTTTGACTATCCCTGTTTGCCTGTGATCCTGACCTTTTGGCGTGTCCCTGACTATTCCAGTCTGCTTGTGGCCCCGACCTTGGCTTTGTCCCTCACCATCCCTATTCTCCTGTTGCCTACTATGGGTGGGAGCTGGGGAACCCTGGGGGTCGCGACCTGGAGCCAGTTGCAGCCAAGTCCATCCTCACCACTCGAGGCTCTGGTGAACACTCTTAGACTCCGCGCCCCAGGGGATCTTATGCTCTAACCCCGGTGGGACCTGTCTCCTGTCCGCAGCAGTCAGCCGTAGGGTCCACAACCTTGCGGTGCACTCCTGATTCCTACGGTGTGCATCTGTCACCTCGCCTCAAGGTGACCTGACAGGGAGATAGCATGCCTAATAAAAAAAATTTTTTAAATGCACAATACAAAAATTGTGTAGAATTGTGTTTTACTTCAAATGACAGTTTGGGAGTAGGCAGTTACATTTAAAAAAAAATACAATGTAAAATTGACAAGGGGCACCAACATAGTATCTTTGATCTTAAAAACTAAGGGATAATGGTGTTGTGGTAACTTTCACAAATAAAAAAAAAAATATATAAATATATATATATATATATATAAATATATATATATATATATATATATATAAATATATATATATATATATATATATATATATATATATATATATATATATATATTATTCTTGATATCACTACAAAAAAAAAAAGCCTTTGAAAATTAGTTTGCAATAACTCCATCAGTATCACCAGCAAAGCAGCTTCATTATTATCCCATTAAAGAAAAAGAATTGAGCGCTGCATTTCAAGATTTCAGAATTTTCCACATCACAAATGTTAATTCTCCATTACAAATGCTAGTTTACAAGACCGACCACTCCTGCTTCCAAACATGCGTGTTTGTACTTTGGACTTTTTTTTCAAATGGACTTGTGTACACACGATCGGAAAATCCGACAACACACATTTGTTGGTGGAAAATTTGAAAACAATTGTCCGATGGAGCATTGGATTTTCCACCAACAGCCTGATATCCAACATTTCATGTCGGAAAGCCCGATCATGTGTACGAGGCTAAACAATGGCCTTTAGCTGTGCATCAGCTGCAATGTCTAGTGCTTTTGCACTGTTCATGCTTCTCTGTAGGCAGTTGCTTGGTTGGGGAATCCCCAAAGACATCCAGGATGCTGTCAAATAACCATGCCTGGTTGTGGAATTCTGTCTCAGTTAATGCAGCTAGATCTATATGTAATGAGCAAATGTCTGTGCCTTTACTGCTTTAAAGTGAAATTTTACCCATAACAACTTATTAAAAAATAATGTTCTTTAGTAAAGGAACATACATTCCACATTAATAATTATGCTACCAAAATTAGTGTGTGCTATAAATTGCCCCCAGCATAAGGAACAGGAACAATGCTGGAGGCAAATTTACAGCACAACACCATTTTGCTGAAGCCCAGAGCTGCAGATAATCTTTAGGCCGTCAGCAGATCAGCCTCTACATTTATGGCACAGTGCTGAAAAATAGAGAGCAACTGAGCATGTGTAGAGCAGGGTGAGACAGTGTATTGGGGTTCAGAAGGGTTTCTGGGGGGAAGGATGAGTCCTGGGGGATTGGGTTTCTATCACTGGCATTTTCATGTTTATATGTCCCAATGATTAAGATATTTGGTAGCTTTAGTAGGTGCTTTATATTTTGTGGTTTGTTTTGAGACAATGTATTACTGGATAATAAACTGTATAGGCACGTATTTTGATTGTTTTACATAGCTATACCTGCAAAAGGAGCCAGCACAGTGATCTAGCTGGAATTAATCTTCTGACTAAAGTTCCAATTTAAAGCAAAGACATGGAGGCAAAAACAACAGGTTTGCTCTGTTGTGCCCCTCCCCAGCTTGCCATTCCCAGCTTTCCTTCACCCTCCAACTGCTCCATTTAGCTGCTGTGAGTGAAGAAAATACCCAGTACTTACTGGTATGGAGGCGCATGTGACAATGCTGGGCCAATCACCAAGCACCAATGTTGTAACACTGGTAAAATATAAAGACCGACGTAGGGTACAAAATGTGGGAGCATATGGGAGGAAAAGAAATGTCTGTTTATGAGCGAGGTATTAAAGTACACCTGTTGCCTTACGCTGTATAGGCAAAGCACATTGTCAGGAACTGGATCACCTACTAATGGCACTGGAGTTACCGGACTAGAAAGTTGTAGTTCCTGTAGCTCCCCTTGTCCCCGATTCCCATCCCCTGACGGTTCCTTGCACCTCCAGTTTTACCCTGTTGATCCATATTCCCCATTTTTTATAGACTGTGTTATAGTTAGGTTTTCTGTCTCTTAAACCTATACACACACCATTCATTTTTTTTCCACTCAACTCAGCAGGTTGAACGAAAAAAAGATGACAGCCAAGGTTGGAGTCACTGTACTAACAATCCGATGTTAGTACAGCAACCCTCCACTGAGCTACTGTGTTCTGACTTGGGGGTGGCCCCCGAGAGAACACTCTGGTCAGCGCTGTCGGTCGTTGGCTGAGGAGCTGGTCGGCTGCTGTTTTACCAGCATGCATGTCCAACAGATGCCGGCTGAGCAGCCAGCTTCTGTCGGACCGGCTGCCATACACACAGGCCGAATGTTGGATGATTTTTATTGAACCGGGCTGATGTTGCCTGACATTCGGCCTGTGTGTACTAGGCTTTAGTTAGTTTACTAGTTAGGTATTTTGTCACTTGGTTTATTTTTCACTTAAATCCTCATATTTGCTGTGTATTCTGTTTGTTGTTATTTGGATGTGTTTTGTTTCACTATTATTAAACCTACTCTATTACCGTATATACTCGAGTATAAGCCGAGATTTTCAGCCTCTTTTTTGAGGCTGAAAGTGCCCCCCTCGGCTTATACTCGAGTCATCGCTGTCTGCCCGCTCGATCAGCGTGTCGAGCAGACAGACAGCGGCCATTCTGATTCAAAAGCCGCGCCTCCGGCTCCCCCTTCGCCTGTGATAGGCGGAACACTGAATTTCCCAGCAGCCTGTGTTCCGCCTATCACGGACTTCGTATCATCCTCGTACTACGGACGAGGATGATACGACGTCTGTGATAGGCGGAACACAGGCTGCTGGGAAATTCAGTGTTCCGCCTATCACAGGCGAAGGCGGCGGCGCAGCTTTTGAATTTTACAATGGCCGCCGACGAACGAAGAGGGCACGGGACGGAGGCAAGGCACAGGACGGCACGGCACGGGACGGGACGGGACGGGACCGGAGGCAAGGCACGGCGGCGAGGCACGGCGGCGAGGCACGGCGGCGAGGCACGGAGGCAAGGAGGCTCGGCACGGGACGGAGGCTCGGGACAAAGGCTCAGGACACAGGTAGGCTGGACACACACACACACACACACACACACACACACACACACACACACACACACACACGGATACACACACACACACAGGGATGGATGGATGGATGGAGACACACACACACAGGGATGGACGGACACACAGGGATGGACGGACACACAGGGATGGACGGACACACAGGGATGGACGGACACACACACAGGGATGGACAGGCATGTCTTACCCTCGGCTTATACACGAGTCAATAAGTTTGCCAGTTTTTTTGGGGGTAAATTGGGGGCCTCGGCTTATATTCGGGTCGGCCTATACTCGAGTATATACGGTATTCAGTCTAACTTCAGTTTCCTTAATGCAGCTACACCAACCTGGTCATCCTTGCTGCTGGATGCCTGCTCTCGGTATTCCTGGACACACATGCTCATTTTAAAGTGTACCATTCTAATAACTACATTCATAAAACGAAGTTGCTGTGAAAGCAGACACCCAGAGGTACATGTAAAAAGCACATGACCCCTTATGACGCCAGACATGGGCTGACGAAATGGCGTTGGGTGGTGTTCTCAAGATACGCAATTTCCAGTCAGATCGAACGCAGGTGAAGCACAAACCAGGTATGCTATAAACATCCATTAATATACATTCCATTGGTATAATTTTGCAGGCCTAGCTCTAACCAGTTCCCATTCAGTTTTACATAAAGTTCCTTCACTAGCACAGCATCTGATGGGCCAGCTTTGCATTGATAATACAGTCATGCTCCTTTCCCTTCAGATTGTGATATGGTGGGCTGGTGTAAAATTCTCTTATGTCCAGTATAGTTTAGAACACAGTTTTGGTCTGTTCTGCATAGTGTGTAATATAAGTTGCAGGAAATTTGTCTTTGAGGCTTATACAAAGCAGAAGTTCTTGCTGTGTGCCTGTATTTGTTCCCGAGTTCCTATATTATGCAACTGAGTGTTTTAAAGATTTAGAGAAAAGCACTATTACTAGCCATTTCCTGTTCTCTGTGTGTATCCCTGTTCTATATGTGCACAAAAATGTATATTGTGGTATGCGCTAAAAAGCACCCTATTAACCTTGAAACCCAGCCAAAGCTGGAGCATATGAATTGTCTTATAAACATTTTCTGATAACTGCCAGGGAGATGAGTCTTTTAGCCCTTGTACACACGGTCGGACATTCCGACGGAAAATGTCCGATCGGACCGTGTTGTCGGATAATCCAACCATGTGTGGGCTACATCGGACTGTTTCCGTCGGAATTTGTCTGATCGTTTGTAGAGAATTCTCATCGGACAAAGTGCCACGCATGCTCAGGTCAAATTCCTAGACCAAAGCTATTGGCTACTAGCCTGAACGTAGTCCCGTCGTAACAAAATAACGTCATCATGTTACGAACGATTGGATTTTCCTAACAACTTTGTCCGACCAGGTGTATGCAACACCAGTTTCGGACAAAATCCGTCAGACAAAATCTGACAGATTTTGTTGTCGGAATGTCCGACCATGTGTACAAGGGCTTAGAAGAATTTTGTCTAGATAGCCTGTGCCTTGGATGCCCTGAGTTCTGAGAAGGATGAGTTGACCTGCTAAAACATTTCTGAACATTCTGAGAGCAGAGTACAAGCCAAAAGAGACAAACTGGAAGTGGTTGTCTGCCACTGCGAAGTGCAGAAAGCGCTGATGAGGTGGGTCAATGGGAACATGCAGATGTGCATCTTGGATGTCATGTAATCCCCTTGTCTCAGTGAGGCAATTACTGACCTTGAGGATTCATGTGAAATTTTGGAATTTGAAGGACTTTGTTGAGGGATTTGTCAAGAGATTTTGAGGACACAATAGAACAATTAACCCCACTGGGCCCAGGTACCATGAACATGTTTGTGTGGAATCCCTTGAACCTAACTTGTAACATTACTGGCACAACAACTCCTGAGACAAGAGGTAGTTCATTGCATTCTGCAAATGCAACTGTCCTTGGGCAGTTTTTGGTTGAGTTCAAAGAAGAAAGCTGTATTTTGTATTTCTTTGAAACCATCAACTGGTCATCTGTGACCCAGAGAGGGGCAAACTGTAATAGAGCCCCCCCCTACTCTTAGGAGTGGGAAAGCCCCTTCATTGTGAAGAGGGCTTTACGGAAAGTTTGGTGGCCTTGGTGGGCAAAGACTTGTTACAAAAGGAAGGGCTTGATTTAAGTTTTAAAGTAAAGCCTGACAGGGGCTCATTTAGAGAAGCTGAGGGATCCTGAGGAGAGGGTTTTGGGACCTTTTGCTGTGGAAGTAAAACCTTCCCATCTGAGCCCTCTTTGATGAATTGGTAAAGTGACTCACCAAACAGATGTTGGGAAGGCATACATGTGAGATTCTGCGTATGCTACTGAAGATTAAAGCCATTGTGGAAATTTGTCTCATGACAAGTTCTAGAGCATACACACAGAAAAGCAGAGCAGAAGGCAATTGCGGTCATTGCTCTGTAGCACCACGATCCTTAAATACAGGATAACTATTAGTCATGCACACCACAAATCTGGCCTTTATGGAAGAGTGGCAAGAGAAAAGCCACTGTTGAAAGAAAGCCATAAGAAGCCCCGCTTCCAGTTTGCCAGAAGCCATGTGGAAGAAGGTGCTCTGGTCAGATGAGACCAAAATTTAACTTTTTGGCCTAAAAGCAAAGCACTATGTGTGACGAAAACTAACACTGCACATTACCCCCACCATCACACACCATCCCCACCGTGAAACATGGTGGCAGCAATGTGTTGTGGGGATGCTTTTCTTCAGCAAGGAAGCTGGTCAGAGTTAATTGGAAGATGGATGGAGCCAAATACAGGGCAATATTAGACGATATATTAGACTGTTAGAGTCTGCAAAAGACCTGAGACTGGGCCGGAGGTTCACCTTCCAGCAGGACAACGACACTAAACATACAGCCCAATGGAAAGGTTTAGATCAAAGCATATTCATGTGTTAGAATGGCCCAGTCAATGTCCAGGTCTAAATAAAATTGAGAATCTGTGGCAAGACTTGAAAATTGCTGTTCACAGATGCCCTCCATCCAATCTGACAGAGCTTGAGCTATTTTGCAAAGAAGAATGTGCAAAAATGTCACTCTCTAGAAGTGAAGAGCTAGTAGAGACATCCCCAGAAAGACTTGCAGCTGTAATTACAGCGAAAGGTGATTCTACAAAGTATTGACTGTATATTGGCTGAATATAAATGCACGTCACAATATGAATGCATGAAAACCATTTATCATTTTCTTTCCACTTCACAATTATGTGCCACTTTGTGTTGGTCTATCACATAAAATCCCAATAAAATACATTTACGTTTTTGGTTGTAACATGACAACATGACAAAATGTGGAAAATTTCAAGGAGTATGACTACTTTTTCAAGGCACTGTATATGCAGCTATAATTGGATACTGAGACCAGTGTTAGAGCTGAAATGCATAGAGGATGTATCATCACTCTGAGGTTGAATATTGAGCAGGCCTTCAGCAGAGCGAATGTTTGCATTGACTCCCTGATCATGAAGAGCTAAAGTGATTATCCATATAAAATTCATATACAATCTATGCATGTACACCAATAAAGTGCAACTTTGTGAGTAATCCTCAAAGCACAGCATTCTGCCTGTTACAGGAATCTCCTCTCTCTAATTTCCAAACAATTCCTTTTGCCTTGTTGTATCCTTCACCTTGATACATTGCAGCTTCTTTTGGGGAATCCACTTAACGAATAGTGTGAATCTCTTAAAGTATATCTAAAGCTGGGCACTGAGCAGAAAAGCAGACAGGGCTATGAGAGTACACTCGGTGAGGGTATAAAGTTAAATGGGTGCAATATGACTGGCCATAGACAGATCGAAATTGGACTGGTTCAGCATGGACTGGCCAAACATCAAACAAGGTGTGACCATCCCTGCTTGACAGAACTAAATTGTTAGATTAACTTTACTCAAAAGAACAAGTTGAACATTTTTGCCAATCAGCTGCAACCATTGATCAGTGTATTCTGACAGCTCTGGGTCCTGCTGTCAGCATACAATGTTGGGGTAGGAGTTTGATACCTCAATCTACCTCATTTGTGTGGATGTAGGAATCTTAAGTCTCCAGTTCTCTGTCCTTTTAATATTTTACATAATACAGTACGTCAACAAAATGGCACGGCTGCGCAAAACGTATGGGTACGTTGTCTCCTTTAAGAGCCGCTGGAGGCGTGCGTGCACCCCACGGCGGGGGATTGTGGCTGGCCACCTGTGATCACAGGCATGAGAGCCAGAACCGGGATTTGTGTGTGTAAACGCACAAATCCCGGTTTTGTCAGGGGAGAGGAGACAGATCGTTTGTTCCTAGTAAGTAAGCCTCCTAGTGTTAACCCCTTCCCTACCAGTGACATTTACACAGTAATGAGTGCATTTTTATAGCACTGATTGCTGTATAAATGTCAATGGTCCACTGTAATGTCGCAGTACCACTAAAAAAATCACAGATCACCGACATTACTAGTAAAATAAAATTTAAAAAAATGCCATAAAAATGCCATAAATCTTTCCCATAGTTTGTAGACTAACTTTTGCACAAACTAATCAATATAGGCTTATTGCAATTTTTTTTACCAAAAATATATAGAATATATATTGGCCTAAACTGATGAAGAAATTCGTTTTTTGGTAAATTGTCGCTTTTTTTTGTTCATAGCACAAAAAAATAAAAACCGCAGAAGTGATCAAGTACCACCATTACACAGCATTGCATGACCGCGCAATTACCAGTTAAAGCGTTGCAGTGTCGAATTGTAAAAAAAGTGCTCTGGTCAGGAAGGGCTTAAAATCTTCCTGGCCTGAAGTGGTTAAATATTTTCTATTGTGAATACAATATGGGTTTATGAGATCTGCAAATCATTGCATTCTGTACCGCCCTCTTTTTTTTTTTTTTTTAAGTACAGGCCCTCTTTACCAGATTCGTATGTGCGCATTAGAAACCCAGACTACTCTGTTCGCAACTGACGCTTCCCAAACATTATGGCACTACCTGACATACGAGGATACTACCTAGCCTCCCATCTGGGGCAAATACTTGACTGGAGACGGAATAAGATTTCCAAACTGTGCGTACAAATTGAACAGCCCCAAACTCGTATACCTTTAACCACTTCAGATCCGCGCTATTGCCAAATGACGGCATTAGCGCGGACCTACATTTTCAGGACTACGTCTATTGACGTCGTCCTGGTTACGAGCGGCCTGCGCGCCCCCTGAGGGGGGCGCGCGCGGCGCGCTCTGTGATCGGCGAGTCCGTGAGACTCGCCTGATCACCGATCCGTGTAAGGGGTCGATCCCGACCCCTTATCACGTGATCAGCTGTCAGCCAATGACAGCTGATCATGTGATAGAACGGAGCCGGTAATCGGCTATTATTCCTCCTCGCGCTGACAGCGCGAGGAGAGAAAAAAAAAGCCGATCACCGGCGGCCGTGATCGGGACATTAGTCCCGATCATGGCCATCAATACAAGGGACCACCTGCCACCTGCCTGTGCCCACCTGCCTCCCGCAGTGCCATCCTGAAGTAAAATAAAAGAAAAAGTAAGTGCCCCCCGTCAGTGCCCCCTGTCAGTGCCCATAGTGCCCACAGTGCCACCCACAGTGCCACCCACAGTGCCACCCACAGTGCCACCCCACAGTGCCACCCACAGTGCCACCCAATCTGCCTCAAAGGTGCTGCACCCCAGTGCCGCCCATCAGTGCCCAGCAGTGCCGCCCATCAGTGCCCAGCAGTGCCGCCCATCAGTGCCCAGCAGTGCCACCTATCAGAGCCACCTATCAGTGCCACCTATCAGTGCCCATCAGTCCCATCTATCTGTGGTACCTATCAGTGCCCATCCGTGCCACCCATCAGTGCCACTTATCCGTGCCACCCATCCGTGCCATCTTATCTGTGCCCATCTTTGCCCATCAGTGCCGCCTTATCTGTGCCCATCGGTGCCGCCTTATCTGTGCCTATTAGTGCCGCCTTAACTATGCCTATCAGTGCCCACCAGTGCAGCCCATCAGTGCCCACCAATGCAGCCCATCAGTGCCCACCAATGCAGCCCATCAGTGCCCACCAATGCAGCCTATCAGTGCCGCCTAATCAGCGCACTTCAATGAAGGAGAAAAATGACCCGTTTGCAAAATTTTATAACAAACTATTAAAACATGATTTTTTTTTTTTTTTTTTTGCATCTTTTTTTGTTTGTTTAGCAAAAAATAAAACTCCGAGCTGTAACTAAATACCACCAAAAGAAAGCTCTATTTGTGGGAAAAAAATGATAAAAATTTCATTTGGGTACAGTGTTGTATGCCCGCGTAATTGTCACTCAAAGTGCATCAGCACTGAAAGCTGAAAATTGGTCTGGGACTGAGGGGGGTTTAAGTGCCCAGTAAGCAAGTGGTTAAAAAGTGCACTGTGGTGCTACAGTGATCTCCCTCATGGTCTGAAGACACCCCCTAATAGGTACTACTTTAAGACATAACCAAACTACCGCCCACGCATCCCTCACATCCAAAACCCAAAATTTGAACAGGGCTTACACCCTGCGGAATGCACTGCTCTCAGAGACTCTGACCACGACCATGCAGCCAAATTTATCACTGAGGGGAGGTGGCCATCCATCTCAGATCTCACTGACCCATCAGGAACGTACTAACTCCCCTTCTGGAAAGCAATACAATTACACCATTTCCTCCCTACAACCCAAGACTTTGTGCTCCAGCAGACTTCATTCGAAGACCTATGTTCAGGAACCGACCCACTAGCCCACATACTATCCCAAACATATGCACTGTTAATCACTCCAAAAGAACAACCACACTTGCCCTGTCTAACAAAATGGGAAAGAGACCTAAACTATAAGTTTTCAGTAACATATTATCACTCTGGCCCTTAAATCCTCTCTCTGTACGAAAATGCAAGAAACTAATTTCAAGCTACTCACCCACTGGTACCTAACACCTTCCAGGCTACAAAGATGCGTTCCCTCCTCTTGGAGCCACTGCTGGCGCTTTGCCGAAGAGGAGGGAACTTTGATCCATATCTTCTGGTCTTGCCCCAGGCTGAAGGAATTCTGGGGAGAGGTCCGTCGTCTCATTTAGAAGTTCCAAATGACGCCGCATTTTTTCTACTGCATCACTCAAAGATCTCTATTAAAACATATAGGAGGTCACTTGTGTGCCATTTACTCAATGCAGCAAAGGCGTGTATCCCCCTCCGGCCGAAACACTCTCCCCCAGCCATTGTACACTGGCTGCGGAGGGTGGAAGAGGTGAAGAAAATTGAGGATTTAATCCTCACTGCACAGCATAAGCAAGAGGCCTTTGAAAAGACTTGGGATATATGGAACATCTTTATATTCTCAGATGAAGGTCAGCGCTTGATGGGGATCTAACCCATCCCCATCTCTTTTGAGAATACGCTAACCCTGGTCACCGCCATGTCTTCTATACTATCCTTTTTCTTGCTCTCTCTGCCCCCCTTCCCCCTTCTGTCACATTCCTTGCCCCCCCCGGCTCCCACTTCAATAAACTCTGGGTCCCCCCCCATGGAAGGTGGGAGGAGTGGGGGGAGAGCGCCCCGACACTGCAACACCTGAGCGAGCCTTAACTTGAGCAAGTGTGTCTGTCGGAGACAGCCACTGCGTACAATATTGCTTGTTAGCATACGATCTGTGAACTGCTCTGTAGGTTTTCATTACCTGCTTAATCTATGTAGTAGTATGGTTTTGTACACTTTTATATTTGTAATGTGGGGCCCCACCCTGTTTAGAGTTGAATAAAATTCATATTTGAAAAAAAAAAAAACATTGCATTCTGTTTTTATGTAGATTTTATAAAATGTCCCAACTTTTTTTGGAACTGGAGTTGGATTATCAGCACCTATGCACCCCATGTCTGCTCCCTGCCTCTACGATTCCACGCATCCTTACCTATAGCGGTATGCAGTATAAGCCAGTTCACTCCAGCTTTTACCAGTGACCTAATTTTACTTTGTGCACTTCTGGCCACTCCCAATGCTTTTGTATGTTTTGTGTCTGATTGGGCTGTGTTACCCACTGGCCTGTGAATCCAGGTTCCTAGTGCTGCAATAGACTATTACCTGCTTACCTGATCTCAGTTCCCATTAGCTTGCTCAGGTGAATCGGGGGGGGGGGGGCACAACCTGAGTGTCACCTGCAGCAAAGCCCATCTTCACCTTTAGGAGCTCTGATGAAGCTAAGGTAGCTCCTTAGACTCTTTGCCTTGCCCCTGCCTTGCCTCCTTGGGCTCCCACCTCCACTGTACTGTACATGCAGGCATGCTGAGCTTGTCCACCTGTGCCAATGAGTATCCTGCTCGCCATGTCTCCATGCAGTTCTCTGTTTCTCCTCCGTAGCCACTGCCACAGCCTAGCCCCATCTGAGAGAATACCTGGAAAGTCTGCCCCCTAGTGGGAATAATTTATAAGATTGCTTGGGCTGTCGGGTGGCATTATCACTTGCAGTGAAATGCACTGTGCCTGCTTAAATTCTATAAAATCAATCTGTGTATTAATTAGTCTAAGGCCAAAAAAAGTCAACCACACTCTGATATCCCCCCCTCCTGAGCAGAAGAGACCACAACTTCTGCTGAATTTCCCAATGCATTAGCATATGTTAGCCTATGTATCTTCAGAAAAATTATCAACCCTTTTTAAAGTCTCTACCAAACTGGGGAAATAAAAAAAATTACATTTTAGACATACCAGTTCTGATAATATTGAAAGTGATTTATAGAAACTGATCATTCTTAACCAACACTTTATGTACTTCAATTTTGTACTTACCTGTATCCAAGCTCTTCACTGTGCTTAATCATATGTAGAATATAGGATTCTCGGCTCGTTCCCGTGAGCCCAGGCAGTAAAAGGATTGTAGGTCTTGTGCTGGCGTCAGGGTAAAGTGTATTATCATCATTACTAAACCAGTCCAGTGAAATCTGCCCTCCATCTGCTGTTTTAATAAGCTCACTGTAAGACACAATAGAGAAAAGTACACCACTTTAATTCGATTTCTGCAACCAACCTATATGCTGTACCAAGAAAAACAATGAGATATCAATGGAAGGAATAGGAACAGCTGAATTTAATGGCTCTCAAGGGTCTTGCTTTTCTTTTGAGAGCCTTGTATTTTTCCGTTGACAATAATGAGCTGTGAGTTTTTGCTGTGGCACAATACCTAAAACTACTGGATTATTTGAATCAATACATCTACAATTACTTTGCACACTGAAGGAGTAAGTACCGAATTGAGCACTTGCACCTGAGCCCCCTGTGCATGGGGAAGTTTCCTGAAATGCTCAGTGTAGATGGAGGTCATCAGAAGAAACAGCCTGGAAAGGCTCCTGATTTGCATATGGAAACAAGAGATTACAAACACAGTAGGGTGATGCATCCAAGTCGCAAAAAAAATACTGAACCTGGACTTACAGGAGTCCTTATCATAGTCCATGACCATCAGAAACATTCATTATTTTTGTTCTTAATTCTTCATTTAGTGCTATGCGTCAGAGTACACCAACATGTCATGACAACAAATGTGGGTACAGATAGAGCAACAAAGGCAGTATGCAAGAAATAATGAAACATCATAGTACAAGACATTACAGGACTGTTGAGCACCTCTTAGTACAATAGAGGCTTGCACCTCATGCAGGGTTGTTATTTAATCCTTTAAAACGGAGCTCCACCCTAAAGTGGAGCTTCCGCTCATTGGAACCCTCCCCCCCCCTCTGGCGCCACAATTGGCACCTTTCAGGGGGGAGGGGGTGCAGGTACCTGTACAGTACAGGATATAGATAGATAGATATCTGCAGAATCTACGCCCCTTTCCGCAGAATCTACGCCCCTTTCCGCAGGTCCCCCGCTGTCTGCTGGGAAACACACGGATCCCAGAGACAGCGGGGACCATCCTTATTGCGCAGCGCGACTCGCGCATGCGCAGTAGGGAACCGGGAAATGAAGCCGCAAGGCTCCACTTCCTGATTCCCATAGCCAAGATGGCGGCGGCAGCACCCGAGAGACGATCGAGAGATCGGCTTCGGGTGCCGACGGGCGCGCTGGGTGGGTAAGTGTCACTATTTTAAAAGTCAGCAGCTGCAGTATTTGTAGCTGCTGGCTTTTAAAAAAAAAAAAAAAAAAACGGCGGAACTCCCGCTTTAATGCCTAAGACTATTTCTGACATTTGTTGCTTACAAGTTCTAATCTGTATTTTTTGCTAGAAAATTACTTAGAACCCCTAAACATCATATATATATTTTTTTAGCAGACCCTAGAGAACAAAAATGGTGATCATTGCAATTTTTTTTAGAATGTGAAAGACAAATGTTAGGCCGAGTAAATAGATACCCAACATGTCACGCTTTGAAATTGCGCACACTCGTGGAATGGCAACAAACTACAGTACCTAAAAATCTCCATAGGGGATGCTCTAAAAAAAAATTTACGGTTACCAGGGTAGAGTTACAGAGGAGGTATTTTGCTTGAATTATAGCTCTCGCTCTAATGATCGCTGTGATCCCTCACATGTGTGATTTGAACACCGTTTACATATGCGGGAGCGACTTCCGCATGCTGTTTCTTTGTGAGCTTGCAGGGACTGGGCACTTTAAAAAAGATTTTTTCTCTTATTTATTTGTTTATTTTTTCTTTACATTGTCACTTTAAAAAAAAAATTCTGATCACATCCCTTGTGACAGTAAAAGGTGGTGACAGGTACTCTTTATGGAGGGATCGGGGGTCTAAAACACCCCAAATTCCTCCTTTGCCCTTCAAAGTATTCAGATCGCCAAAAAAGGCGACTCTGAATGCTGTCATTTTTTTTAATTGGCGCCATTGGCATTCAAGTAAACCGGAAGTGACGTTGTGACATGTTTTTACATAGGAGACTGGAAAAAAGACGTTTCCAGGTTTGTTCCAGTCTCAGCCAAGCCGGCAGAAGTGCCGGATTGTGAATTGGGTCTCCCAGTGGTATGCGACCTCGGCTTGAAGGGGTTATACTGGGGCGATGCCTGCAGCTGCAAGCTTCACCACGGTACCGCTTTTAGAGCGGGCGGTCGGCTCTTTAGGGATAAAAACCGATGTGACGAAAAGTATCCTAAATGAGCGGGAGGGGCCGACCGCCCGCTCTAAAAGCGGTACTGTGGTGAAGCTTGCAGCTGCAGGCATCACCCCAGTATAACCCCTTCAAGCCGAGGTCGCATATGTGCGTACGGTCAGCGTTAAGCTGTTAAAGTGTGGCACAGCGTTGCCCTGCCGGGATCTAGAAAGAGATTGTGACACCAGAATTCTCAACCAGGCAGGTTGAGGGGCTCCAGGGAGCTTGTGTCACAGAGAGGAAACTGGCTTTTCAGTTTTCCTCAGTGTTTGGTAAAGTCTGTTTTGGGACCTGGAGCCTGGAGATTTCAAAGTGATCCAGGTGGAATGAAGTTCATCCATTCATGGGTCTAGGTATTCAGAACTACCAGCAAGGGAACTGGTCAGGTGTGTGCTGGGCTAGTAGTTGTGACCTGAGCATGATTTTGGGCTCCACCCAAGCAGACAGGAGGTTGTTGCCCAGGGGTCAGGAGGGCTAGAAGAGAGGTGTGAGCCAGAGCAGCAAGGGGGTAGTTGTGTGCGCCGAGTTGGTGAGTGTCCAGTCTGTAGGAGACAGACAAGGGCCTGGAATCTAAGAGCAGAGCGGCAGTCCTGTGCAAGCCAGAAGGGTCGGATGTCATTTATTTTGATGGAACAGGAATGCTGAATAGCCTTGCGTGGGAAACTCATGTTTTGTGTTTTGTCTGGAACTTTCTTTTAAATAAAAATGCGCAAGAAAAAGAAGAAAAGCGAGTGGAGGTAGCCTTAAAATCTCTACTCTTGATGCTAGTTCTGAATGAATGAATTAAGTATTTGTATAGCGCACAACGCAAACTGAATCGCCTCAAGGCGCTGTGAAGAGCTTGGTTGTCCAACATCTAGAAGAGGAGGTTCTTGAGTTTTTTTCTAAAGGCCAGGTGGTTTCCTTCCAGGCGGATGTTGGTTGGTAGAACGTTCCATAACCGAGGTCCTTGGACAACGAATGTCCGACCCCCCTTTGATTTGTACTGGGATTTGGGCACGAGGAGGAGGTTTTCGTTAGCTGATCGAAGACTGCGGCTTGGTGTGTAATAATTTATTTTCTCAATTAGGTAAAGGTAAAGTGACAACGTAAAAATACCAAGTGCATATATATTAAGAAGGTAGCTAGAAGGAGCAATGCAGGAGGTTCATTTGGTACAACGGATGTCAGCATAACTTCCGATCTAATTATACCCTCTGTTTCAACGTGTAACTGCATTGTTTTTTTGTAGCTTCCTTACCAGTGCAGTCCTACGTTGTCACTCCTTTGGTAGATGCTTAGCAGTAGACTGTACTACTAGCTCTTCAATCAGCAGGAAATATTACTACATAGACAGTGCTTTCTCAATGCCTCTTTTTGTCTTTAATTGCATTGTTTGCCATAAAAACACAATTACACTTATGTTTTACTTTATGGTTACAAAAGCCTATCTGTAATACTGGATGTGTGTGACATACACCAAACAAGTTACTAAATAGAACTCAATCTAGAATTCAATCCAAGAATGGAATTGCACGTATTCCCACATTCTGTTAACTGCAAATCTCTAGACGCCCACTCCTCTGAGAAAAGGGAGCTGACTGTTTTTGATGCATTCGTGCTACATGAATATATGAGGTACTTATATAAATAGGAAAACTGTAGGACATAGTCATTCACAAAGACAAAAGGAAGCTTTGTTCAGCATGTCAGTATTCCAAGAAACTACCGTATACATCAAAATGGCACTGGTAATTATTTGTGATGGATGTCATAAAGCATCCGTTACAGATATAATTATGTTGTGAATATATGTTGTGTTAATGCTGACTCGTTAGGTAAAGATTAGTGTAGTAGATCTCCCACATGCATGTTAGCAACCAATTTATTTATTATTCTATGAACTTTTACAGCTCTAGACTTCCCATGAATGATTCATGTGCAAGTCCAGCGATAGGGATCATCACAACATAGTATCTCCTTGCATGGTTTATTATTGCTAGCAGGCCGCTCTCACACCATCACTGCATTTCCAGGGCTATGGAGCTGCCCTTACTATACTTCTATTTTGCTTTGTGTAATTGCTTCCACCAATGAAGTGACTCTAGAGGTGGTCTGGAGAAGAAAAAAAAAGTTCTGCTGGCCTTCCAACAGTTTGTGAAAATTGACTTCGTCAGTTTTGAAGGGTTTTCTTTAGTCTTTGTTTTTATAAATCAGCTCCATTGTGCTTGGGAATTAGTGTCTGCTGCTCCACAATAAGGAAAAGGTCTAACATGAAAGTCAAGACATACCATAGAAATAGTATTGGACAGAGGGACACCTGTTATGTAATCTAGTATTCATTGCTTCAAGTCTGAAGTGCACATACCACCACACATTCCTTTTGGCCCGTCACCATGATGGGCAGCTTCACTGGCCAATAGGATTGTGCAGGAGGTAGAAAGGGGTGAGCATCTTTGGCCCCATAAGGAATTTTGAAAGCTTTGCATGTTGAAACAGCCTGAGGTTTGGCCACAATAGAAAGGTTTTGGGGCCTCTAAAGTATGTACAGACACTTCTAGATGCATGTACTTCATACCGGACATAGTTTCTATCCCTGATAATCCTTACATAACAGGGAGGGAAGGGATGGGGTTATGAGTGGTGAATGACCATCCCTCACTGGCCACCCCTTTGTTCTTCTCTGTTGATGGGAAGGAAGGTATTGACACCACTGGAAGGTTCCACTTCCTTTATATTTCTAGAAATAGGAAGCCATGGCTTGTATGGATCCAGACTGTGGTGGCATGGTGAAATGGCAGCTTTTTTATTACAGTGCCACGATATAGCAGACTAAAAAGCAACAATTTTAGGGCTTTTTCCCCACTCGTATTCATCCATACATTAAAATAACACATGTTCTGCCCATGGAGGAGTTGTTTGGTATAACAACATACACAAACGTATTTTACCTCTTGGCTAATTAGTTACACAGTTCTGTCTACTACTCCTTAGGCTGAGAATGGGACGGCTCTGTCCTTTCCGCTAATGAGTAGCACTAAACGTTCTTCTTTTTAAAGAAAAAAATAATAATTCTATTTAGCAAGTAAAACATTGACCAGTAAATTTTCTCTTTTGTTTTGTATCTCTGCAGAAACACAAACATTATTTTCTCTTCACCGCCCACCATCTCCAGATGAGCACCGCTTCCTTAAACTTCCTGGGTTGGGGAGAAAGCTCCCCGCACACTCCGCTAGATGAGAAAGGAGAGCACAGGATGTAAGCTGCTGTCAGTTACGTGCTTGGAGGAGGGTGAATCATGAGTATGACTTTTCCCATAGGCTTTGGTGGGGGCCAGCAGAGAGATTTCACACAATGGTGGTTCAGTTGATAGAGCCAATCAGACCCCTTTCACACTGGGGCATTTTTCAGGTGTTTTTCCAGGTGCTTTAGCGCTAAAAAAAAAGCGACTGTAAAGCGCCTGAAAGAAGCCTCATCTGCAATCCCAATGTGAAAGCCTGAGTGCTTTCACACCGAGATCCCTTTCACACTGGGGTGTTTTTCAGGTGCTTTAGCGTTAAAAAAGCGACTATAAAGTGCCCGAAAGAAGCCTCATCTGCAATCTCAATGTGAAAGCCCGAGTGCTTTCACACTGAGGTGCTGCGCTGGCAGGGCATCAAAAAAAGTCCTGCAAGCAGCTTCTTTGCAGCTCTTTTGGAGCAGTGAATACACCGCTCCTAAAGCGCCCCTTCCCACTGAATTCAATGGGAAGTGCCTGCAAAACACCTGTAAAGCGCTTGCAAAGTGAGCGCTTTTAATCCTTTATTTAGCCACTAGTGGGGGTTAAAAGCACCCCAATAGTGCTTGAAAAACACTGCTAAAGCGCCACTAGTTTAAGCGGCACAACTGGCAGCTTGAAAGGGCTCTTAAAGCACTAGGGCTTTCACCTTGGGATTGCAGATGAGGCTTCTTTCAAGCACTTTACATACGCTTTTTTTAACGCTAAAGCGCCTGAAAAACGCCTGAAAAAGGGTCTAAAATCAGGAGCCTGACAACAAAAAATTCTGGCAGAGGAAAAGCAAAGGAACCACAATCTTGAGATGAAAGAAACAAAAAACAAGGGGAAAATGCTGAATTCTGTAGCATTATATACATTTTACTTTTGAGAGTTTCATTTCACTGGGCCTCTTGTCTGCCCACATACAGACTTTGCTCATCTCAGACACCTTGGTCTGTTCAGACGCAGACTACCTCTGTTCTTTCAAAGTCTCAAACTCTCCCAAATGTCAGTCTGGTTTGGCGGCGTGTGTGTGTGTGTGTGTGTGTGTGTGTGTGTGTGTGTGTGTGTGTGTGTGTGTGTGTCAATAGTAATTTCTATATCCATGTATGTTGTGATCACAAAGGTGCCCATCTATTAGTTTTTGAAACTAGCAATGCTCCCTACTGAAACCACTGCTTGTGGAGGCCTGTACACATGATGCAAAAATCGGAAGAAAAATTTCATCCGACAAACGATCTGCCGATTTTCTGATGGTTAGTATGGCGATTTCAACAGCTGATTACAGTCTTTCGACAGACAAAAGCTGGATGTGCAGACAATAACATTTTTGTCGTACATAAACTCAACGTCCAATTTTCATTTAATTAGTACAGTTTTTGTAAAAAAATGTATAAAAAATAAGCAGAAGATTACGCATGCTCAGAAACGAAGGAATACATACAAAACTAGTCAACACATTACATAGTACATAGTTACATAGTTAGTAAGGTTGAATAAAGACACCAGTCCATCCAGTTCAACCTGAGTGAATGTCTACAATTGTCCCTATCCCTGTACATTGCACACTCACATTAGTCCCTACCCTCATGGAGCCCACAATCCAAGGTCCCCATTTATATACTAGGGCCAATTTTGGACAGAAGCCAATTAAGCTACCTGCATGTCTTTGGAGTGTGAGAGGAAACCCACGCAGGCACAGGGAGAACATGCAAACTCCAGGCAGGTAGTGCGTGGTTGGGATTCGAACCAGCGACCTTTTCTGCTAGGTGAGAGTGCTAACCACTACACCACTGCTCCGCCCTTACATTTTGTGACTTCTGAAGTTGTATTCTGTCGTATGAGAATTTTTGTATGGAGAGTAACCTTTTCACTTTTGATATGAGACTAGCATGCAACAAACTGTCCGAAAATCTGATTGTGTGTACTAGGTTTAGCTCTGCCTGGACACATGCTCTCCGTGTCAGGCTTCAAGATGCTCTTGCAGCATATAGGAGCAATGACTGGCTAGAGAATAGTCTTCTGCGGACAACACTCAACCTGTCTCCAATCAGAGTTAAACCTGTTCAGGGACCCATTCCCTGCTCAAACAGACACTAACTGCATCTTTACACAGTGAAAGGCGTCAATGAAATCTATAAAAAGACGGATATTCTTCACCATATGATAAAAGCTGCCAGGACAATAATAGCCCGAAAAAAAAAAAAAAGAAGTCCTACAATAGCGGAATGGGTCTGTGAAATGAATGAAATACAACATATGGAGGAACAGATAAGAAGAGAATGTAAGGAGTCAAATGCCAAAAATATGGCAACAATGGGAAGAGTGTCGGTTCTTGACAAACATGATACAATATCACAGGATTTTATTTATAGTTATAAAGTAGGGTATATGAATGTATATTTATTTGTATAAATTGTGTATAAAATTTATAAAAAGAGATCAAATATACAGTGAAAGGCCATCTTTCTGTCTCAACTTCCCTCTAAATAGACTATACATATCAGCAGAATGAATAAAGGAGGCACAATATAGGCCCACTTTCCTGAGACTGTGGCCTCCCCATCCCGGGTTAGTTTTAAACAAATATTAGTAACCATTTAGGTAATTTGTATTAAGGCTGCTGCCCCTTTAAGGGGAAGAAATAAGGGAATCAGGAAGAGCCAATAAGAGGTTCGGAAATATTCTGGAAGGACTGGGATAGGTTAGAAAAAGGATAGCAGGAGAGGGGTTTTCCCTCTTTTCCCATGGCCAGAGAAGAAGATAGGAGCTCCCTCCCTCCCACCCCAGTGGCAAGCACGTTTTTGTGGTAGGGTCACCCTGGATTTCTAGGGGGGGGGGGGGGCTGTTATTTATATTTAAATATGTGGAATGCTGCTCGAGTTCTAAAAACTGAGCAGAAAGAAAACTGTCTTGTTGAATTTATGATGTTATGCGATATAATAAAAGAGTTACGGATAATACATTGTGTAAACCAATAAAGGTGCCGCGGACAATTTTTTTGCCAAACTAATGTTTCATGTATTATTCATTTGTTCGTTATTCAACTGCTTTAGTCAATACGACTTCATAAACTGCTAGCTTAGAATATGACACACCATTCCTGCAGGCTGAATCAGCACTATCATGAGTGCTCCTTCCTGTCTATACAGGAAATATATGCATGCCTCCAACTGGATGTATATCATGCCATCAAGAATGTAAACCTCATATCAGTATATAAACATGTACAGATACAGGTAAATTGTAGTTTCTTTTATTTTGCAGCAAAGAGGCAGACCTTTTTTTCTCCAAAATACGTAAGCGTGTGTGTTCCCGTGGATCAGAAAGTCCGACATAAGTATTTTACAGCTCGTTCACACCCCATCCGTTGAGTTGCGTTGATCTCCATACATCAATAATCGATGCAAAGGCACGTAGAAAAGAATTGTTTTCTATATGCCATGTACACAACATATAAAGTGCATTTGAAAAGTATTCAGAGCCCCTTCACATTTTTACAATTTTGTTATGTTGCAGCTTGACACTACAGTTGTTTAAATTATTTTTTTTTCCTTTCTTTAACCACTTGCCTACAGGCCATTTACACCCCCTTCCTACCCAGGCCATTTTTCAGCTTTCAGCTTTGAATGACACTTGTATGCAATTGTGACGCAATTTGAATGACAATTGTACGGTCGTGCTACACTGTACCCAAAATTTTTTTTTACCATTTTCTTCACATAATTAGAGCTTTCTTTTGGTGGTATTTTAATCACTGCTGGGTTTTTTATTTTTTACAAAAAAAAAAGTCCAAAAATGTTGAAAAAAAAATAATGTTTTTTTACTTTTTTCTGTCGGTAAACTTTGTAAATAAGTAATTTTTTGCCGTCACTGATGTGTGCGGATAGGCTGAACTGGTGGGCATTGATGAGGTGGCACTTATGGGCACTGATTAGGTGGCACTGATGAGGAGGCACCAATATGCTGCACTTATGGACACTAATAGGTGGCACTGTTAAGTGAAACTGATGCGCACTAATAGGTGGCACTGGTGGGCACTGATAGGCGGCACTGGTGGGCATTACTGATGGGCATTGATTGACAGAAGTGATGGGCATTGATGGTCAGCATGATTGCCAGCACTGACTAGCATTGCTAATGGACACTAGTGGCACTTGTGGGTACTGATTGCCGCCACTGGTGGGCACTGATTGCTGGCATTGGTGGGCAATGATTTGTGACACTATATTGCTATATTGTAATCAGGTGACGATCAGTGCCCCGATTACATTCTTAGATGTCCCCCTGCATGGAGATGCCGGTGATCGGCTCTCTTCGCCACACACCCTGTCAGTGTGAAGCGAGGAGAGCCGATTACCGGCATCTCTGTTTTTTACATGTAGCCGGCTGTGATTAGACACAGCTGATCACATGGTTAAAGAGCAGCTGACGTGGCTCTTTACAGAGATCAGGGGTCGTGCCATGTCCTAGCAAAACGGAGCAGCCGATATCGCCGCGCTGCGCGCGAGAGCAGCCGTTCTGGGACACAGTCATATGGCGCGTCCCGGAACGAGAGCTGCCCCGCCATCATTTGACGGCGGAGCGGGCGGCAAGCAATTAATCTATACTCCATAATGACAAAGTGAAAACAGAATTTAATAAATGTCTGTGAATTTATTAAAAAGAAAAAACTGAAATATCACATGTACTTAAAGGGGTTGTAAACATTTGTGCTTTTTCACCTTAATGCATCCTATGCATTAAGGTGAAAAACACCTGACAGTGACCGGCCCCCCAGCCCCCCTGTTTTACCTACCCGAGTCCTGAAACTTGACCTGGCGGAGATGCGCTCTCTGCCTGGGGTTCTCGGCTCTTGATTGGATAGATTAATAGCAGTGCAGCCATTGGCTTCCGCTGCTGTCAATCAATATCAAATGACGTGGGTGACAGGGGGCGGTGCCAATTCAAATTGCAACAGCACTGAAAGCTGAAAATTGGCTTGGGCAGGAAGGTGTATAAGTACCTGATATTGAAGTGGTAAAAAAAAAAAAAAAAAAAAAAAAAAAAAAAGGGACCCTTACAATCACTTTAAAGAACAACTGCAGTCTCCTCACATAATTTGTAATAAAAAAAATAAATCTTTGCCATTCTGAAGCTTCCCTCCAACCACTTTGCATATTATTTTATATATACTGTGATTCTGTACTTGCCAAATATGCTGCAGAAATCTCCCTCCACTGAGTCTGGCTGCAACCATTTTAACTGGGCAGCTTAAGCTGCTGCCTGTTCACTTCGTAGATTTGCACAGATATACCAAGGCACACCTCCAGCTCTGGAGCCTTCATTGGCCCTCTTATGACTCACCCCCACCTCTTCCTGGCAAACGCCCACGAGAGGGAGAGCTGTGCATGATGTCATAAGCCTAGGCTAATGACCAGACAAGAAACAGGAAGTGTGCTGTATAAGGTATTTACTAGCAGAAAAAAAATGTTTTACTATCCAAAGTTAAAACAACAAGGACAAAGGATTAAATAGTTGAAAAATTGACTGAAGTTCCGCTTTAAAGTAGAATTCTAGGGAAAACCTTTTTTTTTTTTCTCACATTTTGGAGTCAGAATTTCTTTTGCAATCTGTATCCCATTGATCCCAGGGATTTCCTTTCACTTCCTGTCCAACAGCTAAACAGGAAGTGAGTAGAAATCCTTGCAAAATAGGGGAGATCCTTGGGGACCCCCAGGCCACCAGAACTAGTGTCCTGATTGGAAGATTTCCCCACTATTACTTTTCTGAGGACAACCCAAAATTTGGGACCTCTTTACTTTCCCTTTCAATGATGATGGTAAACAGGACAAACAGAGAGGGTAGATCTCTTTGACGGAGGAACAGATAGCAAGAAAAACTGACAGGGACCCTAATCCCTTTCAACGCTATCCAAAGCTAGAAAAAAAGTTTTGCCTTTAGTTATACTTTAAGTATTCAGACTGAAGTAATAATCTTCTATATGGTGCACATTTAGGAGATCTTTACAGTACCTATACAGTTGTGCTGATAAGTTTACATACCCTGGCAGAATTTATGATTTCTTGGCCATTTTTTCAGAGAATATGAATGATAACACAAAAACTTTTCTTTCACTCATGGTTAGTGTTTGGCTGAAGCCATTTAATATCAATCAACTGTGTTTACTCTTTTTAAATCATAATGACAACAGAAACTACCCAAATGACCCTGATCAAAAATTTACATACCCCAGTTCTTAATACCGTGTATTGCCCCCTTTAACATCAATGACAGCTTGAAGTCTTTTGCGGTATTTGTGGATGAGGCTCATTATCTTCAGATGGTAAACTGCCCATTCCTCTTGGCAAAAAGCCTCCAGATCCTGTAAACTCTCGGGCTGTCTTGCATGAACTGCACGCTTGAGATCTCCCCAGAGTGGCTCAATGATATTTAGGTCAGAAGACTGAGAACCTTCACTTTATTCTGCTGTAGCCAATGACAGGTCGACTTGGCTTTATGTTTTGGATCATTGTCATGTTGAATGCAAAATATTAGCAATCCACCTCCTTACCTTTCATCATAGGCCTTGTTGACTCCTCTTCAAATGTAGCATTTATGGTTGTGGGCAAAAAGCTAAATTTTAGTCTCATCACTTCAAATGACTTTGTACCAGAAGGTTTGAGGTTTGTCTCTGTGATGTTTGGCGTATTATAAGTGGGATACTTTGTGACATTTGCATAGTAAGGGCTTTCTTCTGGCGACTTGACCATGCAGCCCATCTTTCTTCAAGTGCCTCCTTATTGTGCATCTTGAAACAGCCACACCACATGTTTTCAGAGAGTCCTGTATTTCACCTAATGTTATTTGTGGGTTTTTCTTTGCATCCCGAACAATTTTCCTGGCAGTTGTGGCTGAAATTTTAGTTGGTCTACCTGACCATGGTTTGGTTTCAACAGAACCCCTAATTTTCCACTTCTTGATTAACATTTGAACACTGCTGATTGGCATTTTCAATTCCTTGGATATCTTTTTAAATCCCTTTCCTGCTTTATACAGTCCAATTACCTTTTCCCTCACAGCCTTTAACCATTCTTTTGCTTTACTCCATGACTCAGAAACATCAGTGCAACACTGGATGAAAGATGCAAGGGTCTGTCAGGAGTCCAGAAACTCATTGACCTTTTATACACACACACCAATTACAAGAAAACATATCACAGGTGAGGATGGTTACCTTTAATAGCCATTCAAACCCCTTTGTGTCAACTTGTGTGCATGTTATCAGGCCAAAATCACCAGGGTATGTAAACTTTTGATAAGGGTCATTTGGGTAGTTTCTGTTGCCATTTTGATTTAAAAAGAGTAAACACAGTTAATAATAAATGGCTTCAGCCAAACACCAACCATGAGTGAAAGAAAAGTTTTTGTGTTATTCATATTCTCTGAAAAATAGCCAATAAATCATAAATTCTACCAGGGTATGAAAACTTATGAGCACAACTGTAGTTAAGCCTTATTATAGGCTTGCCTATAGGGAAAAATCATACATTGGCGTTTCCTCCTACTTTAATGCTACAAACTGTGGAAACTGGATGGGAAACATCAGGTTATGAAAAACAGGCGCAACAGGGGGAGTGGCATTGATTTACACAGTGTGTCCCACAAAGGCAATGAGTGAGATAGTGTACGGCAGAGAATCGGCCACCGATGCCTAACTGAAACCCACATCAAAAGGTCTATAGGCTGTAGTGCATAAGCCTGTGCCTCCAGGCTGCCTGTAATTTAAGTACCTAAATTTGACTTGGACCCAATACAGCATAGATCAGCCTAGGATAGGGAGGGACAAGACTGGGAGCCAATCAGTTGTGCTGCAATTCTTGTGTGCTAACAGGGATCATGCTGACAGGAGGAGAGAGAAGAAAGATGAGTTCATTAGTCCGCTGCTTCTCCTTCACTTTCCATTCACAGGCTGATGGAGGAAAAAGACCTAGGGATATTACCTAACTGCAGTAGACAAAATCTTAGGACTCTGGAGGAGATTTACTAAAACTGGTGCAGCTGGGCTTAGTGGGAAATCAGCTTCCAGATTTTAGCCCACGTTCACACTTAGGGCGGGTTGGAAATTATGCGAGTTAAGCTGAGCTTGCATGATTTCAAACTGGCATTTCAGTCCGACCTGGGGGGACGATTTGACAGACATCTCTGCGGGTTCATGCACAGATGTCTATTGAAATCGCCCCCAAAGTCACAAAAAGTACTACTTTTGGGAATCGGTGCGACGCTGCAAAGTCAGTGTCACACCGACTGAGACAGTGCCATTGCTGGCATTAGGCTCCGAGTTGTCATGCGGTTTGATATGTCAAATCGGCCCAATGTGAATGTGGGCTGATTGTCAAAGCTTAATTGAACAAGCTGAAGTTAGAAGCTGATTGGTTACTAAGCACAGCTGCACCAGTTGTAATAAATCCACCCCCCCCACCCTGCCGTCTGAGCTTGTTGTGCTGTGTGCTAGGGCTGTGTAAATCATAGAAGTAAACAGACAGAGAACTACAATAAACAACTTCTGTGTGTGTATTTTATCTGTGTATTTACTGTAGTGGTTTGCATGGAGTATAACCAAAAGACAAAATCTATTTTATTTTATTTTCTTTTAGAGGAGAAGGATTAGAATGCTTGTCGGGTTCTTGTTGCTGTATAGGAGATAAACACCTTTCTATTTGTCCTGTTTACCATTATAACTGAAAGTGAAAGAAAACCTCAAATTTTGAATTGTCTCTGGAACAGGAAAACATTGAAATCTTCCAATGGAGTAAGGATTTCCTTACTTTAGACAGATTTCCTCTCACTTCCTGTTTTGGCTATGGAGCAGGGTGTAAAGGGAAATGTCCCCAATGAGGCACAGGTGGCAAAAAACAACAACTCCCTGCCTCTACCTAGAATGAAAAAAGTGTTGCCCTCAATTCTACTTTAACAAAGTTTTAACGAAGTTTTCAACAGATAATGCCCTGTACACACGGTTGGACATTCCGACGACAAAATCCATCTGATTTTTTCAGACGGATTTTGGCCCAAACTTGTCTTGCATTCACACGGTCGCACAAATTTGTCGTAAAATCCGATTGTTTAGAACGAGGTGACGTACAACACGTACGACAGGACTATAAAGGGGCCAGTAGCCAATTGCTTTCGTCTCGTAATTTATTCTGAGTATGTGTGGCACTTTGTCTGTCGGAATTGTCTACACATGATAGGAATTTAAACGATCGGATTTTGTTGTCGGAAAATTTTAGATCCAGCTCTCAAACTTTGTGTGTCAGAAATTCCGACGGAAAAAATCTGATGGAACCCACACACGACCGGATTTTCCGACAACACGTTCCGATCGCACATTTTCCGTCGGAAAGTCCGACCGTGTGTACAGGGCACAAGTGTCTATTAAATCCCAATTGCAGCTGTTTAGGTCCAAAGGAAAGTAAAACCAAATCCATTGATCAACTGTGGACAAATTTTCCCTTATGGGCCTTTTCTACCTACAAATCCAGAACAAATTCAAAATAAATCCCCAAATTTTGAAAACTTTAGTCATGCATTTTAGTAGGCTAGTATGTAAAAGAAAAAAAAAAATATGTGATGACAAAATGTATAAACAATAAGAGTAAATATCTGCATAAAATGACAGAGAATACATTTAATGTAGAGAAACACACCGGGGATTAAATACAGAGAGGGCAAAATACAGGTCAGTGTGTGATTAATTCTTCAGTCAATATGACAAGAAGAAAAGTACTGTTATTTTAATCTATGTCACAATAAAAATTCATTAAGAGAAATAAAAAAATATATAGACAACAATGTAAATAATAGTTATTAATATAGACAAACAAGATACTCACAAAACTGTAAGGGTACTTTCACACTGGGGTGGTGTCGGCATTAGCGGTAAAGCGCCGTTAGATTAAGCGGCGCTTTACCACTGTTATAGCTAGGCTTTTCGCTAGCAGTCAAAGGGGTTAAAAGCACCCGTGCTGCGGCGCTGCCGAAACGCTGTAAAAGGCGCTTCAGCAGCGCTGTCCATTTATTTCAATGGGCAGGGCACTTTGAGAGCAGTGTATACACCACTCCTGCACGGCCCCAAAGATGCTGCTTGCAGGACTTTTTTTTTCCCGTCCTGCAAGCGCACCGCTCCAGTGTAAAAGCCCTCAAGCTTTCACACTGGGGAGGCATGAGAGACACTTTACAGGCGCTATTTTTAGTGCTAAAACGCCTGAAAACTGCCCCAGTGTGAAAGAGATCTAACATATACAAAAGTGCTCTGTAACCTAACCTGTCATTGCATATACAACAGTCATTGTTTTTGAATGCGTCTCTAGAGATTTTTTTTTTCTTACAACAGGAATCTGCAATGCCCTGCAATTTTTCCATTGCTGTGCAGACAGTGCTATTCATATCAATTGGGATGCTGCAGCTGCTCCAAATCTGACATCCGTGCGGGTCCCCGAATGCAGACAGAGTGCACACCTGCAAACTCCCACACAGCTTTATTCTACTATATTTAAAACTGTATGTATAGCAAAAACTTTTTTTGGATATAGTAGGGAATTAGAGCTGCACAATTAATCGTTAAAAATTGCAATCTAG
Source organism: Lithobates pipiens (assembly GCF_037356315.1). Classification (NCBI taxonomy): domain Eukaryota; kingdom Metazoa; phylum Chordata; class Amphibia; order Anura; family Ranidae; genus Lithobates; species Lithobates pipiens. The sequence goes on from NW_027507764.1 coordinate 420,117,834, forward strand.
ATTCAAACCCCCTCACGATCTTAATACGGCATTTTCTCGATTCAGTGCAGTTCTCTGCTCACAGCTGATAGCTGTAAAAAAAATAAACAAAAAAAAAACAAAAACAGCCTGCCAAGTTTATCACAGCATTATCAGCGCTGGGAGATAACTATAAACAAAGTATCTTTTAGATCAAAGGAATGAACTTCGGTCTGTAAATGAGGTCAGTTTAACCACTTAAAGAGGAACTTCAGTCTGCTCACATAATTTGTAATTAAAAACAAATTTACCTGCCAAATATTCTGCAGAAATCTCCCTCCACTAAGTCTGGCTGCATCCATTTTAACTGTGGGCAGCTGAAGCTTCTGCCTCTTCACTTCCTGGATCAACACAGACACACACAGGCACCCCTCTAGCTCTGCAGCTCTCATTGGCCCTCTTAGAACTCATCCTCTCTCCCTTCCTGGCAAACCTTAACTACAGCGAGAGATGGAGAGAGAGCTGTGCATGATGTCATAAGCCTAGGCTTTTTTCCAAGAAACAGGAAGTGGGTTGTATAAGGTATTTACTGGCAGAATTTTTTTTCCCTAGACCCTAGAGAATAAAATGGTGGTTGTTGCAATATTTTATGTCACACTGTATTTGCGCAATGGTCTTTCAAACGTAATTTTGTAGAAAAAAAAATACACTTTGATGAAGTAAAAAAACAAAAAAAAAAACAAAAACAGTAAAGTTAACCCAATTTTTTTGTATAATGTGAAAGATGATGTTACGCCACGAGAATCATGATCTTTATTCTAAGCAAAAAAATCGTGATTCTCATTTTAGCCAGAATTGTGCAGCTCTATAGGGAATGGTTAAAACCTCTGACAGTTTATTTTTTGCTGTCCATGTATTACTGGGGAAATTCCCCTTCATTACTTGTCCCAAAGATGTAATGAACTAAGGCATGATTTACACCTATGCATTTTTAGTGCTTTTTGCATTTTGCAGATTTGCACTACAGCCCATTCAACATGTTTTCCTTTGGAACACGTTCTGTAGTGCAAATCTGCAAAATGAAAAACAGCACTATAAATGCATAGGTGTGAATCAGGGTTTAAGCCTCGTACACACGATCGGATTTTTGTTAGAGAATTGTGTGATGACACACTGTTTGCCTAAAATCTGACCGTTAGTACGCTCCTTCAGACAATTGTTGTCCAACTTTCTGCCAACAAATATTGGATGGCAGGCTAGTAAATTTTTAGCGGACAATGGTCTGTTGTCAGATTTTCCGATCGTGTGTACACAAGTCCATCACACAAAAGTCCAAAGTGCAAACATGCATGCTCGGAATCAATGTTCACCAAACATGACACTAGCAGAAAGTGCCCAAAGGGTGGCGTTCAAGAGCTGAAATTCCATGTAGTACATTCCTACGTTTGTACGTTCGTGTTTGTTGGCCGACAATTGTGTGCCGTTAGTATGCAAGACAAGTTCCTGGCAGGCGCTCTTCGGACAAAAGTCTGACGCTCTGTTGGCCAACAATCCGATCGTGTGTACGAGGCTTTAGAGGACATTTCCCAAAGTGAGGGAAAATCCCCTCTTAAACGGTTGCCCCTGGAACTGGAACAGGTGTAACTATTTACTTTTAATTCTTTATTTATAAGTTTACGCCAGGATTCATCATAATGATATCTAGTTGCATGTACGAATCTAATGACCACCAATTATCATTAAACTGGCCATATATAATAGGATTTTATTTAGGATTTACCTTCAACTATGCAGTGAAAAAGCCAGCCCGACTGCATACAAATTGAAAGTAGTAAATCTCCCTAACGGGGCACAGACAGAAATAAAACTTGACAGAGTCTAAAATTCCCTACTCAATCCAAAATGTAAAAAAATATATAATATAATAAATTATATATATATATATATATATATATATATATATATATATATATATATATTATATAAATAATTAAAAATTGTGCTACAGTAATTGATCACCTATTTTTTTAATTTATTTTTAATAATCAGAATACCCTTCCGCACTATGGTACTATAGTCTCAAATGACTAGATAAAGGAGTTGATTTACTGAAACTGAAGAGTGCAAAATCTGGTGCAGCTGTGCGTGGTAGCCAATCAGCTTCTAACTTTAGCTTCTTCAATGAAGTTTTTACAAAAAAACTTGGAAGCTGATTGGTTTCTATGCAGATCTGTGTCAGATTTTTCACTCTTCAGTTATAATAAATCAACCCCAAAGTTACCCTAAGCCCTGGTTCACACTAGTGCGGCTTTGAAGTCGCACCATTTCAAAGCCAACCATCAGTGAGATTTCATGTGCTTCAAGGTGCCCTGACTTGATTTGAATGGTTCCATTGCCGCAAATGGGGTGCAAATGGTAATGCGACTTTGAACTGTCCAGTCGCATGTCAAGTCACATTGATGTGAACCAGGGCTTAGTGTTGTATTGCAACTGCAGCTGTATATATTAGGAGTGCACTGAATGGGTTTTTTGGTGCCGAAACCGATACCGAAAATGAAAAATACACTAGGCCGAAAACCGAAACCGATACCGAAACATATTTAAAAAAAAAATTTTTTATACAGGAGATGGTCAGAGACTGGGGACGTGGTACAGGAGGTGGTCAGAGACTGGGGACATGGTACAGGAGGTGGTCAGAGACTGGGGACATGGTAAAGGAGGTGGTCAGAGACTGGGGACATGGTACAGGAGGTGGTCAGAGACTGGAGACATGGTACAGGAGGTGGTCAGAGACTGGGGACATGGTACAGGAGATGATCAGAGATTGGGGACATGGTACAGGAGGTGGTCAGAGACTGGGGACATGGTACAGGAGGTGGTCAGAGACTGGGGACATGGTACAGGAGGTGGTCAGAGACTGGGGACATGGTACAGGAGGTGGTCAGAGACTGGCGACATGGTACAGGAGGTGGTCAGAGACTGGCGACATGGTACAGGAGGTGGTCAGAGACTGGCGACATGGTACAGGAGATGGTCAGAGACTGGGGACATGGTACAGGAGATGGTCAGAGACTGGGGACATGGTACAGGAGGTGGTCAGAGACTGGGGACATGGTACAGGAGGTGGTCAGAGACTGGCGACATGGTACAGGAGGTGGTCAGAGACTGGCGACATGGTACAGGAGGTGGTCAGAGACTGGCGACATGGTACAGGAGGTGGTCAGAGACTGGCGACATGGTACAGGAGGTGGTCAGAGACTGGGGACATGGTACAGGAGGTGGTCAGAGACTGGGGACATGGTACAGGAGGTGGTCAGAGACTGGGGACATGGTACAGGAGGTGGTCAGAGACTGGGGACATGGTACAGGAGGTGGTCAGAGACTGGGGACATGGTACAGGAGGTGGTCAGAGACTGGGGACATGGTACAGGAGGTGGTCAGAGACTGGGGACATGGTACAGGAGGTGGTCAGAGACTGGGGACATGGTACAGGAGGTGGTCAGAGACTGGGGACATGGTACAGGAGGTGGTCAGAGACTGGGGACATGGTACAGGAGGTGGTCAGAGACTGGGGACATGGTACAGGAGGTGGTCAGAGACTGGGGACATGGTACAGGAGGTGGTCAGAGACTGGGGACATGGTACAGGAGGTGGTCAGAGACTGGGGACATGGTACAGGAGGTGGTCAGAGACTGGGGACATGGTACAGGAGGTGGTCAGAGACTGGCGACATGGTACAGGAGATGATCAGAGACTGGGGACATGGTACAGGAGATGATCAGAGACTGGGGACATGGTACAGGAGGTGGTCAGAGACTGGAGACATGGTACAGGAGGTGGTCAGAGACTGGGGACATGGTACAGGAGGTGGTCAGAGACTGGGGACATGGTACAGGAGATGATCAGAGATTGGGGACATGGTACAGGAGGTGGTCAGAGACTGGGGACATGGTACAGGAGGTGGTCAGAGACTGGGGACATGGTACAGGAGGTGGTCAGAGACTGGGGACATGGTACAGGAGGTGGTCAGAGACTGGGGACATGGTACAGGAGGTGGTCAGAGACTGGCGACATGGTACAGGAGATGGTCAGAGACTGGGGACATGGTACAGGAGATGGTCAGAGACTGGCGACATGGTACAGGAGGTGGTCAGAGACTGGCGACATGGTACAGGAGGTGGTCAGAGACTGGCGACATGGTACAGGAGGTGGTCAGAGACTGGGGACATGGTACAGGAGGTGGTCAGAGACTGGCGACATGGTACAGGAGATGGTCAGAGACTGGGGACATGGTACAGGAGATGGTCAGAGACTGGCGACATGGTACAGGAGGTGGTCAGAGACTGGCGACATGGTACAGGAGGTGGTCAGAGACTGGCGACATGGTACAGGAGGTGGTCAGAGACTGGCGACATGGTACAGGAGATGGTCAGAGACTGGGGACATGGTACAGGAGATGGTCAGAGACTGGGGACATGGTACAGGAGATGGTCAGAGACTGGGGACATGGTACAGGAGATGGTCAGACTGGGGACATGGTACAGAAGATGGTCAGACTGGGGACATGGTACAGAAGATGGTCAGACTGGGGACATGGTACAGGAGATGGTCAGAGACTGGGGACATGGTACAGGAGATGGTCAGAGACTGGGGACATGGTACAGAAGATGGTCAGACTGGGGACATGGTACAGGAGATGGTCAGACTGG